>NC_084760.1:5561491-6212116 GCF_028858725.1 Colius striatus
TAACATCACTGTTAACACGTGCCACAGAATTTACCCTTTGAAAAAAGTACCTTCCAAACAAAACACAAACCTTGTCTGAAAGTCAGCAATGGTAAGAGAATTCTCCCTAATCCTTTTAAACACTACAATAGTCACTGACAAAGATAGTTTTTGTTTCTACTCTGAATGTCTGGCTTCAGCTTCTAGAAACAAACCTTTATTTTACTGTCTCTGAATAAACTGAAAGGTTTCTACAATTGTATTTCTGCTTCCTGGGTAGCTAATGAGACTGATGAAATCACCCCAACGTCTTTAATATTTACAACAAATAAATTTTCAGATCTTACACTGATCTAACCTGAACCTAACATTACTAACCCTAACCTGTTCCCAACAAATGTAACATTTCTCAAGGAACTCTGCCTAGTAGTGAAAAGCCAAACATCAACCTCAACTTGTGAATAGCTGTTACACTGAAACCTTTACATATCACAGAATCACAGAATGGTAGGGTTGGAAGGGACCTCTAGAGATCATCTAGTCCAACTCCTCTCCTAAAGGAGGTCCACCTAGATCAAGTCACACAGGAATGTGTTCAGGTGGGTTTGGAAACCTCCAAGGAAGGAGACTTCACACCCTCCCTGGGCAGCCTAGGTCAGGGCTCCCTCACCTCAACAGAAACAAAGTTTTTCTTTGTTTCAATGAAATTTTTTGTGTTCCAGCTTCTTTCCATTACCCCTTGTACTATCACCAGTTACAAGAGAAAAAAGTGATGCTCCAATCTCCTGACACCCACCATTTAGATACTTGTAAATATAAATGAGATTCCCCCTCTCAGTCTCCTCTTCTCCAGACTAAACAGCTCCAGTTCTCACAGCCTTTCCTCAGCAGGAAGATGCTCCAGTCCCCTGATCATCTTGGTGGCCCTGTGCTGGCCTCTCTCCAGCACTTCCCTGTCCCTCTTGAGCTGAGGAGCCCAGAACTGGACACAGGACTCCAGATGAAGTCTCATCAGGGCAGAGCAGAGGGTAAGCAGAACCTCCCTTGGCCTGCTGCCCACACTCTTCTTGATGCATCCCAGGCTGCCATTGGCCTTCTTGGTCTCAAGGGCACATTGCTACTTGTATCTAATACTTGTATCTAACACTTTTGTAAGAAAGTGTACTTTTTGAGAATGACAAGCAACTCATAGCAATTAAAGATAACAAAAGAAGATGAACACATATGCTAGCTTGGTGGCTTGCATCACCTGCAGCAGGAAGTCTCCTGGGAGGTCATATGTCTTGCAGAGCTCCGATATTGTCACCTGGCCAGTTTCCTGTAGTTTATCATTTATTTCTTCTGCTAATTGATCCAGGTAACTCCTTATTTAAAAACAAGAAAAAATAAAGTCCCAAGTCATTAAATGTAAAATTGAAGATCATCCTGTTAGCTACATGCTGAATTCATTGACCTGGCACTGTACCTCTCCCTGTTGCACCTTTGCAAACACTGAGTTATTTTAAATGAACAAAGGAGAAGAATGTCAGTGGCAATGTGTTTGTTTCTGTTAAAAGCCTGCATACTAGGTGTCTAGTATTACAACTGCACATTTACCTCCTGTGTGAAACTCTCAAAAAGCAGGAATAGGTAAACATTACACTCAAAAAATAGCTTTAGTGAGCAAGATAGAATCATAGAATCCTCTCAGCTTGAAGAGACCTTTAAGGTCATCAAATCCAGCCTTGTCCTAAGATAAGTGTTACTTATTTCAAGAATCAAGAACTTCACACTCTTTACCAAGAATAAATCCTGCAGTGCAATCAATAACAGAAATAACTCCTTAAGAGTATTGCTTCAGCAGTTGCTGACTGCTATGAAATAACTTGCTCACATTGCTACATCTTAGGCTTGTGAGGTAAAGCAAGAGATGAGAAAAAAATGAGAGGGTGTGTCAAGAGGCAAGGCAGACAGCAAAGCCGTGGAGTAAATGAGATCTAGCTGTTGTATACTAAGACACTGAGTAAGAAATTAAGCCTCTTAAGTGCAGATACTGGGCAAAGACATTCAGTAAGACCTTTGTCCATGGATTCACTGGACATGTCTGCTGAGATAGGCCTCACTTGCCATTTGGAAAAGAAACATTGATCCCCACCAAGCAGCCCTAGCAGCAAGAAATAAGTATTTCTCTTCAGAAGCATCAAGGGCTGGCCATCCCTTTTAGACTGCATATTACAAAAGAAAAAGAGATGTGAATTGAACATATTGCTCCTGAAAATACTCACTCATTTATAAGCTGTCCCAGTACAAGCTGAATAGTTTTTTCAGACTTAACAATGTCGTTGGCTCTGTTTTCAATGTGCAGGAGGTCCACGTTTATTATCTAAAAAAACACCCAATGACAAAATCTCTTATCAGAACTTTAAATTGGAATCAATTCTCAAACATTTATATGGTATACTTACACATTCCTAAGTCTTGTGGAAAGCTGCTTTGACTTTTTTTCTACTATTGCAAACACATGTGATAATCTGTGATGTGGAATAAGTAAGGAGAAAAAGCTCTCTTTGCCACGATGGCAAGGTTAAAAGTAGCCTATATAACAAAAAGAATATCCAGAGAGCTATGAACAGAAAATACTACATTGTCTTTCAGAAACTTTTCTGATTCCAAGTAATTTTACTCAAGCTAGAAGGGAAAATTAGTCACAGAGGAAGGCTACTGGAGGGAAAAGATTAGTAGAGACAAGAGATTAATGACGGAAGAGGGGAAAATCCAGAGAGGCATGCAAAATTAATTACACATGCTCCTGCAGCTTTAAATTTAAATAAGAAATATATTTTGTTTCTGTTTGCTCCCCTTCATTTACAAAGAAAGAGTTCAGAAAGAAAAGCTGGTTTCTTGATGATTTTGAAGGTCACAGATTATCATTAAGCAGAGAGGAGCTTTCAGTAAAGCAGTATATGGATTAAGTAACCTGCTGTACCCTTGACATGAGCTACCACCTCTTCATAAAGTTTGTTCTCTTAAAAGAAAAATGACTTAGCTGGAGTACAACTAATGAATTTCATATTTACAATGTACATAGTGAAGAAGGGGAAGAAAATAAAGAAGTATGCAATTTCTTATTAATAAAAAGTTACCTGTTGTAAGTCAACAATGTTTACCCGACCTTCAAAAAAAAGTGAGAACACACTTTTAGCATATAAAACATGACTGAACAGATTCAGAATATAGCACAGTCCACTGTCTATAATATTTCTTCATTGCTCTTTTGCAGACCAATTCAACCAACTTCAGCTTTACATATTGTCAACTCACAGAAACCACAGGTGGCCAGTGCAAGATAACTCATACTGTCACAGAATCACAGAATCTTAAGGGTTGGAAGGCACCTCGAAAGCTCATCCAGTGCAACTCCCCTGCCAGAGCAGGACCACCTAGAGTAGGTCACACAGGAACTTGTCCAGGTAGGTTGGAAAGTCTCCAGAGAAGGAGACTCCACAGCCCATCTGGGCAGCCCCTTCCAGTGCTCTCTCACCTCAACAGGGATGAAGTTTTTCCTTGTGTTTCTTTGGAACCTCTTCTGTTCCAGCTTGTACCTACCCCTATGGCCTTGCTGATGCAAGAAATTCCAGAAGTAAAAAACACTGTTCAAACTCCTGTCCAATTAGTTTTTTTCCTTGAAGCTGATCTGGATTTGACCACTAATCCATAAGCATCAAAATGGAAGCTGACAAAATGTGTTATCTTTGCTTGATGCTACTAACAAAACACAGCACCTTTAAATTCAGTTCAAGCTATTAAACTGACACCATGGCACACAACAGTGTAACACAAACTGAGGCAAGCCTGAGGAAATGGCTAATCTGTATGAACATCGTAAGTTAATTTCCCAGCCCTAATGATGCCGTGAAATTCACTTTTAAATACATCTAAAAGTGCAAAGCATATTTGCTTCCTGAGATATCTAAGTCAGATCATACATGCCATGAATGGAGAATGATTTTACAAATCTGAGTCAAGCCCAAACATCTGTGCCAGATGCTTAACCATATTAAAATGCCATATGTCCTTCAAAAGGGCTCTTAGTCGCTTCTACCTCACAAATTGTACATGGGACACAATGAAACAAGTAACACATCCCGGTGTACTCACCTAAAAACTTAATGCAGATCTGAATTCAAAATAAAAGTAAAGAGAACTAATGTGTAGATGAAGCAATAGGAAGCAAGCTCACTGTTTTTTCTGCAAGATTAAGAGAATCAAAGAAAACTTTCCAATTCTCTCCAGTTGTCTTCACAATGAAATCCCAAATCCAGAGGAAGAAAGCACATGCCACACTTACCACCAGAAACATGAAGCTCATCCCGGATCTCCCTACTGATCTGTGCTGGAGTGACATACTCTTTTCCATCAAGTGTGTGCACTACTTCCAACTGCTTTTCCTCAATCAGTTTACTGACAATTTCTATGCAGTTCCGTTCTGACAACCTATTGGCACCACACAGAATAATCAGTTACTCTGAGTCAGTGGTTGCTAAAATCACCTTTAAATCACTGTTTCAAAAACAGTAAACTGAGGAAGCACAATGAGGATTATTTGCTCTTCTGTAGGAATATTTTTTATTACAAAAATCTATCTTCAGGATCCTATTTATCACTCCACAAATCACCCATATGGGCTCATTTACACGGGTCATGTCTCTAAAACAACTTTCACTCTTCTCCTGAACAGCTGGCAGCCCCTTTGGCTGAAAGAAGGCATCTGCCCGTGCATTTAGGAATGGTTGTGCTTACAGGGTAGGTGTCTTTGATCGTTCTGTATATTTTATTTTAAGAGGATTCTTTTACTCACTTTAACAGAAAGAAGTTCTGGGGAACAGCTTCAACTGCTCAATAACACATAAGGAAGAACCACAGCACAGGAGTCGATGGTCAGCAGCTTGAACTTAAGGGCTATTACATACATACAGACACACTTTCGCGGGTCGACAGAGACTCCTGGGGGTCCTCAACGCTCCTCCGGGACTCACAAGCACTGACAGGCCGGTCAGTGCCAGTCAATGGGGGATTGCACAAGGGCAGTGCGGGGCTGAACCCGTCGGGCCGCCGCAGCAGGCCCGGGGGCCGTAGGGCGGGCTGCCGGCGCGGGCAGGGGACGGCGGCAGGCGTGTAGCAGTGGGGCGGCGGCGGGCTCCGGAGCACGGCAGCTCCCGTCCCCTCCCTGCTCACCTGTGGGCAACCTCGGCAAACTGGGCCCGCTGGAAGTCGGCCGCCAGGCGCCGAATCTCGTCCCAAGCGGCCGCCATCGCCGCCTCGGCGCTACACGTCAGCCCTGCCGGGCGGGCTACGGGCGCCGAGCAGGGACAAACTGCCTCACCGCGGCCGCCGCCTGCAGCGCCACCTATGAGGCAGAACAGCCGCGCCATCGTCCTTATAAAACCCCAATACCCAAGAAAAAAGCACAAAAAGGCCGTTTCTTCACACGAGCCGGCAAAGTGTGTGGTGTGGAGGAGCGAGGCCCAGCGCGGTGCCGTCGCGGCTGACAGGGCTGAGGGTGCCCCAAGCTGAGGCGCTTTGCCCGCTGCCGCTGTGCGGTCGGCGGGAGGCCGTCTTCCCTGACAGAGAGAGGGCTAAAACGTGGTCTGAGATGTAAGCTGGGCTTTCAGGGTGTCTGTGGGAATGTGAGCGATGTCATAGGCTGACACTACTGAAAGCTGAAGTGATATTTCAACTAGAAGGGGAGTGTGAGGTAACATTGGCGACTAGTGAGCAGCGACCTGAATTTGGTGATTGGAGCAGAGGTCGGCCACACAGTTTTAAAGGCCTTTTTGGCTGTTAGATGGAGTTGATTTGTCTATGGTATTGACTGAGAGTACCACGTGCCAGGGGTGAGAGCTCAGTGGCCAAAGCTGCCATCTCCCACAGCAGCAGCTGTCAGCCGCCTGGTGCTGGGAAAGCGATCCCCTCTGCTGAGGCTGTGCCATTGTCCTTCCGTATTTCAGGCTGGTAACACTCTCTATGTGGGTACAGATCCTGCATAGCAACTCTTTTCACTGATGCTGTTTTCTCTGCCTTCCCAAAGTTGCAGGAAAAGGTGTCTGGCATAGTTCGTGTTCACATTGGATGCAGTTTAAATAGCATGGACAAATGATTTGCAAGATATCAGCATAGTGAATGATAACAGTGTGTTTATAGAAGAGTGAGTATGTGTCTTCCCTTTTACTAGCTGTTTTCTTTGTGATGAGAAGCTACAGACAGGGTTCACTTACCTCAGGCATCTGAAGTTAGCTGTTGTGGTCTGTTTTCTCCTGGAGCCTTCATAGATAGTGAGGCAGGCTCTTCAAATTGTTGTTCATCTCTTCCTAAAACATACATCCAAGACAAGGTAACTAATTACTCACTGGAGGTGTGTGTTTTTCTCCATTGCCAAAGAAGCGTGAAAGGAGTATTCCTTAGCCAGACCCTTGATTTAGATATCATTTATTTAGGTGGAGTGAGTAGTGTATTGGAAGGGCAGGAAAAAAAGGTAATAGCAATTATGGGATAAACAGGCTACTGTATGAACCATCAGGAAAAAAGACTGGGAATGTGGAATTGGATTCTTCCTACTTAACCTTAAATGTGTCAGAAGTACTTTAATTATGAGTGTAGTCTACTGACTATGAAGAATCCCACCGAAGTTTGAATCTGTCTTTGGGATGGCCAAATTGGGCATTAATAGTTAAGATCCTACAGTGAAATGTAATGGTTTTGACCTTCACTTGTGTATGTACGACTTGAATTCAAGTCCATAGCAGACAGATCTGTGGAAGTACTCATCTATAAATAGAGCTAAGTGGTTGGGTTTCTTTTTGAGGGGGAGAGGGTTAAGTTTAGAGTTGTGGTTTGCCATCATGCAAAGAAGGGACACGTGAATCACACACAACAGTTATAAACATATTGATATTTCTAAATTGCAGGTTCTGTTTTGAGTCTTCAATCAAGGAGATTGTGTAAGTACACTGTTCTTTCAAGATGCATGTACACATGGACATGTGCATTCATATTTTCTGTACCTAATTGTTATTCAAGTAACAAGATATTGTAGAAATCAGTTTTCTTTAGCCAGTTTATAAATTAAGTTAAATCTTCTGTTACAAATATGGTAACTGCTTCATTTTTGCTCTGCGTGCACAACCCCCTTGCAGCTGACTGAATTCTAATGTTATTAGCATCTATGTTAAGCAACAGATAGGTTACTTAAAAAGAAAGTTGATACTATGTATTTTACTGCACCACTCCAAAGTTTACTGATACTAGAGCCACCGGTAACAGAAGTGTTTTTGTTTCATCATTGCATGTATAAAATAACTAAGTGTGAAGGTTTTAGTAGCTTTAATGATAGCAAAAGTTAAAATAAATATTGACATAAGTATTATAATATGTATTGATGACAATATTTCATTGACACAAAACAAAGCAAATGTTTTCGTACGAAGGCCATGCACAATATTGCATTGATTCACTCTGGGAGTATCAATTCCCTGTCTTAATTGGGGACAATAAAAGCAAAGGGTGAGCATATTAATCCTGTCAAAAGGAATCAATGCTGTCTTTGTGACATTATATACATTGTAAATGTTCATATTGTAATATTCATGTATGTTCACATGCACTATTCTCTGTCCTTGGAGAACTTGGAATGCAATGCAATGCAATGAAGGACCTTGAGTTAAATGAAGGATTTTTCAGTTCTGTGGTTGCTTCTACTTGCTGATGCAATGCATTAACCACCAAAAGAGCAAAACTTACAACTGCATTGTCTTATTCAAGATCTTCATCAGCAGTCTTGTTCAACATCTTCATCAACCACCTGGATGAGGGAACAGAGTGTACCCTCAGCAAGTTCCCTGCTGGCACCAAACTGGGAGCACTGGCTGATTCCCCAGAGGCTGTGCTGCCATTCAGCAGGATCTCAACTGGCTGGAGAGTTGGGCACAGAGGAACCTCCTGAGGTTCAACAAGGACAAGTGCAGAGTCCTGCATCTGGGAAGGAACAACCCCATGCACCAGGACAGACTGGAGATTGACCTGCTGGAGAGCAGCTCTGCAGAGAGAGTTGCTGGCTGATAATAAACTATCCATGAGTCAGCAATGTGCCCTGGTGGCCAAGAAGGCCAATGGCAGCCTGGGATGCATCAAGAAGAGTGTGGGCAGCAGGTCGAGGTAGGTTCTGCTCCCTCTCTCCTCTGCCTTGGTGAGGCATCATCTGGAGTCGGGCTCTCCAGCTCAAAAGGGACAGGGAAGTGCTGGAGAGAGGCCAGTACAGGGCCACCAAGATAATCAAAGGACTGGAACATCTCTCCTATGAGAAAAGGCTTTAGAACTTGGTCTGTTCAGCCTACAAAAGAGAAAAGAGATCTCATTAACACTTACAAGTATTTAAAGATGTATACCAAAGAGATAGAGTGGCACTTTATACTGTCTAGTGACAGAACAAGGGGTGGTGGGATGAAACTGGAACAGAAAACGTTCCATTTAAACCTAAGGAAAAATTTCTTTCCTGTTGAGGTGAGGGAGCCCTGGCACAGGCTGCCCAGGGAGGGTATGGAGGCTCCTTCTCTGGAGGTTTTCAAAACGCTCCTGAATACATTCCTGTGTGACTTAGGTGGACCTGCTTGATCAGGGAGTTGGACTAGATGATCTCTAGTGGTCACCTTTGGTTCTATGGTTCTGTGACTTTCAGCTGGCTGATGTGTTGCAGAAAGTTATAACTAGTGGTTCCCCATTCCAGTCAGCTGAAGATATTGTCTTCTCTCTAAAAGAGCAGTAAAGGTTCATAAGTCTTCACAATGTTTAGAGCAGGAGAGAAATAGGACACTAAAGTACACAAACTCCAGACAGGTGTATTCCCATACTCTGGAACATTAGCTCCTGAGGCTCAGTAGGAATGTCTTTTAATTTGTTGAGAACTCACTTTTAACTCCGGAAGTTTTCCTGAAAAAAGCAAGATCTCTGAAAAATCAGTGAGTTTCTGTTTTTCATTGTGATCTCTGTGTACACACATACTTTGGTTGTATGTTTTATGGTATCTTTCTATTGCTTTATAACAATTCTCCTGAAAAAGAGATTAATTAAGAAAAAATAATTGAAAGAAGGCATTGATTCAATGTCTGCTTGAAATAATTAGTGATGCCCCTGGTGCATCCTTCTTTATTGCAGAGCAGACTCTTCAAACGTTGGTGATCTTCAGTATTCATTTAGGAAATAAGAGAGTGTTAATCTGTCGTGAGAAAGTATTGTTATTAATGCCATTGAAACCTGAATAGCTAGGGATAATATCTTAAATGACTTCTGTGTCACTCAGTGTAGCTCCTATTCATCTCAAGATAGATTAGGAAATGAATCTATCAGTAAAGGAAAATCCACAGGACAATGCCACAGTGTTAAATTACTATGTAAAGGATGTGATAAATATAATGTATAAACAAATGAAACTGATAATATCACAGGTGGGGCTTTTTGACCACAGAAGAGTATTCTTAGCAGTGTGTAGAAAATACACAGAAAGAATGAATAAAGTGAAATAGAGAGGGAAGTTCCTAGGAGGCCTGGTTTGTCACAACACCTTTTGGTTGCCATAAAAAATGCATTAGAGGAATTTTGATGTGCATAGTACGTTTTCCTTCCACTCAGAAAGAGGAGTGCCACACATTGTTCATCTGGGAATGGAATTGATCTGATGTAAACAGAGGAATAAAACATAAAATGTGATTATTTGGTAGACTGGACCATGCACAGACTATGTTTTTGATATGGGGCACTTTGTTAAAGATACCTGCAAAGACAGGAAATAGCAGTTTAACCAGCATATGATGAAATAATAATATGAAGAAATAGTGCAAGTGGAAAGGAATAAGTGACTGTCCAACATTATGTCTGAGAATAGTTTGTAATCTGGATGAAATGGAGTGTAAATGAGAATTTTATTAAATGGCTCTTTCATGCCATGTGTGTCATGATATTACCTTCATCACTTTTCTTACCAAACAGATGAGTGTGAATTTGAAAGGTTTAACTGTCAGATTTTGCTCATTAACGTGTTCACTTTGATTTTGGCAATCAAAAAGGTGACCTCACGTCTCCTTTGGTTTTCATTATGCTGGTATACAAAATTTAAGTAACAGTTTTGATTGGATTTACTCTGATGAAGGGTTTACATCAAAGGGTTTACTCTGATGAAGGAACGGGTGCTTAACAAGCTCTTCCTTTATCAGAGAGAGCTGGCAAGATAAACAACAAGCTTCTTTAAAATCATAAGGAGATATTTGGCGTATATTAGAAGGACAGGGTTTTCCCCTGGTTGTAAGTGCCATATGTGGGTAATATTGGCTTTGTTTTTCATTCTCACAATCCCTCTTTAATGCACAGTTATAAATAACATGGTGTTTTGCTTTTCATCTTTCTCTTTTCCTGTCCTGTTGCACAGTGACTGTGTTGTATAATAATGGAAGGGAGTGCTTAGTTCAATCTCAGGCAGCCTTTTCTACATAATTGGTTTAGTTGTGAAATACCATACTTTCAATTAATTAGTGTGATTACCTACCTAACTGTAGATATGAGCAACTTGGTATTCATTTGGTTCTTCCTTTGAAGTGAATGTTCATCTCATAAAACTTTCCCTGAGTAAAATATTTATAGATGTACAGGGCATGAAACAGCACGTGCACGTGGAAAGTGTCACGATTAAAAATGACTGCTCAATGCATCAACAGCTGCCTTGTTCATCCACTTCATGCATGTGGCTCAGAAGTGTATGCAGAAAATGATATTCAGAGAGATACCATTTTAAACAACTTTTTTCAGTAACTTTTTTTTTGTGTATGTGCAGAGTATGACATTTTCTCAGCTTCAAAATACTTATTCCAGTTTATATCCTTGATTGTCAAGGTTGTTTTCTCTATTTGGATTAAAAGGCCAAATGTACTGAAGTGAGCAAATTCCCACATTGGTTTTGACAAAACTCCCTTTGATCTTTTTTAAGGAATGGTTAAACATAATATACGGAACTGTATCAGCTGATCCTAGGGCCTGTTTTGTTTAACATCTTTATCACTGACCCAGATGAGGAGATGGAGTGTATCCTCAGTAAACTCTCAGATGACACCAGGCAGGGTGGAACTGTAAACCTGCTTGAGGGCAGGAAGGCTCTTCAGTGGGACCTGGCCAGGCTGGAGCGATGGGCTGAGGCCAGTTGTGTGAGGTTTAACAAGGCCAAGGGTTGAGTCCTGCACTTGGGTAACAAAAATCCCAGGCAATATTACAGGCTTGGGGCAGAATGGCTGGAAATCTGCCCAAAGGAAAAGGGCCTGGGGGTGTTAATCAATAACAGGTGAACGTGAGCCAGCAGCATGCCCAGGTGGCCAAGAAGGCCAAGGGCATCCTGGCCTGTATCAGAAATAGTGTGGCCAGCAGGACCAGTGAAGTGATTGTCCCCTTGTACACGTCACGGGTGAGGCTGTATCTTGAGTACGGTGTCCAGTGCTGGGCCCTTCACTACAAGAAGGACATTGAGGTGCTGGAAGGTGTCCAGACATTGGCAATGAAGCTGGTGAAGGGTCTGGAGAACAAGTCCTGTGAAGGCGTGGCAGAGGGAGCTGGGGTTGTTTAGCCTTGAGAAGAGCAGACTGAGAGAAGACATGATCACTCTCTACAACCTGAAGGGGAGTTGTAGTGAGGTGGGGTTCAATCTCTCCTCTCCAGTAATGAATGATGGAACATGAGGAAATGGGCTCAAGTTGCACCAGGGGAGGTTTAGATTGGACATTAGGAAGAACTTTTTCACCCAGAGGGTTATGAAGCATTGGAAGGGGCTGCCCAGGGAGCTGCTGGAGTCACCATCCCTGGAGGTATTCAACAGACACACAGATGAGGTACTGAGGGATACAATTTAGTGATGGGCTTGGCAGTGTTAGGTGAGTGCTTGGACTTTATGATTTTAAAGGTCTTTTCCAACTGTAATGATTCAATGATCTTCAAACATAACACAAACTGTTTCATGGGAGAGATGCACTTTCCTTAGATTTTCGGCCATATACCCAGTGAAAAATCAAATGTACTGCTGTGTTTGTAGGACAAAATGAAAAGAACAATAGCCACTGTTAATACCCATATTTTTCCACTCAACTGAATATTTTGATTAATGCCAAATAAAAGGCTAATTTGTCAGCCTTTGACATAGCACATCATAGTGAGATACTGCAAACTGCAAGTGTATCTTATTCTGATATACTGAGCTGTCATGGAACAGAGCATTGAAGTAGTATATAAAATTTTTATTCATAGTAAACCAGAAGCACTTGTAAAATATTGCAAACAATATAAAATATATGCTGTTGCATAAATACTATCAAAGGCAACACAGAAACTTTTAAAGAGGACTGTCAACAGAAATTCACAAACTCCGGTGTTGAGCAAAGATTTGAGTACCAATTAAGAACAGAGCAATAAATCAGAAGCATGTACAAAGAGAAGGGAAGTACAGATTTATTTTAAAGATCATTTCAAAATGCAATATCAACAAGCATGAAAATAAAAAGAAAACCAGATATTTTTGTCCCCATGTGGGAACACAAGGGAACAACTTGAAAATATGATGGATAAGATGGTTATCGGGGGAGTCAGCATGGCTTCACCAAGGGGAAATCCTGTTTGACCAACCTGATGCCTTCTATGAGTGCATAACCGGCTGGCTGGATGAGGGGAGAGCGGCGGATGTCATCTGCCTTGACTTCAGCAAGGCTTTTGACACTGTCTCCCACAACATCCTCATCAGAAAGCTCAGGCAGTGTGGCTTGGATGAGTGGACGGTGAGGTGGATGGAGAGCTGGCTGAATGACAGAGCCCAGAGGGGGGTGATCAATGGCACAGAGTCAAGTTGGAGGCCCGTGGCCAGTGGAGTTCCACAGGGATGGGTTCTGGGGCCAGTCTTGTTCAACATCTGCATCAACGACCTGGATGAGGGGACAGAGTGTACCCTCAGCAAGTTCCCTGCTGGCACCAAACTGGGAGCACTGGCTGATTCCCCAGAGGCTGTGCTGCCATTCAGCGGGATCTCGACCGGCTGGAGAGTTGGGCACAGAGAAACCTCCTGAGGTTCAACAAGGACAAGGGCAGAGTCCTGCATCTGGGAAGGAACAACCCCCTGCACCAGGACAGGCTGGGGGATTGACCTGCTGGAGAGCAGCTCTGCAGAGAGAGACCTGGGAGTCCTGATTGGTAATAAGCTAAATACGAGCCAGCAATGTGCCCTCGTGGCCAAGAAGGCCAATGGCAGCCTGGGATGCATCAAGAAGAGTGTGGGCAGCAGGTCAAGGGAGGTTCTGCTCCCCCTCTCCTCTGCACTGGTGAGGCCTCATCTGGAGTCCTGTGTCCAGTTCTGGGCTCCTCAGCTCAAGAGGGACAGGGAAGTGCTGGAGAGAGGCCAGCACAGGGCCACCAAGATGATCAGGGCACTGGAACATCTTTCATACAAGGAAAGGCTGCGGGAACTGGGGCTGTTTAGTCTGGAGAGCGGGGATCTTATTAACATTTATAAATATCTAAATGGTGGGTGTCAGGAGGTTGGGAACATCCCTTTTTTCTATGGTATCTAGCAACAGGACAAGGGGTGATGGGATGAAGCTGGAACACAAAAAGTTGCACTTAAATATAAGAAAAAACTATTTAACTATGAGCATGATAGAGCCCTGGCCCAGGCTGCCCCGAGGGGTTGTGGAGCCTCCTTCCTTGGAGGTCTTCAAGACCTGCCTGGACATGTTCCTATGTGACCTGATCTAGGTGACCCTGCTTCTGCAGGGATGTTGGACTAGATGATCTCTAAAGGTCCCTTCCAACCCCTGCCATACTATGATTCTATGATTGGCATGGAGGATTGTAACCTGCAGCTGCAGTGTCGAGAAACACATCTATCAACGATGCTAATTGGTGCTTAGCCCTGTGTGCTTGGCAAGTGGAATGTTTCTGTATAGATAACACAGGCTTGTGATGGACTCGGAGGCACCTGTCAGATATTCTCAAGATTCCTGTCCTGCTGTGGGAAAGATCAAAGCATAGTAGAAAATTAAACCTACAACCCAATCCCTGATTCACAGGTGAAAGCAGTAGATTAGATGCCTTTGTTTTTTTTGCTCTGCTGCCAGCAGGCCCAAGCTCTGTGGTGCTACATCCCCATTTGTGTGCCTCTGCCTGGGGGCAGAGACCCCCTAGATCATGAAGTAATGAGAGTAAATTTGCTCTTGGCAGTTTGTCCATGGTGCTGTGGTTGTTTCTGTGCCTTCTCTGTGTTGGCTCACACATTTGGTGGTTGGCAGGATCCAGGAACAGCCATGCTGTGGTTGTTCAGAAAGAAATTGGGGACTGGGGAGGCTGGGGCAGTGACTCCCCATATTCTGGGATGGCCCAGTGCTGAGGACTGGACCCATGTGGTGGCTTTCCTGGCTAAATTTCATGCCAGAAGTGTGGCTTGAAGTAGAGGATGGGGCTGTGGTTACCCCTCAGGCAATTGAAAGGCCTGTGCAGAAGTTGCCATGGAAAGCAGCATTGGATTCATCTTGCAAATTAGCGAGGAGATTGGGATGGTTATTAGCTACTGGTGTTAGGCTCTTCATCGTGAAGTTGTTGCATTACAGAGTAAAATTAGAGAACTAGAGCTGCCTATGTCGACTCACAAACCCTAGAATATTTTTTCAGGTAGGTTTTTGTGATGCTTCCTCTGTATCAGCCTTGTGTTGTAGTTGAGGTGTCATTGATCCCATCCTAAAGCAGCATCAAACTGAGATTTTGCATATTTTTGTCAGGCACTGAAGCATCAGCAGGAGGTGCCAGCTCAGGGCACTGTGTGAGTTCAAGCATTAAAGGTGATGGAAGTCCCTCGATGTAAAATGAAGAAGTACTTTATACAGATACAGCATGTTTCACATAGCAGGGGGAATTTTAATGGGAAGGAAGGAACAAGTTTTCAAGCCTGCCTGCCTCTCTGTCAGCTTGTGACCTCTAAAATTGCCCCTTTGAACCATGTGGTTTCCATCACTTTACAAGGGACCAGGCTTTTGACTGCAGTTCCTCTTTCTTTCCCATCCTCCTTGGGCTGCTTTCAGCCCTGAATGAGAATAAGGATCACCAGTTTGCATTCTCTCACACTGCTTCATGGGTGACCACATTATGTTTCTCATCTCAAAGTACAGATACTAATCAGGTTGTTACCTCACAGTCTCTTCCTTCTGAAAAGCAGTTTTGAAGTCAGTCTATCTAGATGCTTAGGAATCGTTTAATTGCCAGGCTGAATTAGTTCATGAGTGTTAGAGTTTCTGTCACTGTTTGCTTTAGTTGAATTAGTCAGCCACAGAATCAGTGTGGCCTAAAGATGTGTAATATTTGTGCAAAGGATCAGTATGATGCAAGGGTGCTTGGAGCAGGATATTTCTGGTAAAGAAGGGAGTGTTAATACTGCAGTGAAAGATGCTGGTTACCAGAGCCATGTACTATTCTAAGTGTCCAAGTTAAAAAGAAAACACTCCTGTAAGATCTGTAGGAATGGGGGGTTTGTTTTACAAGAAGGATCTGTCTTGTCTGATTTTAAAAGGCTGAAACATGGTAAAGCCTTTAACCAGAAGGTAAAACAAAAGATATTTAGGGAAAATAATAATAAACTAAATCATAAACTAAATATAAACTAAATATTTTATAATAAACTAAATAAACTAAATATGAGCCAGCAATGTGCCCTCGTGGCCAAGAAGCCAATGGCAGCCTGGGATGCATCAAGAAGAGTGTGGCCAGAAGGTCAAGGGAGGTTCATCTCCCCCTCTACTCTGCCCTGGTGAGGCCTCATCTGGAGTCCTGTGTCCAGTTCTGGGCTCCTCAGCTCAAGAGAGACAGGGAACTGCTGGAGAGAGGCCAGCACAGGGCCACCAAGACGATCAAGGGTATAGAACATCTTTCATACGAGGAAAGACTGTGAGAACTGGGGCTGTTTAGTCTGGAGAAGAGGAGACTGAGGGGAGATCTTATTAGCGTTTATAAATATCTAAATGATGGGTGTCAGGAGGTTGGGACATCCCTTTTTTCTATACTAGATAGTAACAGGACAAGGGGTGATGGGGTGAAGCTGGAACACAAAAAGTTCCACTTAAACATCAGAAAAAACTATTTCACTGCGAGGGTGACAAGAGCAGTGGAACAGGCTGCCCAGGGGAGTTGTGGAGCCTCCTTTCTTGGAGGTCTTCAAGACCCACCTGGAAATGTTCCTATGTGACCTGATCTAGGTGACCCTGCTTCTGCAGGGGTTTGGACTGGCTGATCTGTAAAGGTCCCTTCCAACCCTACCATTCTATGATTCTATGAAAAGCTATAATCAAGTTAGAGAGATAATTGGTGCGAAATCCCAGAACAATGTGGTTCTGGATCTACCTCAAGATGTGAGTTCTGAGGCAAACACTGAACTGGTTTTCAGTTGAATTTTTCTAAGGGGGAATTATGAGACTGATGTAAAATATCTGAGGTCTGGATCACTGTAAGGTATCTCTCTTGTGTGTGGTCTTCTGTGCAGTTAATTAGTTTTGTAGGATAAATGAAGCACAAATGATTCAGAGCTCACATGATTCAGACATCTGATCATTTTGTAAATGTGAGTAAAGAAAATTGAAGGTGATCAACACATTTCAAGATCTGGTCTAGTATGATTATTTGAAATGCATTGTGACAGGATTCAATAATAAATCAAGCTGATGATATTAATAAGTTATGTAGCTTCATGCTAAATGTGAATCAAGTTCTGTGAGTGGAGACAGTCAAAAAGCATGATAATATCTGTGGATGAACGTGCTCAGAACTTTTCCAACTGAGAGGATGTAGACTCAGGATTGGAACAACTGTATCTTATGTCCCAACTGGGACAGGATACGAGCTTCCAGTGGTCAATAATCACATCTCAGCTAATGTGTGTTAACTCACCAAATTACAGAATTGTAGAATAGTTTCAGCTGGAAGAGCCCTTTAAGCTCACTGAGTGCAGCCTTTGTGCCAGCCCTTTCAACTACTAGACCATTTTCCTAAGTGCACACACCTCCAGCACCAGGTGACTCCAGCACCTCCCTGGGCAGCCCCTTCCAATGCCTCACAACCCTTGCAGCAAAGAAATTCCTCCTCAAATCCAGCCTGAACCTCCCCTGCTGCAACTTGAGGCTCTTTCCTCTTCTTGTATTGCTTGTTCCTAGAGAGAACAGTAGCCCAAATACTTCTGGTTGTGTTCTTGCATGCTATTTAGCAGTTCATTTCCTGAGTGCTCTTACCAAAATTTATTTACATTTGTGAGTTAAATAAACAATTCTACACTTTATCTTTTCTTTTTGTATGAACTGAACAATAAAATCACTGAAAGTTAATTTTAACAGCTTTCTAGTAAACTAATTAAATGGGCTCAAAGAAGTAAAAGTGTTTGTGAAGAAAGCTTTCAGAGGGTTAATGTGAATTTTTTAAGTTGGGGTTTTTGTATTTTTGTTTTAACTCAGTCCTGCACCGCACCAATGCTCTGAAATTACAGGCATGCTTAAGCAGAAAAACTCTATTCTATTCTAGCTTAACATATTAATCCACTCCACTCTGTGTCATTTTGTTAGAGGTGCCTTCACGTTACACACACTGCAAACAGAACAGATATATTGGGAGTAAAAAAACCCCCACCTCTGATATCTTTCAGATGGATCTTTATGAAAAGCCAGTGCATGCTGAGAAGCAAATTCATCCTTCTATTTCAAACAAAAAAAAATTCCAAACCTCCTTCTGCTAAATTTGCATCTGCTCAAATGATAAAAACTGATGTTGAAGAGTTATTTAGGTAGGAAAAGCCTCCTTTGGTCTCCTTTATTATTGCACTGCTTTTTTTTTCTTTTCAGAAATAAACTTTTAAGTCCCAGAAAATTAGTTGTTAGAGGTTTCCCTCTTCTGTTTTCTCCACATGTCACATCCTCTCAATATTTTGGGTATTACATAATTAAGTCTTTCCTTACAGAAGTTGACGTCTTAGTGTCAGTCTAATGAAAGAGCACAGAGGAAACTGCTGCTGGAGGATTCTATGATCATCTAGTCCAAGATACTAGGATACTAGTATCTACTGGCTAGTTAAAAATCATGCTGGTTTCTGAAAGTTTTGCACCCAGAACCTGCCTGTCATTCTGGAACCTGCTCCTGTAATTGTTTCTGGACATATATTCCCAATGAAAAGGCCTCTGTAGATGTCTGATAACGGAGTTCAAACAATAGATGTTTTATGCAACGTTTATCATACCTGACTTGGAAACTGTCTGAGTTAAACTGTTGAGTTTTGTAGTCTGTGAAACGAACCAAGTGTCTACAGGGAGAGATTCATCTTGTCTAAACCACCAGATTTGGGATGAGATGAATTACCTACTGAAGGTGCCTCTTTCATTCCCTTGATACGTATATGGCTTAAGGTTACTCATTTTGAAGTGGTCAACTAACTTTCAGGTGACTGAAGCTGATGATGTGGAGGTCCTGCTCTGGCAGGGGAGTTGGACTAGATGATATTTCAAGGTCCTTCCAGCCCTTAACATTCTGTGAATCTCTTTTGTTATTGGAAGTGCACAGCTGAGAATGTGCTAACAGGCTTTTGGGCTTCTCATCAAAGTTGCACTGACACTGAATGCTCAGATATAGTTTACAGATGGTAGATATTTCTACTGTTCTGTTGGTATTGCCTCCAAAGCAGTAGCACAGTGAATTATTCAGATTTGTCCGTTACTCAGCCATGAGAATTTGTAACAAAGCTGCTTAGAACAGCTTAAATACATTCTGCAAAAATGAGATACATGTTGTGTTTCATTATTCAGCATTCACTGAGACTGTCACACCAGGTAAAATTGAGAAGTGTCTGTACAGTTTGTAACTGATAGCTCTGTTCCTTTGAAATTCCTTATTATTTTCTTGGAGCTTGCTCTGAGGTCAGCGTGGGCAGAAGGAGCATGTGGTGGTAATAGTGTTCCTGAGCCAAATGAGCTGTGGCCGGGAGGCATATAGGGAGCACATTTAGTTTTACAAGAAGGAACCTGCTGAGGCAAGGTCTCACACAAGAGTAGGAGATGCCCTTGCCTGGCTTCTGTTTGCTCTTTAACTGGCATTTTGGGAGTCCAGTGACCTGTAGTGCTGTAAACAGGAGCCACAGAGACCTGACGGTTAAACTCCTTGGCAACCGGGCGAGCAATAGTGGTCCCTAATGTTCAGCAAAACTCAAGCATAGCCACAAAATTATGAGTTTTAGCTTTATATCCATATTTTTCTCTTTTTTTATTAAGGAATATGTTTCAAGTTCTTTATTTGCCTCCTTGGTTTACAGCCCTTTTGGTTCTCTCCTGATGTTTTCTCAGAAGCTGTGGAGGTTGGAGTGATGGAGTTTGATATTCTTCTAATAATAAAAGATTCAAATCATGTCATTAAGGTCTGTGTAAAAAGCCAGTTTTCATGGAATTTATGGTTCTGGGCTCTAAAGCCAGAAGCAGCAGAGGAGCTCCAGACTGCTTGTTAAAGACAGCTTCCTCCAGCTCAGTGGCAGACACCTTCATAGGATTGCAGGGGTGGGAAGACACCACTTGAGGTTATCTAGTTTGGCCTCTCTGTTTGCTCCTGCTTTGAGATTTCAGAAATCTACTGTGATTTTTCAAAATCCTTTTTTTTCCTTTCCTTATAATAAAGTTTATTTAATGAATTCAGGGACCCAGACTTTTTTTTTTTAAGGCAGGCATTCTAATTCTGCACAGCAAAAAGACCTCATGGCATGAAGTATGAAATATCTAATGAAGCAAAATATATGTGCCAAGGGATTAAATACGCTTTTATAAAACTCTCATTATTTTGCAGTGGGGCTATGAGATGTGGAGGCTGCATGACAAGAATGCAGCTTTCAGATAGCTGAGGCAATAATGTTTTAAAAGACTGGAAAGCATAGTGCACAGAAATCAGAAGCATGGTTTATAACCTCCCAACTGATAGCAGGTTGGATGGTTTATAAATAAGTTCCACTATTTTTCCTCCTGGATTTTGCACAGAAGAAAGCTGTAATGTAAATGCTAAGGAATTTGAGTAGCTGAAGCTCAACACTCATTGTACAGCTTTTCATCTCCAAACCTTTCAGAAACTCAGATATCTGTATTATCGAAAATGAATTTACAGTAGAGAAGTAAAAAGTAGAAGAAAATTGACACCATTTGTAAATTTGTGAGTTGATTTTGAAATCAAAGGAGTTATCATAGAACCATAGAATAGCAGGGTTGGAAGGGACTTTTAGAGATCATCTAGTCCAAGCCCCTGCAGAAGCAGGGTCACCTAGATCAGGTCACACAGGAATGTGTCCAGGCAGGTCTTGAAGACCTCCAAGGAAGGAGCCTCCACACCCTCCCTGGGCAGCCTGGGCCAGGGCTGCCTCACTGAAACAGTTTTTCATTATGTTTAAATAGAACTTTCTGTGTTCCAGCTTCATCTCATTACCCCTTGTCCTGTAGCTACAACAGAAAAAAGTGCTGCCCCAACCTCCTGACACCCACCTTTAGACATTTTTCAATATTAATGAGATCCCCCCTCAGTCTCCTCTTCTCCAGACTAAACAGCCCCAGGTCCTGCAGCCTTTCCTTGTTTGAAAGATGTTCCAGTCCCCTGATCATCTTGATGGCCCTTAAACACTTCTGATTTTCTGCATGAAGTAACATCTACAAATTGGAGCCTAACCTTGGATTCTCTCATTTTATGAATCTAAATTGCATTGCTTATATATATAAAATGAAAGATCCCTGAGGTAATGAATGTGTTCCCTTCATTTTCCCTTCATATTCTCTTCCCTTGTTTTTTGTTTGCTGAGTTGGTTTTTTTTCTTATGTTTTCCATGGCCAACCATCTGCCTTAGTGGAATGACTTCAGAGGTGAGTAGTATTACTGCCAAATTGTGTAAGTGCAATAGAAAGAAATCTCAAGTCACAGATGTTGGGCAAAATCCTACATTAATATGATGAAAAGACTTACATCAGATGAAAATTTCCTTGAATATTTTGAAATGTGAGATCTGTCATAGAAGTTCCTTTGGGCTGAATGTCAGAATCTGGCATTCCTGCACTGGTGTATTTTGTCTACACTTCTGGGTGGGAGCAAATTGATCTGGATCGTGCAGTCTGCAGTTAACCAAGCTGTATAAAAGATGCTCTGCATGTACATGCTGTTTGTTTCCTGTTAGTACAGCACTATCAGCAGTAGTAAAGCTGAGAGTGTTGAACAGGCACAGCTGGCCTAGAGTAGAAAGTTAGTCATCCTTTTTTTTGTGTGTTTCATTTCTTGAGAGAGTGCTTATCTGGAATATTATCATCTCAGTTCCCCTTACAACAAGCCCAAAAGGCACTAACATTTTTTTACTGTTCTCCAGTTCTCTGTTGAATAAAAGATCAAAAAAAACAGGTGAGTATGAAGGCAAAATAAGTATACTACAGTGCTGCAAACTATGCAAGTAGCTGGCATGTGAGGTAAAGAGAAATTAAAATGCTTTAGTGACACGTTTAGAAAATAGCCCTTTTTGTAGTTAGTTTAAATATGCACATGCATGCCCACATTAGGCACAGTCTTAGAGGTGTAGACTTAGAGGTGTACACTCAAATGCAAGGGGTAATGGAAAGAAGTTGGAACATAAATAGTTCCATTAAAACATAAGGAAAAACTCTGTCAGTGTTTCAGTGAGGGAGCCCTGGCCCAGGCTGCCCAGGGAGGGTGTGGAGGCTCCTTTTCTGAAGGTTTTCAAAACCCACCTGGACATGTTCCTGTGTGATCTGATTTAAGTGGGACCTGATTGAGCAGGGAGATGGACTGGATTATCTCTGAAGGTCCCTTCCAGTCCCTGCCATTCTGTGATTCTGTGTATAGACTTTCTGGGTCCCTAATGGCTCTGTAAACCGAGAGTAAAGTTTACCTCTGCTTTTCTAGCCACATGGGCAGTGAAACCTTTTCCTTGAGAGTAGGGTGCAGAAGGAATGTGTGTCCATGAAATGTCCTCATTCAACATGAATTAGAAAATGTTTCCAATGAAAACACAGCAATGTTTTCTATGCTTGCTATCCTGCTGAAATCACCTTCCCAGGCCATGAAAAATGCTGCCTGCTTCACTCTAGTAACTGATGGTCAGACGTCTTTCAGCTTCATTGAATCAAGGGTAAGTTCCATAGGCTAACTGCTGGAAAACCCCAGCCATGCATCCAGGCAAACACACTGCAGTGGTTGTTTGTTTAGCAGATTTCAACTGCCGGTGAAAAATACGAGAGCAGCAATGGCTTTTAACAACACAGGGATTATAGATCAAAACTATTATCTAGAACAGCACTAAAAAATGCTGTGCTGAAATAAATATGGGTCACCTGAGTATCTTCATTATAGTGCCACATGGAATATAGCAGCAGCACTGGCAGTGCTCATTGGAAGCAGACAGGAGTTACTGGGGGCACAGGTCTGATACTCTCTAATCCTGTAAGCTTAGAAATATTTTCTATTTTCTCTAAACAAACAAACAAAACCCCCCAAACTTCCCAAAGACCCTCCCAAACCTCTCACCTAAAACTTGAATGTACTCCAAAGTAAAGCATTCAAGCCTGTCTGTGTGTTGTGGAGAGAATCTACCACGGCTTGTGACTGCTGGTGTTTAATTCTTCCAGGCAGCCACCTTTTGAATTTTAATCCTATCACTGTGTGAATCCCATCGTATTTGTACTTCCCTGTTTCTTAATTTTAACTCTGGAGAAAAGGATTTGTTATGGAGCATCTGTTATAAACAATATGCAAGAGCATCTGTTTTAAACAGTATTGCAATATAAATTCAGTTCTTAGGAAATGAGAGAATGAAGAGTAAGGGGAGTGTAAGAGAGATCCCTTTCACAACTGTTCTGTTGTCTCCACTGCCTCTCATCTTTCTCTAATGGTGTGTCACTTCTAAAACAGCTTAGCTTAAATTGAGTGGAAGGATCACATAGGCTACTTAAGGCATTCTCTATCAGTCTGCTGGTTGCTTGAGCTGCTCTGAACTTATTTGCCACACTATGTCTCAGATATTTAGGGTTGCTTCTGATCTGTTAGTCTTTAACATCCTTCTCTTGGAGGATTTCTGTGAGTGGTCAGCAGGATGCAAGGAGAGCTAGAGGGAGGTTAAAAAGTTGGGCAGAAAGGAGGATCTGCAGGTCAGGTTTGAGTTTCAGAGATCAGGGAAATACCCTCTGAAGGAAAGGCCTGAGGAGATATTGTCTGGTCTAATAACCCTATATTTAACTTGAGCCTGTTTTACTTATGGCCTCTGACAATGGTATCTGAAGTACCTCTAACACCACACGCGTTGTGATCCTGGAAAATGGCATAAAGGTGTGTGCTTTTCAGAAACAGATGGAGGATCTTATTAATATTGACAAATATCTAAAGGGTGGGTGTCAGGAAGTTGAGGCATCCCTTTTTTCTATTGTATCTAGCAACAGGACAAGGGGTGATGGGATGAAGCTGGTACACAAAAAGTTCCATTTAAACATAAGAAAAACCATGTCACTGTTGAGGTGGGGGAGCCCTGACACAGGCTGCCCAAGGAGGGTGTGGAGGCTTCTTCCTTGGAGGTCTTCAGGACCCACCTGGACATGTTCCTATGCAACTTGATCTAGGTGAACCTGCTTCTGCAGGGGGGTTGGACTAGATGATCTCTAAAAGTCCCTTCCAACCCCTACCATTCTATGATTCTATGGACTGATTTTCAGCATAAGTTAATCTTGTGACACTGCAACTCATCAGCTCTTTGTCCTCACGTTCTGTCACATCTCTGGGATGTAGCTGGCTCCTTCCTGCCACTGTGAATGATAATTCCTCATGTGAATCTACTCTGAAGCTTTGGAAATGTTACCTGTGTGTCTCACTTGTCCTTTATTTCAAAGAATGAAATGTACCCTCAGACTAGGACTCCATCAAATAAAGGACTAGCAAGAGACTACGTGATCAGTTGAGACTAAGTGACTGCATGCTGTTGTAGAAGAGAGTTTTAACTTAGTAGTTTGCTCAGTTCCTTGGGTTGGTAATAGCTACCCAGAACACTGATGCAAAGAGGCACCAGATCTTCCCTTACTCTCCAGGATATAAATAGAATAGTGATGAACATACTGCAACTAGTGAGCAGAAATATATGAATGGGATGAATGGGCAGAACTTGTCATATTTCCTTTTCAGTTCATCTGGTCTGTAAGACTGTTTGCTTTCCTTTGCAGAAGAGAAAACTGGCCTGAATATTATGGCAGATGTGACAAAATTGCCAATCCATCGCCCCATTTGGCAAAAATAGTACTAGTGTATTGCCTGGAGTAATTTAGGTTGTGTTTGTGCCGGTGTACTAGTAGTGTATGAAACAGAGTGTTCCAGTACACTGCAAACTGATGCAGACTGGTTCTGTAGGTTGGAATAGAGTCTAACCACGTGCAATTCTTTAGTGGATTGTACCATGAACAGGCCAGATGTCTATATAATAATCAACATCACCAACCACCAGAAAGATAGATGAGGAAAAAAGATAACTCTACCCAGCTAGGTGCATTAATCATTTCCCAGTCAAGCTTCTTTTTATTCAGTTTATCTCCTGTCCAGTCCCTGGGGTGCCTTTTATTTAGTGAAGTGTCTGCTGACATAGGACTCCTTGCCATGTCCTTTAAAGTTTCTTTTGGGCATTTATACACTTTGTAATGAAGAACATTATACAGTTAGCTGTTCATCAACAGGTATTGAGGAGAAGAATGCTTCAGACAAGTGGCACAGAATTACAGAATCTTAAGGGCTGGAAGGGACTTTGAAAGCTCATCCAGTGCAACCCCCCTGCCAGAGCAGCACCACCTAGAGTAGGGCACACAGGAACTCATCCAGCTGGGTTTGAATGTCTCCAGAGAAGGACACTTCACAAGCCATCTGGGCAGCCCCTTCCAGTGCTCCCTCACCTCAACAGGGAAGAAATTGTTCCTTGTGTTTCTTTGGAACATCTTCTGTTCCAGCTTGTACCCATTGCCCCTTGTCCTGTCATTGGCCGTCACTGAGAACAGCCTGGCTCCATCCTCCTGACACCCACCCTTTATGTATCTGTAAACATTAATGAGGTCACACCTCAGTCTCTTCTTCTCCAGGCTGAAAAGCCCCAACTCCCTCAGCCTTTCATCAGTAGGGAAATGCTCCCCTCCATCATCTTTGTGGCCCTGCGCTGAGCATTCTCCAGCAGCTCCCTGTCCTTCTTGAACTGAGGGGCCCAACAACTAATCAGACACATCTGTTGCACTTCAGGGTTTATATACCTCTCAAAGTGGGATGTGATTGTCTGAAATGGCAATACCTGTGTTGCTAGGAGTATAAATGTATATATACATTTTTCTGTATTGGCCTGGGTGGTTATATTGCATTAGTAGTCTTAAGGAGATTAATTTTTCAAGAGATTAGGAGGAATGGAGAAAGATAAAGGAACAGTGGCTATTTCTGGCATCCCATCTTCATTTACTTCCCATGAGGAAAGTATCAAGTAAATTGTTGACAGTTTACTAACATAAACAATTACTCTCCTTGTCCCATTCCTTGCAGCTTGTGGGACTGAATGGGTTTCCTGACACCATGCTTGTAAAACTTGCATTAGAAACAGACAGAACAAACTGCTTTGCCTTGTTCTCACCTCCATTCAGGAGAGGTTTTTTTGCACAGGAGAAATCAGGACACTTAAAACATAGTTAAAAAACCTGTTATTTCTTACCAAAGGACCAGCATCCTATTCAGAAACAGTTGCATACCTACTTTCAACATTAAATTCCTGCTCTCTAAGGATATAAAACTACTCAAGACCAGGGCATAGATCTAAGCAACATCCAGCACTGTTAACACTATTTCTAGCATGACTGTGGCCTGTGTCAGGTAACAGCGTCTCAGAGGTCCTGGGCATGGTTTGGACAGCAGTAGAGGCCAGGGAGTGTTTCCATTTTGAATGAGGCCATCCTGTTTGGTGGAAATCAAATTTATCTTCATGGTTGTAGGTTGTACTTTGGCACCTGTCTCTGTGACAGTTGTCTCTCTTCTGCAGCAACAGCAGTTTGAGCCCATTTGAAAGAGAGCTAACCACAATCCATGCTGTAAACCCTGAATTTTACACTATGGAGAGAAACCAGTCCAAGCTGTAAAGCTTCCTGGAGAAGAGAGAATCCTAGTGTGTTTGGTCCTGCAAAGCATCTCTTTTACTAGATGCAATCTGACAGAGTAGGTGTGAGGCTTAATCACCTATTGAGCTGGAGGTATTGGGAGTTGGCTCTTCTTCAGCTGTGAGGGTTGTGGGTCTCAGTGAACAGACAACTGTCTTCTCAAGCCTGTTCTCATGTAGCATAAACTCAAGCCAAGGTAAGGGAGTTGTGGCTAGTTAGTCAAGCAGAACCTCTGGTTTAACTCTCCTGTCTCAGCAATCACATATAGTAAAGATCTGTTCACTGCCATTTACTAGTAGGCAAAAGAGTTGCAGATCAGCCTGTTATTGAGACCATGGCTTTTTTCAGAGCTCAGTGGAACCTACTAGAAGGCATCATCTTGACAACACACCATCAAAGAACAAGAAGGTTAAGTTGGAAAAAAACAGTACCTAGGTGTGAAGAAGAAGTAACAATGTTGTGGAGCATAGACTTTTCCATCATATTCTTGTTTCTTGCCCTAATTCAGCTTGCTGAAACATGCATGAAAAGGTATTACCTTGTAATGATTGTTGCTTACTCCTAATTGAAATCTATAATCCCATTACAAATTCATCTGGACACATTTAATCAAACCATATCCTGTTGAGCAAATTGAGATCCAAGTTCGTAGCTCATTTCTATACAAATTACACACAGTGTGAGAGTCCAGGCACTGAATTAAGCATCTTGTAGTAAATGCTGCCAGCTCCTTCAGGTTAGCTGAGAAACTGGGTTGCTGCTGTTTGCAATTTCTGAAGCATAGCAGGATAGCTCATTTTCCAGGCTGCCTTGGATTTCCAGTTAGGCTGCCTCATGGGGATATTTTGTCTTCTGCAATATTCTACTAGTGGAGAGAGAGGAGCTGAAATTTACTTTCTTTAAGACTTTCTTGAAAACTGGCAGGCTTTGTCATCAGAATTGAAGGCAAGGCTGCTCAACTGGAACATCTTTTAGTCTACTGACCATTATTTTACAGACCTGGAAATTGATCTGGAAATAAACATGTTTGTAAGGTATTCTGATAAACGTACAGAATAGCAACCCTGACTTGCTTTGCAATACTAAGTTCCACCATTCCAGTGTAACATCTGATTTTGTCCATTGCAGGTTTTGTAAGGAAGACACTTAGAAAATTCAGGTTTAAGATACCTGCTACTTTCTTCTCTGCTCTTTCACTGTTTCCTGCCACATATTCCCCTGAATACACCAATGCCTCCACCTTCCTCTACCTAAAATAACCACACAAATACAATAATTGTACTTGAAAGTTACTCTTGTATCCTTGTTTTCATAGTGTCACAATGCTGGACTGTAGGTGGCAGCATCCGTGAGTGAATATTAGATGTTTGTGCTTAGCTACCGATTTCAAACACCTCTCAATTGATAACCATTGTAGACTAGTCTTCTTTAAAAGCACTGCTTTTATTTGCTCATCTGACTCTTGATTTTCAGCCTATAAAACCTACAAGTGTTGAAAAAGTTCATATCAGCTTGTTAACACCTTTCATGATGGTTCATGAGTAGACTCCTTTACTGTAGCTTTGAGGCACAGGTAAGAGAAAGCAGCACAGGGCCATCTGAGTCTGAAACAGAATGGACAATGCTTGGGTGGAAAATGAGCATTTAACTGCTATCACAGAAGTGAAGGTGCATGTCTGAGCCTTGGCTCTGCAGCAGCTGCTTATGCTGTGACAGACAATGCCTCCTCAGGGTTATAAAAGGCTGGGGGCGTATCCATGCAAGTCTTTCCCAGTGTCCCTATTTAAGTATATTGGAAGTGAAGGAGGGTTAGAAAATGTCTGTGGACTATTTTTGTACAATATAAGCCACAGTCACGTCCTGATGTCAGATTGGTGGATATTGATCTCTTCTAAGAGAAAGCCTTAGGGAGTATATAAAGGATTAAGCTGATTGGCACTACAGAAACAGGGATCTCATTCCATGCTTAGTCTTTCCTCCCTGCATGCAAAGCTTTTTCTGGGGCAGGAAGAAAATCTCCATTTCTTCTTAGTTCTCACCAAGCATCTGTCTAATCTGATGAAGAACCATGTCTGACTAGTGGAAAGTGTACTTGGGCATAAACAGCTAGCAAGGAAGGCGAGAAATATTTTTAAAGGCACAGAGTGAAACTAAAACAGTAGCAATGTTTTGTGCTCGGGGTATGGGACCTTCCCTTTCTGCCTGTTGTGAGTCAACCCCAGCCAACACCTGAGCACTCATCTCCCTTCTCTCCTTAGGATCTGGGATGGCATCAGAAGGATGAGCACAACAGAAAAGGTTAGATCCTAAAACTTTATTTTGTGTAAAATAATTTGAGATCTGTTATGAAAAAGACTGCTCTAGTACAGTCAGGGAATAACAAGAGTGGGGCTGCTTCACGAGAGGAAACAAGCCAGGAACAACAGAGACAAGTGGGGCAACATCTGTTCTGACAGGGGCATAGACCTGAGCATTATAGGGGTGGTGACAATTAGAAGACCCATTTGCAGGCTGATCTGAGATACACAAAGCAACAAGCTACAACAAGCCAAGAACAGAACTGAGCACAAACATACCTGCAGCAAAATTCAGGCAAGGAGCTTAACTGCAGTTCCTGGACCAATAGCAATGCCTGGAGGTCAAAGCTGTTAAAACCTGATGATGCACTGAAGGCCATGAGAATTAATTATCTAAGTCCCTTCCAACCCTACCATTCTATAATTGTTAGGTTACTAAAACTTTATTTGGAATAAAGCCATATTCTCAGTTTTGTCCGTATGGTACGTTCCCTTTTGTCCATAAGAAGACTTTGAGCATAACAGCATCTCTTTTTAATCCAGCAGCCACAGCTCTAATTATAGCCCTCTTGCCATAGGGCAAATACAGGGACAAGTCTGTGCCCTGGTAGAGTATAAACATGCCCACTCTCACTACCTGGGTAAATCTCTTTTGGGCTGTTTCCAGTCATACTGCATCGTGATTAAATTGCCTCTTCGAGCGTTTGTACAGATATTGCCTTAGGTCGGGACAACTGGATCCCTAGGTGCAATAAGCACAGCCCCAAAATAGTTTTTCTGTAGCAATCTGGTGTTACAATACCACACAGTACTATGGGCCTTGAGAAAAAACCCAGGAAAAAATGTGTTGATAGGGCACCAGTTCAAACCCTTGTCCACACTTGTACATGTACACATACAGCTGCATAAATCAAAACAGAGGACTAATTTTACTTGCTTGATCCAAAATGGGCACTAAGAAAAGCGTGAGCTTGATATGTGAGCAAAATCAGTTAAACTTTGATTACTCTCATCTGAAACTCCAGCTCATCTACCTTCACATCTGTATAAGTAGAAAATTACTTTCTGTACCTATAAAATATGAAATACAGTATCTGCTAAAATTCATATCTATCCTTAAAAATGTCATTTGTCTCAGGAGATATTTCTGCTTCTCATTAATAACAAACAGACAAGGACTGACCTTACTAATGTTTACAAATATGTAAAGGTCAGGTGTCAGGAGGCTGGAGCCAGGCTGTTCTCAGTGATGGCCAATGACAGGACAAGGGGCAACGGGTACAAACTGGAACAGAAGAGATTCCAAAGAAACATAAGGAAAAACTACTTCCCTGTTGAGGTGAGGGAGCACTGGCAGGGGCTGCCCAGATGGGCTGTGGAGTCTCCTTCTCTGGAGACATTCAGTCCCAACTGCACGAGTTCCTGTGTGACCTACTCTCAGTGGCACTGCTCTGGCAGGGGGTTGCACTCGATGAGCTTTCAAGGTCCCTTCCAAACATTCAGATTCTGTGATTCTGTGATCTGGACTAAACAGCCCCAGTTCCTGCAGTCTTTCCTCATAAGGAAGATGCTCCAGTCCCCTGATCATCTTGGCTGCCCTGTGCTGGACTGCAGCAGTTCCCTGTCCCTCTTGAGCTGGGGAGCCCAGAACTGGACACAGGACTCCAGATGAGGCCTCACCAGGGCAGAATAGAGGGGGATAAGAACCTCCCTTGACCTGCTGCCCACACTCTTGATGCATCCCAGGCTGCCATTGGCCTTCTTGGCCACGAGGGCACATTGCTGGCTCATGGTCAGTTTATTATCAATCAGGAGTCTATACATATATTTAAATCATAAAAAAAGTTAAATGAAGATGTTGGGAACAGCTGTGTCTTGGGAAGTAATGAGCTCATATATGTCCCTTCCAACCCTACCATTCTATGATTCTGTTGCTTTCAAGCTCAGGCTCTACAGATTGTCATGCAGAATGTAGGAGAGGATTTCAAGTGATGCCTGATGCAGAATGCAGAACATTGGTCTGAATTCTGACTTGATAAATAGATGCTATGCTCAAGGTAGCAGCAAGAAACAGAGACATAAACTGGGTCAGCTTCATGGGAAGAAGTTTGTCCAAGGAAGCAAACCAAATATGAGCTGTCAGTGCAATACTGTTAGGGTTATTCCCATAACCATTACTGCCAGAGCAATCCTTATTTATGTAAGAGCCTTTCAGAGAGGCTCCTTATGTTGGTTACACTGATTTTGACAAGAAGGTGAGATAGGTCTTAATCAACTCCTACTATGAATGCACTAACCTGTTTGGTTATATTTGGATGTGGTTCTTGGTTGCTTTTAATGAAAAAACCTAAAAAGCAGAATCTGAGCTCTCTCAAGTTATGAAAATTAAATTCTGGTTCTTACTGAGGAAAGCCTAAGGCATAAGCCTCTTCCTGGGAAAGGAGGTTTTTATCATAAAAGACATTCTAAATAGACGTGCACAGGCTAATGTTGCTCAGTCATCCTCAGTTTGTTTAGGGAAGGTTATCCATTCAGCCAGAAGCAACAAAAAGATTATATTTATGTTCTTTGTTTTGTTGGCTAGATTTACTGTCCTAAAGCTTTTAGTTTCATACTTGTCATAGCATACAGCACACGTAAACACACAGATACTGTGATGATGAGCATGAGTGAAATTATGCAATGAAAGAATTATGTAGGATGGTTATATAGAATCTATTTATTTCCTTGGAAGTAACTGAAAACACATTCATTTGCTTCTAACCACCAGTGGTGATTCTGAAGCTTTTTAGTTGTTACAAATCTCAATAGAAAGTTCTGGAGCAGAATTGTGTGTGTATGAGCATGCATATATTACAGTAGAAGGTCAAGAAAACAGTATCATTCAAAAGAGGAACATGTGGGTTTTTCGTTGTTCAGACACTAACAAGAGAAATGTACTTGTTGCTGAATATTGGAAAATGGGAAAAAAAAGTCTGTTCCTTTAACCTTGTCACTTTCTCCTCTACACTTTTTGCACTTTGCCTAATGTGGTGGTTTAGCTGTGGCTGAGTGCCAGATGCCCACCAAGTCAGAATATCACTCCTCCTCCTAAACTGGACAGGGGAGAGAGAAATATAACAAGAGGCTTGTGAGTTGAGAAAAGGACAGGGAGGTCACTCAGCAAATAACATCAAGGACAAAACAGACTCAACTTGGGGAGAAAATGGTTTGATTTATTAATGAACCATCAGAACAGGGAGATGAGAAATGAAACTGAATGTGGGTCATCCATGGGGAGAACAGTCCTTCAGGTACAGACTGCTCCAGCCTGAGTCCACCACAGGGTTACAAGTCCTGACAGCAAACCTACTCTGGCCTGGGCTCCTCTCTCTCTATGATATCCCAGGTCCTGCCAGGAACTTGCTCCAGGGTGAGCTTCCCACGGAGTCACAGCCTCCTTCAGGCATCCACCTGCTCCAGCGTGGGCTCCTCCACAGGCTGTGAGTGTGTCTCTGCTCCCTCGTGGCCTCCATGGGCTGCAGGAGGACAACCTTCCTCATCATGGGCTGTACTTCATATACAGAAATATGCTAATATAAATATGATCCAATTCTCCAGCTGTACTATCAGCTCTTATTTAATGATTTATCCTATACATGGCAGCCTCACTACAACTTCATCTCTTGGTTCCCTTTGTCTCTAAACCTCCTCTAACTCCATTGCTTGGCTGATGCATCTGCCAAAGACAATGCTCAATGCAAAGATTCAGTGTTCCTCCACAGAGCATATTACAGTCTGCCCATGGGTTTCTTTCCCAGCAGCTGTTCAGATAGGATCAAACTTATCTGTAGATGTTCAGTCAAAAATAATGTTAAACCCCACACTGAAATGAACCTTAGAAAAAACATGTCAGTGAAGACAAAAAAATCCTGAGGAAATGATTATTTTTGCACCACCCAGTTTCTTCAACAGTTCTGTAATGATTCAGAGAAAAAGCCTAGAGCTATATGATGCAGGATGATGCAGGAGAAAGGCTGTGTGGTGGATTGACTCTGGCTGGATGCTGGGTGCCCACCAAAGCCACCCTGTTACTCTCCTCCTCAGCTGGACAGGGGAGAGAAAATCTAGCAAAAGGCTCATGGATTGAGGTAAAGACAGGGAGATCACTCTTACCATCACCACAATTACCTGCAGAGAACAAGGAATGGGTTTTATGGTCTGTTCATCTGCTACTCTTTCCTACTCAGAGGGAGGACTCCTCACATTCTTCTGTTTCTCCAGATTTGAGTCCCTCCCATGGGCTACAGTTCTTTACAAGCTTCTGTTAACATGAGCACAGCTTCTGCAACCTGTGCATTCCAGGGCAACCCCTTTGCAGCCCAACTCCAGCCCTGCTCTAGGACTTGTCTCTTTCCCGACTGTAACCCTCTGCCTTGGCCTAGGCCTTGGCTTTGGCTGAGCCCTAGGTCAATGCCCCTCGAATGCCACATTAGGGATTATCAAGACAATTATTCCGGGAGCCTTGTTTTGTCATCCTCTCTGCAGCTTCTTTCTAGATGCAGTTGTAGGCTTTGTCCCTTTCCTAACTGATAACCTAAAACCTGACACTGGTTCTGGCCTTAGCTGAGCCTTTGTCCAAGACCCAGTGCCTAGATGAATGAGTTCTTAGTGAACAATTCTTATTACAGCTTTCCTTTCACTTTTTCTGTCTGTTTGCAACTCCTGTCCAATTAGAGCTCTAGGCTTTCTCTTTCTCCTACCTCTAAGGGAATCCTGATCCAAATCCTCACCTAGGCACATGCTGTACATTATATCCATATTCTTGGCCAAGGATGAGCTGAGGAAGTTGTCAAAGAATGTGCTAATACTTTTACTCACCCTTTACCACCACACATCCCACACTGCCCTGGCCTTAATTTTGACTTGACTCTGTAGCCCTATTCCAACTAGAGCTCTAGTTTCTCTCATTCTTAGACCTTATCCCTAACCATTTCACTTGGTGATAGTATCAGCTCTGGTGAACATGGTAGTGGTATAACCTTTCCATGTTCGGACATTTTGTCTCTGTTTCCACTCCCATCACAAACTCAGGTATTTCCATACTAGAATTCATGCACCAGCCTGTCCTTTTTGATTTTCTGGAACTTTTCCAAAGTCCTTAGAGTGGTACCCCTGGGTTTTATCTTTCTTTACTTTTACAAAGACACCAGCCCCATCACAGGTGCTGTATTCGTCTATCATTGAGCCTCAACTCTTGCTTTCAACTGTAGGATCTTTTTCTTGCCAGTGTAGTTCTGAGTGTTCTCTTTGTCACAACTCCATCCATAACCCTCAGAATAGAGGGAGTTTATAACAAAGAAATTCAGCCTTTGTCCACAAACATTTTTCTCAATATAGATCACACTTTTCTATGTAAGTCTCTTTCCAGACTCTTCCACTGGAACTATGTGTTTTGTACTTTTCTTTCTTTGTGTGTTCATTTGTGAACCTACCTTACCAGCCAGCCAGTGTGTGTGCTCTGTCCCAGTGCACAGAGTTTGGAGGTATGAATTCTGTGTTTATAATTTCTTTCTCCATCTCTATCATCTTACAAGGTACTATTTCTTTATTTCAACGTGTTACTTTCCTTTATAATGTTACCTCTGTTGCACTATGACAGCAGTGTATGTCATTAATAAAACTGAGTGATAAAGAAACGTTTGAAGCAGAAGCATAGATTCCTGTTTGGGTTTGGCATCTTTGCCACTAGGAAAAAGCTGTCTTTGAATGCCACAGTGGGCTGCACTCTAAGAAAGATGCATGTGGGATTTTTGAGAGCCTTCAACAGCTCCATCCAGGTCCTTAAATCAGTTGTAAGGTCAACATGCTGGAGTACTCAGTTATAAGGACCATCTCTTAGATGTGGGAAGTGGTGCTGGTTTGTGGGTGATATTAACAGTACTTGCTGTCTTGACAGATAGAGAAGTATACAAAATATGTTTTCTTACAGTAAAAAACTTGTCATTTTATTTTTGCTTCTTTTGCTGTCTGCTTTATTTTTCCATTGTTAAATTATTGGTTAATAGCACTTTTCATTTAACTCCCATCAAGTTGCATTCATATCCATAGGGAAGTCCAGACCTGTAGGGCTCTCAGTACAGAAGAAAATGAAGTATCCATAAATTTGAATCTATGATATTTTCAGTTTAACTTGAGGGGGTGATTTTTTGATGGCGTAAAGAACCATGCAAATATTTTTTTTCCTTCTTAATTGCATTGAAAGAACATTATCATAAAATCATAGATTCACAGAATGGTAGGGGTTGGAAGAGACCTTTAGAGATCATCCAGTGCGACTCTCCTGCCAAAGCAGGTCCCACCTAGGTCAGGTCACACAGGAACATGTCCAGGTGGGTCTTGAAACCTCCAGAGAAAGAGCCTCCACACCCTCCCTGTGCAGCCTGGGCCAGGGCTCCCTCACTGAAACACTGAAAGGGTTCTTCCTTATGTTTAAATGAAACTTTTTGTGTTCTAATTTCAGCCCATTACCCCTTGTCCTGTCACTGGATACTACAGAAAAAAAAGTGCTGCCCTGACCTGCTGACACCCATTATTTATATATTTGTCAATATTAATGAGATCTCCCCTCAGTCTCCTCTTCTCCAGACTAAACAGCCCCAGTTCCCGCAGCCTTTCCTGATCACTTCCCTGTCCCAACCAGTCCTCCCAATTTGGTGTCATCAGGGGACTTGCTCAGGGCAAGCAGGCCAAGGGCATCCTGGCTTCAATCAGAAATCATGTGACCAGTAGTGCCAGGGCAGTGATTGTCCACCTGTACTAGGCACTGGTGAGGCTGCACCTCAAATTCTGTGTCTATTTCTGGGCCCCTCACTACAAGAAGGACATTGAGGTACTGGAGTGTGTCCAGATATGGGCATGGAAGCTGATGAAGGGTCTGGAGCACAAGCACTGATGAGGAGCTCTTAAAAATGACCTTGTATAGTCATGTGGGAGCACTATCTTCTTACAGTGTTATGTTTTGCATAGAATTTTCCTAGAGTTATTTTTCCTTAAAGGATGGCCAATGCAACCTTTTAAACCCAAACTTGTCAAAGTCTTTACAGTTTTTTACAGTTCACAGCTTTTTGTTTCCACAGCAACATGCCTTAAATCTTTGATTTAATTTCAAATGCTCTTACTCTTCTGTGAACTTCCACAAGTTTGTCACCATGTCTTTTAGAAAAATCTTGAGAGGTGAGCGTGTAGTACACTATGTGCTATCAAAATCCTGTGTGTTGTTCCATAATGTGATGCATTTGTGAATACAGCTATGAATTACATATAAATCTGGTGTGCAGCCATATAACATTGGCAACTCGTCTCTCATTCACTTTCAGCTTTCATCCTTGGGGCATCTATATCATTAGTTTTAACCAGACCTCTCTACCACACTCTACTCTGATCAATTTGAATGATTCCTCAATGAAATTTCAGTTTCACCTTTTTTCCCCTCATATACTTTCTCTGTTCCAAGTATGGAAAGCCAGTCCATGTCTGTCTGCTGAAATGACTTGCCTCTAATTCTTCCAACATGGGCTCTGGACAGTATAGAGTACACTTCATTTTCATCACAGAATCACAGAATGGTAGGGTTGGAAGGGACCTTTAGAGATCATCTAGTCCAATCCCCCTGCAGAAGCAGGGTCACCTAGATCATGTCGCATAGGAACGTGTCCAGGCGGGTCTTGAAGATCTCCAAGGAAGGAGCCTCCACACCCTCCCTGGGCAGCCTGGGTCAGGGCTCCCTCACTTGAAACAGTGAAATAGTTTTTTCTTATCTTTAAATGAATCTTTTTGTGTTCCAGCTTCATCCCATCACCCCTTGTCCTGTTGCTAGCTACTATAGAAAAAAGGGATGTCCCAACCTCCTGACACCCACCCTTTAGATATTTATAAATGTTAATAAGTTTTATGTGTGCTCTGGGTTCCATACCTGGCTTGCAAATATGTCTCTGAAAGACAATAAGATTAGTACAATAATGGATGTTAGCAATCATGAATTTATTATCTTCACTATTAGTTTATGACCTCAAATGATGACGAAATTGATGGGTTTTGCCGTACTAAAATACCTTTTGTGTTCAGAGTATCCATTACGCTGTATCGTGGAATCACAGGATGTTAGGGTTGGAAGGGGCCTCTAGAGATCATCTAGTCCAACCCCTCTGCTCAAGCAAGCCCCACCTAGATCAGGTCACACAGGAACATGTCCAGATGGGTTTGAAAACCTCCAGAGAGGAGCCTCCACAACCCCTCTGGGCAGCCTGTGCCAGGGCTCCCTCACCTCAGCACTGATGTAGTTTTTCCTTGTGTTTAAGTGTTCCAGCTTCATCCCATTACCCCTTGTCCTGTCACTGGATACAACAGAAAAAAGTGTTGCCCCATCTTGACATAGAATCATAGAATGGTAGGGTTCGAAGGGACCTTCAGAGATCATCTAGTCCAACCCCACTGCAGAAGCTGCCGATGTATTTGAAACAGCCCTTCTTGTTTTCCTTTACTTCCTTTGTCAGGTTTAATTTCAAAAGGGGTTTGGCCTTCCTGGTTTCATCGCTCCGTACTCTAGTGATGTTCCCATACTCTCTCCAAGCAGTCAGGCCCTTTCTCCACTTACATAAACTCTTTTCTTATCCTTGAGCAGTCCCAGTAGTCCTTTTTTTCATCCATTTAGGCCTCTTGTTTCCTTTTCCTGATTTTCAACTGGTGGGGACACACCAACCTTATGTATGTTTGTGGTTATTCCTGGATGATTAAAATATAAATGGGGAGGAAATAATCTGATGTGCATAATAACATGAATGGCTGATTGTTGTTTTCTTGTATATCTGTGAATGGTAAGTTTTTAAAATTTATTATTAAAAAGTCTTTTTTTTCCCCTAACATTTAAGTGAGACAAAGGTTGACTGCAAAATGATTCTTTTACTCTTCAGCTGAAACACCTACAATATAAAGAACTTATCAGAAGGAGGAAAAATGTGGAAGATTTATTAGATTGAATAATTCAAACCTTTTATCTGATTAATATTAATTGCTCATATTATTTTAATTGGATACATAGAAAGAGGTGAATAAAATCAGGTGAGATTTGAACTAATAAAATGTATCTGTCCTGTAAAGTCAAATTTTAATTAATCTGTTAGTGTACCAACCTTTTCATGACAGTATTCTGCAGAGCTGGAGTTATTAATTTCATCCACAAGCTGTATAGGCTGGTTTTCATCTGTAAGTGATCTAAATCTGTAACACATCACTTGATACTAGCCTTCTGCAGTTTAATTCCTGTGCTGGAATGAAAAGCCACAAGATTTCCCATTGTGCTCTACAGCAATGGGGAAATTATATCAGAGGGTGATACAATTTTCTTTCTTTCTTTCTTCTTTCTTTCTTCTTTCTTTCTTTTCTTTCTTTCTTTCTTTCTTTCTTTCTTTCTTTCTTTCTTTCTTTCTTTCTTTCTTTCTTTCTTTCTTTCTTTCTTTCTTCCTTCCTTCCTTCCTTCCTTCCTTGTTTTTGTCATCTTTAGAGGCTGGATTTGGTTCTGCCCCACTGCAATGCTGTGTGCTGCCTCGTTGCCAGGCAGGCAGTGATTATAGTGAAGATGGGTCACAATTACATTGAACTAGACTGCCCATATTCACTTTTGATTATTATCTGCACGTGGAGTGTTGTCATTAACTACAGGCTAGAAACATCCAGACTGAAATAAGCATCTTCTGCTCTTTGATTTGTGCCTATGCATGTCTGTGTGTGATGATTACTGCAGTACTTAGAGGAATGCCAGAATAGCATGTAGTCAAATGTGAAACTCACCTCAGGGAAATTATATACTGTCAAAGAAATCAGTTTCTACAAAGTCTTTTGTGGTGGTTTGAGCCTGTCTGGATGCCAGGTACCCCACCAAAGCTACTGTATTGTTCCCCTTTGCAATTGTACAAGGGAGAGAAAACATAATGAAAGGCTCGTGGGTCAAGTTAAGGACAGGGAGATGGCTCAGCAGTTACTGTCATGGGTGAAACAGACTCACCTGGGGGAAATTAGTTTCATTTACTACCAACCAAATTAGAGTAAAAACTAAATCTTAAAGCCCTTTCCCCCACCCATCTCCCTCAGATCAGCTCTGCTTGTGATTTCTCTGCCTCTTTCACACGGAGGTGCAGGGGGACAGGGAATGGGGGTTGTGGTCAGTTCATAGAATCATAGAATGGTAGGGTTGGAAGGGACCTTTAGAGATCATCCAGTCCAACCCCCCTGCAGAAGCAGGTCAGCCTAGATCAGGTCACACAGGAACGTGCCCAGGTGCGTCTTGAAGACCTCCAAGGAAGGAGCCTCCACACCCTCCCTGGGCAGCCTGGGCCAGGGCTCCCTCACCTCACAGGGAAATAGTTTTTTCTTATGTTTCAGTGGAACTTCTGTGTTCCAGCTTCATCCCGTCACCCCTTGTCCTGTTATCCTGTTGTTCTGTTCATCACATATTGTCTGTGTTGTACCTTCCTCCTCACACTCTTCTCCTGCTCCAGCGTGGGGTCCCTCAACAATTCTCCAGAAACTTGTCCAGTGTGAACGCTTCCCACAGACCACAGTTCTTCATGAATTGCTTCAGTGTGCACCTGTGGGTGCAGTCCTTCAGGAGCAGATAACTCCTGAACAGTGTGGGTCTCCCATGGAGTCACAAATCCTGACAGTAAACCCACTTCAGCATGGATGCCTCGCTCCATGGGGTTCACAGGTCCTGCCAAGAGCTTGCTCCAGCTCGGGCTTCCCATAGGGTCACAGCCTCCTTCAGGCATCCCCTTACTCCTTTGTGGGGCCCTTCCCGTGCTGCAGGTGGAAATCTGCTCCCTTGTGGCCTCCATGGTTGCAGGGGCAGGGCCTCACCATGGGCTGCACCATGGGCTGCAGAGGAACCTCTGCTCTGGCACCTACAGCACCTCCTCCCCCTCCTTCCTCACTGACCTTGGTGTTTGCAGAGTTGCTGCTGTCATATTCTCACTCCTTTCTCCAGTAGCAGTTGATGATACTGCGTGTTGTTTCTTCCTCCTTCCTAAATATGCTATCTCTTAGCCTTGGTCAGTGCTGGGTCCACTTTAGAGCTGTCTGGTATCAGCTCTATCAGACACAGAGGAAGCTCCCAGCTATCTCAGCACCCTCTGCTATCAAATCCTTGCTGCATGAACCCAGTACAGATTTTAATTGCCATGTAGTTACAAAGAAACCATCAAAAGGCCCATAGCAACAATGTTACAGTGGATGACCAAGTGCAAAAGTCTGCTGTGAGCTCTGTTACTGTGCATATATATGAAACACATGCAGGAGTTCCTAGTTAAGTTTAATTTCTGCTAAACTCCATACCTTTGGCATATTGCTTATAGCCAAAATAGAAGCAGATCTTTGATTGCTGCATTTGTTTCATTTCTCAGCTGCACAAAGCCAACAAAAGGGTGCCAAAAAGGAATAGCTGACAATTCCTGTTTTTTTTGAAAGATATAGAAGGGAATAGGAAGAAAATCAAAGGTGTACAATAGGCAGAAGCAGAGTGAGATCTCAGATGAAAGTGAAACATTGATAGCACTCCTTCCCTAGAGACATTCCAAACCCACCTGGATGAGTCCCTGTGTGACCTGCTTTAGGTGGTTCTGCTCTGGCAAGGGGGTTGCACTGGATGAGCTTTCAAGGTCCCTTCCAGCCCTTGAGACTCTGATTCTGTAATAGCTGTATGGCATTGCTGCAGGACTGAGACATGTGTCCCCCTGAAACAAAGTAAAATCGTACTCTGCACAGTTGTGTGGCACCATAGCTGAGAACAGGTTCATACCATGTATAGAGGAACAAACTGGTCTGCTTTTGATGCCAGGAGGCTTATGAATACTGAAGAATCTGACTTCTGGGAACTGAATTTACTGAGACATCCTCCTACAACCAACTGCCTGCTGCACATTACCTTACATAGGTCTCTCAGCTCTGCAGGATATGGAAAGTCTCACAATTTTTACAAGGCACTGTTCAGATGCATCAGGCTTTTGTGTTATGAGATGGCTGGAAAATAGTGGATGCATTAATGATTCATATTTTTTCATCTCTGAATTCAGTGTGTGAAACCCTAATGCATTAGCAATATTTATGGATGGTCATAAAGAAGATTAATTCACTTGTAACGACCACTGATGATCTATTTTTCCTTAATAGTTCCTTTTTTATAAGAAGATTTAAGTACCTAACACTTTGTATTCCATGTAGAAAACACAAGGACTGTATTCCCTTCTTCTATTATTCAGTGTGGGTATGAAACAGAGCTAATGGCATCTTGTGCTGCAGTAGGCAAAGCACTGGCAGCAGGTTGAGGGAGGTGCCCTCAACCCTGTATACAGCACTGGTGATGCCAGATCCATAGGGCTATGCCTGGTTCTGGGCTTCCCATCAGAAGAGAGACATGGATATACTGAAGAGAGTCCAGTGATGGGCTAAAAATGGTGATTGTGGGACTGGAGCATCTCTCCCATGAGAAAAGGCTGAGCAAGCTGGGACTGTTCAGCCAGGACCAGAGAAGGCTCAGAGGCATCTTTCTTATCAATGTATATAAATTCCTATAGGGAGGGTACAGGAAGGACAGAATCAGGCTCATTTTAGTGAAGCCCAGTGACAGGACCAGAGGAAGTGAGCACAAACTGTAGCAGAGGATGTTCCTTGCGAACATCAGGAAACATTTTTTTTCCCACTGTGAGAGTGACCAAACACTGGCACAAGTTGCCCAGAGAGGTTATGGAGTCTCTGTCCTTACTGATATTCAGACACTGCCTGAACATAACACAAGCAGCCTGCTCTAGGTGTCTCTGCTTGAGCAGAGAGGTTGGATAAGATGGGATTCTTTCCAACTTTAGCCATTTTGTGATTCTGTGGTTAAGCTAGAGTGGTATTGGTGAGGATGGGACTTTGGAAGAATTGCAACAGACTTGCAACAGACCTTTTACCAGAAATTACAAGCATACATGGCTTTTGCTCCTCTGATGGCAAAGTCACAAATACTTCAAAAATGTTAAATGTAGGTTTGTGTGTTTTAAATATCTGCAAGAGACAAGGAATTTCCAGTATGTGTGACAAGTCTTACAGATCCCACTAATGTCATTGATTTTAACACAAGTATTCCTTTATGTTATGTCTTCTCATTAATTGAAACTCTTCTGTTTACTTTTGTTTTGTTAAGCAAGGAATGAAAAGCAAAACCCTCAAAACCAGGTGACCTGCCTACTATTAAAATGAAATTCAACCACCCACTGTGTTCAGCTGATAGAAGTGGCAATCTTCTATTAAGGTTTGCCCCATGTTTCTCTTCCTACATCAGTCCTGCCCAGAATAGTCACATAGCAGTCAGCAACCGGACAAAACCATTTCATACTGGACTGTATCAGCTCATACCAGAAGAGCTTTATCACTGTTCATATATTGAAAGCTGAAAGGATGCACAAGCACAGAGGTAGCTCACAATAAGTATGAAATTAGTGGCCAAAAGAGAGGACCAGCTATCTGGAGTCCTGTTTCTGCTCTCCAGTATACAGTATGACTAAAGAAAAAGATATTAGAGCCCATTCCTCCCTTGTACTTTCTCTATCAGTCAGCTGCAAGCTTCCTAAGCTGCAAATTCCATTCAATTCAATGACTTTAACAGCTGCAGTGAGTCAGGTGTCCTGTAAGGCCACTATGTTGTTAAAGAAACTGGTTTGCTGAGTGAGAGCCATTGGAGAAAATTGTTTGTCCAGCTATTATGGATGATTTGATAGTAAAAAGTATGGCTGTATTCCTGATCTTTACATAAGATGGAGGAATTCTTATCAGGAGGACAAGAATAGTAAATAAAAATCATACTCCTGCCTTGCTTGCACCACACATATATTTTACATTGCTAAATGAATGCATGCAAAATGCTTCACCCTAAGCATGATCCATACAGGTGTGTGTGGTGGTAATGGAACTGGCCTTTGATCAGCTCCTGACATTTCAGAAGACAGCCAACTGTTTAGTACTCCTTGCTAGTCTGCCCTGAGAAACCTGGAAAGGCATATCATTTCATACAGGTTACTAACTCATTTGAAGCTAACTGTGGATCTGAAGAGTGCTACCTATTATATTCTGGTATAAAGCCCTCACAATTCAGACTGAAGAAAGAGTCTCCTTGAGACTTCAGGTTTGTAAGGATAAAGGTGCAGGTTCTGACAATGAATTCCACTTCAGTCTCATTGTACAGTGTTTCCTATTAGCCCCTTATCTCTGAAGACCTACTAGCTGGGAACAGAAAGTGATGGGCAGGAGCGTCTGGATCACCAGAATCTGTGCTCCTGCAGAAGTCATAATGCCTTAAACTTTCAGAAGCCCTAAAAGACAAAACCAAAAGTCAACAGAGTAGAAAATCAGTCATAAGAGAGGTGAATGACAGCATAAGACTGTCTCAGAATAAATACATACCATACTTGTCAAAAGATCATTTCTCTGTAGGGAGAATATCAGACAGAAAGTTTACTTCTGAGGGGAAGAAAGGAAGACAGAAGCATCGTTAGTAATCTGTGTTTGTGATTTGTGGGTTGCCAGAGGCAAAAAGCAATATTTATAAGGAAAGACATATGATGTGACAACTTTATGATAAAAAATGGAGTGAAGAGAAACGGAACTAACAAATACATCTTGATTTTTTTTCTAAAACCTGTATCTCAGACTCTGTTTCTGTCACCAGTGCTAATAAGTTTGGTGGTTCTTTTTGAACTAAGGTCATTGCTGTGGTTTCACTTACAGAACAAAAAAGATAATTGTTGAGCAAACCTAAAGAGAGCAAAGACAGAAAGAAAAGAGGCAGGGCAAGGTCTTGCCACTTCCTCTCCTCTGCCCATCCTGAAGTATGTGAAGCTGAGGTATGGAAAAGGAGCCCAATACTTTTAACTTCAGGACATGAAAGATTTTCAGGGGTTCACATACTAGCATGAAAACAAGATCTCAGAGAAGGACCATCAGTGGCTTATCCCGGCTGAGAAGCTAACTTGCTGCATGGCTGTTTTCAAAGTGTGGTGAACAATTTAAAGATGTGGATTGCTGTTTCACAACTGCACATGCAAACAGGCAGCATCAGCTTGAGAAATTATTAATTACTACTTCACTGTGAGGTGAGGGAGCCCTGGCACAGGCTGCCCAGAGGGCTTGTGGAGGCTCCTTCCTTGGAGGTCTTCAAGACCCACCTGGACATGTTCCTATGTGACCCTTCTTCTGCAGGGGGGTTGGATGAGATGATCTCTAAAGGTCCCTTCCAACCCCTACCATTCTATGATTCTATGATTCTATGATTCTATGGTTCTATGAAATGTTTCTGATGTGCTGAAGCAGTGATTTGTACATACTTGACTACTTGTTGCATTCAGAGGAATGTCTTTTTGTCAATGAAAGCTCCACATTCCTCCTAACATTGGGCACAATTTTATGAGCTCAGATTTGAAAAAACCTTTGAAAAAAACTAGTATTTGTCCTGGCCAATTTTTAATATTTTACCTTCTTTTACTCTTCCTCTGCTACTATTGTAGGTTTTTACTACTAATCATTTGCGCTGTTTATTTCCTTCAGTTATCTGAAAAATGTCTTATTTTGGCAGTTGGAGACAGGGACTGAGAAAGTACTGGCAATGCATTGCCCTTATTTATAACACCTTGAGGTACTTTGCAATTCTTAGTTAAAACTACAAATAGTAAAGGTTCAAAGAGCTGGCAGTCATATTGGTTTCAAACAGTTGTCCAAGAATTAATTACCTTACACATTACAACCTCAGAAGTGTTTGCTATGATCATAAATCATTGTGTTCTTACATCTTCCACTAGTTTTGCAGCTTAGGGTTGTTCTATGAATCAGTCCATGTTATCTGTGTCCTATGTGCAGAGATAGCAAGAGAAGTTGTAGATCCACAAAATGCTATTGAGAGTCTAATTTGTAGAAGATCATAGAATCACAGAATGGTAGGGTTGGAAGGGACCTTTAGAGATCATCTAGTCCAACCCCCCTGCAGAAGCAGGTTCACCTAGATCAGGTCACATAGGAACATGTCCAGGTGGGTCTTGAAGACCTCCAAGGAAGGAGACTCCACACCCTCCCTGGGCAGCCTGGGCCAGGGCTCCATCAAAAAGTGGAACTTTTTGTGTTCCAGCTTCATCCCATCACCCCTTGTCCTGTTGCTAGCTACTATAGAAAAAAGGGATGTCCCAACCTCCTGACATCCACCCTTTAGATATTTGTAAATGTTAATAAGATCCCCCCTCAGTCTCGTCCAGACTAAACAGCCCCAATTCCCGCAGCCTTTCCTCATATGAAAGATGTTCCAGTCCCCTGATCACCTAAGTCCTTACTCAAGAGTCCAAAGCATGTTTACTTTAGACCAATGTTTTAACCATAGAAGCTGTAAAGGATTAGAAATGTAAAGCTTTGCTGTGCTTTCTGCCCCTCATCACTGCCTTACTCCCTTAGTAGAAAGCCTGTTTTAAGGTTTGCTGTTGTAATTACCTTTTCCTCTTTAAAGAGCCAAATTCACTTCCTGATAAAAGTGGCAATGAAATTTGATATTGTTTGCATATCTACACTGTGCAAAAGCAGAAACCTGTTTCTTGGTCACAGATTCCCACTATAAATACACTTTGCCACACTTGACAGAAACAAAACAAACAACAGCACAAAGAAGGACAAGGAATCGGATCTTCCAATAGTCAAATGTGAGAGATTTCAGTTAAAAATCCTAATGGTCATGAAACTGAAAGGTATTGGAAAATTTTGCACTTAAATGTCAGTTTCAGTGGTTCATAGTAAGTAGCCAAATTACACTGCTGATATAAATTCACTGGATTTCAAGTCAGAAGCTCACTGCAGTGAGAAAAACTTCCCTCCCGTTTTGTTTTTCACATGTTGAACCACAACTCAAAGAATTACTTCTTTAAAAATACATCTAGAAGACAGTTGTGCCTTAAGGAATCCTTTTTAACTGCAAGGCTTTTGAGGCTCAATAAGATAAACACCAACACCCCTCCGTTCTCTTACCCAAGATATCCAGCTGCCGTAAGTGTGTGCAGTTAGCAGCCAGCTCCTCGATGTCCGTGTCACACACAGACCTGTTGGCTGTCAGGAAGAGCTTTTGCAAGTTGGGGAGTTTACGTGCAAGGTTTGTGAAACAGCCTGTACTGCTCTGTTACGTAGGGCACCAGCCAAGATCAAGTTCTTCAAGCTGGCAGCCTGAAGCCAATTCTGCTATTCCGCTTTCAGTGATGTTTTTACATCTCCACAAATCCAGACTGTGAAGCTTTTTGTGTTTTGCTCCCATCATGCTTGCTATGAGGTCATAGTCTTCAATCATGATGCAGCTGCCCAGATCCTCACATTATACGTTTCATGGATGTTTTATTTTGGAGATTCACAGTTCCAAATGTGTTTGTGGCATTTCCAGGAAAGTTCAATGATGTTTTTCATATCAGCTGCTCTTGAGCTGTTCCTGCAGAAGGGGAAGTCGTGTACTAGTGATGTGCAGGTGATTAATAAATTAAGGAGAACCAAAGCTACTGAACATTGGCAACCCTGCTGCTTGCTTGTTTCCCCTCTAGTAAATTTTTAATTAATCATAGAATCTTAAGGGTTGGAAGGGATCTCAAAAGATCATCTAGAGAAAGAAACCATTCAGCTTGCAGAAGCAAGATGTTGAAAGAGACTGAGAAGCTAATGTGTGGCTAGATCGCTCGCCACAGTTGCAGAATATCTCTAAGTATTAATATACAGACAATAGGCCATCATTCTTATCTGCTACTTAACATGTAATGCAAGAAAAACAGTAGCAATATTCAGCTTCGTGATATTCATGCAGAGGATGAAACTGTGATCAACAGCTGAACACTACAGTCCCGAGGGAAAAAAGAAGTCAAACAGGTTCAAGCTGAATCGCCAAGCATCTATGCATAAAAGAAATGGATGCAAGAGATGAGTCTGTACACAGAGCTCCTCATGATAAAAAAATGGGGATAATACTTGAAAATGTTTTGATGAGAGAATGAAAGAAAGGAAATAAATGGGACGTCATTGTTACAAATGGTGTGTGAACTCGGGAGAGAGCAATTTGATGAGTTCTGAGACAAAAACTGCAGATCAAAAGATGTTCCAAAAACTTGCACAGTTAAGAATTTTTCCATTCCCATAAGATTTTAGAGAAAAGAACCCCTAATCAAAGGCTGAATCTTTTGTGGAGCGTGTGAATCCAGCTGACTAGGGAGATTTATGAAAGGAGCAGCTTTATCTTTATAAAGATGGCTCCTATTGAATTTCAGAGAGAGCACTGAAGTAAAATAGCCATTGGTTTGGAACAAGTGTATCAGGCTGAAGGAAGACAGGAAATAAGACAAAGATAGAATAATGGAGAAAATAACCTTCCTAGGTTAGAATGCTGGAAAGAACAATGCAAAAAAAATCAAAACAAGAAGAAAAACCAGGAAGAAAAAGGACTATCCTTTGGGCTATCACACAAAGGAGGGAGTGGAAGAAATGCGAGTCAAATCCTTAACTGCAGGTAGCCCAAGGATAAAAAATCCTCTGTGTACACTAACTGAAAATGTGGAGCTTTGCAATGGTCAGAAGTGCATGTCTAGCAGATCTATATGTTCTCGGTGCACAGACTTTGCTGCCAGCAATTCTACTGAAGTATTTAAGACCAGTCCAGGGATCAGTTAGAATCTTGCTGTGCACTTCAGCCAGCTGTAATATCATCTCAGCAATAATGGTAAAGGGTAATGTTGGCTTTGAAAAATGTCATTAAGTGATGTTGATATTTATAAAGCACTGCTGTCTGGAAAAAGAAAGCCATCAATAAGAATCTCACATAACAATTAAACAAATGCTCTACTTTCTGAAAGCCTTTTTATTCCATTTTGTTAAAAAAAAATGGACATCAGCTGCCTTAAAACACTCTGAAGCTTTTCTTTTAGAGATAAAAACAGAAGAAAAGTTAAAACATCAAACATTTTACATTCAGTGTGCTTTCAAAGGGAAGATGACTTGGGATGGTACAATACATACATGCATGTTTATGTGCTGATGTGGCATTTTTGGTTCTGCTCTCCTCTAAACATTTTTTATACAGCTGATGAGGACTAGCATTCACTGCCAAGCCTCTTCAACTGAAGATTCATAACGTGGTTATCTTTTCACTCCTAGCAAAGAAGTACTTTTAAAGCAGATGGTTAAATTCCCTGCAGAGTCAAGGCAGAGGAGTTGGTGCCTTTAGAGATCTCTGTGAGGAGATATCTTGATAATCATAGCTTAGGCATGAAAGTTATTTGGACAAGCGCTTCTAAAAGCCGTCTGAAACACCTATTTCCTTCTATTCAGTGATTATTGTGCTAAAGCACTTAAACAGCATCACTAGGTACCTAAAACTCAGGTGTAAATAACAGGCTTGAATTTGCTTGATTAGACTGCAGGCTAGTTCTTCAGTTTGATGAAAATATTTGGATCAGTGAAGGAAAAGTACTTTGCATATGCAATACCTGGGGAGCTCACCCAGGGGAGACACTGGACAAGCTGTGTCGGAACAAAATTGAATTTCCAGATGGATCTTTTTTTACATACCAAAGACTATGCCATAGGTTAAAAGTCCACAGGAAGCCAGTCTTCCTCAGTGCTGGAGCCTGTGGAACCAGAGGCTTGTTCGGAGTGGCTTTTTTTACCTTATCATAAGACTGATCCGTATTGTAGTTGACATTGATGACAGAGAATGGCCGAATTGTATGTATCAGTAATGGGAATGTGTCTATCCTGTGGAGCAGCTTAAGGTGCTGCATTTGTCATGATATACTTGAAATGTCTGATATACTTCAAAAAACGAGAACCCCATCAAACCTTGTGTATTTTACAAACCAATACATTTTATTTTGCTGGAAATGATAAAGGCTAGTAAGTTGCTTTTAGATACAGCAGTGGCTCCTAGGCTAGAGGATTGCAATCCAAGATGAGATCATGAACACAGAAGTGATATTACCTAAGAAAGTCTTGGCAGTTCTTGGACTGGAATATTACTTCTCTTGAAGACATCAAATCTTCACTTGAAGAGAGTGAGGGAAGATGAATTCACCGTTTTACTGGTGTTTAGGTTGTTATAAATGTAAGACTTTTTCCAATGTGAATGTGAATGGCTTTTCCTGTTAGATTTGAGAGTTCTTTAGTAATCAATATGCTTCAGAAACACACATACAGCCTGAAATAGTCACCTGTCATCCACACAAAGTCTGCATCCAACCTCCATTGCAGTACTTAGACAGTGGGTGTCCTAAGACATATTCACAGCTGCTCTGTCCAGAAAATAGTCTCCTGTGTATTTTACTTCCTACACATTTTAGCATAAAGTCTCCTGCCTGGATAGATGCAGTTTACTGAGTGATTTGCCAGTTGCAGTCATGTTTCTTCATCATTATTTAGCATTCTGTTTATCTTTTGCATCATTTCATACAATTTTTATCAGCAGTGGTTTTATGTTATGTCCATACCACTGAAGAAGATACTGACTAGTGTCAGCTCTATTGTAAGACTTTGGAAAGTCCAAGTGCAGGTTTCTCTTTTCTATGATTCGGGCTAAGAATTGGATTCAATTTGGATTACCCACATCCCAAATGAGAGCTCTGACCATACTGTGTCATTCTTAGAAGAGTCTCTATGTCTCTTTTTTTTTTTTGCTTTATATATACAGCTAAATATTCACTGGGTGAAAGAGACAAAGTCCTCACTGGTGAGAAGATCTCTCTAATTTCTCTCTAAGCTTCTACCACAAAATACTACTGCTTTTTACACTGCAGTTGGCAGGCATAGTCTGTTCCAGTAGAAGCACTAAGTGATGATCTCCACTGATTTTTAGGGGTTTAGGGTTTTTTCAGGATGATTCCTAATTCATTAATCATACAGTTGGCTAATTTTTACAGCAAAACTCGGCTATTCAGTGATACCTCAATCAAACCTGTAATCCCAGACAAAATGAAATCTTGTTTGACGTGACATTTCTTTCCTTCTAGCCACACCAAGCAACATTAAATGTAACCTCACTCTTTAATTCTTTCTTACCTGCATCTTATTCCAACCTTCTCATAACAGCAAAGGCAAGTGATATGATAAAGGAATGAGGAATTACTTTATTACGTCAAATAGGAAACACGATGCAATAGAGATGCAATTGCTTAGAACAGATTGCAGGCTAATGAAAGAGACATCATACTTGAATTTTCTCATCTACATTTTCAAAACAGAAGCAAAAAAACACCATGAGCAAGAAAAATATCCTATATATATACATGGATTAATAATTAGAGCATTGCTGAAAGATTCCTGGAAATCATCTCATTTTTGAGAAAGAACTCTAGTGTTGAAAAAAAAATGCATAGGAACTGTATCAAAGAGCTCTCGTGTCCAATATTCATATTGAACTCATCAGAAGAATATCTTTCTTTGCCTTTTTTTGTTAAGTGGGGAAAAGGCATAAAGCAACACCTCAATGACCCTTGATTCTTGACATGTGCCCAGTTTTATTATCATAGAATCACAGAATCATTATGATTGGAAAAGATCTTTAACATCATCAAGTCCAGCTACTCACCTCACACTGCCAGGCCCATCACTAAGCTAACCCATGTCCCTCAGCACCTCATCTGTGTGTCTGTTGAATATCTCCAGGGATGGTGACTCCACCAGCTTCCTGGGCAGCCCCTTCCAATGCTTCATAACCCTCTGGGTGAAAAAGTTCTTCCCAATGTCCAATCTAAACCTCCCTGGTACAACCTGAACTGATTTCCTCATATTCTGTCATTCATTACTGGAGAGAAAAGACTTTCACTTCAATACAGCTCCCCTTCAGGTAGTTGTAGAGAGTGACCATGTCTCCTCTCAGCCTCCTCTTCTCCAGGCTAAACATCCCCAGCTCCCTCAGCTACTCCTCATTAGACTTGTTCTCCAGACCCTTCACCAGCTTCGTTGCCCATCTCTGGACACCCTCCAGCACCTTCTTGTAGTGAGGCGCCCATAACTGAATGCAGTATTCAAGGTTTGGCCTCACCAGCGCCGAGTAGAAGGGGACAATCACCTCCTTGTTCCTGCTGGTCACACTATTTTTGACACAGATCAGGATGTCCTTGGTCTTCTTGGCCACCTGGGCATGTTGCTCATGTTCAGCTGGCTGTTGATTAACATCCCCAGGTTCTTTTGCTCAAGACAACTCTCAAGCCACGCTTCCCCAAGCCTGTAGTGTTGCCTGGGGTTGTTGTGGCCCAAGTGCAGAATCTGGCCCTTGCCCTTGTGGAACCTCATGCAATTGGCCTCAGCCCATCAATCCAGCCTGGCCAGGTCCCTCTGAAGAGCCTTCCTGCCCTTAAACAGGTCTACAGTCCCACCCAGCTTGGTGTCATCTGTGAATTTACTGAGGGTGTACTCAATCCTCTCATCCAGATCATTGATAAAGATGTTAAATGAAAAAATTATGCTTTGATACATAACAATTCTTTGCTGATGTGATTCTATATAGCTCAGATAAAGTGATTGCTCAGATGAATTAGCTGCTTTAAATCTAGCAGTAATCTAGCCCGAAATAGATCATTGCAGTTACAGAGTTATCAAGCATCAGAATACTCCAGCCACCTGACTTTTAAAAATAGTCCAGCTATTAATGCCCATCCTGTCTTTCTGAGGCCATGACTCATGTAGAGACTCTACACAATTATTTCCTGCCAGAATTAAAGGAAACAAGTTCTTCTATTCCTTAAAACTATCTCCCATTTTCCTGTGTAGTCTAAACCCATCCAACTTCCATCACACCAAGAGATGGCCAGGAAATTCTTGGTTTTTTTTTCCTTTTAGGTAGAGGAGACAAATTTATACATACCATAAATCTTCTATAAAACCATGATTTTTATGTTGGTGATTTAAAAAGAAAATTCAGTGGAAATACTTCATCTCTCCTTTTCGCCAAGTTTGAAACATTAACTTCAGTTCAGCATTAATTCGGGTCTCCTCCTGTCACTGAAATTTCATAACATCTGTAGATGAGGTTCTTAGTCTTGCCTCTAGACAGTCTGTAATCTATGTTCCCCAGATGGATTATAACTCTCATGATGCCAAATAGTAGCCTTTTGATTGAAACGTATGAAGTGTCAGTACGTTGTGAAAGATGAAGTCCTGACACTGAGCACTGCTTCTGAAGTAGATTATGAGCTGGTGATGATACAGCTCCTGTGAGACCACGTGGGATGGCAGGTAATCCAATTTCATGTCAAACTGACTCAGAACACAATATTTAGCTGTTTCTGAATCAGAGTTTTTCTGAACTTTTTGATGAGAAAGAAGCCTCAATATTTTGACATTGATTTGGAATGAGAAGATGCTTTTCCAAAGGATTAGAAATTCAAACTTTTGCTTATATTATTTTTGCAGTATAATGTGATACTCCAAGAGCTGCAAAAGCTTACTGACAGGGCAACTTGACACACAGACTCTCTTAGATCATCTTATTCCCTCCTTCTCCACCATCCCACTAAATCTTTTGCATTGTCTTTTTCGTTGTCTAACTCCTACTATTTTGCAGGCATCAGGAGTTTCTTCCTTTCTTCCTTTTCTTATTCCCTTTACAAAAAAGGCTTTGGTCAGTGCAAGTTGCACAACCAAATTTGAAACTACCAGTCTAGATGGAGAACATGATGGTTCTCAGAGGAGACTGAGGGGGGATCTTATTAATAGTTACAAATATCTAAATGGTGAGTTTCAGGAGGTTGGGGCAGCACTTTTTTCTATTGCACCTGGCAACAGGACAAGGGGTAATGGGATGAAGCTGGAACACAAAAAAATTCATTTAAATACAAGAAAAACCTATTTCACTGTTTCAGTGAGGGAGCCCTGGCCCAGGCTGCCCAGGGAGGGTGTGGAGGCTCCTTCCTTGGAGGTCTTCAAGACCCACCTTGTCACGTTCCTCTGTGACCTGACCTAGGTTGACCTGCTTCTGCAGGGAGGTTGGACTAGATGATCTCTACATGTCCCTACTACTCTATGATTCTATGATTTGAACCTTATGATGGGCCAAACAATTCAAAACTACTCTTTCCATTTTGCTTCCTAACCAGTAACTCTTAGTGGGAAATTGGGCTTCTGTGATAACTCCCAATTGAAACTATAAATGAGCTACTGCAAATGGAAAAGAAACATTTAGTATGGTATAATCACAGAGAAAGGGTCCAAAAAGGTCTGAAGAGCCTCACTGCAGGATAATGACTGTAAAATAGTGATAACTCTTGCTGTCAACAAATAACATTAACAGCTCCTGTTTAACGAACAGCAACATGAACCAGAGCGCGACACTGCAGAGATTAAAAAGCTCAACACTCGCGCAGTCTACAGTTCTGGGTTTTGTAACTGAACTGCAATTTGCAGTTTTGACTGCTGGGTCAGGCCTTAATTTAAAAGGATAAAGGTTTCTAACAACATAGCTTTCTACGGTTTGGGTTAAAAAAGGCAAAAACCCTCCCTTTTAAAAGGAACCCTTTTAAAATAAACCTGCTATTGTGGCTTCACCCAGCAATTTCAGGCACCAAATAAAAGAAATTTTCATATGAAAATTGGAACATTTGGATTTTTTCCTAATGGTACTTAAAAAAAATACCCCAAAACTTAATTCCATCATCTAGCATATGTAAAGCTTTAGAGTTCCTGAGAGCATTGTGTAATTTTAGATGTTTCTATGCAGATTCCATACAGAAAATGCTTAGTTGTCAGCTGTTCTTGGCCTCCCCCACAACAAAAAATGTAATCTCTGTGGCCAATTTTAACTAAATTTGACAGACAGATCAAAGTCTGAAAGACACTGGTTTCCTATAATTGTCATCAAATAGAAAGATAAGAAGATAAGATCTGCACAGGCGAACGAGGTAGGAATTAACTGCAGGAAAAGCTTTTACCAAAATTCCCCTTTTCAGTGCATGTTGTCTCATTCAAGGACAGAACACAGAGCCATGGGAACCACCATGCTCAGGCCTACCTGTTCTGATTTCAGGTTGGTCGTGATGTGGAAAGATCTGGAAAAGTTTTACTTGGGCTGTTGGGACAACACCTATAAATTTGCTTTATAAAGATCATAGAATCACAGAATGGTAGGGTTGGAAGGGACCTTTAGAGATCATCTAGTTCAACCCCCCTGCAGAAGCAGGGTCACCTAGATCAGGTCACACAGGAATGTGACCTCCAATCTTGAAGACCTCCAAGGAAGGAGCCTCCACACCCTCCCTGGGCAGCCTGGGCCAGGGCTCCCTCACTGAAACACTGAAATAGGTTTTTCTTATATTTAAGTGTAACTTTTTGTGTTCCAGCTTCATCCCATCACCCCTTGTCCTGTTGCTAGATACAATAGAAAATAGGGATGTCCCAACCTCCTGACACCCACCCTTTAGATATTTATAAATGTTAATGACATCCTCCCCCCTCAGTCTCCTCTTCTCCAGACTAAACAGCCCCAGGTCCCGCAGCCTTTCCTCGTATGAAAGATGTTCCAGTCCCCTGATCATCTTGGTGGCCCTGTGCTGGCCTCTCTCCAGAAGTTCCCTGTCCCTCTTGAGCTGAGGAGCCCAGAACTGGACACAGGACTCCAGATGAGGCCTCACCAGGGCAGAGTAGAGAGGGAGCAGAACCTCCCTTGACCTGCTGCCCACACTCTTCTTGATGCATCCCAGGCTGCCATTGGCCTTCTTGCCCACGAGGGCACATTGCTGGCTCATGTTTAGCTTATTATCAATCAGATATCCTAGTTTGTTTTGCAGCTGTCCAAGGCTGAGGCAGAAAGAATTTTGCATCATTTCATGTATTCCCTACTGATTTTTCTTCTTTAATCACCAACATAAAAAAAAAAAGTGATTTGATATTACTGGGTGGAGGAGGAAGGGAAGGGGAGTAGGTCTTCATGGCAAGAGCACTACACTGCAAGAGGTCCCCATGGTTACAACCAACTTGCTCATGCCTGTCATTTAACAGAACTGATTAAACCTGAGACCTTTCCCACCAGCTGCCTGAGAGGATTGCAGTTGCTCAGCAGCTACAGTTTCAGGTGCTGAGGGCTGAGTTTCCAAGGCTCATTGTAAAACCAGCAATACAAAAGTGAAAAGCCTTCAAGGTGTTTTATCTCATCTATATTCTCTTCTGCCTTTGCACACTACACATCTCTATAGCACCAAGCTGTGATTATATCATTCCTAAATCAAGCACAGGTGGAAATAGAGTTGAAATTAAAGCTTTACTCCAAAAAAAAGTGTGTGTTAAGAGTTCCCTCTCTAGTATTTTATGTAAAACATTTGGAATGCCATCTCATAAAAAGCTTCTTTTAGTGAGGGTTAAGAGCACTCACTGTCTCAAGTGAGTCAGATCTTTGGTTCTGCTTTTACCTTTTACTCTGGGAAAGTGCAATAGGAAAATTATGTAATAATAGTTTCATTTAGCTCTGTTAAAAGGGAAGTCTTGGAAAATGAAACCATCAACAGAATCTATTCCTTTCAGGTAGCTGTAGAGAGCGAGAAGGTCTCCCCTGAGCTGCCTTTTCTCCAGGCTAAACAGCCCCAGGTCATAGAATCATAGCCCTTCCTCATCTGAGACATGCTCCAAATCCTTTCTTAGCTTGGCAGCCTGCCTCTGAATCCTCTCCAGCACCTCAGTGTCCTTCTTGTAGAGAGGGGCCCAGAACTGGACACAGGATTTGAGGTGCGGCCTCAGCAAAACTGAGTCCAGGGGAATGATCAGCTCCCTGCTCCTGCTGACAACACTGTTTCCTCTGGTTTCCACTATTCTGGTTTCATCTCCTAGGTGTTTTCTGGAAGTCCTGACACATAAAGATTCTGAACTCTACATTTACTTATTTAATTTATTTAATTATTAACTCTCTATTTAATATTTAACAGCATTTAGCAGTACAGAAATTATCTGCAGATGGTTAGACAGCATCTGCCTTCTCAGTAATAATCTGATATACATAATGCAGCCTTATGAGTGATTTTCATGTCTGATACTCTTTTATATTGCCAGTGCTTTGCTAGGAAATGCAAAGTCTTGCACCTGGAGAGGAATGCCCCATGCACTAATATATGCTGGAGACTGCTGGTTGGATAGCAACTGTGCAGAGAAGGAGCTGGTACACAACACCTTGGATATAAGCCACTAGTGGGCCCTTGCAGCAAAGAGGACCAACAGCTCCTGGACTACCAGCAGATTGAGAGAAGCAATCCTTCCCCTCTCCTCAGCACCGGTGAAACACTTCTGGATTGCTGTGTCCAGCTGTGGACCCCTCAGTACAAGCAACAGACAGGAGAGTCTAGCAAAGGGCCATGAAGATGATTAGGAGACTGAAGCGTCATTCCAGTGTGACCTACTCTAGGTGGTCTTGCTCTGGCAGGGGGGTTGGACCAGATGATCTCTTGAGGACCCTTCCAACCCTTAAGATTCTGTGATTCAGTGCTGAGAGGCTGAGAGCACTGAGGTTGTTCAGCCTGGGGAATGGCAGGCTCTGGGGAATCTGATCAATGTGTATGAATACCTGATGGGACAGTGTAGAAAGGCAAAGCTGGGCTCTTCTCAGTTGTGCTCAGGGACAGGACCAGAGATAATAGGCACAAACTGGAACACAGGAGGTTTCATTTAAATGTAAGAAGAATCTTTTGTACTGTACCTGTGGTGTGACTGGCAATCAAAGAGTACTACTCTTTTATCCAGACCTTGTGACTGTACAGATAGAGCACAAAGAAATTATTAGCTGGGGCAGGTTTTTGTTAGGGAAAGACCTCAGTTGTGCAACCAAAAGCATGGCTATGCTGATGACAGGAAGAATATATCTGTAAGGGACAGCAATTATTCTCTGAGCATGGTTGGTGGACATGAACACTGATGAGCATATTTGCTTGTGTACCTAATATTGCCCTTGCATGTTGTATGTTCTTCTGCTCTGTTGCATTAAACTGTGTTGGAACATGCTCTCTGGAAGTGCTTCCACCTGAATTTAAACTAGCCATAGTAGGGATGCCAGGGTCCTATTTTCTCGCCACAGTCATGTTGTTCCCATGTTTCCCTCTGGTGCTTGTGAAGCTGTGTGGAAAACTGAATATATAAGCTGATTGCTCTCACAATATATACCTATATAAACATAGGCTGAGTCAGATCAGCTTACTGATCTGGCTTGTGAGTTTCAGAAATAGCAGTGTAAGGGCTGGGGAGAGAAGAGGTTGTGGAATCCTAACCCTTTAAAGTCATGTCAGTTGTGTGTCAGTCTGAACAATACAATTTTGACACCAATAAAGACTGAGCAGGCAGGGAAGTTGACACATGATAATAAAGCTAGTCATAGTCCTTTTTACAAAGTGTCATTGCATGTTGGTATGGGGAATGATGCAAGTCTTGTTTTGCTTCAGCTGCCTCTGACCTCTGCTTGCCTTTCTACTGAGGCTTTTCCCATCGTTCTCTTGCAGGATCTGTACACTCTATAGCTAAGCCATTGCTTGAGTATATATAAAAATGAACTGTAATACAATGCAACACACAATTTTTACTGCTATTTGCTAAGATACATTGCTCACAAGTGCAGGGTTTTTATTATGTTGTTTGGTTAGTAGTAGCTAGGAAATGTTAGCTCTTGAAGCAATAAGTGGTGAACTTACATGCCTATCTTCCCACTGCTTCTTTATTTTCTATCTTCTGCATCTTCATAAAACAAAATCCTGCCTACTCTAAGGTAGGCTGTGCTTGGATTTTACAGTAGGATCCTTGCTCTGAGATTCCTGTTGCAGAAGCTGGCAAATATAAACAAAGGTTTTATTACCATGAAGAGAAAGGCTGTAACCTCTCATATCTCTTTTGTTATGTACTCAGTGCTAAATTGTCACAGCCCCTGCTCCACAGTGAATAAAATTAACTCTCTCTTGCTGGTGACAGGAACTTTCCTCATGAGAAAAGTCATGATTTCCCATGGATTTGTTTCTTTGTTTGTCTACTAAGGAGTGAGCTTCATTGAAGTGGAGGTGCAAATGGGAGATACCTCCTTTTCGTCTTGGCTTTTCCTCAATGCCACTCCCAAGCGTGTCAGAAGTAAGAATATTTGAGCTTTTACTTCTGTCTCAAGTTTGGCAGAAGCTGGCCTTTGAGTTCCAAGAATTTCAAGGATAGATACATGGATCAACACAAAGAGACAAGATCACATAAGCCTCACGTAAGAAAATTAAGCTGAAAAATGGATGAATCTTGGTGCAAAGGCAAAACTCACTTTGATCATTAGGACCAGAATAATCTTAATAGCAATGTGATGCTTAACATGAGAGCTTTGACAGCTTGGAACTAACAGTACCTGCCTAAAGAGGAGAAATCTGAGGGTGGGCTAGTCCAGGTTGCAAAGCATGCTGTGAGAAAAAGGCAAATGAGAAGTGGATGACAGTATAATTTCTTCCATTCTTTGGTAGACTTGGAGAGAAAGATAAAGCATAGTGAGAGAGACTTTTTTTGAGGCTGGATCTCTCCCACTCTCTCTTTCCTGGGAAGAAAGTGAAAATGCCATTTTCTCTATTCACAGCCTTCTCAAACCACTTCAAATCACCCATGTGTCTGTGTGTGTGTCTGAGGGGCGTAAGAGATACCTGCCTACACAGCTGCTACGTGCATGTGCACAGTCAGACTCACATACGAGTGTGTGGTATGTTTTTCTATGCCAGATATTGCCAGTGACAGATTGCCATTAAAGATTGACGAGGCAAAATGATGATTAACAGCAACAAATAGTATGTTGGCTCATTCTCTTTTGATCTAATGCGTTTGATGCTTTGCAGATTTTCAGCTTGTCTTTTTATTGATGTTTTCTCTTTGCTAATAACACTAAATTCAATACTGATTTCAGGTATGTGTTTGATGAGATAAACTCACTGTAATGTCAAGTATGGTATGAACTAAAGAACCTTGTTTTGTCAGGTTCGTCCAACCGTGTGAATTCAGTCTGATTAGAGGAAGCAGAATGGTGAGATGAGACCTTGTCCCTAATATGTTCCTCTCAACTTCTATGCCTTCATCTGGATTCTGCTTCAGTTTTCTTGAAAACAGCTTTCCAGATGTTTTAACAGACGAGTATCTGTGACTCCAGGGACAGAAAAGTCACATTTTTAAAGCTTCATGATGTGATAGTTTAATATCAACTAGAAGGATGCACTTAACATTTTCCATACAAGGTTGATGCATGTTCTTCTTCCTATGGAATCATCAGCACGACTGGGAGACTGTCTCACTCCCTTTCTGTCTGTTTTCTGTCTATCTTTTTTGCTCAGACTATTTCTGCTCCTTGACATGTAGTTTGATCTCTCTTCTTTCGACTCTGACCCAGAAACTAAGCTTTATTGACAGATTATGGGTGTAGTGTGATGTTGGCCTCTTGTTATTGTGGTAAATAGTTGAAAAAAGAGCCAAGTGAAGGTAAGGATCAGATGGGACTGTTTTGACATGACATGCTGTTTTGGTGAAATCTAAATGTTTCTCAAAAACCATTCTTTTTATTAAAGATCTAATGAAACTATAGGATAGATCTAATGAGCCCTTCTGGACAGTTTCTGCTAATTTACTTACCTAATGGATTCCAGCTCTTAGACTTCTTTGCTTTGGATCACATTTCCTCCAAAATAATGGACTACTGTGAAGCTCAAGATCTGTTCTTCCTTGCAGCAACTTGTGAATTTTTTTCCAAGAGGGAAAAAAAAAGCATGATTTGAAAGACATCTGAATCCTTTTTTGTGCTTTTGTTGTCTGTTAAGCATATTGAGTCCTTCTCAGACTGATGTCAGCTTGTGCCTTTCAAATTTAGAAGTCCCTGTTTCTAACATACAATGGATAAACTCAAAGTAAATGTTTACTTAAAAGAAGGGAGACATATGTAAAACTTCTATTTTATCTTGTTGGTGTCAGGATGCAATGAGAGACATCTGCTCCCTAAAGAACAAGGAGCTGAAAGTGACATCAACTCAGGCACCTCAGGTGCCCTCACCAACAGGGCTCTATCCCACTGATTCTGATCATGGTGAGACAGGGCTGAGTGCTGGTAACAGGGTCCATAGAGAGCCCCCAACATAGCAAGGAGTGAACCAGGTCCAAGGTCCAGGAAGGAAGTCCAATAAGAAGCAGAGGAGACAGGGCCAGAGCCACAACTGGTGACACAACTACAACCTATAGCTGAAGGGTCCAGCCCAGAAGCACATTACCTACAACACAGGGCCTGGGATCATCCAGAGGGTTCAGACAGACACAATGGTGGAGACTGGTAGACTTGTGGCATTGCTGGGGCAGAGGCTGATGACTCCAGGCTGAGCAACGACAGGGCTCCTGGGCCTGTGAGCAGCGAATACATCTCTCCTGGATCTGGTTTGGAAGACAGTGTAACCTATTAGGATCAGATCTGCAGAGCTGGTGCTCAGAACCCAACATCCAAGCTGTTTATGTACCAGGTGATTGCATATCAGACTAGGTGTAGTCTGGTTGTGTGGACTGCCCATGCTTTAGTGGCTAGAGCACATCCTGCACTTACAGAGCTCATCTCCCCAATTCATGTAATCTGTAAGAAGTCCTATTCCAGTATCCTGAGTCTGCTTTGCATTGTGAACCACAGTAAGTGCACAGTAAGTGGAGACAATCCAGAGATTTGCTTCAAAAATACACTCCTGAGCTAAACTAAAGTGCTGAGTAGACCACTCAAAATGCTTCTTTAGCTTTCTCCCACCAGAGTTTTATCTCTGGCAGTTTCCTTGTGGAGGAGATTGGATAAGGCTTTGAGCAGATTCCCTAGCTTCTTTTATCTCCAGATCACCCCTGTTATTTGAACTTCAGAAACACCATTCAAAAGCACCCGGAAAGCTGATGCTTAAATCATACTAATGCAATCTCTGAGACATCTTGTGCTACCTGGACAATGCTTGGTTGAAAAGCAGCTCCCTCCAGGGTAAATATCTCCAACAGGCAGACCAATTAGAAACCACAGAAGGAAGCAGAGATAGTGAACAACGATGCAATCGGGTAACGGCAGGGAGAGACGTAAGTGGTGTCTGTTCCTTGCTGAAGATTGCAACTGCAGCCACCTTTGAACCTTTTAGCTCAGATTTCAAACAGCATCCCTCTGAGGGTTTTCAGTTCTGTGGGTTTCCTGAAGTTCCTGCTGAATTTCACAGGCAGAGTTCAGGTACCAGCCTGTTTCCCTGTGGTCTCTCTGACAGACCTGCGATCCAACAGGGATCCATCCCAGTGTGTTGTTTTGCAGGCAGAGTGAGTAACTGATCTTTTCCATCCCTATGTGATTTATCTGAGTCAGAACCAACTTTATGAGTTTGGCCCAGAAACAAGGCAAAGATGCGGGCCAGCTTCTTCTACTGCTGGGGGGTGGCTCACCTTTACTCATTTGCAACCTATGAATTTATTAATGGATCCAAATATAGCCAGTGACCTTCTGTGACAGATGGTGAATCACATCTTACTTCCAGTGCATAAATTAACATTTCAAAAGGCTTTTGAGAACAGTGTTGACTTTAGTGAGTGAAACATAACAACTGAAAAATTCATTATCTGAGGAAAAATCCAGTATTAGTGTGCTATTAAGAAGGACATTGCAAGCTGCCATTTGTTTTAGAGTGATGTATGGTTTATGATGCTGAGACTGCCATCACAGACGAGTCACAATGATTTGCCTTGAAGGTGATTTATGAGTCGTGACTCCAGAGGAAATCATTTCCCTCACGTAGCTTGTTGGAAGTCAGTTCCCTTGGCATTTGCTTGCATCAGGAAGGGTATCTCGTGGCCCTCAAAATGAAATCCCATCCCTTTGATTTAATGAAGAAATATTTTTCTCATTGATTTGGATATGAAGGGGTAAGTTATGCTTTCTTTTAGCCCATTTTGTATTTTCATCCCATGTTTAAGCTATATTACCAAAACATGGTAACACACAGTGACCTAGATAAGTTGTAGATAACTGAGAGGAGCTGAAGTTACATATCTGAGCATGAGTGTGAAGTAGCAGATCCAGCAGATCCAAATACAAATGTAAATGCCTTGCAGCATGTTCTCTCTCCCTCAAAAAAGTCACATTTGCACAAGAAAACAATACACACAGCCTTAAGCAACTGTTTAAATCAAGAGCACAACTGTTATATACAGCTACTGTAGCTTTATTATGTCTTTTCTCCATTTATATCATATGTGGGATAATGCCCATCATTGTCATCTCTCATACTGGAACAGTAGTCTGCTAATTCTGAATGCCAAAAAGAACAGAGAACAACCAAATGCACACACTTGCCCTTCCCTCACTCCTTGTGCAGCTGCAGGTGGGAGGATCTTTCTCTTGGATACAGAGATGTTGCCTGATGAGGTTTGGATTCTTTTTCTTCAACTTAACTACTTCTTTGTCTGAGTCACTGAGATAATTTCATGAACTAGTGATATGTGAAACCTGGAGGAAGCACAGACAACGTTAAATATCGTTCCATTTAAACATAAGCGATTCAAACCAAAAGATGTATTTGGATGCACAATTATTCAGCCCCTTCTCTTCGTCCTGCATCCAAAAGAAGAACATCTAAATTCTGACAATGAGCTTGGAGATCTCATTACATTGTAAAGCAAGAAATTCCAGTATGAACCAGAATAAATTGCACATTGTACATAAGATGTAGAGCTCCCGAGACAGCCTCAGACATTCCTGCACTCCTTTTCCTCTGTAAAAGAAGTGAGCCTATGCCGAGGCGACAGAATGCTGAAGAGGAAAGGGCAAGGTCTGACCTAAGGCAGTTTGATGCTGTTATTAGTAAACATGAAGCAATGACAGAATATGTGCAGATTTCTGTGGATTACAGTGTAATTACACTAAGCAGATCTAAAAGTAATTAAGTAGCGAGATGCAGGGCTGTTTAGAAGACAGAAAAGTCGTGTATTCATCTCATAATCACACGAACACCGCATGAAAATTAATTACCGTGTAATTATATGATCAGCATTTGCCACATTCAAACAGTATTTGTGCCCCTTTAATTTGAAGTGCCACTTTAATTTTAAAATATTAAATTACCAAGCCTCCTGTGACTGTGATCTAAATCTAGAGTCGTAATCGCCGCGTGTAGTAAAGCGTGTAAGAAAAGGCACTGAATGCTGAATGACCCACTTCACTTTCTACACGCACAAGGAAGAGAAAATTCTGGCTGATGGAATTTCACTGAGTGTCTCTCATTTGGACTGTGGGTTTTTTTTGTCATGTGCTCTTTAAAGTATGTCTTTTGTGACAGATCTAGGGGTTTAATCCAGCCTAGTTCGAGGCGGCAATTAAGCGTATGCTCGCATTTGCCTGAGGACAGGGGGTTTAGACGAGGCAGGGTTCAGTGCAGTGTTGCACAGGAGTAAGTCATAGCTCTGCACTTATGTTTTCTCAGAGGTGGCACAGCCATTTTCAGTGATGTTTGCAAAATTTCTGCTCTAAAAAGGCAGTTCAGGTTTTGCCCAACCGAAAATAGAGAAACAGAACAGAAGAGAGGGAACAGAGCTGGATGAAGAGCTGAGGGACAAATCCAGGGGAAACTGGCTTGCTGTTTGACTTGTGACAAGAGAGGTGATTATGGCAGAGTGCAGGGTTTGAACCTTGTGTAGGAGTCAGAGGACCAAGCAGTAGCCTTGACCTTTTAGCATCTCCTGGGTTGTAGCAGCAAAGCAAGCTAATTTTTCAGCCTTCTGAAATAGTTATCATGAGCAGTGAGCCATATCCATCTCACCTTCCTCAGCAGTGTCCTGTCTGCTTTGCCTGTGTCTCAGGTCTGCTTGGTGTTTTATTTCTTATTGGTACAGTACAGTTAATTTGTACATGAAATCATGGGTGATAGCCTGTTACCCTGTCTTAGCATTGGAAAGCAGAGGTTACTTCACAGAATCACAGAATCTCAAGGGTTGGAAGGGACCTGGAAAGCTCATCCAGTGCAACCCCCCTGCCAGAGCAGCACCACCTAGAGTAGGGCACACAGGAACTCATCCAGCTGGTTTGGAACATCTCCAGAGAAGGAGACTCCACAGCCCATCTGGGCAGCCCCTGCCAGTGCTCCCTCACCTCAACAGGGAAGAAGTTTTTCCTTGTGTTTCTTTGGAACCTCTTGTGTTCCAGCTTGTCCCCATTGCCCTTTGTCCTATCATTGGCCATTACTGAGAACAACCTGGCTCCATCCTCCTGACACACACCCTTTATATATTTGTAAACATTAGTGAGATCACCCCTCAGTCTCCTCCTCTGCTTTGGGAAAAACTAACCTCTTGTTTTCACAAATTCCAGTTGTCAGTGGAATTTAATTGCTGTGTGAAAGTGTTTATGAGAAGAATAGCTTTCCTATAATAATTTCTCTGAAACTATCAGCTATCATTGATGCTTGCAAGGTGATACAGTCATCCATTGACACTTGACAGGGTGATAGAACAGAAAGACTTTGCCTGCCCTGAAAAAAAACCCCTTGAAAATTAATACAGTAGCAGCACACACAGAGCACATAATTCATTTGGATCCAATAAAAACTAATGAACTGAAGAAGGAAAGTCTATAACACAGTGTGTGAAACTTTGTAAGACTTCCTCCTTCTCCCCGATTAGTGTTTAATACCTGGTTACAAATGGTATGTTCTCTCAGAACTTCACATATATAGACAATTGCAAAATGCTTTGCACAGGTGAAATCTGGATGTCTGTGCACAATGCAAGACAGGAGAGAATGAAGAGGATGCCTTTCCAGAATCCTGAAACAGAAATGCAAAGATCTTCATCACTGATTGTTCCTCTAAGGTGATGTAACTGTTTCCGACCTCTCTGAAATCTACATCATCCAGAGCTACCACAGGGCAAGGGTGAGATGTACAGAAAATCCACACCTAGATCGGCATGATATGACTGACTACTCCCAATAGTTGGGAAATGAAATTCCAGGTCTTGACCTGAAATGCTTCTATTTTCAATAACTGCAAAGTCAAAGGTTAGAGAGGGCTGTCATTTTCCAGAGCCAGCTAGAAGTGATGTCATTCCTAAAGGTCTACTGCAGTATAGCTCACTTCTCATTTTGCTGGCTTTAACATGCATTCTTCCTAATTGTCTCTTAGGCACATCTTTTAAGCACTTCTAGTTTGGTTGTAGTATATAGAAGTAGCTGTGTGAATGGTGTTATTCATTGTCCTTCAAGCAGCTTATGAAGACATCTATTCAAACACATGGATAGGTCATCATTTTTGTGCTGACAGCATGAAAGGAGGCACAGTGCTAGGCAAGAGAGCTAAACTTTATATAGTTTATTCATAGTTTCATATTTTTAAAGAAAGATAGAATGAAAGACAAGCCCCCACCCCCACCTCCCAACAACTCTGGATGTACAAACACAGAGTGTCTTTCACCTCTCACTTTTTCAACTCAGAGTCTTGCAATCTCCACATTCAGTGCTCGGCTGTCAAATGAGATTCATTTTTCATGCTGGCAGCAAACAAGCATGGTGGATCAAATGCTTCTATAAAATCAATAACTTTACTCAAGTTAGACCAAAATTAATTGATTTCACTTACTGGTTGTGGTCCCAGACTCTCCTAGCTCTCGGTGGGGATTTGTTTAAATAAGGCTTGTTGTGTGCCCTCTCCTTTGCCTTTCACCATTTTAATTATTTTGTGCTCTGAAAAGCTAAGTTATTAAGCCACTAATTTCTCCTGCCTTTCTACATTAGACTAAAGAATGTTATGTTTAAAAAACCAAAATGCCACTCATTAATCATCAGTAGGGTGAGAAAGTGACTTCCAATTGCCTCTAACCATGAGCAATGAGTGGGATAGAAAGAATTCTTTGAAATCACATTGTGTCTTTTAAATATAAACACTTGTTTACTCAACATAAAACTCTGGGATTAATCAGAATGACATTTTCTTTAGGGGTCCTTGCACTTGGGAAATTATTTGTTTGGTTTGTTCTATTTGTCACAAACTGATCAAGGAGCAGAAGCTGTGCACAGTTTTATTGTCTGAGTCAAGTTTTGGAGGACCACATCAAATATTCAGTTAGCATGGCCATATTTATCCTGTAGTTGAACTGATACAAATCTAAAGGGATTGCTGATTGAGGGGTTACTGTAGATGTACATCAGTGCAAAGAGCAGAACTGAGGGTAGGATGGTGCATCTGTATTTGCATGGCTAGGGGAAGGCATTTATCAAATAGCATACAATATGAACCAACATATTCACGCTCTGATAATGAACTAACAGATGTGGAGCTCTTGCTGCTTTGCAGTCTTTTGCTGTTTATCACTGCTCAGCTCAGTTGCTCATCTTTGAACATTAGGAAAAAAAAAAAAAGCATAATTTTGAAGCATATATCCCATTTTCAAAGTATCAGTTAAAAATCCATACTTGAGAAGGTGCATCAGTGAGAATATCTGTTGTCTGTACATTAAAATGCTATGCCATGCTATACGGAATGGATGTGCGATGCTGAAAACACTTGCTGGAACACAGCCCTATAAAAAGTGAGCAGCAGGAAGTGATGTGCCTTTCCAGGATCTTATAAAGACTCTTGTTTTGCAGTAACACAACAATTTTCCCCTTCAAGTTCTTCTGCATGTGTTCACTAATACTTGCTGAGGCATCTACGTAAACTGGCAGGATTTCCAGATGGAGACAGACTTTAAGGGCAGCTACTGTTACTGAGTATCTCTGAAAACCAGGGCATTTAGATAGTCCCATAAATGTTAAGGCTAATATTAAGCTTGTAAAACTTTGGTTACAGTCTTTTGGAATTCAACATATCAGGAATCATATTCCAACGTTTGCTCGGTTTCTATTTTCTTGTCTGGACTTCCTGAGCAGAGGAACTGCAGGTCATAAAAATACCATCTGCTGGGATGAAGAGACAGCCTACATAATTTCTGAGGAGATGGTACAGCTACTGCCAGTACTGCAACTGTGTCTTACACTATGTAATGTTCTGCAATTAAGTATATGTGCTTGAAAATGCTGTATAGCCTTCTGGTGGCTTTTACACAGGCAGAGAAAGAGAGCTCTGACATAAAATTATGGAGAGTTTTTCACTTACAGTGGTTGTGCAGAGTTCTGTTTCTGGAGCTGAAAGACATCAGGATTACATTCATTATAAGTCCCTGACACTGATTTGATATATCCTTATTTTGATGCTTCTTAAAGATTTAAACAAGCAACAGAAAAATCTGTATGTGATGACATCCAGGGTGATATTGGTGCCAGAGAGTGTGTTCTTATTTGTAACAGCAGCATCCCCCATTTATTAACCTAAGAATCATAGAATTGTAGAATCATAGAATCACAGAATCATAGAATCTTAGGGGTTGGAAGAGACATTTTAGAGATCATCTAGTCCAACCCCCTGCTAAAGCAGGTCCCACTCAGATCAAGTCACACAGGAACGTGTCCAGGTGGGTTTGGAAGTCTCCTGAGAAGGAGCCTCCACACCCTCCCTGGGCAGCCTGTGCCAGGGCTCCCTCACTGAAACACTGAAACAGTTTTTTCTTATGTTTAAATGGAACTTTTTGTGTTCCAGCTTCTTTCCATTACCCCTTGTCCTCTCATTGGATAGAACGGAAAAAAAAAGTGCTGCCCCAGCCTCCTGACATCCACTATTTATATATTTGTCAATATTAATGAGATCCTTCCTCAGCCTCCTCCAGACTAAACAGCCCCAGGTCCCGCAGCCTTTCCTCGTATGAAAGATGTTCCAGTCCCCTGATCATCTTGGTGGCCCTGTGCTGGCCTCTCTCCAGCACTTCCCTGTCCCTCTTGAGCTGAGGAGCCCAGAACTGGACACAGGACTCCAGATGAGGCCTCACCAGGGCAGAGCAGAGGAGGAGCAGAACCTCCCTTGACCTGCTGCCCACACTCTTCTTGATGCATCCCAGGCTGCCATTGGCCTTCTTGGCCAAGAGGGCAAATCGCTGCTGACTCATGGTCAGTTTATTACCAACCAGCACTCCCAGGTCTCTCTCTGCAGAGCTGCTCTCCAGCAGGTCAGTCCTCAGCCTGTCCTGGTGCATGGGGTTGTTCCTCCCCATTTGCAGGACTCTGCACTTGTCCTTGTTGAACCTCACGAGATTCCTCATAATAATAATAATAATATACCTCATAGTAATATTAAGGACTATACTGGCAGAGCACTTTGACACACCAAGGTTTATCCTTGTGGGAGATACTGCTCCTCAGAAAGGAAATGTGAATCACTTTTATGATGTAGCAGAAGGAGCCAGTGTGAGATTGCACCTTTCTTCTCCAAAACACTTCATAAACAATAGCAGACACTGTAAATATCGTTACCCCCATTGCTATAGATGAGGAGAATATAATTTACTTTCATGCTGTCGTGAGTCATTCTGAGCAATTTCAGGACTGCTCAGTTTCAATTTCTCTGCTTTCGACAAAAATAACATAGTGATGAACAGAATAATATTACAACCTCTGAAGCATAATTATTTCAAGCTGCAGTCTCCATGCATTGGACAATATGAGTTATATGTACTCAAAAAAACAGAGTAGATAGGACAGTACACGTAGTATGTGACAATCATGACTGTGTAAAACTGAGGGAGAAAGAAATAGACATGTAAATTAGTTGTTGTTTATCAGAAGCTTAAAATTTCATACTCTCAGTGTTAGTTATTTAAACCAGGTGTTTAGTGGTATGGTTGTACAGACTGATAACTTCAACTTCATGTTTATTAACCAATTATAAATAAAAATAATTAGCCATATGAGGCATGTAGCATTTCATATCTATTTGCCAATAATGATTACTGCTGTAACAAAAATGAAGAGATGACATCACAGCAGAAAATCTGACTCCCACAGAAAAGGTTAATAGCTTGCATTGTCATTTATTGACACAAATATTAATGATCTTAAACCTCATTTTCTTTCCAGAACATGGTCAATGTATTTTGTACTTCATAGAATCATAGAATGGTAGGGATTGGAAGGGACCTTTAGAGATCATCCAGTCCAACCCCCCTGCAGAAGCAGGGTCACCTAGATCAGGTCACAACTTCAATACACTTTTTAAGTTGAAAAGCTGGAAAAGCAGGTAGATGTTTATGAAATCATTGTGCATGGTTGTTATTTCAGGTTTTCTAATAATGAATTATACAAGCAGTATCAGCTGAATAGTGAATATTAGTAAACCTAACATTCAATGCACTCATTGAGCTTGCCAAACATGTAACAACTAGATTAAAGCTTCATATGATATCCATTGCTATTTTTTTTTAAGCTTAAAAAATCAGAGTAACTTAGTTCCTCTTGACAAATCTGTTGAAATTACTTGCCTTATTCCAGGCCACTTCTATGCCATTATTCATAGACTAATTTCCAAAAGCTGTGTTAAGGCTGGGTTGGAAGAGGGGATCATAGAATCATAGAAGCATAGAATGGTAGGGGTTGGAAGGGACCTTTAGAGATCATCTAGTCCAACCCCCTGCAGAAGCAGGGTCACCTAGAGCAGGGATACTCTGCTTTATCTGGATTTATTAAGATTAAACTTCTTTCTTTTAGAATTTTGGTTGATTTCAGGATGTTTACCAAAATAAGATGACAAGAAGATATGTATTTTTCTAGGTGAGTGCTTCATGAGCAGGAGAGGCTGAGAGTAATCTGATTTAGCAACAGTTAGAATTCATGACAGGTTCTCTTTAAAACACCAGATCTCTGATGACAGCTCTGGCTTCATTCTGGATCTCAATTCTGTTTTAACAAAGGCACAATACCTGTCATGGCTTGGTGAGAAAAGAAGCAGTTTGAACAACATGACTGCTTGACACAGCTACAAATGGTAGGACCTTTTATTCTTGGAAAGGTTTTTTCTTACATCCAGATCAGAGCAAAATGTGTAAGGAGATTGAGCTTTAGTGTGGTGAAGTCTCAGGTTTTTAGCAACACTAGTGTTGGAAGCTCACACAAGTAATCAGACTAAAAGCCAGTCATTCGGGTCATGCTGTGTTTTGATACAGCACACAAAGAAAAAAACCATCAAAGACTTTTAGGAGTTCTCAGAAGACTTATGGGTGCCACTTTTATAGCTATCTTCATGTTCAACCCATCCAAACTAATAGTTCAGAAAGTAACCAAAAAAATCCCCTCAAAACAGAAAGGAAAATGATCAAAGGCAGATGTGTAACAACGTTGCATGTTTCTTCAGTGGAGTTCTAATTTTTACTTCTTTTTAAAAATACATTCTTGCCTGTGTATGTTGGAGAGCCAGAGTGAGTAAAAGAGCCAGGGAATGCCATTCACTGCATCCCACGATGGATTCTACCAATATTTCAATCTAGAAGCGTAAGCTTTGTTTCTTCTGTCTTCCTGTCAATCTAGGACAGTCGCTTCCATTAGAGTAGAAAGCTTTAGAGGTAAAGATGTATTACAAAATTCCACTAAGATATTGAACCATGACACAAATATCACAGAATCACAGAAGGGACCTCGAAAGCTCATGCAGTGCAACCCCCCTGCCAGAGCAGCACCACTTAGAGTAGGGCACACAGGAACTCATCCAGCTGGGTTTGAATGTCTCCAGAGAAGGAGACTCCACAGCCCATCTGGGCAGCCCCTGCCAGTGCTCCCTCACCTCAACAAGGAAGAAGCTTTTCCTTATGTTTCTTTGGAACCTTGTATGGTCTAGCTTGTAAAATATGTGTTATATATAAAATATGCTGTTAATACTGATTTCAAGACACATTTTTGCATCTCTATAGAAGCTTCATAGTCACAACCATAATTAAAACATGGCACATTACAAGAAAGTCTGCAATAGCCCTTCAGTCTTTCAGCCTGGATATGTCATAGTGAAATAGAAATACCTAGTAGGAATACAAGAGTTACATGTTTGTCTACAGAAGAACATAAAGCAGACATAGCTGATCGAATCAGTAAATCCAATCCATTGGCCTGTGTCAATGGAGTCCAGGGCTGCAAAGATACTAAATAAATCTGTTCTACGTTTTGGAAATTCTCCTGCTCGCTGAGATATGTCAGCAAAACTACTGCAAGAATGCTCCTGTAGGCAAGGAATATGGATGAATGCAAATATGGCCATCAGCCTGGCAATGCAGTGACAGCCATTGTACTAATGGAATACATACTGAGTAGACACCGGTTTTGGTGTTGGTTTTGTGGGGAAATGTGTCTGCTATACAAGTTCTGCATTTACATGAGTGAGGCTCCATATGACAGGTACAGCCCTAAACTTGAGCCCTGGGTAGGATTTAAAAATACCAGTGAAATCCTGTAGCCTGACATCCTGGCTCACAGTGTTATCCTATAAATACTGCTATACACAGTTTTACAGACATATTTTTATACTTTTATAGACACGTGTTCCACCAGTGCTTTAAACCAACAGGGTAATAGCCAGCTTTAAATTGAAGGAACCATGCTTGGAGCAATATTACAAGCCTTGCCTGAAGCAAAGTGCTGCCTAATGAAGCTGTGTGGTTTCTGGATGAGACCTTGCTTGCATCCAGCCAGCTCCAAGTACAAGCAGAACAAGCTCAGGACTGTCTGCAAAAGATGCAGCAGATCCTACAATGAGAGAAATTACAAACTCTTCACTGGAAACCTGAATAATGGCTAACTCCCCAGATTTGAGAGCAAGGGCAGGAGCAAACTGTATTTGCAAAACAGTAACCCCAACCCAGTATTTTCACATAATTATCATAGAATTGTTGAATGGTAGAGGTTGACAGGTCCACTTGGATCAGGTCACATAGAAACATGTCCAGGTGGGTTTGAAAATATCCAGAGAAGGAGCCTCCACACCCTCCCTGGGCAGCCTGTGCCAGGGCTCCCTCACTGAAACACTGACAGAGTTTTTCCTTATGTTTCAATGGAACTTTTTGTGTTCCAGCTTCTTCCCATCACCCCTTGTCCTGTTATTGGACACTACAGCAAAAAAACCCCATTTAGATATTTGTAAATGTTAATAAGATCTCCCCTCAGTCTCCTCCAGACTAAACAGCCCCAGGTCCTGCAGCCTTTCCTCGTATGAAAGATGCTCCATTCCTCTGATCATCTTGGTGGCCCTGCACTGGCCTCTCTCCAGCACTTCCCTGTCCCTCTTGAGCTGAGGAGCCCAGAACTGGACACAGGACTCCAGATGAGGCCTCAGCAGGGCAGAGTAGTGAGGGAGCAGAACTTCCCCTGACCTGCTGCCCACACTCTTCTTGATGCATCCCAGGCTGCCATTGGCTTCTTGGCCACGAGGGCACATTGCTGGCTCATGGTCAGTTTATTATCAACCAGCACTCCCAGGTCTCTCTCTGCAGAGCTGCTCTTCAACAGGTCAATCCCCAGCCTGTCCTGGTGCATGGGGTTGTTCCTCCCCAGCTGCAGGACTCTGCACTTGCCCTTGTTGAACCTCATGAGGTTCCTCTGTGCCCAACTCTCCAGCCGGTCGAGATCCCGCTGAATGGCAGCACAGCCTCTGGGGGATCAGCCAGACCTCCCCGTTTGGTATGTATGTCCAGTGCTGCATCCTACTGTGTGAATATATCATAGATATAATTGAGGGTGCCAAGTGGACTTGTTTAACAAGCATATTTTTTGAATGATTAATTTTTCTTTTGTAATACATCCTTATTATTTTAATGTAGAAGCTCTTTTTGGGAAGCAACTTGGAATCAATATGTATCTGTCTTTGTGGGATTGTGTAATGCATCCATATAGTTGTACTTCTGTGTGCCTGGGTTTGTTCTCGTGTGTAGATACTCCAGCAGAAAGATAATGAATGCGTAAGAATAAGAGAGTGTAAGTTAGCATAGACACTGGAGGCAGAATGTTTCAAGGAGAGTCAGGTGAAAGGAAAGCTATCTTCCTGATGTAAATTTTGATGAATAGTCCATCATTTGTTCATACTTGCTTCATTGATCAGATATTCTCTTACTGCAGGCAGAAATCACGTGGGAAGAAATCCTGAAATCCTTCTGCTTTAGCCAAGCAAAAATGTCAGGGAGATCAAATATTCCAGAGTGGATTCAGACCAGCAAAATCTGCTTATTATCTGTTGGTTTGGGGTTTTTTTCACAAATGGCATAAGATATTAACACGCTGAATGCAAATTTCAGGCACGATTAGGTCTTGCTGTGCAGGGAAGTGCAGCAGAGAGGGTTTGACTCTTTGATGCCCAAGGCCTCATCTCTTCATGCCTCTCTCCTCTCCACACCGCATTAGGGGAAAGGAGAGTCTCTGTGACTAACCTGCTGATTTGGTTGTTTTATTCCAAAAGCAAGGTAACCCCTAAAGACTCAAATTCTCATCCTCTGTGTCTCAAGATTCAGACTGCTGTGCTCCTAGGGCAATACAACTACATGCTGATGATTATTCAGGGATAGTCATAAATCATAAACAGTCTCAGCCTTAAAAAAATGCCACATTTTCCTAAAGTGAGAAGAATCCTATCAGAGAGAAGAGGGTCATGTTTCAAAGTGCTATAAATAGCTTAGCTCTGTGAATTTGAACTGCTAACACCAGTTCAGGGTTTTGATGCAATGAAGCTTGAGGTTCAGTTAGTGAGTTCATCATTGCTTTTATTTTGTCTCTAGCTTTCACAGCAGGGAGAAATGAAGTGAGTGTGAAATCTTGTTAGCTATCTGAAGACCATCTGTATTTCCTTAATGAATACTGTACTCCTTTTGGAACCATGAAATATGCAATATAGTGTGTTGATTCTAAAACAAATTGTGTGGAATTGAAACTTCACTTATACGTTGAACCTTCCTTTATTTAGCAGATTCTCCTGTGAAATCTACCAGTCTGATATTAATAATTTAGCAGCTACTACAAGAAAGAGCTCTTAGAAGGCTTGGATTAATGTCTTGCCTTGGAATAATCACTTAGCGGCTATAGGCACTTTGTTTTTATCCAGTAAGGAGTTCTGAATTTTAGTTCATTACTTTTTATGATGACCATGTCCTTTAGTGTAAACCTTTCACTGGTTATAAGCAGCCTTTCCATACTATAGCTGTAGAACACAAGGATGGGGGTGAAAAAATGTGCAACCTACCAGCAATCCTTTGAGGATCCTTTGAGATCCTTTGATACTTCAAATAGTACCAAATGTTAATGCAGAATAGCAGGAAAATATTCAGCTCAGTTTCACAAATGAACATGGGTATTTCCTAAGTGTCCTAGGAGACCTATGGAATTTCAAAGCTTCTAAGCCATTAAATTTTAGGCTGCTTGGATCCTGAACTCAGAATTGGTGAGGTGTAATTTTTGCATTATCATGAACACAATGATGCAATGCACTGAGGTTTCACAGGACCTTTGGAAAACAAAGATGGCATGAAACATGGTTGAGAAATAAGAGACAGGCTGTGCCAGAGAATTTCCACTGCTCTCACTTGCCAAAATATTTCGTTATGTGAATATTGTGGGACCTGGGACAGGTTTGAAGCTCCTAGGAGTGGATGCACATCTGTGCAGCAACCTCAGTCTCTACTGGGAAAGGAGACAGAGGCATGAACCACCCGTATGGAGCTTCCTTCCATGAAAAGGAGGTTTGTACTACTAAGTGAAAAATGACTTCTGGTGCACTTCTCCACATTCTGCAGTTGGGACAAAGAGGAATCAGAGCTGAGAAGGTGCCATAAAACATGCCTGCACTGTGAGCTAAATACCCAGGGAGACAAAGAACTTTTTGGTAAGTCCAATTATATTCTTTGTTGCATGTACCTGCCACTTGCTTGACCTAGTCCACCCATTGCTTGAAGAAATAAAATAGAACAGTTTGGCTTTATAATCACTGTGTTTATAGGAAACCACCAGCTATAAATCATCTACAGGAAAGAAAAACTTACATGAAATCAGGATTAGACTAAAAACTGTCAGAGGTCATTAACTTTAGGCATTTTTACTGCTCTATGAATATTGCAATTAAGCACCTGCTTAACTTTGAAACGTTAAATAGTCCCAGATTAAACAAACTAACTGCTAAGTCTAAATGTAAAATGTTTGCAAAACCAGCACCGCAGTGATGACTCTGGGCAGCTGCTTTTGATTGTAACTTTCTTACATGATGAAGGGAATCTTATCCTATTAACTTTTATTTCTGGACACTGGGTCATGCCTTGGAAGAACTGCCACATATGCATCTATGTAAGTGGATGGTATGGAGACTGGGGCATCCTACAGTACCTCTGTAACAGGATGTTTAGTTCTTGAAGAGACCTTAGAATCTGAGCCTTGAGAAGCAGAGATCCAGATAAGTGATGTTTCTGTATTAAAGCATCACAGAGAACGAAAAAGGAAAGGAGCCTCCTTCTCTGCAGGTTTTCAAACACACCTGGACATGTTCCTGTGTGACCTGATCTAGGTGGACCTGCTTTAACAAGGGTGTTGGACTAGTAAAAGGTTCTTTCCAACCCCTACCATTCGGTGTGATCCTATGTGTGTGTGCCAGGGGTTCCCTGCTCCCTGCTTAGCTCTTTGACACTTATAATCAACAAATAAGTAAACAAAACTGTGAAGAAATAAATAGTGAGCTCTTACCCTTACTTCCCTTTGTTGTCAGAGTCCCTTGTGTCTGTGGAACTAAGGACTGTTTCTTACCAATAGTGTAATGACAAATAAAAATTAGAGGTATACAAGGATTTTTGGACTGAGATGGGTTTTCAAGACTCCTAAATTTTATCTTTTTGGAGAGAAACCATTATATGTGGTTACATAATAAACAATCTGTTAGATATTTACTGTGTGGGATGTGCATTCCACAGAATAAGCTGATATGTTTTGGGAACGTAGGTGAAGAATTGGGATGTGTTCAAATGAACTCTAGTCTGATGTGGCTTCTCATCGCATTTAGGTTAATGGGATCACCTCTATGTACAGTAGAAGACTAAGACTTTGAAATGAACTGCTAGAGAGCAGCTCTGCAGAGAGACCTGGGAGTCCTGATTGATAATAAGCTAAATCTGAGCCAGCAATGTGCCCTCGTGGGCAAGAAGGCCAATGGCAGCCTGGGATGTATCAAGAAGAGTGTGGCCAGCAGGTGGAGGGAGGTTCTGCTCCCCCTCTGCTCTGCCCTGCTGAGGCCTCATCTGGAGTCCTGTGTCCAGTTCTGGGCTCCCCAGCTCAAGAGGGACAGGGAAGTGCTGGAGAGAGGCCAGTACAGGGCCACCAAGATGATCAGGGGACTGGAGCATCTTTCATATGAGGAAAGGCTGCGGGAACTGGGGCTGTTTAGTCTGGAGAAGAGGAGACTGAGGGATGATCTTATTAACATTTATAAATATCTAAAGGGTGGGTGTCAGGAGGTTGGGGCAGCACTTTCCTCTGTTGTATCCAGTGAAAGGACAAGGAGTAATTGAAAGAAGCTGGAACCCAAAAAGCTCCATTGAAACATAAGGAAAAGCTCTGTCAGTGTTTCAGTGAGGGAGCCCTGGCCCAGGCTGCCCAGGGAGGGTGTGGAGGCTTCTTCTCTGGAGGTTTTGAAACTCACCTGGACACGTTCCTGTGTGACCTGATCGAGGTGGGATCTGCTTCTGCAGGGGATTGGACTGTATGATCTCTAGAGGTCCCTTCCAACCCTACTGTTCTGTGATTCTGTGAACTGCAACATTTGTTAATTACAGCTGTTGAAATCTCCTCTTGATCTGTGTGAACAATTGATGTTTTTTGGTTCAGTAGCCAAACTGAAAAATTAAAAGTTAAGGGGAAAAAAAAAAGAAGGGGGAAAAGAAAATGCACGTGGAATGAACCAAAATGTTCCTCACTCAATTGGCTACATTGCCAATGTGAAGTTTGCATTTCAGGTCACATGAGAGATTTAGATTCCTAGTTGGATTATATTTGGCAAAATCAAACCAGTAGAAATAACAGGTAAGATATAGGTACCAGATAAAAGCTCTGTTCAGTGGAAACATTCCTTTCACTGAATACAGTAATCCTCTAGTGTTCTTGTTCTCATGCATGATCTCTTCACTGTGATGAGTTTGGGGGGCGGGGGGGGAAAGAAGCATCTCACATTTGAGTGGGCAACTCTCTCATTGCCTAGCAGTTCCCCTCCTTATTCTTCTCCTTCCTGCTATTTGGTCTTGAAATTCTCCATCACAGAAACCTGTCACAGAGCGAAGAAGCACATGAAAATCAGACAGAAGCCCTCAGGCCCCCTGCCACACAGAAAACAGCACACACTACTTCAGAAAAGGCAGGATGGAGGGTTTGAAGACAAGGGGATGAAATTTTGTCAGGGAATGGAGACATTGTTTGATGAGAGGAGTGGACAAGAGGAGTCTGTGAATGACTTGGGTTTTTTATTGTGAGCTGAAAGGTTGTTTCAGAATATGCACTTTAGGGACAGGATCCTGCCTATCATGTCCAAGCACAGCCTGAATGGCAGCACGCCTGGGTCTCTCATCTGGAAGCTAGGAGGTGAAATCTCACACAAATATAAACTGGGGAACTGTCTCATGGGATGTTGTTTAGACCATATGTCCATTTCTTATAATATACAGAATCACAGAATCATAAGTTCATAGAATTGTTTCAGTTGGAAGAAACCTTTAAGCTCATGGAGTGCAGCCTTTGTCCCAGCCCTATCAACCACTAGAAGTGCATTGTTAAATTAAAGATATTAAGTGCTTGAAGATAGGTATGATTAGTTGCAGGCCCTGTCTTTGCAAGCAGGAAGCAGCTACTTAGGATGAGTATATGTAGGTACTAAAAGCAAAATGGAAAGCAACTGGTAGTGACAGTAGAATCATAGAATCATAGGATGGAAGGGGTTTGAAGGGACCTTTAGAGATCATCTAGTCCAACCCCTCTTCAAAAGCAGGTTCACCTAGATCAGGTCACACAGGAACATGTCTAGGAGGGTCTTGAAACCTCCAAGGAAGGAGCCTCCACACCCTCCCTGGGAAGCCTGGGCCAGGGCTCCCTCACCCTCGCAGGGAAATAGTTTCTTCTTTTAAGTGGAACTTTTTGTGTTCGAGCTTCATCCCATCACCCCTTGTCCTGTTGCCAGGTGCAATAGAAAAAGGGATGTCCCAACCTCCTGACACCCACCCTTTAGATATTTATAAATGTTAATAATATCACCCCTCAGTCTCCTCTTCTCCAGATTAAATTTCCCCAGTTCCCACAGCCTTCCCTCATATGAAAGATGAGGGAAGGCTCCATTCCCCTGATCACCTTGGTGTCCCTGCACTGGCCTCTCTCCAGCACTTCCCTGTCCCTCTTGCACTGAGGAGCCCAGAACTGGACACAGGACTCCAGATGAGGCCTCATCAGGGCAGAGTAAAGAGGGAGCAGAACCTCCCTGGACCTGCTGCCCACACTCTTCTTGATGCATCCCAGGCTGCCATTGGCCTTCTTGGCCACCAGGGCACATTGCTGGCTCATATTTAGCTTATTATCAATCAGGACTCCCAGGTCTCTCTCTGCAGAGCTGCTCTCCAGCAGTTTGACCCCCAGCCTGTACTGTACTGTACTACTGGTCTGTACTACTGTACTACTGTACTACTGTACTGTACTCAGTAGTTGACACTGAACCAGAAATTATTATCAGAGGAGTCCTTCTTGAGCTTTCTGTTTAAATTTGTGTTTCCTCTTCACTGTTTGGACCTTGCCATGGGCTTTGAGGATGTTGGTGCAGACCTGATAGTCTCTTCATGACCACAGAAGGGCCCTCTCTGAAGTTGTGTTTTGTACCTCGTAGTGGCTCCATATTCTTTCTGTAAAGTTCAGAAATCCTGAGCCTTCAATAAAGCTTATTGAGGCCTGCATCTTCCCCCACCCCTACAGGCACACCTGTAGCAGCATGAAGGAGAGATTTATTTCCACATGGTAGCAAGGAATTCGTCTTGTGGACTGTTGAATGTCTACATCTCATCTCAAAGTCAACAAAGCCAAGGGCACTTGGACTTCTCTAAGATCAAGTAAATTGAAACCACAACGTCTTGAAAAAATGAACTCAATATTAGCCCTAATCCTGCTTGTTTCTAGGGTTAGCATTTATTTTTGAAGTACACTGGTGCTGTTCTTGTATTTTTTAACTTACAGTAACTAAATGTCACCTGCCCTCCTAATGATCCATTTGTAACCAGTCCTACTAGCGACATATCATTTTGAAATTAAATAGGACCATGAAAAGTCACTGGACTTTACTCTGAAAGCTGGGAATTAAATCAGGCCAATTCAAAACTGTTGATGTTGTCCTCAAGGCTGTCACCACAGTTAAGGTGGTTCAGATGATAAACCACCTGTAATGCTTCTGACCATAAAAACATCAGGTGAAATTCTAGCATACTGATTAATTTGTTCTTTTTGCTCTCCATTCATGACACAGCAAAGCCAGGCTGTTTTTACAACCCTGATGTTTTATTCATAAACCCACCTTTAAAAGAACAATAAATTGTAAATGCTACTAAAGCAAAAAGCAGCAGCTATAACTACTTCCTTTCAACCAAAATAATTAGAGATAACAGTGTTATTTATTTTAATGTGGCTGGAATTGCATTTTCCCATATACAGGCTTTCCCCATGGATTACCTTTATTTTAAGTCAAAGAGAGGATAAGAAGAAAAAAAATGCCAGTCAAGTGCCCATCAGACAGCGCAGACTACAGAGAATGAAATGGAAACCATCTCTGCAGGAAGAGTGCTTCATCATTTAAAAGTGAAGTACACAACTACGTGGTTACTGCCTCAGACGCCGTGTGAAGGATGTTATCACTCCTACTTTTTAAATAGCTCTTCAAAACGGGCTTGTTCTGTGTGGCTTGCAGCTGCTTGTGTTTTGATGAAACGAGAGGAAATGTGTAAATTGTGGATGGATTTGCACCCATTCAGCTTTGTATCTCAGAGATGGTTTTAAAGATAAGGCCAATATAAAAATAATTCAGCAAGGAAAAACCAAACTTGGCTTTAGCTCACAGAAATGGTGCAGCAGGACAGCTGAGATTCCTTTGCATCACCATGAATTCATCTGAATGTAAGTTCTGAAAGGTCAGTGATTATTGATAACAATATAAATGCATAACTTGGATAATAATATTAGATTGGCTTTTATCATTGATGATCCAGGAAAGGTGGACATCAGTGCTCTAAAGCTCAGTGCAGGTCCTGGAAGAAGTACTTCACTGGTCCTAGACACCAGAAAGGATGCACTGCAGTCAGCACAATGTCTTACTATACACTTTCAAATCCCATGTTGCACTGGTGTGTCTGAGATCTAAAGTGAAATGCCAGCCCCGTTTTACTTAGAAGATGTGATACAGTGTCAAGGTGGAACAGACCTAAAATGCTTCATTTTGAAATATCTTCTGAGACTGCAGCTTCATCTTCAACATTGTAATGATAATTGTGGATTCTCTTAGTTTCCAAATAGCTCTCGGGTGCAAGTAGTCGTTTCACTTTTACCCTTCAAAACTAACAAGCAGAAAGCTGTTTGCATCTCCCCTTGCTCCAGAAAATTAACATTCCCACAGAATATCTTCCTCTCTGATTTACTCCTTGTTCTACTCACATCATAATCCCTTTCCCTCCCCTTCCACTCATTAATCCCCTCTGCACACTGCAAGAGTTCTTTGATCATTCACCACTGAAAATCTGTGCAAACCAAAAATGAGGTTAGTTCATGCTGGACTTCTAAGGTAGGATTTGCTTAATCTAATTTAACTGTCCAGAATTTATATATTTAGACTTCCAACCATTCATCTAAACTTAATTTACAGTCAGTGCAGAGAGAAAGACGTCTTCAAGTATATATACATCCAACAGTTCTAAAGTATCTATCTTATATGTCATTCCTTGGAGATTTTTGAAAGGAGGTGGTAACAGGACATAGATGGAACACTACATTGCCACTGCTTGTTAGTTCCTAACTACTCATTACAGTTGGGAGGCCACTGTTCCCCAAATATTTCAGAGAATCATAGATTCATAGAATGGTAGGGGTTGGAAGAGACCTCTAAAGATCATCCAGTCCAGCCCCCCTGCCAAAGCAGATCCCACCTAGATCAGGTCACACAAGAATGTGTCCAGGCTAGTTTTGAAGATCTCCAGAGAAGGAACCTCCACACCCTCCACACCATCCCTGGGCAGCCTGGGCCAGGGCTCCCTCACCTCAACAGACAAGTTTTTCTTTATATTTCAGTCAATTTTTTTGTGTTCCAGCTTCTTTCCATCACCCCTTGTCTTGTCATTGGACACTACAGAAAAAGGTGTTGCCCCATCCCCTTGACATACACCTTTTGTATTTTGTACAAATGCTTGCAAGTGTTCATGAGATCCTCCCTCAGTCTCCTCTTTTGTGGACTGAACAACTCCAGGTCCTGCAGCCTTTCCTCATAAGGAAGATGCTCGAGTCCCCTGATCATCTTGGTGGCCCTGTGCTGGCCTCTCTGGGTTTCCAAATTACTTCTTCCCTTTTTTTTGTTAAGCCAAATCAGTTTGTGTGATGATGTTTCCAGTCAACTGTGTTGCCAGCTCTTGAGATGAGAGGCAGTCAAATTCACATCAGATAACAAATGAGTTTGCTCTAATAGTTAGCTTCTTATTGTGGGATAACAAAGGAAAGTAGTGACAATTTAAGAAATAGTGATCTCTTGAGGGTTGCCAAGATCTACTCAGCTGTTGAGTGTTTACATTGCTCATGAGCTAGATTTCTTAAAAGATCTTTGATTTCAGTAATAGTTGGTGTTTAAATACTTCTAGAAATTCTGTGTGCAGAGGAAGTGAAAGGAGGCCTCATCTGGAGTCCTGTGTCCAGTTCTGGGCTCCTCAGCTCAAGAGGGACAGAGAACTTCAGGAGAGAGGCCAGCACAGGGCCACCAAGATGATCAGGGGACTGGAGCATCTTTCGTACGAGGAAAGGCTGCAGCAATTGGGGCTGTTTAGTCTGGAGGAGACTGAGAGGGGATCTCATTAATATTGACAAATATCTAAATGGTGGGTGTCAGGAGGTTGGGACTTCCCTTTTTTCTGGTGTAGCTAGCAGCAGGACAAGGGGTGATGGGATGAAGCTGGAGCACAAAAAGTTCCACAGGATGACGGAGCAGTGGCACAGGCTGCCCAGAGGGGTTGTGGAGTCTCCTTCCTTGGAGGTCTTCAAGATCCACCTGGACATGTTCCTGTGTGACCTGATCTAGGTGAACCTGCTTCTGCAGCGGGGGTTGGACTAGATGATCTCTAAAGGTCCCTTCCAACCCCTACCATTCTGTGATTCTATGATTCTATGACTAGCATAGCACCTACTGGCCCTATATCTTTAATGCACTTAAAAGAAATTGAAATAGTTGAGGAACAGTTTAAGAAAAATGCTATATAGGCAGCACAATGCAAAACAATAAAAACATTCCTTTTATTGTCTCTTGAAATTTTTACTTCCTTTGCATAATTCCCTTTTTTTCCTCAGCTTGAAGTGGTAATTGGAACATGGCAAATTTTGAGGATTGTGAATGTTAATTTCTGAGAAAGTTCTTATTTGTTTTACACTTCCCTGTTAGATGTTTCTGTTTGATCCTGTCTGACTTCTACAACTTTTAATCATTTTCACTCCTATCTTTTCACCAATAAATCCCAATTCCCCATTGTTGTTTACTTCTGCTTATAATTCTTCCACACTGGCAATGAAAATCCCATAAAATGGTCCCATTCCCTGCTTTGCTGCTATGGCACTGTAATTTCAGTGTTCCCAGCCCAAAGATAGGAGTTTTTGCCTCTGCAAGAGAGAGGGAGCAAGAGACAGCTGAGTTGTGTTGTTGCAGGAAGAGATATTCTATGATGAGGGAACAAAGACCACCGTCAGCAAGTTTGTTGACGATACTAAACTGGAGGCAGTGGCTGACACACCCGAAGGCTGTGCTGCCATTCAACCAGACCTGGACAGGCTGGAGGGTTGGGCAGGGAGAAATCTAATGGAATTCAACAAAGACAAGTGTAGAGTCTTGCATCTAGGAAAGAACAACACTATGTACCAGTACAAGTTGAGGAATGAACTCTTAGAGAGTAGCATAGGAGAAAGGGACCTGGAGGTCTTGGTGGGCAGCAGGATGAACATGAGCCAGCAATGTGCCCTCATGGCCAAGAAGGCCAATGGCAACCTGGGGTGCATTAGAAGGGCTGTGGGCAGTAGGTCGACAGAAGTTCTCCTCCACCTCTACTCTGCCCTTGTGCAATATTGTGTCCAGTTTTGGGCCCCTCAGTTCAAGAAGGACAAGGAGCTGCTGGAGAGAGTTCAGTGCAGGGCCACAAAGATGATGAAGGGAGTGGAGCGTCTCCCTTCTGATGAAAGGCTGAGGGAGCTGGGGCTCTTTAGCTTGGAGGAGACTGAGGGGTCACCTTATTAATATTTACAAATATGTAAAGGGTGGGTGTCAGGAGGATGGAGCCAGGCTGTTCTCAGTGATGGCCAATGATAGGACAAGGGGCAATGGGTATAAGCTGGAACATAAGAGGTTCCAAAGGAATGCAAGGAAGAATTTCTTCACTATGAGGGAGACGGGGCACTGGAACAGGCTGCTCAGGTGGGTTGTTGAGTCTCCATCTCTGGGGACATTCAAAAGCCACCTGGACAAGTTCCTGTGTGACCTACTCTAGGTGGTCCAGCTCTGGCAGGGGGGTTGCACTGGATGAGCTTTCGAGATCCCTTCCAACCTTGAGAGTCTCTGGATTCTGTGGAAGTATCATCTTTGTAGCTGTAGCTATGCATCATAACCCTGAAAGGTTGAAGGAGAGTGTGGTAGGTAGATTCCCTTACCATATGGTAGGATATTTGGAGAGATAATTTTATGTTACTTTACACAGCTGCATCCATCCAACCTTATTCACATTCGTGCTACAAGTACACTTTTGAAAACTACATGGACTTTGGGTTTAGTCCCATGCACTTGATAAATTGAAGAAATTATCTAAAATTGAGGAGACAAAATTCACTAAACACAAGTATAGAAAGTGTTTAGAAAGGTAAGATCATAGATGTAAGTAAAAAATGGAGTAATAATGGAGTTGTCAGAGATGATGCAGTGAAGGCTGTGAGATCACAAATGAAACATGAAGCCCTGCTGGGATGTTATAACAACAATGATAAAAAAGAGTATCTCATATGTTGTTGAGTCTCCTTCTCTGGAGACATTCAAACCCACCTGGATGAGTTCCTGTGTGACCTACTCTAGGTGGTCCTGCTCTGGCAGGGCGGTTGGGCTGGATGAGCTTTCGAGGTCCCTTCCAACCCTTAAGATTCTGTGATTCTGTGATATATAGCAAGAATGATGTATAAAGGAAACAATTACTTCATAGAATCATAGAATGGCAGGGGTTGGAAGGGACCTTTAGAGATCATCCAGTCCAAACCCCCTGCAGAAGTAGGTTCCACCTAGATCAGGTCGCATAGGAACATGTCCAGACGGGTCTTGAAGACCTCCAAGGAGGGAGCCTCCATAACCCCTCTGGGCAGCCTGTCCACTTCCTCTGTTAAGTGCTGGTGACAAACTGTAACTTAAGGAATACCCTAGAGAAAGATCACTGAAATGAAAGAAAAAAAGAAAAGCTCTTCTGAAGTTTATCTAGTGTAGAAAAGAGAACTGATGGGAGCATGGAAGCAGCCTATGGCTACTAAAACGTTAGTATTTGCCTGTAGTTATCAGAGGCAAAAGACAGGAAAGAAAATTCAAGGCAACTTCTCAGGGCGAGAAGAGGTTTATTCCCTCTTTTGAGTATGGGAAGGTCCTTTCTGAGTGTTTTCTGGCTTTCCATTTTGCAGAGACAATGTAGTTAAAATCAGTTTACCTCCAGACACCACATTCGGTTCTTAAGTTCACTTCCTGACAAAAATGCCTTTGATTCCACATGATAATCTGTGAAAACAGTCAGCCCTTTAAGAATAGTGACTGTATTATTTATTTACCATGAAGAATGTTTTAAAAGAGATGAATATAGATCCTAACTTGAGAAACAGTGCAAGTACAAACAGAAATAGACGGAAGCTCATTTACTCTATGTGTAAATTTACTGTAGGATCTTGCCATTTCCTTCCAAAATATTTAGTGAAAGGGTGAAACAGATGGGAAGGGAATTTTTCTTGCTACATGTCTATTAAATTATAATTTATGCCTACCAAACTATGTACTTTATCCAGCAGGGAACCCATACATCTGCAAATTCAGTTCTGCTCATGGGTTATATGCTTAATACATAAGTAGGTGGGTATCAATTGAAAACCAACACAAAAGAACCTCAAAAATTAGAACAAAGAGCAAAAGATATGCTGATATAATTTTAGAACAAAATTTGGTGAAATTAGCTTTACATAGTTTTTGACTCAAAATGGATTTTCCCCAGCAGAGGTTTTTTTTAAAGCTCCATGGAACCTGTGCTATTGCAGGATAATCTGGTGTGTGGTAACAGTGCGCCCTATGAGCAATGTTCCTCAGGGAATTAGCTCAGTATTCACCTAAAATGGCAATTGGCCACAATGGCTTGGATAAAGAATTTTGTTTGAAGAATATTGTATCTGTCCAGTTCTGGGCTCCTCAGCTCAAGAGGGACAGGGAAGTGCTGGAGAGAGGCCAGCACAGGGCCACCAAGATGATCAGGGAACTGGAGCATCTTTCATATGAGGAAAGGCTGCGGGACCTGGGGCTGTTTAGTCTGGAGAAGAGGAGACTGAGGGGGGATCTCATTAATATTGACAAATATCTAAATGGTGGGTGTCAGGAGGTTGGGACATCACTTTATTCTATGGTATCTAGCATCAGGACAAGGAGTCATGGGATGAAACTGGAACACAAAAAGTTCCATTGAAACACAAGAAGAAACTATTTTACTGTTTCAGTGAGGGAGCCCTGGCCCAGGCTGCCCAGGGAGGGTGTGGAGGCTCCTTCCTTGGAGGTCTACAAGACCCACCTGGACATGTCCCTCTGTGACCTGCTTCTGCAGGGAAGTTGGACTAGATGATCTCTAAAGGTCCCTTCCAACCCTACCATTCTATGATTCTATGATTCCTTTTAGTGAGTTTTTATGGTAAAATCATAACTTGTTTCAATTTTAGAGAAGCATTTTGTGTCAGTGAACAGTTTTGGATGGATACTATTCTTTTTCTACTGTGAACATAAGGAAACAGTACTGGGGTCATAAACATGTTAGCACTGTATTTTCCTGTAGCTTTTCAATCTTAACTTTTAGATCTACTAGGTTGCACTTTCCTTACTCAAAACTGCAAAGAAATAAAACAGAAATATGTTACATTGTCACTGTAACCTGTACTTTTCAGGATTTTTGCCCAAAGCTGTGCAATTTCTGAAGCACTTTTATCTAGCTAAAGAACTAATTTCCTGACTTATTTTTTAAAGTGAAGTGCAATATGTGAAATAACAGGAGACTCTGCAAGGGCTCTGAACTTCTATTCAGTCATGTTTGTAAATATGCACATGTTCATTTTGTTCATTAAAAGCCTTTCATTCAGGGCTTCCCCCGTGCCATGATGCTTCCTTCTCCTATGCTTCTATAAACATATTCAGTCTTCATTTGACTGAATTATGTGTTCCCAAGTTCAAGGAATTTCAGCAGATAATCATCAGAAGAGAAGGAATTTCTTCTGCTTGCTTTCCTTCTCTACCAGTTCTAGTTCTACACAGTTCTGTTTCAATTATATGGAAACTATCCTTTTTGAGGAGGAAAACATCCTATCCCTGAATAGATAATGTGTGGTGGGGTATAATGAATGACCTCTTTAATCAAGAGCTATCTTATCTCCACATATCTCAACAAACACTGAATTCACTCTTGCAGGGTTGAACTCTGCAGGAGGGTTTTCATAGTAATCAAGGGCGGGAAGGTGATTGAACAGGACAAAATGTAGACATAAATTAGGTTCATATTTTCTGTAATACTGGTTGTAAGATTTTGTTTTCATTAAGAAGAAATTGCCACAAAAAAGGGAGCAAATTTGAGGTAAATACAGGAGTGGGAATTGTCAAAGTGTTGCCAAATTGATCATGCACTGGACTGCAACAGCGAAAGATTTTTCCTAAATGAGTTTATAGCTCTTTCAGCAGAACATGATTACTATGCTCAGAGAATATGACAAGGCTTTTTTGCAGGTGGTGAGATGTGATACTCTTTCAGTTCATGAAAAAGATTTGGTTCAAGAATTTAGGTCAGTACATAGTATTAAATGCTTAAATCTGTACTTACCTTTTACTGTATTTTAATAGTGAAATATGTCTAAGATAATTTTCTGGGACTAGTCGGTGTCTGCATTAGTCAAATCTATCCTCCAGAACAAGATAGTCTCATACTAAATGCCTCTTGACATGAGATGGCTCTAGAAATGTTCTAAGGAGGTACTGGGAGTGCATCAGCTGATCTGAGGCATAAATGGTACCAGGGCTCACTCTAACAATGTAGTAATACAGATGACTCTAACAATGTATTAGCATACATCAGATTACAAAGCTTGGGACATGATGGAAAATGTGACATATTATGTCTAATTCACACTGTCTGTATCTACTTTTGAAGATTTGGCCCATAGTTACACTAAAGGCAGATTTCACAAAGATTTGTGCATTCCCCAGTAAGGGCAGGCAAGGCCAACTTGTGATTCCAAATACAATGTCATGATGCTGACAGTAGTATTGAGGTAGCTCTGTCCACACACTGCTGCCTCTGAGGTGTTGTAGTGTTTGGCCTGTGTGTTTCTGGCAACATGTTGTTTAGCACTTCTGTGAGTTAATGCAGGTAGAGCCAGCTAAGCTTGCAATTAACTCACACAACAGACTTGCTTTTAGAGAAACGATGCCATTAGACAGTTTGCCACCTGCTGCCCTACCTGAGGCTGACTGAGAGAACTGTGTGCCACTCAGGCACAAACAGATTGGTAAGTACCCAAGAAAGGGATTTTAGAAGTTGGCTGGAGAACGTGGTGCTGCCATTGGTCTCCAGGAATGAAAAGATGAAGAGGTTTGAAATTGGATTAAAGGTGAAGCAGCAGTTGTTTCAGCAAGAGTCTGGCTTTGTCTTTCATGTTTCTCTATGGAGGGTGAAAGGTTGAACTTGTGTTCCTCTAAGGCTGTGCAAATGGCAGATGTTTATACTGCTGCATGGTTGAAGGAGATACATATCTAAAATAGATATAGTAGGATTTTCCTAAGGATATGAGGCTTAGGTGATTACTTTCCTTCTCTGCCTGTCCCTACCTGTGTTTCCCTTTCTGTCTCTCTCTTTCACACTTCATAACTTAGCAGCATATGAACCAATTTCACAGAGTGTTAGTAGATGCAAAGATAATATGTTCACATAATGTTCATCACAATGGTCAATTAGAGGGCTCAAATAGACCTGTAAAGTCTCCCTTTTGGGAAAAAAAAGACATACTTTTCCTGAGACATCAGAGAATCCACAAGACAGAGCTATTATGAGGGTCCTGATTGTGAGAAAAGCTTTAATCAGACATCATACTTAATTATACGCTAGGGAATCCAACTACAAGACCTGAATTCATAAAACTAGGCTTCATTGCTTCCTTTGCTTGAATCATAGAATCACACAACGGTAGGGTTGGAAGGGACCTTTAGAGATCATCCAGTCCAACCCCCCTGCAGAAGCAGCTTCACCTAGATCAGGTCACACAGGAACATGTCCACAACCCCTCTAGGCAGCATGTGCCAGGGCTCCCTCACTGAAACACTGGAAGAGTTTTTTCTTATGTTTAAGTGGAACTTTTTGTGTTCCAGCTTCATCCCATCACCCCTTGTCCTGTTGCTAGCTACTATAGAAAAAAGGGATGTCTCAACCTCCTGACACTCACCATTTAGATATTTGTCAATATTAATGAGATTCTCCCTCAGTCTCCTCTTCTCCAGACTGAACAGCCCCAGTTCCTGCAGCCTTTCCTCATATGAAAGATGTTCCAGTCCCCTGATCATCTTGATGGCCCTGTGCTGGCCTCTCTCCAGCAGTTCCCTGTCCCTCTGGAGCTGAGGAGCCCAGAACTGGACACAGGACTCCAGATGAGGCCTCACCAGGGCAGAGTAGAGGGGGAGCAGAACCTCCTTTGACCTGCTGCCCACACTCTTCTTGATGCATCCCAGGCTGCCATTGGCCTTCTTGGCCACGAGGGCACGTTGCTGGCTCATGGTCAGTTTATTATCAACCAGTACTCCCAGGTCTCTCTCTGCAGAGCTGCTCTCCAGGAGTTCAACCCCCAGCCTGTCCTGGTGCATGGGATTGTTCCTTCCCAGCTGCAGGACTCCACTCTTGTCCTTGTTGAGTATCTTAGAAGAACTAAACATCTTTTAAGAAGATGGGGCTGGTGATGAACTTCACTGAAAGACTGCTGTGGAGAGGCATTGCTTTGTTTAGAGTGAGAAAGAGCAGAATATTGTCCAGGTAAAAAAATGACAGTAGAGAGGGATGTTTTGAGAAACTTTTAAAAACGAGAATATATTGTGAAGCAAAACCCACAAAAGTAATTAGTTTCAGAGGAGATAAGAAAGCTTATTAAGCATGTATTCTTCTGTCTTGGGGGGTGTAGTATCATACAATGGAGATACTACTGCAAATATTGGAACAATGCAATCAACAATGTCACGAAATGAATGTTTCTGGACTTCACAAGCTTTTTCAATTAGATTATGCTAATATATTAAATTAGGAAAACAAAAGTTATGCAAGGCTTTTAGATAACATCAGGGTGCTGAGCTGGTAAATGAATGAAGGGAATTTTGTAGTGGGAATAAGGGACTGAGAAGCAGTTAAAGGAAGGTAATTGGGAAATGTTCTTAAACTGAAGCAGTAAGCTATTGGGAGAGCAATAAGAAATCACTGTAAGACCAGAGACATCACCAATAAAGGTCTCTTTGGGGAGGAAGATGGAAAACGGATCAATCAGTTTAGAGAAGTACTATTGAAGCTGCTGTTACCAAGCATCTCCAATGCTGTGTAGATGACTAGTCACTCAGATTCAGAAAGAACTAATTCTTTGTGACAGCTAAGAACACCAGGGCATGGCAAACCCAGGATGTGAAAAGCAAATCAAGAGCAAACTCAAAATGGAGAAGGGATGAAATACTACAAAGACACATTATAAGTGTAAGCTTAAGGAGAGAAAAGAGTTTCATCCCTCTTCAGCTAAGAGCAATGTTACAAGATAACATGGGCTTCCATGAGAAGCAATAGTTTAACTACAGAAGCCCTGAGATTACAGAGCAACAAAACAGCTTTGTAAGGAATTTGAAGCTTAAGTATGAAGAGTATGCTCAGGTGTGCTGAGAATTGTTAGTTCTGGGTGTTCTGGCCTAGAATGTGTCCTTTTCAATCCAGTCTTATGTATCAGATATCAGACTGATACAGAATACAGAAGGCTCCACAGTAGAAAAACAATTGGTAGGGAGAAGATAACTAGTCCTACAGTAAGGATAACAGCATCAAATGTTTTCCACAACATCTAAATATTTCACTGAAGACAAGCTGTAATTGCCTTAAAACAATTATGCTGAGAGTTTAGGAGAAGAACCTGTGAGACTTCTCTGTTATCTGTAAAGCCAACTGCTTTGTAAAGTGTGCATTGATATCCACCATAGGGGATGCTCCCAGGTAACTCAGTTGCAGGCCTGTTTTCTGACTAACTTTCAGGGAGGATTCTAGAGATTTCCTGAGTGGAAAGGTTTAGCAGATCCTTTGCAGAAGTGCAATGGCTCAGTGTGAGCCTGCTCAGAATCACACAGAATCACAGAATGGTAGGGTTAGAAGGGACCCCTAGAGATCATCTAGTCCAACCCCCCTGCCAAAGCAGGTCCACCTAGATCAGGTTGCACAGGAACATGTCCAGCTGGGTTTGAAAACCTCCAGAGGAGACCTCACACCTTCCCTGGGAAGCCTGTGCTTTCCCTTAAAGGAAAGAAGTTTTTCCTTAAGTGGAACTTTTTGTGTTCCAGCTTTTGTCCATTACCCCTTGTTCTGTCACTGGACACTACAGAAAAAAGTGTTGCCCCATCTCCTTGATATATACTTTTAAAATACTTGTAAATATAAATGAGATCCCACTCAGTCTCCTCTTCTCCAGACTAAACAGCCCCAGTTCCCATAGCCTTTCCTTTTAAGAAAGGTGCTGCAGTCCCCTGATCATCTTGCTGACCCTGCACTGGTGCAGGTGGTTATACAGCTATGCTGTACAACAGCAGAACTAGCTCATTCTGCTCATGACTACACCTGCCTGTACAGATAGCTCAGATAGCTGGAGTATAGTATATCATTCATAAACTCTGCCTTAGTTCTTTAATGTGGAAGATGATAACATGAGCATTCATGCAAAGCATGAGTTTGTCATACTGCAAACACTTGTGCAGATGCTTAAGTGTGGAAGGAGTATCAAAACCATTTAAGTCTACAATTTGCAACATCAAGGACAAATATTAGTATAGTTGCTGAAGGGTCAGATCTATTCACTAACTCTTTGATCTCTTTGGTTGAATGGGATTTGCAACAGTGAGACGTATTATCATTATGTTGCACAGTCCTTTGGATTTTTTTCTGATAAGACAGAGCTCATGAACTGTGTTTTCATTTGTAAATACGTATTTGAGCCTTACAAGGAAGCAAATGAGCTCTGTCTTGCTATACAATATGTTTATCTGTGAAAAGCATTCATCTTGAACACAAACTAAAATGTCACGCAGCAGAGACACGTAAAACCACTACAGACTTTAAGGGTTTGGGTCTGTAATTTTTGTGAGAGCTTTTGAATGATAATATTAAGTGCCATTGCTTTCAGAGCTAGTAGGAAAGAGGATGCTTTTTAATATCAAACAAATGGAAGATGAAAGAATTTTTCAGACATCCAACATGAGAGACATGAAAAAGGAGGGAGACAAAGCAAGCTGCACGGTTGAACGTATTCTCTTGTTGACCTAGATCTCATATGGCCAATGTGAGGCCTACAGGCTCAATCCTACTCCCCAGGCAGTGCTATCCAGCTCTCAGGAATGCCTGGAGGTGCACCTGCGCTTTATTATTGCTGGGCAGCTTGTCCAGGGCACTGGAGAGCTCTGTGGGTCCGTATGGTGCTCTGTGCTAGCCAGAAGGCAGGACACAAGGTGTAGACTCCAGGGCTGTGCTGAGACAGAGCTGATATATCCTGCTGGACATGGCCTGAGCCTGTGCAGGCAGATATCACTGTACATACTGCCATGGTATGCCTAGCTGTGTCTGCCTTTTTTCCCTGTTAGTCAGGGAATCTCAGATAACAACTGACTAAATGATTATCCTATGCTGTTGGTCTGTCCTCAGCTCACTGTCTTTGAGCTCAAGACTGGATCTCATATTATGTAACCACCAGATAGCTTGGGACTGTATTAGAAGAAAAGATTTGAAGGGTGAAACCAGCACTCTGCATGTAATTGACACATCCAGCTGATTGCATTACAGCATATTTGGTTGACAAGCAGAGCTAATTAAAAAGCACCTGATTGCCCATGCACTTCGTTACATTTCATTTCATGAATTACATCTAATTTAGTGACAGTGAAGGTTCAGTGGCAGGGTTTAGGACTCACTAGTTAAAGATTATAGAGGCTTGACTCATTCTGGTTAGAAATAGGGGTTTTTTGTAATGTCAAAATACTGGCAAAGGATGTAAAAATATAGAGTCGGTGTAGAAGAAGAAGGCATGATGTGGCTAAGGAAATGAAGTGGGTTGTAGTGGTTTTGCCTGGGCCGGGTTTTGGTACAGGGAAGGATGCAGGGGTGGCTTCTTTAAACAAAGAGCTACCAGAAGCTTTCCCTGTAGCTGACAGGGCTCATGCCACTCAGTTCTAAGATAGACCCACAGCTGACCCAGGCCTGGGCAATTAGTGACTGAGGTAACACCTCTGTGATTAATGTATTGGAGAGGGGGAAGAAGGTGCTGGGCAGTTGCTAAACTGCAGCAGCAAGAGGGAGTGAGAATGTGAGAACATCTCTGCAGACACCAAGGTCAGTGGAGAAGGAGGGGAAGAGGGTGCCCAGGCCCTGAAAGAAAGACTCCCCTGTGCCCTGTGGTGCAGCCCATGGTGAGGCAGCTGTGCCCCTGCAGCCCATGGAGGCCATGAGGGAGCACAGACCCACTGGCAGCCCGTGGAGGAGCCCACGCTGGAGTGGGTGGATGCCTGAAGGAGGCTGTGACTCCATGGGAAGCTCATCCTGGAGCAAGCTCCTGGCAGGAGCTGGGAGCCTGTGGGGAGAGAGGAGCCCCGGCCAGAGCAGGTTTGCTGTCAGGACTTGTGACCCTGTGAGGGCCCCAGGCTGGAGCAGTCTGTCCCTGAAGGACTGTTCTCCCAGTGGGTGACCCCCGCTGGGGCAGGGTGTGAGGAGCTGCAGCCTATGGGAAGGAGCCACGCTGGAGCAGTAGGTGAGGGACTGTCTCCCATGGGGAGGGACCTCACAGTGTGGCAGTGGGAAGTGTGAGGAGGTCTCCCCCTGAAAGAAGCAGCAGCAAAGTCCATCTGTAATGAACTGACCACATCCCTCATCCCCTGCACTGCTGGGGGGAAGGAAGGAGAGTCCTGGGAGTAGGGAGGGATAGGACAAGGTGTTTAAAACTTTGATTTTATTTCTCATCTCCCTGCTCTGTTCTGATTGTTCATTAGTAAATCAAACCATTTCTCCCCGAGTCTGTTTTGCCCATGATGCTAATTGCTGAGTGATCTCCCTGTCCTTATCTTGACTCATACTCACCTCTCATTATATTTCTCTCTTATATTTCTCTCCTGTCCAGTTTAGGAGGGAGAGTGGTATTGTGACTTGGTGGGCATCTGGCACCCAGCCAGGGCTGAACCACCACATGGGCATAAGGTGGAGAAAATGTCAACAAATGCCAGATATGTAATAGTGTTAGTAACAAGACCAAGCAGTTTATAAAGCAAAATGAACTTCATAGCTTGGTAGCATGTATCTGAAAGATGGCAATCAGCTATTAGATGATGGCTCCTATTGCAGGGATAACATGATTGTGGTAGAGCAGCAAGTTAGTGACTATATGGCAATTACTTTGAAGTCTTTTGCAACAGCTCTTCCATTTTGATTAAGCACATCCCTCTGAGTATGTGTTCTTCACACATGACAGAATTCAGGTGACAGAAGCCAAGAGAAGAATGAAAATACAGTTGATGACATTTTCCTCGTCCAGGAATCCTGTCACTGAAAAATAGCCTCATTTGAGAAAAAGAAACATCTTGTAAAAAGAGACCAAAGACTTTACTGGAATTAAAATATATGTTGAGACGATATATTTTTTCTTGAAAGGAACTTGCTGTTTTAGTCAATGTGAGAATTGAATATGGGCTATTTTGTAGTGTGGTCAGCCAGAACGCAACCAGCTAATGAACACAGAGGTAGCAGGACTGTTAGTCTGTCTTACTTTCTCTACCAGCCTTGTTGAGAGGTGCCAGCTTGCTCTCAGTCTCACACTGGCTGCAGGTTTGGTTCAATGAAATGTTTTGTGCTGAAGGACCACCCTGTGTCAAGCTTATGTGAAGCCTACTGCATGTTTCACTGTGTGATTAAGTTGCACCCATGGAAGCTTTATCACCCACAGATGTGATTTCAGCATCTGTAATAGCCACCTATTACTGGCACTTTTAGAAACCTGCACACCTTCCGTGTGTGGCCATTTCCTTTTTTTTTAAGGTTTACCTTCAGTGCTTTCAGAGGCAGACCATTATGTTAGTTGCTTCTGACATCCAGAGGCTGAGATCTGTCTTTACAAAATAGACAAAATTTCCTGCCCAGTATGTTGGTTTAACCAGAAGGAGTTTAAGTGTGAAGATGAAGAAATGGATAGTTTCACCATTTTAAAGACAGCAAGTTGTATGTTCTGTCCTAGATTGACATTTGATGTGGTATCTGAATGCAAGAAGGAGAAATGAGAAAGTGGAGGAGGAACAGATGGATGAATGAAATGTAGCAGGGACTCCTTTCCCATGTGGTATTAAAAACCCAACCTGTCTCTGAACTTGTCAAGGTTGAGTTCAAGATGATCCTAAGTTTGCTTTGAGTAAATGTCATAAATGAAGTAATCTTTTAAAGACTGTATTCAAATTAACAAAGTTTTATTGGCTCAGGAGGAAAGCAAATTTGCCAATCTGATAGAAAGGAAAAGGATCTTTGAAGATCTCAACCACTTCTTCAAGATGCACAGGAGCCTGACATAATATTCTGTCTTGGATAAACTTGTGCCCAAATGCTGTGTTGTACTGGGAATATTGCAGTATTGGTGTCATGGTTTGACATGACAGCCTTTTCTGGTAAGGGGGAAGGGGCTGCAAAGATGGCTCCTGTAAGAAGTCGCTCACAACTCTCCCCAGCTCTGAGCCAGACCCACTTCTGGGGCTGAGCCAATTAGACGCCTCCACGATCACTTTTTAAGAAGAAGCCGGAAGGGGAGGTGTCTTCCTCCATCTTCTTTCTTTCTTCTGCCCCTTCTTCTCTTCTTCTGGCTGGTGGTGGTGCAAGGAGTAGGAACGGTGAGAGAAACAACCATGCGGACTCCAAGGTCAGTGATGAAAGGGAGGAGGTGTACTGTAGCAGAGACTCCCCTACATTCTATGGAGAGAACTGGTGAAGCTGAGATTTATTTTCATTTCTTTAAAGACCCCGCATCAGCGGTACAGACTCATTCTGATAATGAGCCCGCATCAGGGGCAGAAACTCATTTTGCTAAAGCTGACCCCGGACCAGGGGCAGCGATTCACTTCATTAAAGGCCCCGAGCCAGGGACAGTGATTTTGGCCGGAGGAGGCCTTGTCCCGAAGGAGGGGCCCTTTATCACTATGGCCGGAGCAGGCCCTGTCCCGAGGAAGGGACCCAATATCCACAGCTGCAACTGTGGGGAGGAACCCACGACAAAGCAGCTCATTAAACTTATGCCCAGAAGAGGCCTTGTCCCGAGAGAGGGACCCTGCAACCGCGGTGAAGAATCCACGTCAGAGATATTCACCAAGGACTGTGTCCCGTGTGAGGGAACCTGTATCGGCAGAAGCCGCAGCTGCTGGGAACAACCCACACCAGAGAAGTTTGTTAAGGACTGTGTTCCGGGGGAGGAACCCCGTGTTGGAGCAGGGGAAGAATGCCAGGAGTCATCCTCATCTGAGAAGACAGAAGCGGCAGAGCCCATCTGTGAGAAACTGACCACATCCCCCACTCCCTACCCCCCTGAGCTGTTGCGGGGGGAGGAGGTAGAGATATCGGGAGCAGTGAGCTGGGCCCGGGAAGAAAGGAGGGATGGGGGAGGGAGATCTTAAAGTGCTGGTTGTAATTTTCTCATCATCCTACTCCCTTTTTGCTTTTATTCTGTTCTGTTTCTTGTAGAATAAACTTTCCTACTTTCCTCTCTAAGTCGAGTACTGGAGTCTGTTTTGCCCAGAACCATAATTGGCAGCCAGCCCTCCCTGCCCTTGTCTCAATCCACAACAATCTTGCTTATCTTTTTACTCCCATTTCACTGGGTCCTCCGCCATCTTAACGAGGGTGGGGGTGAATGGGGGCATCGAGCGAGAAACTGTCGTGGTGCTGTTGTGCTAGCTGGGCCAAACCACGACAATTGGTTACATTTATTTCAGTGGTAGCTATTTCAGGTTTTTGCATATACCTTTAAAAATGAAAATGACACCGCTGTGCTACCCATTTGCTGTTTTAGATACAGTTAAGCTCTGCAAGTGCAGGTTATTTGTACAGTAGGTAAAGCAATAAATGTGAGCATGTAAATTACTACTCTACTCCTCTGAGAGTTTTAAGGTTTTTTTGTAAGATTACACAAACCTAATAAAGCTCATTTTCCAGTAGCAAATGTCTTGAAAATTCAGAAAAATCAAAGGATTTCTCAGAGTTCTGAGAAATTATGTTGCTAAAAGCAAGGCAAAGTAACCTCAACTGTAGTACTGTATTGGTTCAACTGTGTTGCTTGCTATACACAGCAAATTAACTCGACAGACCACGTGGATTCAGTCTGACCTTGAACACTTACAAGAATTTCAAAAAGAACTAAAATTCTCTTTGTGAGATCTCAGCCAGAAGTCATGGGAATGACTAGCAACAACCCTTAGATCAGGTGAGGATAGGATGACATTTAGACCTACAAAGCAACGATCACAGACTATAGTTCACTTAGAATATTCTTGTTTTATTTTAAATATACCTATTACAACAATTTGTTAGGCTTATATAGAGCACTATTATTTACATAATTCAGTGTTTATCCTTTGGGGAGAATTCCAGTGCTCAATAAATAAGAGTCAGTGAGCGGCTTAACCATCTTGGAGTCACAGTTCTGCAATATTCATTTCACATAAACGATGAAAGTCCTTGAGATGGTTACAGTTACCTGTTGTTTCATACAGTAGGTGTCTTCTGACTGCAGTCAAGTTGTACTGAAAACTCTGAGCATAGCTATAGGTAACCAGAAGAAAGTCTTTAACACCACCACCAAATTATGAAAATCTTGAAAAACATCAGTGGTGGAACCTCTACATTTTCCAGATGCATCTCAGGGTGATGGTTTTGTTCAAAGGGAATAAAGAAGTGGTTTGGTGTAAGCCCTGTTAGAAAACGTCCAGATCATGGGGCAAAATGTACAATCACTAATAAATAAAAATTACAGCTTTTTACAAGACCTACTTTTAATGTGGCACCTTCACATGTGCCTGCAGGTAAGAGTGGTTTTCATTATTTGTATTAAAGTTTTCCAGGATTACTATTTCTTACACAGGAATTTGTGCATTGAGTATGTACCATGTAAAACGTGGAACGATTAAGTTGTCAGTACAAGGAATATCATTAGTTGAGAACATGAAGCAAGGGTTCATATCAGATCCCACTCAATGCTGTGTGTGTATGCTCAAATACACCAGGGACTTTGGTCCTGATCTTGCACTAACAGGGCAGATGTAGTCCCACGTTTCTACATACAGAACTCACTCTCTTTACTGAGGTTGTACTACTGCATGCATCGACCATCCTATTTTCACCTGACCCACCACAGGAAATGGGTTTGAGTCAGGACAAGCAGCTTAAGGGTTTTTCTCCTAATTCTCATCAATAAATTTCAGAGCTCAAGTCCACATTATGTGAGTGGCTGAAAGTCTAACAAACTGAGCTATGGCACTCAGTTTTGTTTCCCTCAGATACAGAAAGACAGAAGGGAAATACAACTACCAGGCATTTATCCTAGCAGATGTGACATTCTCCTCGTTGTCATGGAACAGAAAACTATCATTTATTCACACTGTGTCTGCTTGTTCCACAAAACATCTTCGATTTCAGTAGCATTACAACTTGGCAAAGAATACTTTCTGAATCGTCCTTTGTCACAGTTTTTGAATCTCTGGCACATTTAAGACACCCACTCACCTATTCAAATAATACTTCAAAGCAAAATTAATGTTTGCTATAAAATAACAGTTGTGTTGTCAATGTGGAAAAATAGTCTACAAAAAATAAGTATAAAAGTGATCTCTGATTTATGAACGTGTTTCATATAAACAAGTCCAGTTCACTAATCTGTGTGTTAGAAACGGCCCTTGGTAGGCTGTGGCACAAACAGTACATCACATGTTTTTCACAGTTGACAAGAACACAGTTAAATTCACAACGTGATGACACCTTAGATAAGAAAAATAGTATTTTACAAACTATACATTTGGCATCTATTTTTAGATTATTATTATTATTTTTCCTGGTTCTTTTTCAGTTCTGTTTTTTTTTCCTTTTTTCCCCCCTTTTCTTACAAAATAGTGCAAAATTACAGTGCGTTGAGAGAAGGTTCTGCAAATCCTAATCCAAAGTCAATGCATTAATGGTTTTGTTCATTCACTGGAAACAGATTGGCACGTCACAAGCTTGTAAAGATGGGAATGCTTCTCACTTGCTTCCTCTTCGGTATATCCACTGAATCTTTCAAACATTCAATTGCACCAAGGGAGTTAACTTACCAAACTTCTCCATCTTGTCTGACACGAGTACTACAAACATAACAGCAAAGGAACGTGTAGATTTTGCAGTTAATCTATTTGTCAAACAGCGTATCTCGGACTGGCTTTGTTTTCACCATTTTATAAAGAGAAGGACTGATGGGAACATTTCTCATCTGGTGCATGCAAAAACATTGAGCTACAGCTTCAAAGTTCTACAGGAAACTTATCCCAACTTTATATAAGTGTTGGCTTACCATACCTCTTTCTCATTTTGCATATTCCTTTATGTGGATCCAAACAAACCTGTTTTCCACTGGACTAATTCATAACAAGCAATTGCTTTTGCTGCCAATTTGCAGCCATTCATGATTTTCCTATTTGTTTACTGAGCAATGTTAATGGAGAGTTCTTCAATGTATGAGTACTTCATTTCTACAGACTGACACCATACCTCAAAAAAATCATAGAATCATAGTGTTAGGGGTTGGAAGGGACCTTTAGAGATCATCCAGTCCAACCCCCTGCAGAAGCAGCTCCCACCTAGGTCAAGTCGCACAGGAACATGTCCAGGTGGGTCTTGAAGATTTGGAACAGCAAAGTCTTCTGCATAACCATAAACAGGCACAGTACAGGCTGCAGGAGTGAGAATATCCTATGCCACCCCATGAGCATGCTGGGAAATGCACAGATGTCAGAGCCAAGTCTCAGGTCAGTTCTTGGTTGAAAGCAGGAGTGAGAAACCTGACTGAAAACACTGTGTCAAGTTACCAAATAGTGGTCTTTACCAGCCTACTGAGAACTCTGGTTATTAACCTGGAGGTGAAAGCAAATTTCTGAATGAATCACTGCATAGAAACTGTTAGTTTCAGTTAATTATACAGAGAATATGGCAACACAAAAGATTCCCAACTAATTACCTTTCCAATAGAGCAATGAAGTGGCTTTTTGTAATATAAAAACAGCAGGGTGATGTCTTTAAGCCTAATTATTTCTTATGAGTTCGTGGTTTTATCATCTGAATCTCTCTATGGCGTTTGTGCCATGAATTGAAATTACTACTGCATGGCTGATTTAATCAATTCCTTGGTGTTTCTGTACCTTTTATGAACATATCTCACCAGTATGAATTTTACACTGGTTCTCTGAAGGCAGAATTGGCTGTAGCACTAGAACTAGTTGTTTGGATATTAGAAAGGAAACATCTGTGAATAAGAAGGTTGGTTTATACTTTAGCTATTCCACTCTGTGCTCAATCCTTTGTTGCTAGCATGGGAATCTTCCAAATCACCTGCTGACTCAGGTGGAAGTTTTGCCTGAGCAAGGAGTAAAAGATGAAGCTGAAGAGTTACTTCAGCTTGTATGAATAAAATTGTTTTCTAACATTTAAAAGTCACTCATATTAAAAACAAACTAACCAACCAAAACTGATAGCCAACACTAATGAAAAACTCCAGCAAGTGGTAGATAAAGAAGTACCTCCCCTGTACTGTTTTTTCAATAATGTATTAGTTATGACCAAGGAAACACCTGAATATTTGATTTTCACCATTAGGTTTAAATAGGTCAGAAGCCTCCTTGTCAGCCTGCACACACACCTCTTGTTCCCACTTCACACACAGCTGATCACTCACAGAGTCTCATCTAGACCAAGCTGTATATTTTCCTCCACAAAGGAAAATGAGGTATGGCTGAGACTGAACTTCTCTGGGCAACACTCAGTCCAGATTGAAAGGATGCACGTGTGTCCAGGTTTTATCCTTTCTTCCAAAGACAGTCCTTGGAATACTATCCCAGCAAGCCTCAACTCTTCTCACTTCCTTATACCACATGCAAGTTCATCCACCCTGCACAGCCCGGGCAGGCTGTAAGGTGGTGTTGATGACACATACAATGTGCTGAAGCAAAGGAGTAGGGCCAAAGTATATTGGAAGACACAAAGCTAGAATCAGTTCAAACACTTTCCAGTGTGGGTTAGCCAGTCTACTCACAAGACAGACACACGTGATGGAAAAGAGGCCACACAAATTGGCTATAGACTGTGTTCTCTGGCACAATACCCAAAGGCAATAAAAAACATACAGTTTGAAGGCCCAATGCATGAAACCATTTAAGATGCTCTTGAATTTAAGCATGTGCTTAACGTCTTTCTTGAATCAAGTCCAGAAAGTATTGTTGCAGGAGGACATGAGGACTTACTTCAAAATCAAGAACCAAAAGAACAATAGGGATTCTTGAAGTCAGCTTCAGAAGGATTATTAGCTTACTGGCAGTCTTCACTCTTCCTCTGAATATCATTTTTTGTCTAATAGATAATACAAGGCCAACAGGAGTCTCATTCTTCAATAATAAGCAACAGTCATTTGTCATTTAACTGAAGCTTGCTTGATTAGAAATGGGAAAAAATGGCATGTTATGGTTAGTTTGTTTAAAAAGCCCAGTTTGAGAAAGAAACATGAGTAGCTAGAAACACTTAGTGGCTGTTTATTGTGCTCAGTAGAACCTACTTCCCATGTCTTGCTTATCCTGCATCAACTCTGCAAATGCCCACATTCTTGCATTCTTGGCCCATCTTTCATTTTACTTGATCTGTTTCTTCAAAGACATTGCTGGATGTGTCTTCCACACTCTGAGGGCCTCACTCAGGCTGCTTGCTCATTGTGAGTACTGCCATCTCAGATGGCAAGAGGTATTCAGACAAACTGGCAGCCAGGATTCACTGAGGAACGGAGATCTCACACCGTGGAAGAGCTGCTGCGGTCACTGAGTGGCAGGGGAAAATAAAGGGAAACTCTGCTTTGAAGGATCTGCTCCTGGTGTTGTCTGATGACTGTTCACATTCAGTGGGGCTGCAATGCATCTGTGGTTAGGGTGTTATCTGGTTTGGGTCTTGTTTTTCCACACTGGGAAAGGCAGTAGTATTGATAGCTCAGTGCATGACACAGAGCCTGAAAACATCCAAAAGAAGCGGTTGTAAAAGGCAGAATAAGGGTTGCTCCCTGTCTTCAGTGACTGCCGTGGTAACTTGTGACAAGTGCATATGCAAGATTGTTATGGGCTGGCAAATAAGGCCTGAAATAAAAGTACTGAGAAAACACTGAGAACTGGTGTGATTTCTCATCTTTCATTTATCTTTTCTTGTACAACTATCTTCTTTTGCCAGTAGTGTTGGAGCTTAAATAATACCTCGTTCTCTATTTTAACCAAGTCTATGTTATTTATCATTCCACAATTAATTGGTTTTGTCCATTCTTGCTCACAGTGATTTACTACTTCAGTCTGTTTATACTAACAGTTCATGCAGGGTAGCTCACTGAAGGAGCAAAGATGTCACAACACTTAATGTTTGAGGCAGGCTGGAATCAATCTTCTCTGAGTCAGGTCTAGGTAAACTGCCTTTATGTATGCATGGGGTCCAGATGTTTTACATCCATTGCTTCACATCATTTACCAACTAGGCTGGACATGCCCGAAGATGTTTCATCTTCTGTCAGCAAAGCTTTTCATATCCAGAACTGTTTAAGGTTTGATACCTGTAGATCACCTTAAAATCTTCATAAAAGGGCTGTCTCACTTATGTTCATAGAATCAGAGAACCATAGAATGGTAGGGGTTGGAAGGGACCTTTAGAGATCATCTAGTCCAACCCTGCTGCAGAAGCAGGGTCACCTAGATCAGGTCGCATAGGAACATGTTCCAGCCCATACTCTTCAAGAATGTAGGTGAGGCATTATTGTCACATCTCCTGTTTTGGATTTGGTCATGGTTCTTGGTCATTTCAATCTGGGTTAAATTTCTCTCCCGTTTTATTATCTTTAACACAATTTTAGCAGTGCATCCTGAGAACAAAGCATGCAAGCTGTGAGTGGAGTATCTGTGAAGAGAATAACTCTCCAGTTTCATCAGAAGACTTTCACATTTCTTAAAATTCAGTGCAAGATTAGCCCTGCTCACTGGATCTAGTGCTCACAGAGGTAAAGACATTACCCACAGGATTAAAATTTAGCCTATATTTCACAGCTTTCCTGTGTATACTCTTGTTGACATTTGTAGGTACAAGCCATACATCTTATTATTGTGCTTACTGGTTATTACTATAAGAATTAAGATAAGAATCTTGATGCCAAGAAACCAGCCTGATTTGACAAAAGGCCTTTTAACACACAGTGCAACTCCCATTCTCTACAATGAAGAATGAAACAGGGAACCATGCACGTTGACAAAGGGGTCAAATGAACTGCCACGAAGAACAGTGCAAAGAACTTCCAAATTCCAGCATCATGGGAATCAGATTATCCAGCCAGCAGTGGCATATTCAGTAATTCTGAATTTTACAGCCTTCCTGAAAACAAAACGTGTGGTGTCCTATAGGATAGACTGCAGGCAATAGCCACTTGCCTTCAAAATGATATAAATACTACTCACATCTGTGCAAACACTGTTTTTAGAAGGCTGACTTTCATTGTCCTGTGTTAATTTACAAGGTAAGCACATCTTGTTTTGTACTGGAATGCTGGTGAGTTTAGGAGGTTCACAGTATATTCTAACCTAGCTTTAAAAGACAGCAATAAATACAATAAGTCTATACCTGGATCAGAAAACATCTTTTGAAGCCACGGGGAGGATGCAAGTGCTTCTATAACCTTTCAGTGGAGTTTCCTGTTTTAGAGATTTAACTGCATTATTCTTACAACTTTCTGCAATTCTGTTCCAGCCCCAGGGAAAAAAACACCCATCTAACAGTCACCTTATCTTTTGCTGAATGGTCATCATTATTTATCCCTTATCTCCTTATTTCAGCAGCGTTCTTGTCTGCAAACTGCATCTTAGGTACTTGATCAACCTCTTCACTTTCACCAGAGTCTTACACATCATGTAAGCTCAAGTATTTTTCCAGTGAAACTGTTTTTAGTAGGTGGTGTGATTTGTAACATTTTGACCTGAAAAAACAAACTGATTGGCTTTCACTTGATACCAAAACATATTCACACATTTATGTTGTTCAACAAGCCTTGTACATATGAATATATACAATAACCAGATATTTAAGTTTGAGCTGAAAGAAAGAAGTAACAAACTGAATTGACATGTTAAAAGCAGACATTTTAAACAGTTGTGACATCATTACAGCTTTGAATTTGTTATCAGGGAAAATTTAATACTTAAGATCCTATTTGTATATTCGAATGTTGATGGCAACTGCTGCTCTTTGTTTATACCTGTCACATATTTTCAAAAACCAGAATTCATTAACTTAATGAGTTGAATGGTTGAATATGTCAACCTGGTAACTTGTTTACTGAATTTCAGCATCACAGAATCACACAGAATCACAGAATGTTAGGAGTCGGAAGGGACTTTTAGAGATCATCTAGTCCAACCCCCCCCTGCAGAAGCAGGTTCACCTAGATCAGGTCACATAGGAACATGTCCAGGAAGGTCTTGAAGGCCTCCAAAGAAGGAGCACAACCTTCCTGGGCAGCCTGGGCCAATGTCTTTCATGTTTCTTTCAGAAAATAAACTGGTCATTTTTTTTCCCCCACATCCATGATTCATAACAGCAAGTTGTGCAGCTACATTTAGACAGATTTTTACATAATTGAGGACAAATTCCTGATTATTCAAGCAATTATATGAGAGAAATTGCTAAAATTTCACAACAAGCTATTTTAAAAATTCCATTATTAGCAGCTGAATTCAGTGCATGAGGCTGTTGTAATCAAACACCTACTGTTAAAATCTGTTTATCACAGAATCACAGAATGGCAGGGGTTGCAAGGGACCTGTAGAGATCTAGGCCAACCTCTCTGTTCAAGCAGGTCCACCTAGATCAAGTCACACAGGAACGTATTGAGGTGGCTCTTGTTTATCTCTATATCAGTATAACACCGCTTACAGCCCTGGTTCAAGTAAACAATACTTGAGAAAGAATGAAACTTTAGGAAATACTGCATTTAATACATATAAAAAACTGGATGAATCTGGGCTTTGGTCACTAAGGTTGTTCATATTCTTCAGAGGGTAAGAGCAGACATTCCTAATCCACCATAATTGAGCTGTTTGTTAGATAACATTCTTAGAAACAAAGAGTTTCTACTATTATAATATCTTTTAAAAACTATATTTTCAGGTTCATGACCCTTAAAAAGGAGCGCAGTTGATCACTGGAATAATGGTAGGTATTGAACTTTACTGTGCTCTTAAAATGCAAGATGAACCATAAAAATCTCTACTGTCTTTTGAAATATTACACACATTTCAGACTGGGACAGCAAATGATGTTCTTAAAGTTCTCTATGGCATTTAAAAGTTGAGTCCTCCTTTTCCACACAGGTTAAATGACAAATTCAATGTTAAAAATGAAAGAAGAAGTGTTAGAACTAATTTAAGTGTAAGACTGGGACATGTTTCAGAGAAAATGTGGAAAAAAACTGTTTAAAAATGAGAATAAACAATCAAATATCCTTCAGTGCACATAATTAGTATGTACATTATAATTTAAAACTAGGTATTGATGACTGTTGCTGCTGACCTTTTAAAACCTCTTACAAAATATAAATAGGACAGCCAAGAGAGGGTGGCTGATACACCATGACATAAGGTTCTCTTTTCCTTCTGGGTTTTTTGTTTCCTCTCCACTTGGACTGAAGTTTCTTCTGACTTCTTCAGAAAAGTGCACACCCATACAGACACACACACACACACACCAAATTAATTCCAAAACCATTTTTCTAAGTTTCCAATGGACTTGTATTCCTGGTGTCTTTTCACGTGATCACAAGCGAGACACGCGTGTGATTCCCAGAACCTAGGAAGATGCACCGAGAAATCTTTCTTCCAGTTGAAATAACTAAGGTACATCTTGTTATTTTTGTCAAGCATCAGAAGATATTCTGCCAGCTCTCGAGGGGAGAGAAAATCTTCCACGTGGATGAAAGAGTCTGCTGGAATGTAATTCTCATAGTTTTCTCTGGAAGGCCCCAGTACAACTGGTACTGATCCAGCCAGGAGAGCATTGTAAAGTTTCTCAGTAATGTAATCTTTGTGGATTGAATTTTCAAACGAAAGGTAGAACTTGCAAGTGGAGATAGTCGGGATCAAGTTTTTATCGTTGACGTAGTCTCCAAAGGCTTGTCCGTAGGTGTGGATTTCAACGTATTTGCTAAGCTCATTGTAATACTTGACTCGAGCGTGCTCAGGGTTCCAATTACTTACAACCCAACAGACCAAGTTTTCCTTACTTGGCACTTCAAATGTAAAGGAGCTCGTACCAACCATCATGAAGCCGTAAGGTACCTGAATATCTGAATCGCGCCGGTAAGTCAGGGTCAGGTTGAAGAGGTGTTCTATGCCACTCTTTTGAGGAGTGTGAGTCGGAGACTCCAAATTCATCCAAATCCACTTCTGGAATGGTGGCCTGGCTTGCTGAGGTAAATTAGTCAGATCCCAGCTAATGTCCCTGTGATGAATGAGAACAGCGTGGGATTTGTTATATAGGGAGCGGTCAATAGTCAGATGGCACCCGTGGATGTTGAACATTGTCTGGCAGGACGTGAGATCGAATGTCTGACCGAAAGGCCAAACCCAGATCAAAATAGTAGTCTCATTAAAATTATCAGTTTTGGAAGAAAAGAAGCTCTTCATTTTCAGAACTGAACTGGCTGATTCGATAGGACCAGAGATCCAGCTGTTTGTTGGTTTGATGTAAATTAGTATAAATGCCATGAAACAACCAAGGACAATGAAGATAATAAAAAATGGCCGGAAAATTCCTTTAGATGTCGATGTCATAATTTGTTCTGAGAAAAAAAAGAGAGGAAGAGAAAGAGAGGAAATAACATCAGGTATAAAATTATATATATATATATATATATATATATATATATATATATATGTCATGTTAAAGCAATCAGACATCAAAATGGATAGAACTTCAATACCCTCAGGAGCTTCCTTTGAGTGGAGAGGGTGTGGGTTCTTGCATGCTGTTTATGACAAAGGGACAATATTTCTCCTTGTTAAAAGCTAATTGACATAAATTAAAAGCAGGATTTGAATACATCTCATACTTCATACAAGTGAGATTATATCTTGAGAAGCCTTTTTGCTTAGAACCTAGGCCAAGAGTTCGAGACACACAAGACAGGCAAAGTTACCTACTGATTCCATCCTTGCGTCTGTGTAATGGGATAACGTCCTGCAGATTTGCTCCATTCAAGTTTATGTGTGTAGATGTATAGAGGATATAGGATTAGAGGAATAAAAAAGAAGGGGACTGGAATTGTAATCAATAAGACTATTGGAAAACTAGTTCCTATGTGATGGCTACATGGAGTGATCTTTTCCAGAGGGATCCTGAAATAGCTAGGGAAGGAAAACAACAATAGAGGTCCTTAGCTCCTGTGCTCCCATATGCACACTCACTTAGTTTCCACATAAACAAAAATGAGTAAAAAGATGTCCTTAAGTATTTGATTCTGTTTTTATGCCATAATCCTGTGTTAAAATTAGGAAAAAAAAAATTTGTTGCATCTTTGTAAGGTACCATTTTTTCCAGGGGAAAAAAGGGGTAAGGAGTTAATATAGCCTCCATTGTCCTCTCTCTGGTTGTCTCTTCCTGAGACAAGAGAGAAATCGTTTTCCAGAGCTTCTCTTCCCTGTGGTTCTTGTGCAACCTAGCAAACTTAAGGGTTGCTTATTTGCTAACATTTGCTCCTGAACATAGCTCTAGAATTCAGAGCTGTTCTAAAAATAAAACCAGTTAACTCTTACTGACATGCAATAAAAGATTGGTGAAAGTTAGTTGCTAAAAAGTGTTCAGAATATACTGTCTTGCTGTAGAAATATAACTCTACAGTGCATTTCCATTACTGTAAAATTCGTCTGGCTCCCTTTTTCTGCATATTATTCACTTATTGTTTATTCAATTTTCAGTTACTGTTGATTCAGTCACTCTGTATGTTGTCTTTCCTGGTTAGTTCCACATTTTTTAAATAAAGATGCCACCCCTAAATACATACTTAAATACAGAATATCTATGCAGATAAATAAGTAAAAAATGCATAATCACAGAAAGCAGAAAGTTAATTTAAGGCCTTTTAACCCAGTTTTCATAGCTTGTCTCCTCTAACCTGTGAAATAAGTAGTTAAACTCAGAATGAAGACATGATAGAATGTGATTCCAAGTTCCATTAATTCAAAATAACTTTGCTGCTTTGTGAGTGCAAAAACTCATGTGTGAATGTAGCATTACAGTTACAACAAAAAGTGTTTTCACATTCCTTGTTGAGGAAAGGAGAAAGGAGGGAACATCATGCTTAGATTCAGTCTAATATTACATCTTGACACAAACAGGAATTTGCCACAATGTCTCCCCTGTTTTGGGAAGACAGATGGTCTTAATTCTGGTTTTAGTTATTGTGGTGGGTTAACCTTGGCTGACTGACAGACACCCACCCAGCTGCTCTCCCAGTCTCCCTCCTCAACTTTACAGGAGGAGAGGATAAGATGAATATCTCATGGGTTGAGGCAAGGACAGGTAGATCGCTTGCCAGTTACTGTCACAGGCCAAACAGACTCTTCTTGGGGAAAATGAATGTAATTTATCACCAATTAAAATAGATTTGGATGGTGAGAAACAAAGACAAAAGTTAAAATAACACACATGCACACCAACTTCTTCCCAGGCTCAACTTCTTCCTTCATCCCAGCTCCTCTGCCTTCGCTCTTCCCCTGAGCAGCGTGGAGGGATGGGGAATGGAGCTTTGTGGTCAGTTCACAATGGTTCTTCTCAGATGCTCCTTCCTTCTCACACTTTTCAGGACAGTGTGAGAAGTGTTTTGTCCTTTCAGGACAAAAACATCTTCTCCTGCATGGGCTTCAAGGCATATTCCTGTGTTCTGGTGCGAGGCCATCCCTGGGCTGGTGTGGGTACTGCTCCACAGTGATCCTCCATGGGCTGTAGGAGCACCTGGGCTCTAGTGTCTGGAGCATCTCCTCCCATCCTCCTTTTCTGACCTTGCTGCTCACAGGCTTGTTTCTCACTTTTTTTCAGCCCCTCATTCCTCTCTGCCTGTCCCTTTCTTAACTACACTTTCCCAGAGGTGCCATTGTTTTATCAGCGGGGCCCAGCCATGAGGTGGCTGGGCTGGAGCCGGCTGGAACCAGCTGCATCCGGCACGGGGCAGCCCCGGCCTCCCCTCACAGAGACAACCCCACAGTCCTGGGCACAGTCACCCCATAGTTATATAAAACATAGTGGTATATTGAGTCTGACACTTTTGTCTCGGCCCCATTAGGATGTAGTTCAGCAGGTCCCTCTCACAGGGGAGGAACTGTTGTGTTCATGGCTTTTCCACTCATTGAATCCCTCTGAAAGAAATACATGGTTTTACAGCATCATCACATTGGCTTTTTTTTTAGCCTATGTTGGTTTTTGCTGGAAAATATGTCTAGGGGAAGGTTATGACCCACGAGAGGAGAAGGATTCTTCTTGCTTTACTATAGTGAAAGACAGAATGGAGTCTCTAAGGAAGTCTCTAAGGATTTAGGCTGAGCAGCTCTAGGAGATGAAGCTCATTGAAACCAATGAAACCAACATACAGAATAGGTATAGCTTTTCAGTGTGAGCTGAGTTTGAACAATACCTTGGAAAAGGTGTCTATTCACAGAGACTGATAATTTTCTAGTGATTGAAATGGAAGAGAAATCAGGAAAGGACCTTACATTGTGTCTCGTAACTTAGCTACCTTCCAGTTCAAAGCCCTTTGACACAAACCTCTCTGGTAGGGATTATTTTACACTAGGCTCTGCTGCTAACTAATAAAAACCCCTGCATCATCTCATGGCAATTCTTGCTCTATAGGAAATGACCAGATATTATGTATTCCTTTGCCTGCTTGTAATTCTAGTGTGTGCATGGTGTGGCATTTGGGCAGGAAGCTTTGAGTTGTAGTGAGAATCTGAAGATAAACACTTGCTCTTTGTGCTACTCAGATCACCAATATTAACATCTCACAGAACTGAACGGGTAAGTTTGCCTATTTTATCCCTTCCAGATCTGTTTCCTTACGTTGCTTTGCTGCCCTGTGAACTCATGTATCCTCTCCTGATCTGGGATCACAGTTGTTGAGATTTGGCTTTTCACCAAAACACTAGCTTACAGTCAGGATAGTCCTTTTCGGTTTACCACTGTTTGGATTCATAGAACTAACCATTCATTATACAGACTCATAGATCCATAACATGTATAGGCATCACTGGCATACTGCACTTTGAAGCTACTGCTAATGGCATGGTGGAAAAGGGTTGTAAGAGCAAAGCACGTTAAAACTTGCAATGAGAGGCTTGAAGGGAAGCAGAAGACCCGAGCAGACTCATAAAAATACCACTTAGATATACCCCGAGGAGCTGGACAGGATTTTGTCATGGAATTCTTGCTTTCCATTCCATTTTATGTTAACCTTAATAGCTATTAAGGAGTGCATTGGGAATAGCAGTAATTTTTCAGGATGAAGTGCTAACCTCAGTTAATAGAAGTTAGCAACAACTTCTGTGCTTCATAAAGCAGATTGAGGAACCTATGGAAGGGACCAGCAAACTCTGCCTTCATGGCCTTTGGGACTGAGTCCTGCACATAACAGTATGGTGAAGTAAGCAACTGTTGACCTATTTTCTTAAGCTTGTCCCTAATGCTAAGAAGTACAGGTTGCTGGGTTTTTTTTTGTTTGTGCACTAGAAATCCTGGCCATTTTTTTTCACAGCATTCTTCAAAATGTGGAGTCTTTTCCATATATATATATTTCCTCTTCTATGTCCAAGATAACCACTGATCTTCTGCTGTAATTCTCAGTATGAAGGTGCCACTAAGGAGACATTTGTTCCCAAACATCCAGTCATAGAATCATAGAATGGTAGGGGTTGGAAGGGAACTTTAGAGATCATCCAGTCCAACCCCCCTGCAGATGCAGGTTCACCTAGATCAGGTCACACAAATGTGTCCAAGTGGGTTTGAAGACCTTTTGCTTTGAAGCTGGTAGTGCTGGGTCACAGCAGCCAGCAACCAGCACAGCTCCCCTGGGTGTCCTCAGGGGCTTCTCTGCAAATACCTCATCAGCTGTGGAGCTGTCGTGAGGAACTCATCATGGAAGTGAAGGGAGGTGTTGTAACCTCATAGTCCTTCACTAACACCATGCCAGGCTCCTAAAATAGTCTTGGGAAGTCCGATCTAATTCTTCACAGAGTCCACAGAATGTTTTATGCTTGTTTTTAAAGGCAGTGAAAAGGTCCAAGAAATCCACATCATCTACTGTTCACCCCTGTTGAATATATTTTTTCCTTAAAACAAAAGAAATCTCATCTCCAAATTCCTAGTTAGAATATTCCACAATTGGCATTTGACATTTGTGTTTAAGGGGACTTAAAGTTGTTTCATTCAATGTCATAGAATCAGAGAATGGTAGGGGTTGGAAGGGACCATTAGAGATCATCCAGTCCAACCCCCCTGCAGAAGCAGGTTCACCTAGATCAGGTCACACAAATGTGTCCAAGTGGGTTTGAAGACCTCCAAGGAAAGAGGGCAGCCTGGGCCAGGGCTCCCTTACTGAAACACTGAAATAGGTTTTTCTTATGTTTAAGCGGAACTTTTTGTGGTCCAGCTTCATCCCCTTACCCCTTGTCCTATCACTGGATGCAACAGAAAAAAAGTGCTGCCCCAACCTCCTGACACCCATCATTTAGATATTTGTAAACATTAATGTAAACATTAATGAGATCCCCCCTCAGTGTCCTCTTGTCCAGGTTAAACAGCCCCAGTTCCCACAGCCTTTCCTAGCTTTCCAGTCAAGTAACCTTAGCTCACCCTTCCTCTTTCATGGTTTTCCTTCTACCACTGAATCACAGATTTCTTCTTTTTTTGTGTGTGTGGATCCCCTCCCCCATCGGCCTCTGGCATGCCAGACTCTGAAAAGAAAAGGTTGTCAAAGAAATGTGTTTGCTGAGACTTTTGTGAACTGGAAGAATTCAGTACTTTGGATAGTTTTGTTATAAAGTACATTGCAGAGTGTTGTGGAACAGCAAGTATCTTCCAGGTGCTTTTTTTTCCAAATCCAAAGTAGGGTATTTCATCACTACAAGACTATTTCTCTTGTTTCAAAACTTAGCAAAGCTCCTTTTTAAGTGCAAAACTTGGCATTCCAGCAGCAAGCAGCTCCAGTTAGGGGCAACACAAAGAGGGAGATGGTAACAGGGTACCAGCAGCTTTAACCCCAAGTACACCAGGCAAGGTATACTTGCAAAACTATCTCCATTTTGTGAAGGCATCATGAGAGATAAAATGGGATTTTATGGAAACGGTTTTATCATGGCTTCATTACAACAGTGAATTCTCAATCATCCAAGAAGGGAGAGACATGTGGTGGGGTTTTTTTTTTCTGGTTATGCAACACTTCAGGAGGGAGAAAATGTAACCTTTTTGGTTGATAATATCAATGCCTGTTTCCCTGCTGTATTTTTACACTAGTTTCTCTGGTATACCCTCAGGGTTTTTCCAGTAGCCCAACGTTTATCACTACTTGCAGAGGTATTACTGACATTGCTACTCCAGCACTGAGATTTTCCTGAGGAGAAAGAAAGGATTTTAAAATTAAGCTGGAGCAAAGATTTTTGAAACCATAGACACTGAGTAATGAATAAAAAAGTCACTTGTCACTCATCTCAGAATTAGGTGTTCAGAGCTAACTCTTATCTTCATCATCACTTGGTCTCAGGACAACTCAAGAAGAAATACTGAAAATCCTCATGATAGCCTCTGAGGATCACTCCTGGGATCAAACTGGGTACTTCTGACACGGAGGGCTGACTGAGACTGAGGACCAGAAGGACACAGAGGCAAACAGTCAGAGACACTACATTTAGAAACATTTAGACAGCTAGCGATGTAGATACTCTGGAGCTTTTAAAAGGACAGTTGAGTGCAGTGGAAACTGATAGGAATCACAAGAAAACACTTGTTATTGTTAGAAAGAAAGCTCATTTGAAATTGCTCTGCCTGTCCTCCAGCATGTTTCCCCAGCCTCAGCTGTGGCATTTATGCTAAGAGCTGTGTTTTCTTAGACCTTACTTCCAATTAGCTGGAGCTTTTTCACCTGCAGTGTTAAAAGAAAACTGATTGTCAAAGGATAGTCTGAGAGTGACTTTTTATCTCCAAGTCACTGCTGTGTGGATGTGCTCCAAATTGCTTTTGCATTAGCTCTCTGAGATTGAAGAATGCTTCTTTTTATTGGAAATAACTCTCACTGTTATGCCTCCTCTGTCACAGCCGGAATGGTGGATTTTTCTCCCCCACAGTCCAAACATGGACTTGCTTCCACGCCTTTCCATGCCTGTCCCACAGATTTCTGGAAGCAATCCAGTATGAAAAGGCTCAACAGAGCTGCATACAGTTAAAAGGCTGAAAGATGAATGAGCTGCTAATCTCAGACTGTGTATTTTTACTCTGTTGTTTGCAACATTCTTTTTCTCTCCCTCTCCCCATCTCCTTTGTTTTGGGGTTATTCGTTGGGTTCCTCAGCTCCTGGTTTTGTGTATTTGCAGTTTGAGAGCAGTACAGAATAGTTGAACTCAACAAGGGGTAGTTTTGATTTTGAAGGGGTTTAGAAAAATTATCTAAGAGCATCCTGAGGACAGGTAGCCATTAAGATAGATTGCTTAGGGACTGTGCTGAATCTATCACAGGAGACTGTTAAGAACAGGTTAGACAAGCACCACTAAGCAGTAAGAGATCAGATTCTGCCCCCAGGTCCCTGGGGAGGGGTGGGCTAGATGACCTCACTTAATTCCTTGCAGCCTCTGTGCTGAGTGATATATATTAACCACAGATTCTTGTAAAATACACCAAATAAAAACACGAGCTGGATGTCTGAAGGTGCAAAGAATCGGTGATTAAATGAGTAAAAAGTAAAATCTTGGAATTTGTCTTGCAAACTATGAAGTAGCCATGCTGTATGCAGTTAAAATGTGAAGGGAACTGAAAAAGAGAGGCAACAAAAAAGCCTCTATTTTCAAAGGCTAAATGCAAAGCTTCCTCTCAATTACTCGCTGGGGTACTGCTGTTTTTGAGAATCTCTGAATCTTGTCCCCTCAGGCCTTGCTGAGGAAAATCCTCTTCTCAACTCCCTGCTCCCAACTGCTGTGCAACACACAGCATGCTGCCACGGCTCAGCAGCTCCCAGCCTTCCCCTGTGATTGTCATCCATCCTCTCCTCCCCACGGCAGTCACACACTGGTACTCTCCAGCTGCTTAGGCAACAGCTCAGCGGTTCCTTTCTACGATCCAAGCAAGCCAGGGACACAGAGTCTCTGAGAACACAAGAGGGAAGTGATTACAGGAATGCTGTCCATACTGGAGTGAATGTCTCCACTGCCACACATGGAAAAAACAACAAAAAAGGTGGAATTGCCCCAAAATTCTGTCAGCAAGGAGCTTTTCCAGACAATCTGGCATTAGTGCCAGGACACTCCACACTGCAGCTGTGTCTCTTTCTAATGGTGAGAATTTAGCTTTGTCTCAGAGGGAACCGTTAGTACTCTCCATTCCCTCCCTGGCACAAGTGGAAAATATATGCATGCAAAGCCATCAGAAATCTCAGCAGCATTGCCAGCCTTGGTAACATGCAGAGACAGGACCTTTTTTACCTTAACTTCCACGTTGGCTTGTCCACATCACAGATAGTTTATGATGGATAACGTTGTGTGAAAAAAGTGCTGCCTTTCCATATCATTCTAGCTAAAGACAAGGGAGTTCTTCACCGCTGCAACTTAGTAGAAAACTTTATCTGCTTGAAGATGAAGCTCATCTTAGCTATGTAGCACAAACCAGTCCACACTTCTTTCAAAAGCCCTGAAAAAGCTCTTCATGAAATGAAGTTGATTGAAGCAAAGCTGGTCCAGAAGCAAGTGGTCTCTTTCTCCTTTATTTCCATGTGGTCTGAGGACAGCAAACTGCTGTTCTCTCTGGTTCTGCCAGAACTGCAGAAAGAGCTCCTCAGTAGCTTTGTGGCTGGCTCGTAAAACTGCAGCCCAGCAGCTGAACTACAAATAACATACCTGCACAAGCTATGTATTTGTGATGGTCACCAGCCCACCAGAAAGCCCTTGTTAACTGACAGTGGCTGTGAAAACGGTGTGAGCTAAGCCAAACCATAGGCTTTGCTGTGCACATGTGCTAAACTCCACATCCCAGGATCACAGGTGCTTCTGGCTCATTTCCTACTATATAGCTCCCTAATACAATGGCAAAAACACCTCCCTGTGCAAAACAGCCAAATCAGAATCAGCAAAGAGCAGACGATGCCTGCTCATAATAGCAAACACTTACTGCAGGGGCAAAGTGGGACTTTTGGAGCCCCAAGCACCAGCTGTTTGTGTAGATATGATTAGAGGCTGTGTGCAGTAGTTTCACTGCTGACTCTTGCTGCATAGGCAAGCTTGAAAATGTTAATTGGGATTTAACGCTGCCTTTTTTTTTTTTTGCAGATAACAATTGCACAGATCTGGAGGATTCTGCCAGTAGCAGCATAAGTCCTGAGACAGCTCTGTAGCCTAGAAAGAAAGCCTGAAGGGCTTCTATAAGTAAAATCCTCATAATCTGATCTCTACTTCACATTTCACTTCTCTGCCTGCCTAGCACCTTAAGAAATCCATTATACCTCTGAGTCTGGGAGCTGATATAACTGGGGTTTTTTTTAGGATGCAGGTCAATGCTCTTGCTTTAATTTGCAAAGCCTCAAGTGCTATGGCTACTAGTTGCCAGTAAGAAAACAACAGCCCTAGAGAGGAAAGAAAGGCACTGAAGTGCTCTAATCAGTTGCAACATGCTCTATGGCTGGAAGGGAGAATGACATTTAGTAATACAGTCAGAAGGAAGGTCAAGAAGACAGGTGATGATTTATAGGCTTATTGTTTTGAAATACATCCATATTCCTTGCAAATAAGACTTTTCAGTTCCCCCTCCCTCCCCCATCACAGGGTGCAAAGATGGACATTTGTTTCAGAAATCCAAACTACTGAATTGCATCTCTGGACTACTCTGAACAAAGAACTAAGTGTCGATCAACAGGACTCAAGATGTCCAAGATGTCCAGCTTCTTTTGCTTGTTGCAGAAACGACTTGAGCAAAGCTCCTCATTGCTCTAGCTTTCAAAAAAGAACATCAATGACTCAAAGCTTCAGGTTAGAGTCTATGTACAGAGAATACAAACCCTTCATATCATAAGATATTGAGTGGCAAAAATAATGATTGCTTATTTTCCATCTGAGAAAAGTGCAATCCAAGTAAGTGATGTAATGTAGAGACATTCAAAACCCACCTGGACATGTTCCTGTGTGACCTAATCCAGGTGGTCCTGCTTTGGCAGGGGGTGGATTAGATGATCTCTAAAGGTCCCTTCCAACCCATATTAATAATATTTTAGAATGGTAGGGGTTGGAAGGGACCTTTAGAGATCATCTAGTCCAAGCCCCAAGCAGAAGCAGGTCCCACCTAGATCAGGTCACAGAGGAACATGTCCAGATGGGTTTTGAAAACCTCCAAAGAAGGAGCCTCCACACCCTCCCTGGGCAGCCTGTGCCAGGGCTCCCTCACTGAAACACTGAAATAGTTTTATCTTGTGTTTAAATGGAACTTTTTGTGTTCCAGCTTCATCCCATCACTCCTTGTCCTGACACTAGACATCATTCTATGGTTCTATGATTCTATGAAACGAAGTGCTTTGTCTTTCTGGAGTAAAAGAATTAGCAAGTTACTATAAAGATTAGTCAAGTTTGTACAGTGGAAACAAAACCAGAAGACTTCTAAGAGTCCAATCCAAGCAGCTTCCTACTCATGCACTGAGGGAAAGTGCCAGATCCATATGGAGTGAATTCAGAACAATTCCTAATCATTTTATAAGAAGTTTATACATACTCTCTCACACACACACACAAACCCCTGTAGTGGATGTGGGATGGTAGTGATTTTCCACAGCAGCTCCTGCAGTGCTGTGCTTACTGTTGGTATCAATATTATGACTCCTGCTCACACAGCATCAGGGCTGTCCCTCCAGCATTCCTTCCCCCACCTTCACCAATAGCTGTGGGTGCGCACAATCTTGGGAGGGACCATGGCCAGAACAGCTGCCCCAGGCTGACCAAGGAGATATTCCACACCATATGAGGTCAGCTCAGTAATATAAACTGGGGGAGAGGAGCAGGAAGGGGAGGCGAGATTCATTTCTGCCCTTCCAAAAGCGAGCGCTCCGCGTGCCGAAGCCCTGCTTCTCGGGAGGTGGCCGGACATGGCTGCTGATGGCAAGTAGAGAGTAACAGCTTTAGCTGCTTTTGCTTTGCTGTTTCTTTATTAAACTGCTTTTATCTCAACGCACGAGACTCCCATCTTATTTTCTCCCCTTCCCTGGCTTGCTGAGGAGGTGGGGGATAGAGCGGTGTGCTGGGCACCTGGCATCCAGCCAGGGTCAAACTACCACAACCCCAAAAAGTCATCTCCCCATATCTAAAACCTATCAACAAGGAAAGTAAATTTTAAACAGAGTACATATTTTGGCTAGTTTTTACTGTAAAATCAGCAAATAGCCTTTCCCAAAGCTCTGAAACTGCAAATTCTTCTAAGGAAACACAACTGCAATCGAGAGAAACCAGTGGTGAATTTTCTTGGAGTGTCTCTTTGTGAGTACAACAAAAGGAAGAGCAGAGTGCTGGGACTACTAGTATAACAAGCTGAGAAATACAAAGCTTAACAGAAAGTCAACGAAAAGGCTGTTTCTGTAGGAAAGAAAAAAGAAGAAATCCTTCAGTCAAGAAATAGTAAAAGCATGAAGAATGTGATGAAGGAGCAATTGTGTGAGGATAATTCTGCGGTAGTTACAAACACCTGCATGTTCTAACATCACCTTAGGTGATGTTTCCTTGTTACCACTTATTGTCCTGGTTAACATCTGCCCTGATGACTCTGAGAGAGTCTCAAGGTCATGTTCTCCAAAAAGTGGATTCATTACTGGGTGTGCAACTCTCCCACAACCACACACTCAGGAGAGACACTGATAATCTCTTTCAAGGTTGCACAATTCTGGGTGCTCTGTGGTAATTCCACAAATCAAGGCCACGCAACATGAGTTTCTGTGCTGTATTTATGCACAAAAATCACAAGGTTATACACACCTATGTACAATGATTGGTCAAAATTTCTTTACCTAGTATGTACATTAGCACACATAGATTCCTAGAATCAGAGAATGGTTTCAGCTGGAAGAGCCCTTTAAGCTCATGGAGTGCAGCCTTTGTCCCAGCCCTATCAACCACTAGACCATTTCCCTCAGTGCAACATACACCCACCTCTGAAACCCCTCCAGTGACAGTGACTCCCCTACCTCACACTTTGTCCTCTCCACCTTTTTCTTGTGAGTCTGGGATGTAAACAAAGTCAGTGGTGACCATCTCCACCTGCTTCAATCACCTTCCACCTACTTTCTCCATAGTTTGACAGGCATAGGTGGTTTGTCACAGTCTCTTGACTCTACTTCCCATTAATCTTACCTAGGTCTCTGCTTTTGACACACATATACAATGGTGGATTGTTTCATACTTAATCGTTGTTCTTTAAGTGTTCCTAACAAAGTTGTCCCCATTCTTTTGACTTTTGGACATCATTTATACTATGGGAATGAAGAATATTCTCCACAGGCTCTTGACAGGACATTGAACAAATCAGATGAGTAGTTAGTGCAGAGATCACTCTTCACTTGAAGAGACTCAAGCCATTGGTTATTTCTTAAGCTTATTGTGTTCCCTTTTATGTTTGTTAAAAAGAGAAGTTAAATATTTGCAGTGTAAGTTAAAGCAGTTTATTCTAATGTTCAATTATTGAATTTTACTGTCATACATTATTCTGCTCTTAATAGAGCAGAAATTCCATAATGAAGTAATAAATTTTTTACCACTACTGTAATAGTTTAATGTAAAATTATTTACTGTGTCTTGTAAATACAATTTGCCAAGCAGTCTGTTTCCCATCTTGAGGTTTGCAGCCCATAGTCTTTATCTGGTACAATCCTACTGTACATATTAAAACCAGATATTTAAACAGGAGAAAGAAGAAGTTTCCTTTCGTTCCTACTACATGAGGAAGATTTTATTTAGTCATCTTACTCAGAAAACAACTTTCTAAAGAAAAGTCAGCAGGGATAGCCAGAAGGAAATACCACAAGAGAGAGAGGGCAAGGGAAATAAATTGGAAAAATGTAAAAAAGGAGCTAGATATAAGGTCAACAGCACTCCATTTAATTCTATATTCCTCTGCTTTAAGGACATTGCTGTAAAGAAAAATGATGGCATGGAGTTGCCTTTGCAGTCTGTGAATCCCTGCAGCTAATGCTGCTTAGCAAGTGTGAGTAGCACTAATTTGATTATGAGAATGACAAGAGAGGCCTAAACCCCTGGTTCAGTAGGATACCCCAAGTCCTTCCCAAACCAGAAATGGGCACTACTAGTAAGGATGGAGAGAAATACTGATATCTGGACCCAAAACTGTAACCCTGAAAACCTCTCTTTGTTTGTCTCTTAACGACAGTCATGCTTAAACTCTCCCAGGCCCTCTGCCTTTCAGGCTCCTGTGTGCCTTGCAGCATGGTGCCAGTGCATCCCCAGAAGGGCCTCATTCTTCACAGAGAAGGGCAATTCAAAATCCATAAAGGAGCTAGCTATCCCAGCCCTGAGGATGTAGATGTTCCTACAAGAGCAGACTCCATCTTGCATGCAGCGGTAGCAGCTGCTTTTTGTTTGTCTGGATTTAAAAGAAACAGGTATAGGATGAAATCCCTTTATGCAGCAATTGAAGCTATGACCTACTAGATATGAATTGTACTTCAGCCTGAAGCGATTCACACCTAGATATTTCATGTTCCTTAAAGATTCCCTAGCTCCTGGGTGACAATGGCTGGCTATTTCAAATTCTGAGAAGAGCTTTAGGATCAGAGGCCAGGAATCCTTTCCTTCTTATTGGTGCCTTTAGCTGCTAATCAAGAAATTACAGGTTTCCCTTGACCTCCTTCTGTCTCTTGCTTATTGACTCCCTAATGATTTGCCCAAGGGCACGTCTGCAGCAGTAGAAGGTGGAGTCATCTTCCTTCCCTGTACTACAACCCTGTGAAGAGAAGGTGGCAGAGGTGGTTTGAATCTCCTTTGTTGGAAAGATCATAAGACCCAGTGTGTGTTTTGGGTGAATCCTCCTCTGGCTGTGCTTCAAAAGGTGCAAGTCCCTAACTTCTTCATAAAAGACAGAGGTTAGCTCCCTGATCTCAAGGGAGGATTCTCAGCTCTGAAGCCAAGAAGGAACCACTCCTTCAGAGCACTTGATGTGCTTTGGTGAGGGAAGACACATCCTCAGTCCTGTTCTAGGCAGCCTCTTCTGCAGTTGTGCTATGTGTCTCCATCTTTAGGTGCCTAACTAATTTCATGCCTTGGGCAGGTGCTGTAGGCACTCTAATGAGGCTTTTGGGCTAACAGACAGACATCCTAATGCTCAGCACACAAGCTGGTTTTTGAGTGCAGCCTTTGGGGTACATGATCAGATGTGGTTAGACGTCACAGGAAACAAAGATTAAATGACCACAAAGTCTCCCTCCCAGACAAATTAAATGGAATTTCAGCTGGAACACATCTATCATAAATTCTCACAAAGGGAGCAAAATCAAAAGCATTGGTTAGTTAGGAAATCTTGATTTCACTGACCAGTATCTTGGTCTGATGAAGGACAGTACAGTTTTGACAGGGCAATTAAAGCCTGTTGGTGCCCTGCCAAGTCTCATATATGGGGCAGAGAATGAAGTGGTAGAAGGACTTTTTAGCTCTTCTATCAGCCTGAGTTTAGTTGAGTGGAATTTAATTAGTGTAAAGTGTTGATCTCTTGCTATCTGATAGGCACCTATAGCATGAGACTAAATGTCATCTCTCCTCCTTTAATAAAACACTTTAAACACTACAAATTAAAAGTCCCATATCAGCCAAATAAAATGCTGCTCTAGTAATAAGAATACTTCTGAAATGCCTTCCCTTAAAGAATCTTTTGGACTTTTACAAGCATAAATTAAGTTTTAATCAGAGCACAGTCTCAAAATTATGACTGAAGCTGCTTTATGTGGAGTAAAAGAGGGGTAGAAATCCCAGGAAGAGAAAGGAATGTTCTCCATATCGTTAAGATTGTGGCAGATATTTGACAGTGATTATTTCAATTAACATCAAAACAGCTGAGTCTGTGAGTTAGAATATTTTCCTTCAAACAACTGTCTCCAGAAACTAACCATACTGTGTTTAGGCAGATCAGATATCTCTGGCATGTAGCTGTTTCAAATCTCTGAAAAGACACCTTAATATTTTTGATTGTAGGATGTTAGTAAAGAGAAATGGGAGATTTATTCAGATTAATGTCAATGACCCCCAATGATCTGTACAGGAACAAAACCCACAACCTGTTTTCAGAACTATTGTCAAAATCCTGTCAGCAAAGCTGGGCTTGCTGAAAGACAAGAAGTATCAGAGATGAAATCCTGCTCACAGGAACACTGGAAAACCTTTGATTCATGTCAGTATGGTCAGTGCTTTTTCCTTTCAGGTGAGTGCCGCAACATGGAAGAAGTGAGGAAAAGAGCTCAAAAGCTATCCCTTTGTGATTAAAGCTGTCTTAGAAATAAAAACCTAAGGCAACTCAGGAGACAGCAAGACAGATGTAAGTCAGAGCTCAGGGAATCTAAATGCTGGAACAGGTTACAAATCATAAACACTCTCCCATATACACACATACACAAAGGCACACACACTGCAACCTTAGGAAAGATTGAATCACCTGTAAGAGCATGTCTCAGCTTTCACACCTGCAATATTCAATAAATAGAAACAGAAATGTTTCTATATATATATGTACATACACCATTGATGTGGTATTTGCAGCACACAGTTCCTTACACTCCCTGAAATGTGGCTCATCAATTCTGCTTTGTGTTTCTTTGCATCCATACACTTACATCTGCATGCAGATATACACAGATATGGAGATATATACACATGCATGTGTATGCTTCTGAATATATAGGGGACTATAGCCCAACCTGCTGAATATAGGCAGAGGCAATGGTCCTAATGAGATGTGCTACTGCTCTGCAGTGTGACAGCCTGCAGGTGCAGAGGGCAACAGAGCAGTTACTGCTGCCACAATGGCAAACAGGACAGAGAGAAACAGCTTTGAATTCACTGAGACAATGAGCCAGGGAGGGGTGGATGGGAAGAGGAGTTGGAAAGTAGAGACAGGGGTTGTTTTATACAGATATAAAATCTTTTTCCTTCTTAGACCTGGGAGTGTTAATCAACAGCAGCTGAACATGAGCCAGCAGCGTGCCCAGGTGGCCAAGAAGGCCAAGGGCATCCTGGCCTGGATCCAAAATAGTGATACCAGCAGGGTCAAGGCAGTGATTGTCCCCCTGTGCTCAGCACTGGTGAGGCTGCACCTCAAATACTGTGTCCAGTTCTGGGCCCCTCACTACAAGAAGAACATTGGGGTGCTGGAGGGTGTCCAGAGACGGGCAATAAAGCTGGTGAAGGGTCTGGAGAGCAAGTGTGATGAGGAGCAGCTGAGGGAGCTGAGGATATTTAGCCTGGAGAAGAGAAGGCTGAGGGAAGACATGATCACTCTCTACCTGAAGGGGACTTGTAGTGAGGAAAGGGTTGATCTCTCCAGTAATGAATAACAGAACACAAGGATATGGGTTTAAGTTCCAGCAGGGGAGATTTAGATTGGACATTAGGAAGAGCTTTTTCACCCAGAGGGTTATGAAGCATTGGAAGGAGCTGCCCAGGGAGCTGCTGGAGTCACCATCCCTGGAGATATCCAACAGACACTCAGATGAGGGTGCTGAGGGACATTTAGTTTAGTGATGGGCCTGGCAGTGTGAGGTGGGGGGTTGCACTTGATGATCTTAAAGGTCTTTTCCAGCCTTACAGATTCTATGATTCTAGTGAGAACTCTTTTGTCAGAGAGGACATGAAAGAAGGCATTGCTCTCAAACTGTACCTTCAGACAAAGGAACAGGAGCAGGCTGAATCCTGCAATCCTGAAGATTATTTACAGCAGGAGATGCATGAGACCTCTCTGTACATATCTGGAGATGGGAAATCTGCCTTTAGACTTTTAGAAAATCTCTAGCAAGGAAGAGAAGGCAGTTGCTTAGACTGAGATGCTGATGAAATATGTGGAAATGGGATGAGTTAACTCAAGAACCTTTTCTAATAAGAAAACAAACCTGTTTATTGACATAGTTGACATAAACAGAAAGCTTTAAAGATAAAAGATTCTTAAGATCCAGTTTAGTTTTCATTTATAGACTGCCCTTTTTTGCATTTTTCAGTGTCCAGCAGTGATCATCAGGTTCATTTTTATCACCAGTCAGTTTCTTTCATGTTTTCTGTGCCAAATTTTTAGGTCTTGAGTCATGAATATGATAATTTTTTTCAACCAGCTATTTCTAGTGGATGCATCTGAACTGCCAACACAAGATTTATGTATGTTTAAAACAAATTAATTCTAATAGTGTCTTAGTATAAACTGTTTCAAAGGGGTTTTTTTTCTACATATCTTCTATTTATTTTCTGTTCAGGGTTCCATGTCATGCCTGACACCTTGGCACCTGATTTTGTTATTTATTGTTCAGAAATTATGCAGTGCCAAAAGGGAAGGTTAAATTGTAGGTGGAATATGTGGTAATTTATTCTATTTACATGATACTGTAGTCATAGAGGTGATTGTCTTGCTCTGTTCTGCAGGTGAGAATGAGAGGAGGATGACCCGAGTGCACACATTCAATCCGTTCCCTTAGCACTGCTGAGACTAGCTGCCTGCCTGGGAAAATGTTATCTTCAGCAGAACTCAGCTGCTGTGTAGGATTAGCCTCTTACTGACTGGCTCCTATTGCTGCACCTTCAGCAAGAGAGAGGCTTTCTTTTGCAGAGCTTTATTCATTCTGCAGACTGATTTACCACTAGAGAAAATTTGGCTGAGTCAGAACAAGGAAGGCATTGTACAAACATATATGAAGTTGGGAGGAGGTTTTGTAGCTCAGTCTTTGGTGTGCATTATGGAATAATCAGCAGGCAGCAGCAAATGTGTGCTTATGTAGTAGATAAATGTATTATAACGTGTAATATGCACATTAACTGCATGCATTTTGCCTCCTTTTCACTAGTAGAACAAAACAATGCTTGTTTCAGATTGTTAGAAGCTGGAAATTAGAAACCTCAGGTTGAAAACCTAGCTGTGAGTCACTTCTACCTCATGTCAATCTGTCTGAGCATGTATTTGAAGTGAATTCGTGATTTTATTTCTTGGATGGTGAAGGAGTGGCAAAGAGCCTAACGATGTAGTCGCTGGTGGCAGCTGGCAGTGAAGAGGAAAGCATACATAGCATGTTGTGAAGTAGATGACCCTTTATAAAGTGTGAGAACCATTTCAGGCTGCTGTGGGAGCTCTGGCTGTTTTGCAGGCCCTGTTGCTGAATGAAGGTAGGGTTCATAGAATCATAGAATTTTAGAATGGTAGGGGTTGGAAGGGATCTTTAGAGATCATCCAGTCCAACCCCCCTGCAGAAGCAGGGTCACCTAGATCAGGTCACATAGGAGCATGTCCAGGCAGGTCTTGAAGACCTCCAAGGAAGGAGCCTCCACACCCTCCCTGGGCAGCCTGGGTCAGGGTTCCCTCACTGAAACAGTAAAGTAGCTTTTTCTTATATTTAAGTGGAACTGTGTGTATTCCAGCTTCATCCCATCACCCCTTGTCCTGTTGCTAGCTACAACAGAAAAAAGTGCTGCCCCAACCTCCTGACACCCACCATTTAGTTATTTGTAAATGTTAATAAGATCTCCCCTCAGTCTCCTCTTCTCCAGACTAAACAGCCCCAGTTCCCTCTGCTTTTCCTCATCAGGAAGATGCTCCAGTCCCCTGATCACCTTGGTGGCCCTGTGCTGGCCTCTCTCCAGCAGTTCCCTGTCCCTCTTGATCTGGAGAGCCCAGAACTGGACCAGAGGGAGGGCCTGCCCTCACTTTGGTTTGGAGATGAGTATCCTCAAAAAGCTCTGGAGAAGTTTTGAAACAAAGCCTCTGACTACTTCTTCTCAGAAAGGAAAACAGTTTGTGGAGATGGATATCTCTTTTAAGAACTGAACCAATGGACAGTGAGGGGAAGCAGCCAGAGAATCCATTTCAGAATTGCAATACGGTTTCAAAGCAGATTACCAATGTAGACAAGGGCCACAGCAACAAAGTCCCAGAATAATTAACCATGTTTGATTATTTTCCTGCAATCTCAACAGTAAAATATGCCACAAGCTGTTATGTTTGCCAAAGGAACTGAGATTACCTGACACACTAGCACTAGGCCTAGTAATGTCAGCATAGTCAGTGTACCTGCAAATTGCTTCTGTGCTTGCTTGTCGTTCCTAGTGGGCTCCCAATGATACCTGTTATTAGCAATTGATATAGGAAGGGAGAAAGACTGTGTTTAAAGATCAGAGATGGAGCACTTGTAAAAATAGGGTTACTTTGGATTTTTAGCAGTGTAACTATGTACAAAATACTCGGAATACTCGTTAAAGGAAGTCTCCCTGCTTTCATCTGTGTGAGTGCCAAGTAAGCATTTATTCAATGCCCATGGTGTAAGCATTTAAACAGAAACTAAACTATTACTTAAGTGAACTTATGCACTATTGACAGATATTGGATTATGACTGCACTTCTGTGTTATTCAGGATGGCAACAAATGAAACGTGTGCATCTGGAAAAGCCAGTTTTGGATGGATGACCTTTACTTGCTGATGAAAGTAAAATGAAATAAATTACATTTCAGCCTCCCTGAAACTGGCATATAATGCTGAACTGAACTGTAAGTATTTCACTAGGTGACTTCTAATAGGTTCTCAAAGATTTTCACTTGCCTGGGTTTTTTTTCCTAAATAGAGAATAAAATATGATAATCTCCCAGGAGGCCTCTGGAAAGATACTTTAAATTGTCATTTTGTGCAAGGAAGCAAGACAGAGTTTTGCAGGGCTGATGTGTTGATAGTATGATTGCTCTAGCTAGATTTATTTTTCCCTTGGGATTTTATATCATAGCTTTATTTAACTGCCACATATAAGGGAAATTACATAAAAGGAATAGTGTTCAGACAAATGTGCTACAGAATTTAGCTTTGGAATACCTTGATTTAAAAAGCCTAAGAACAACAGAAGTGTTTCTACTGCTATTATTGTTTGAAACACTGAGAGGAAAGGGTTTTGGTTTCTTTTACAGATTCCTGCAGTGTTTAAGTTGTTGTTTTCTGCTAGTGGAATACAAACAGATTTACTGGCCAGTAACTATAAACTATGGTGAAAATTACATCCTCTCTTTCATGGGGCAAGGTCTATTAAGTGCCCTTTGTTTCCTATTCCCTCTACAAACATTGGATCTCAAATGATTTTGGATCCTGATGCATTGAGCATAAAACTGTTTTGATCTATGGAAGTTCATAAGTGGTTGTTTTTGTCCATTATCAGTTTATCAGAATGAAAATGAAAATCTTGAGAATATCAGGTTTGTTAACATTTCCTCAGGGATATTTTTGGATAGAACACATTTTAAAGGAAGACCATAGCTGCTTTAATACCAGAGAATCTTATTAGGGAGGGAATGTTTTGAAAGATTTCAATTCTACCCTTATAAAAATGAGAACATTTTGGACATCATAGAAATTTGCAGAGGACAAGAAATCATTCCAGCTATCAATTTCTGACACAGCATCACATCTTTCTCCTCAGCTGTGTAACTGGATTAACTTCTAAAGGAAAGCAGGGGTGGAAGAAATATATTTCACCTCAACACAGGCATAGCTTCAGTAATTAGTAATTGCCATCAGGAAACAATCCAGCAACTGCTGCTCAAGCAGCAAGCACCCAGAGGACTACCATGCTTCTCAATGTCCTCTAAGCTTTTAGGTGAGGGTATGTTGAAGGAGCTGTCTTAAAGACCTTACATTGCTTCTGGGTTACTGTTGTGGAATAACCCCAGCCAGCATCTAAGCAGCACACAGCTTCTTCCTCACTCCCCCCCCTCTCAACAGAATACAGAGAACTGGGAAAAAACCCAACCTAAACTTGTAGGTTAAGGTAAGAACAGTTTCCTAACTAAAATGAAATGAAATATAACAGCAATTTTAGTAATAAAGCGTGTCATACTTGTAATGAAAAGGGTTATAACAAAAGAAGAGAGATGCCTAAAACCCAAGAAAAGACAACTGATGTGCAATGCAACTCCTCACCTCCCGCTGACCAACACCCTGTCAGTCCCTGAGCAGCGATCAGCCCTTCCTTACCAACTCTCCCCAGTTTGTATACTGGGCACGGTGTCCTATGGTATGCAATAAACCTTTGGCTAGTTTGGGTCAGCTGTCCTCATTGCAAATATGCTGGGAAGAAAACTTATTTAGACAAAGTTAGATAAGCTGAGATGTCCTTATTTAATGATGTGCACTGGGGGGACAGGATCATTCCCAAAGAATGTCCAATGAAGCATCAAAATTAACAGATATTTCATAGAATCACAGAATGGTAGGGGTTGGAAGGGACCTGTAGAGATCATCTAGTCCAACCCCCCTGCAGATGCAGGGTCACCTAGATCAGGTCACACAGGAACATGTCCAGGTGGGTCTTGAAGACCTCCAAGGAAGGAGCCTCCACACCCTCCCTGGGCAGCCTGGGCCAGGGCTCCCTCACTGAAACACTAACATAGTTTTTTCTAATGTTTAAGTGGAACTGTTTGTGTTCCAGCTTCATCCCATTACCCCTTGTCCTGTTGCTAGATACACCAGGAAAAAAGTGCTGCCCCAACCTCCTGACACCCACCCTTTAGATATTTATAAATGTTAATAAGATCTCCCCTCAGTTTCCTCTTCTCCAGACTAAACAGCCCCAGGTCCCGCAGCCTTTCCTTGTATGAAAGATGTTCCAGTCCCCTGATCATCTTGGTGGCCCTGTGCTGGCCTCTTTCCAGCACTTCCCTGTCCCTCTTGAGCTGAGGAGCCCAGAACTGGACACAGGACTCCAGATGAGGCCTCACCAGATATGGCAGAGCAGAGGGGGAGCAGAACCTCCCAAGACCACACTCTTCTTGATGCATCCCAGGCTGCCATTGGCCTTCTTGGCCACGAGGGCACATTGCTGGCTCAGATTCACACCCAATGTTTTTTGTTCTCCTCTGTCATGCATATAAAACCCACTTAAAATTATTCATTAAAGTCGCCCTTTATCTTGGTTGGTTATTTGTTAATTGTACACATTATATCACTTTTATAGTTTGGTCTATTAGAACACAAGCTATACATCACGTACATTTCAAAATCATTTAGCCATCTACCTGATTTAAGGTATTATCTGGTGTTCTGGGTCTGAATGGTACTAATTATCTGGTGTTCTGGACCAGAATGTTACTAATTATTTGGTGTTCTATACCAGAATGGTACAGGAGTTCAGGACAGTGAGCAGCTTAATAGTTAATATAACCATTTTTTTTTCTACTTTCCCCTTCAAAGCAGTTACTCCCCACATTGTTCTTGGATGTTTTATGGCTTGCAGGTGCATAGATTCGAATAATCCACCTTGTTATCACTCTCATACCCATTGTGCCTGATTTTTCATGTACATTCTTCACTTTGGGAGTGGCTTCACAAAGAAGGTCTGGTTTTGCTTAGTTATGCTGACTTATACATTTATTTAAACTAACAATTTGATAAAATCACTTACATTTTTATGCTTTTATAACATCCTGGGGAAGGTCTCTCCCAGCTTCTTGTGCATCTCCTTGCCAGCAGAGTCTGGGAAACTGAAAAATCCTTCACTCAAAATTTGTGCTAATTAGCAACAAGCAAAACATCAGTGTGTTGCAAACATTAATCTCACACTAAACCCAAAACACTGCACTCTACCAGCTACTAGGAAGAAAGTTAACTCTATGCCAGCTGAAACCAGGACAGATACCTGATGAAAATGCCAGTCTTCTCAGTGATCCTATACCTATCACCTCTAAACCTGCAGGATTGTAGTGAGAGTTTCATGGTCTCAGTTATCATATTTCCTACTAAGAACATCCTCGATCTACCCTTTTAAACATCTCTACTCTTTTCCCTTTTATTATTCCTTTTTTTCCCCATCCTCTGACTTTGTTTTCATCTTTACTTAATTCCTTTTTGCTTTTCCTATCCCTTGCCCTCATTTAGAGTTTGCTGGTTTATATGCATTTGGGGGTATAACAACTAGGGGGTTGGACTAGATGATCTCTAAAGGTCCCTTCCAACCCCTACCATTCTATGATTTGACTATTTTAAGGCACATCAGCAAAACTCTGAGCATTCTTGATAGGGCCCAGCATTTTAATCCAAACCCAGTTTTTGTATACATGGAAATTGCTGGAATAAAGGCCCATGAGAAGACTGACAGAAAAGGACTTGGAAGGGCTTGTTTTTGTTTTTCTTCTGGTACTACTCCTGTGAGAGAGGGGAAAGATTATCAGTGCTCAGATAATTAATGCTACATAAAGAACTGGAAACCTTAGGAGTTCAAGAGTGATCAGAAAAGACAAGATCTTCAGACTCGCCCAGAGTGAAGGTTACAGATTAGGGACAGTTTCTTGATAGTGTTATTTGCTTGTTAAAGACATTTTATATTATATTCACATCATGCTCTGTTATTTAACATGGACTGATGAAGAGTCATGGCTTTCCCATGTTATTTACTATCCAGAATCAGTTTCTATGCCTATGAGTGTACACTTGACTAAGAGTGTTATAGTTACTTTCATGGAGATATGGTCCAGTCTATGTTACATCCCTGACACTTCATGCAGACTTTCTGACTCTTAGATGTATTTCATACCAGCCTCACTCTGCTCATTATTTATTACTAGAGTTATTTCTCTTTCCCTCAGTAGCAGACATTCCAAATTAAAAAATGCCTGCAGGATCCAGATTGTTGATGCTTTCAGGTGAAATCTTCATCTGATTAATAAGCACAAACTAAAATCCCATGAATTTGGTTATAACACATGCTTTGCATACGTTTTCCAGACCTATGATTGCAGACTTTGTGTTGATTACTATGTAAACACCTCATTTGAAATAAGAAGCCTTATGTTCTTCCAACTGTGTTTAGCTCTGTCTGCTTCTAATCCCAGTTCCCTCCCAGCTCTGCTTCTCAGGTCTTTTGGAAGAGTGTGTATGCAGGTAACAGTAATGGCACCAAATGATGCTGCTCTGAACTGCCAAGCCACTTTTTTCCATGTTCCTTGCCTTGTTCAGTTGTCCTGCTCTGGCTTGAGGAGTAAAATCACTTAGACAAAGAAAAGCAACTGGCTTGGTAAATGAATTATACAATGAAAGCAATTCTTAGCCTTCTGTCTTTTAAATTGAATGGAAAATTCTCTGAAGCAGAGTAATTCCAAATGGCCTGTTGAAGAGGGGTAAACAGAGGGACTTTCTTCTTCACATATATCACAAATCAAGCTGATCACCAGGTGATCAGGCTCAGTGAGCATGTGTTTCTGAAAGGCAGGTCCTGCTTGACTAACCTTCTATGACAAGATGACCCACTTAGTGGATGAGAGAAAGGCTGGGTACTTGGTCTTCCTGGACTTTATTAAAGCCTCTATCACAGTCTCTCACAGCATCCTCCTGCAGAAACTGCCTACTCCTGGCTCAGATGAATGTACTCTTTGTTGGGTGGAAACCTGGCTGATGGCTGGGCACAGAGAATGGTGGTGAATGGAGTTAAATCCAATTGTTGACTGGTCACCAGCGGTGTTCCCCAGGGCTCAGTGCTGGGGCCTGTTCTATTTAACATCTTTATCAATGATCTGGATGAGTGGATCAAGTGCACCCTCAGTAGGTTTGCAGAAATCACCAAGCTGGGCAGAAGAACTGATCTGCTTGAGTGCAGGAAGGATTTACAGAGGGAACTGGGCAGGCTGGATCCGTGGACCAAGCCAATCACATGAGGTTCAACAAGGCCAAGTGCTGCCTCCTGCACTTGGGCCACAACAACCACAGGCAGAGCTGCAGGCTTGGAGCAGAGGGGCTGGAAAGCTGCCCAAAGGAAAAGGACCTGAGGGTGTTAATTGACAGCAGCTGAACATGAGCCAGCAGCGTGGCCAAGAAGGCCAAGGGCATCCTGGCTTGGATCATAGTAGTGTGACCAGCAAGGCCAGGTGATCATGCTCCTGTGCTCAGCGCTGGTGAGGCCACATCTTGATTATTGTGCTTAGTTCTGGGCCCCTCACTACAAGAAGGACATTGAGGTGTTGGAGTACACCCAGAGACAGGCAATGAAGCTGGTGAAGTCTATAGAACAAGTCTGATGGGGAGCAGCTGAGGGAACAGGAGTTATTTAGCTTGAAGAAGAGGAGGCTGAGGGGAGAATTTGCTGCTCTCTGCAACTACCTGAAAAGAGGCTGTGAGAAGGTTGGTATCTCAAGTTGTTCTAGGGAAGTTTTAGATTAGATATTAGGAATTTCTTGTCATGGAACAGGTTGGGAAGCACTGGAGTGGGATGCCCAGGGAAGTGGCTGAGTCACCATCTCTGGAGGTATTTAAAAGATTTTTAGATGTGATGCTTATGGTGCTAAAACATAGTTTTGTGCTGGGCTTTGCAGTGCTGGGTTAACTGTTGGGCTGGATGATCTTAAAGATCTTTTCCCACCATTGATTCTGTGAAATGTGGGCTTTCCTGGTTGTCAGCCATCAGCACTTTGCCCTTTGCTTGACAGCTTTGAAAGCTGTTGCTACTCCCTGAATAATAAGCCTGCTTTCTCTGTAACAACAGTGGCAGATGTTTGCTACCGTGCTTCGTAAGTCTGTAGGTATATTTCCATTGTAAATACAGAGTATGAAACCCAGTATCTGAATGTCATTCCCACAGCTCGGCTAACACTCTGTCACTGTCATTTTAGCATTCTAATTACATCAACATTGTCCTTTGTGACTCATACTGCAGCTTTCCAATCAAAATGTCTCTGATGAGGAAGTAGCATTATGGCAATCAAGCAGCAGAACAACATCTCTAAATAATCCTAGCTTGTTCAACACCCCAACTACACTGTACAACATAGATCTGAACAGCTAAACATGGCAGGAGACTACACACCACTGTGAAGTGCTTTGGCTTTGATAGCTCTTGAGGAACAATTAAATATAGATGAATATTGCCAGGCCTCATTGCACCTCACCCCTGAAACCCCGTAACACTGAACGATGGTAAAGAAGCAGCACAACAATATCATTTGCATATGTGCAAATGAATTGACACAGCAAAATTACTACAATGTAGACTTACTAGAAATGTTTTCATCAGCTGTTTTTAATTCAATTGCATGGTAAGCCTAAAAACCAGGAAGCCTAAGATGCATAACCCAAGACATGTGTTTCTTGGAATCACAGCTGTAAAGGTGGAAATAGCAACCTGGTATAGCCTCAAACTGAAGATTAACAAAACATGGTACTGATTACATGAAATCCCATCATGGGACTGTAGGAAAGCAGCTCCTGAGTTTCACTTCCAAAATGGTTTACAGAACTTGCTTCTTGTTCTCTCGAGACAGAGGGCTTTCAATGTGCAATGTTTGAAATAGTATCAAGCAAATGCTCTTTCTTTAAAAACTATTATTGTTGTTTTGATACCACACAAATCTGAACCATGACTTTAGACTACATTGTGTCTGGAGCAGAATTATGCTGAGTACACTTGGCTGCAATGCTTCATTAGGAACTGGTTTAGTGATTGAGTATGCCTGGAGTAGAAAAAATATTTTGGGTGATAGTCACTGTATTTTGCAACTCATCAGAGCTGTGGAATGGATATGGACTGAACTGCTCTAGCTCTATTGGCTTCACAGGATGACTGCTATAATTTAGAGAACTTTGCCATTGATTAGGTGCTCCCATGCTGTTTTATTATGTGTTCAGGCTATGGTAGTTAGCATGTGCTGTGAAGTATTTTCTGCAGTTATTTTTTGTGTGTGAGGGCTTTTTTTCCCTCCTAAAATGATCCATTAGCTGTAGTAGTGAAGACTCCCATCTCCTGTTAAGTACTCCAGGACTAAGATACTTGGTATAACAAGAAGAAACCTGCTTAGGTGTCCTCGTGGCCAAGAAGGTCAATGGGAGCCTGGGAGGCATCAAGAAGAGTGTGGCCAGCAGGTCAAGGGAGGTTCTGCTTCCCCTCTTCTCTGCCCTGGTGAGGCCTCATCTGGAGTCCTGTGTCCAGTTCTGGGCTCCTCAGCTCAAGAGGGACAGGGAAGTGCTGGAGAGAGGCCAGCACAGGGCCACCAAGATGATCAGGGGACTGGAACATCTTTCATATGAGGAAAGGCTGCAGGAACTGGGGCTGTTTAGTCTGGAGAAGAGGAGACTGAGGGGAGATCTTATTAACGTTTACAAATATCTAAAGGGTGGGTGTCAGGAGGTTGGGACATCCCTTTTTTCTATGGTATCTAGCAACAGGACAAGAAGTAATGGGATGAAGCTGGAACACAAACAGTTCCACTTAAACATAAGAAAAAAGTCTTTCAGTGTGAGGTGAGGAAGCCCTGGCACAGGCTGCCCAGAGGGGTTGTGGAGGCTCCTTCCTTGGAGGTCTTCAAGAACCACCTGGACACGTTCCTATGCAACCTGATCTAGATGGGACCTGCTTCTGCAGGGGGGCTGGACTGGATGATCTCTAAATGTCCCTTCCAACCCCTACCATTTTATCATTCTATGATTTCTTCTGTGAGAATGCCACAACACTGCTGTCTGCACAGGATTTCTGTTTGGTAAAGAAAGCAAACCTGTGGCTTGCCAGTAACTCTAAAATCTGTTCTTAACGTTCTGAAACATGAAGAAAGATGAAGAACAGGCTTCTTTTGTGACAGAGCAAAAAATACATAGAAATTTATTGTGCTGGGGAAAGATAAGCTGAAATGAAAAAAAAGTGTCTCAGCTACTTATGCCATAAATAGCTGACAGTGTCTCTTATTTTGTTCAAAAAAAGTCAGGATGCTTACAAAGCTGTCAGATCAGGGATCTTGTCTTGAGCAAGAACCTCATCCTCAACCATCAGAATTGCTTGTTCTGAATAGGACACTGATCTGCAGCAAGTCTTCCCAAATGTATATGTACTCCCCATTCACATTCCAGTCTCTTCCACAGATTTCCCTCTGGTTCTCAGTCTTAACACTTGATCAAGGTGTCAGTTTTTCACGTTGCTCCTAAAGGATTGCTGACTGTTTCAGCATAGGTTTGGAAATGCTGGTATCTCTAAGGCATATTTAGACAAAGCTGCTGCTTGTAAACAAGCCTCATTTTCAGAATAGCTGTGGAAAGCAGAATGACTGGGGTTGGCAATAAATTTTACTGTGACTGAAAGATTGATCTTATCTAAATAAATTCTTTCTCTAGACCAGCATGGGCAGGTTTACCTCAGTGTAAACTCATTTGCACATTTAAAATAGAATTTAATCCCTTTGCATAGACAAGAACACTTCAGACTACCATAAAAGAGAAACTATGATGGTAGACACTGGAAATGAGAGCAACCTATTGGGAAGATACTCAAGGTTTCAGTGGGGATGACATTGTCCCTGGTTTCCTTGAGTGGTGGGGCAGGTGCTGGTGATACTGACAAGTCAGATCTTACACCTGATTCATTTTCTTCAAACAAGATAGAGTTAAAGACACTCACCTTCCCTGTACAGTGTTCTGAATGTATGTACAGAAATTATCACGAAAGATTGCTTCTCTTGTATTGACTGAAGCCTCTGTTAGTGAGTATTTGGGATCTGTGACAGCTTTGAGCTTGCCAATTAGCACAGATGAGATCTAGCAGACTGGAAAAACAGAAAGCAAAAAGTGATCTATCAAATTACTTCCTATTATCAGTGTCATGTCAAGTGCATGAAGTAGGTTGTACCGATTGCAGAACAAACTCTGATTTCTGCTGCTGGTAGGCTGATATCATCAGGTTATAGCCTTGGCATGGTTTGCCTTCCAAATACACCAAAAGTAAGCCATTTTAGTTCAGATATTGTGTGAACACAAGCCATAAACTATCCAAGCTAACATAGTCAACCTTTCAGCATGACTTTGGGAAGGCTGGCTGCACTGACACCTTTAAACACAAGCCACAGCAGAGTTGTCTTATTTCCTGAGTATAGCCAGAGCAGTTATAAAGCATAGATCTTACACAGCACATAGACATAGATACAGCATATAGATAGTCCTTATGAATCATAGTTCTATTAATTTGTACAGAAGGGCAATGTGGTATGAACTTGGCTAACAGAAAGCACATACACTGAATAGCACTTGTGTGTTCCCATCTGGAAGATTGGCATGCACTTTCTTTGATGAATATCAAGGTTCAAGCTTGGTAAGTGCAACCTCTGTTCTAGCATGACTTGAAGACCTAGCTCTTAGTGTTAAAGTGACATAAAGAAAGGATAGATGGAACTGATGGATACAGGGGAATAGCAGAGGAGGCAAATATACTCTGATTCAGTACAGCTGTTATTTTTCATCTTGTTCTACATTTGTATATGGTATGCTTACAGACTTTATGAAAAGACAATCAAGATGCTATAAAAAAGCAAGTGCTAAGTGAAAATATATCCATCACAGGAAATTGACCCAATCTTTCTTTCCGTTTTCTGAAGTATAGAAGTAGATAGTATCAGCAGCCTCTGTTCATCTGTTCATTACTTTCAGATATGTTTCAAGTGCTTTTTAGCTGGCATGGTTCTAAAAAGAAGAGAAAAGAATAAATAACAATAAAAAGAGACTGTGGCAGTTACAGATTAGTAAACCTCCCCCCCATATTTATGGAGATCTGTCCTTGTTAACTCTTTACTGCCTGTTACTCTTGTATCATGCCACTGTGGCATGTTGCTGTTAAGACACAATAACAAAGCAATATTTTGAAAAGGATTATAAAGATTTTGGTTGTGATGGACTCTACTATCCATGAGACAAAAATTACCCCTGCTTCAGATTTTTTTCCCCCCAAATTCTGATTTCCAATTCAGCACTATTTTTTTAATGACAAATGAACCACTGCTGTGATCACAGGTAGCCCCATCTTTGGTTTCATAACTTAAAATTGTCCATGACAATATTTGTAGTATGTTGTATAATATATATTGTATATCATATAATAATGTAATATATTCATTACAAGAATGTGGTGGATGTGAGGAGGAATTTCTTTGCTGCAAGGATTGTGAGGCATTGGCAGGGGCTGCCCAGGGAGGTGCTGGAGTCCCCATCCCTGGAGGGGTTTCAGAGCTGGGTGGATGTTGCACTGAGGGAAATGGGCTGGTGGTTGATAGGGCTGGGGCAAAGGCTGCACTCCATGAGCTTAAAGGGCTCTTCCAGCCAAAACCATTCTATGATTCTATAAACTTAGTCACAGTGACAATAAGGATCCTCCAGAATCCTTTCTATATTGAAGCTAAAAAAGGAAGGAAAAATAAAAGATGTTATGACAACCAGAAGATTAAATATTAAGGGTCAGTACGTGTTTTCATTCCTCTCTGCAGAGACTTACACATAAAATTAGCTTTTAAAAGCTTCTTGCATAGTATCTTGTTACTGTGCTTTGGATAATATTTTCTGATTGTTTCATACCAAGTATAAGCAAATCATTTTAGATACTCAACCCCTCTCTCCCTGCTGACTCATCTGAAGCTCAGGCATGCTCCAAAAATGGCAATGGACTTGGAGTATGCAGGTAGGGCTGGGAGAACCCATTTTGATTTGAGAATCCTAACGGGACAATGGGATGCTCCTGGGCTTTTAAAACCTGAGTCATGGTAGAAGGGTGTGTGATTTCATCAGAGCTAAGAAGCTGATAGATAGACTTTCATGTGGAAGAGTTCACAGTCTTGCATGCAGAAGTCTCTAAATGTGGGAACCCTACATTGCAGCTGAGAGTGATAGTGCCTCAGAGCTGCCTAAATGTTGGCATTTAAGAACATGAAATAGATGCCTAAGCCCTCTTGTTTTAGGTTTAGAATCACTCATCTTCAATGAGACTTTGACTTTTTAGGCTCTATATGAAAAATTTACAGCAGTGTCTATAGGTCAAATGCTTTCATTTTATGTCAGAACCTAAAAGTTCAACTAATATGCCAGAAGGAATCTTCTAAAGTCTCAAGGCATTGTTATATTCAGTGATTAACATTCATAATTTCAAGTTCTGCCCTCTACATCTCTTGGACTTGTTGAAAATGAGATTTAGAAACTGGTGTAAAATCTACCTGCCCATTTCTCTAGAAAAAATGCAGGATTTTCTTGTCTCAGTGGCTTAATTTTCACAGCAACAGATTTCCTTAAAACATCCTGGAGAAAAATAAAGAAGGAGAAGTTAAATGCTAGTCATTCAGGGCTTTGATATGTTTGAAAATGAAAATCCAATTAAAACCCTATATTAGCTAATCTTTGTCTTAATAGAGTTGCTGTGGGTGTTACTGGCTGTTTATGCCACGGAAACATAGAGAAACAGCATGATTATTTTCAGATTTGTGGTTAGAATTTTTGCTGCCATCATAATCACATGAGAAAACGGCTTGAACGTATTCAATATTGAAATCAGCAAATAGTTTTTAAAGGAGAGAAGGTAATTAACTTCACTCCTTAATGATGCTTCTAATTTAGACTGTGCATGAGATGTATCGTGAGTAAGATGCTGCAGAAAAAAGGCTGTTCTTTGGCTAAAGAGACAAACTGGGAATCAGCAGAGTTTGATTCTATTTTCACATCTTCAGCAGACTTACTGTGTGACCTTAACCAAAGTGTTTAGTTATTCTGAATGACAGAGCCCAGAGGGGGGTGATCAATGGCACAGAGTCGAGTTGGAGGCCTCTGGCCAGTGGAGTTCCACAGGGATGGGTTCTGGGGCCAGTCTTGTTCAACATCTTCATCAACCACCTGGATGAGGGGACAGAGTGTACCCTCAGCAAGTTCCCTGCTGGCACCAAACTGGGAGCACTGGCTGATTCCCCAGAGGCTGTGCTGCCATTCAGCGGGATCTCGACCGGCTGCAGAGTTGGGCACAGAGGAACCTCCTGAGGTTCAACAAGGACAAGTGCAGAGTCCTGCAGCTGGGAAGGAACAACCCCATGCACAGTACAGGCTGGGGGTCGAATTGCTGAAGAGCAGCTCTGCAGAGAGTGACCTGGGAGTGCTGATTGATAATAAACTGACCATGAGCCAGCAATGTGCCCTCGTGGCCAAGAAGGCCAATGGCAGCCTGGGATGCATCAAGAAGAGTGTGGGCAGCAGGTCAAGGGAGGTTCTGCTCCCTCTCTGCTCTGCCCTGGTGAGGCCTCATCTGGAGTCCTGTGTCCAGTTCTGGGCTCCCCAGCTCAAGAGGGACAGGGAAGTGCTGGAGAGAGGCCAGCACAGGGCCACCAAGATGATCAAGGGTATAGAACGTCTTTCATATGAGGAAAGGCTGCGGGACCTGGGGCTGTTTAGTCTGGAGAAGAGGAGACTGAGGGGAGATCTTATTAACATTTATAAATATCTAAAGGGTGGGTGTCAGGAACCAGGGGTTTCTGGTGTATCTAGCAACAGGACAAGGGGTAATGGGATGAAGCTGGAACACAAAAAGTTCCACTTAAACATAAGAAAAAACTATGTCACTGTTGAGGTGAGGGAGCCCTGGCACAGGCTGCCCAGAGGGGTTGTGGAGGCTCCTTCCTTGGAGGTCTTCCAGACCCGCCTGGACATGTTCCTGTGTGACCTGATCTAGGTGAACCTGCTTCTGCAGGGGGGTTGGACTAGATGATCTCTAAAGGTCCCTTCCAACCCCTGCCATACTATGATTCTGCTCCACAGTTTATCTATAAAACAGAAATAGTAAGTCAACTTGCTGTGAGGTTGTGGGGATTAATTATTTAATGTCTATATCTTTGGAGAGGATTCAGATAGAATTGCAGAGTATGACGAATGATTAACATGATTTTGCTATTACCAAGCTCTAAGATTATAGCCTGGAAATTTTACTGTACAAAAGTCTTTACTTTTTATAGTCCTGCATTCAATGGCAGCCCTGCCTGAACTGTATTAAGCAACAAATGGAAAGTCTTTCTCTTGGCTTTTAAATGTAATTAATGCCCAAATTAGTCTCAGAAGCAGCTGAGAATGAGAATGTGCCAGTCCACCTGCGTTGCCCATACCTACCAGTTCCACAAAAGGATGAGTTATGTGTATTTGCTACAGTATATTTACCCCAAACCCAACCCAGATCACACTGAATGCAGACTTGGCATGCAGGTTCTGGAGACTGAATATAAACACCACTCAAACAACCTTCTGCTTCTGGTCAAAACTGGAGAGTATGCTTGTGGGTAACAGATAAGATTTGTTTTGAAGGTGATAAGCTCCTGAAGCACAGCTCTGACCCACACAGTTGCTGAATCTGGCTACCTCAGGTAGCATATTAAGCAAATCTCTCAGGCAGTAGTTAAAAAAACGGATGCATTTATGCCACAGAGGTGTGCCAAGTGCACTCTAATTGGTGCTGATGAATTGTTCAGAGAAATTACAGAGTAATATTCATGAAGTATAAGTGCTGCCATTTTAAATCAACAGGTAATTACCAAATGTATTTCAGAATTTCCTACATTGCCCTACAGAGGCAAATGGTCTTTTTAACTCAGACACTTTCTTGCCATTACTGGCCATACTTCATGAATTATTACTTTGAATTGGAGTGTGCTGACAAAGGTCTTCAACTTCTTTAAATATTTGATGCAGCTGAGCAAGTTGAGCTTGCCACCTCATTTATTTGTCAACACAAACTAGAAGAAGGTGGCATGTATCCTTTCTGGTATTAAAAGGGATGAGACCTTGAGCAGATGATTGCTATCCTTGTGACCATATATTGATCCATACATACCCATGTCTGTTCCTGACATGGAACAGGCAGAGCACACAGCTCAGCTGGGGTTTCTCCCTACATATGTGCAAGGAAAAGTGATTTTGGCTGTTTTGCTGAGGCACAGTTTTGATGACAAAGAGGTCATGCAACTACTTTGGAGAGATAAAGAGAAAGCAAGACTCCATTCTTTCCTAGCAAGGTATCCAACAGTTTTAGAGTAGACAAGAGAGACGTGCAACAGTTTTTCTTTATGCTGCTCTTATGGTGCCACTAGAAGAGGAGCATATCAATCCCATAGCTTCATTAGACATTTTTACAAATGCACTTGATTCATGTCTTCATGAACAAAGATGTCCCCTGTGAAAGGAAAAATAATTGCATGAGCCTTGGGAGACCATCCACTGTGGTGTTTAACCCAGGGGTAACAGATGTGAATTAGCCTGCGATCTGCAGTGCCACTACAAGCAAAGATTACTTCTTGTATGACTGCTGCTGAGAGAGAGGATCATACTTTAGGTAGCCAGAAAAATTAGCCCAATGTTTCACTACACAGCAAAGAAATGAATGTTTTCAGGGCAGCTGACACCTCCCTCCCACCCTCTTCGTTCCTTCTTCCAACTCGTAACAGCAAGAAAAGTGTGTTCTGGCAATTTAAAATAAAACCAGATTCCTTTCAAAACTGATCTTAAATGACAGAACCAAGTTTTCCAACCAGTCTGTCCATCCCAGCCAATAACCTTACAAAACCTTACTATGGCCTGGCTTGATATATGAAAGGCACAGAAATCTGAGGATCAAAAACCCTCAGAGGTAAATCCTGCCTGTACTTTACCTCCTGAGAAAAAGATCTAGTCCTTTCACACAAAATATGTAACAAAAGATAAAAGTAGGAGTTTAGGACCTTTGCCTAACTCTGTTTAATCTCTGCTCTGTGGAATGTACATCAATGTATTGTCATTAGCAGTTAAGTATGCAATGCAATGACATCACAAATGTTCTAGACATCACCTATAGATTTAAGTTAGACTATATAATGTGAACCAGTGTAAACAGTGTGCAGGGCAATGTATACACATCTCTTGTCTCTACCTGCCTTCTCTACCTTCTTTCACAGTAAGGATCTAAAGGATGATGTCACCAGCTAGGATGCTGCAGATTATGAGGAGCTTTTCATTAGTTTACTGCCAGCACCAACCCAGGATCTAAATTCCACCATGCAAACAGGACATTGAGAACATGAAATGAATAAAATACCCAACCCCAAAGATGTTCACAATAAGCACAGACATAGGGATGCATGGGATGCATCAAGAAGAGTAGCCAGCAGGTCAAGGGAGGTTCTGCTTCCTCTCTACTCTGCCCTGGTGAGGCCTCATCTGGAGTCCTGTGTCCAGTTCTGGGCTCCTCAGCTCAAGAGGGACAGAGAACTTCTGGAGAGAGGCCAGCACAGGGCCACCAAGATGATCAGGGGACTGGAGCATCTTCCTTATGAGGAAAGGCTGCAGGAACGGGGGCTGCTTAGTCTGGAGAAGAGGGGATTGAGGGGGGATCTCATTAATATTGACAAATATGTAAAGGGTGGGTGCCAGGAGCTTGGGGCAGCACTTTTTTTGATGGTATCTAGCAACAGGACAAGGGGTGATGGGATGAAGCTGGAGCACAAAAAGTTCCATCGAAACATAAGAAGAAAACTGTTTCAGTGTTTCAGTGAGGGAGCCCTGGCCCAGGCTGCCCAGGGAGGGTGTGGAGGCTCCTTCCTTGTTGGTCTTCATGTACGACCTGGACATGTTCCTGTGTGACCTGATCTAGGTGGGACCTGCTTCTACAGGGAGGTTGGACTGGATGATCTCTAAAGGTCCCTTCCAACCCTACCATTCTATGATTCTTTGATAGTTTCTTTGCACTGTGGCAAAGAAAACATTATAATAAAATAGTAGAACAAAAATCTTTGTCATGTAAGAGATATTAGTAACAGGCAAAACTATAAGTAAATTTTACAGTGATGAAGAAAAGAAAGAGGTATTTTAGGGACAGAATCATAATCACTTCTATGAGGCTCAAAGAGAACTAAATGTTTGCCAGTGTGAAAATTCTTACATTCACAGAAAATTTATATGTGGAGGAAAAATAAGTACAATTTCAAATTACTGAATGACATCTACTGACATTACAGCCAGTGGCCATAGCAACTGAAAATGGCAAATCTGAACCATGTAACAAAATCCTAAAGTGTTGGATAAACTAATAATGCAAAGAAAAAAACCCACATTGTTCCTGACTTACAGGTCAAAAATTTCTGTCCTTTGGAGGACAAGATGCAGAGACTTCAGCCCAATTTGTTTATATTCTTAACACATGCCAATTAAATTTACAGCCCTGGCTACATTTTTGCAGCCTATCAGATGTATCTAACTAAGTGTCAGATGTGATTTGAAGCAACAGAAGGAAGAAATGCAATTAGAATACCAAAAAGGCAAAACATGTTTAGCGCTTCTTTGCGTTCTGTTCTATCCAGCTTTAAACATGTTTGTCATACTTCTTCTGGTCCAAACTCCAGGAAAAAAACACCCTAAACATGCAGAAAAATGAGATGTCTTATTTTGTAGACTTACAGCCTTTCCTCCCTGCTTTCTTTAATAATTTGAGTCCATTATATATTGCAGTTGTAATTCCAAACTTAACAGAAGACCTTGTTTTATGGAGGTTACAAATGTGAAAAAACACATTGATTTCTGTGTACTTCACCCACACTAAAAGCTTTCACTTAGTTCACTGTCACTGTCTCAGTAAATGCCTCAGGGTTGCTCTTGATTATCCTCTGTTTTCCTCTGGATTATACCAAATTCTCCTTCAACACTGAGGTCAAAGCCTTTTGAATATTCTCAGTTTACTGCTGTGTAGGGCAGGGTTTTCAACTGAGCTGGTGTTAAAACTATTTGGTCTGCTAAGGATATAGCTAAGCCAGCACCAAATACACAGCAGGTTTTGGAGCTGTACAGTTCCAGGAGGTAACAATCGTGCTGCACACCCTTACCTTGAAGCAGATGAAGAACTCTTGAGTTAGAGCTTTTATTAGATATGCTCTTATAATGCCAAAATTGGACTGCAGGAAAATATACTGACTTAAAATGGAATTAACACCCACTTGTTACAGTGAGATTTCCCAGTGGGGGACTCTCCTGGATACCCTGAGCAGTTTCTTACAGAAAATACTGAAAATACATAACAGCACAAAACCTCTCAACTGTCTACACTTACTGATGGCATTCTTTCCCACCCTGTCTCTTCCAACAGACTTTCCTCTCAGTGTCTCTGCTTACCCCCTTCAGGGAAATCAAAAGTGAGTGTGTGTCTTTGTTCTCTTTTGCTCCATCTCATATTGTGTTAGCTCTCAGTCCCTCGCATTCTCATGAGCTCTCAGTCTGATCTCGTCTAGGAATCATACTCATTAACTCAACTGAAACAAGAGTTTACAAAGATATCACCGGTATAATGTTTGTAGTACAGACTCAAGGTCAGGTTGCTTAACATAGGCATTTGTTCAGGTGGGTTTTTTTCCTTTCTTCCTGCAAATATGAGCTTGGGGACTGGGTTAGCAAGCTCAGTGTTCTCAGACATCATAAATGGAGTAATTCGAGGTAAGTTTCTACAGCTGCATGTGCAAAACTGGGCTTTCAATCTGGGCTTTGAAGATATTTTTGTTTTAAAGACTGATTTTTGCTTTAAATGTTAGCTAATATGTATTGAAAAGGCATGATAGGAAAGGGCATTACCTAAGAAATACTAAAATACATGTAAATAGTGGCTGTACTATAAAACACGTATATCTTACTCTATTCCACATGTGGAAAGAAATAAGATGAAAGCTGCAAATGGAAGCTGTCATTCCCTGATAGCTCTAATTTATGCTGTTATATATCACCAGTAAAATTGTCATTTTACCTTTTTTTCTCCTAGTACCACAGAGAGAACATTTAAGAGTGTTAAGAGTGATGTCTTCCTTTGTGTAATAGAGGATGGACTGAGCCTACTCCATAACTGTGTTGATTTCGATTATGAAGGTGGCTCAAACCTCTTTAATATTATGCAGAAACCACATGAACACAGAACTTTCTCCTTTATAAAGCTGTATGGGTTTGGCTGGTGAATGAACCACTTAGTTTCTAAAGTAGTATAGAATCATAGAAATATAGAATGGTAGGAGTTGCAAGGGATCTTTAGAGATCATCCAGTCCAACCCCCCTGCAGAAGCAGGGTCACCTAGATCAGGTCACACAGGATGGTGTCCAGGTGGCTCTTGAAGACCTCCAAGGAAGGAGCCTCCACACCCTCACTGGGCAGCCTGTGCCAGGGCTCCTTTACCCTCACAGTGAAAATAGAAATAACATATCTTCTGGCAAGTTCCTTGAGTTGCATTTAAATATAAAAAGAAACTATTTCACTATGAGGTGAGGGAGCCCTGGCCCAGGCTGCCCAGGGAAGGTGTGGAGTCTCCTTCCTTGGATATCTTCAAGACCTGCCTGGACACGTTCATGTGTGACCTGATCTAGATGGGACCTGCTTCTGCAGGGGGCTTGGATTGGATGATCTCTAAAGGTCCCTTCCAACCCCTATCATTCTATGATTCTATGACCCTATCAGAACAGGAATTTGCCTTGTGAACATTCATGTGCAGGTGTAAAAATTGCCACAAAGACCATTTTGCCTGATCAAAGGTATGATAAATGATTCCAGCAAAAGATATTAAGAAAGGTAAGAGGAAAGATAAAAATAGCAGAAGATCATACATCTAAGTGTGCATGTTCATACTGCTTTAGAAAGCTTAAAATAGATCTGTATCAGCCATCCTGTTTGCTGGTGAATTATTATCAGAGTGCTCTCTTCTATTTTTCCACTTATTTTTGGTACTTTTGTGTACTTTTTTTAACTTCCTTTCCAGTATGTCCTTAGATGTTAATGAGGTTAATACTAGGAAATTATTGTAGCATTAAGGGGCTATCTAGAAGGAAATTTATAGATGTTGGCCACTATAGCAGCAATAGGAATAAAGATGGACATGTTCCCCGGTGATGTACAATGGCAAAAACACAAATGCTGACTCTGATGTGATAGGAAACAAGGCAAGAAGGTAGACCTTCAGAGGCAAGCCTGTCATAACAACCAACATGACCACTTTGACAGTTGTATTTTAAATGAGCAGAAGAAAGTGGTGAGGAGACTGTTAAAAATCCAACAGAGAGATGAGAGCTTTAGCAGCAATAGCAGGAAAACACAATGTAAGCTCATTTGGAGGAACATTTGGCCACAGATAAAGACAATAGAGAAAAGAGGAATTGAAGTTCTTCTCTGGCAAGTTAAGGAGTCATTGGTCTTTATACTATTTAGATTGTCCAAATGCTGCAAGTACCCCCCTCATGGCAATCCAGTGTGATGATGAGGAGTGAGCCATGTGGATGAGAGAAACAGTGCATCCCTATGCCCACACACTAAGTCAGTGTTCTCACTGCTGCTCCTCAGTTTATTCCCTTTCTCTCCAGTGTAATTTACAATTGTTCTCTTTAGCAAATACTTCCCAGCATGGTCTTAAGTGTCTCCAGGCTGATTTCCATTTGCTCAGTGCTTGCTGAATCCCTGGATTAAATCTAATTACATTATTTATTACTTTATTGCTTTTTGAATAGACAACTAACTTTGCACATAGCCTCTGAGGTGTTAGAACTTGTGAAGATACTGTCTTGGCTGCCACAGAGGCCAGCATTGCCTTCTCTTTTCCCTTCTGCAAGGTGACCAGCACAATGGAGGTGCTCACACCTTGACCCCTTTTAATGAAGGGATTTTCTGTACAGGATATGTCCTCTGAGCACAAGTGAGGAGGGAACTTTAGAAAATGCACTTATACTCAACAAGTAGATGTTGAAAGGCAGATACTGTCAATCTCAAGGATACTGCTGGTATGAATTATGTCCCAATAATTGCATTGCTCTCGAGTTAAATAATTTCCTTACCCATTTTCCCATCAGTTTTCTCTATGAAATCACAGGTACATCATCTAAATGCAAAATAGCCTGAAAATTACCCTTGCATGCTACAATACTTTTCCAAACCAAAAGTTTCCATCCCAGATTATATTTCACAAATCAGCTTTCCACCTTGCAACTACTCACTTCTCTTTACTTGAAACATTAATCTCTGAGGAGAAATCATCTTAAATACTTTTTGAAATCAACTCTGCACATCAGTTGAGTGTAATTTCCTCTGCTCTGACCTCACATGCGTTCTCCATGCATTTCTGCAGGCAGCAGTGGCCACTTTTTGTCTGGCTTTTCTCAGTCAATTTAGGCACTTTTGTTCTGTAATAGCCTGACTACAATCCAACTGTTGTGGCAATTGTTTTCTCTAGCAAGTGAGAAAACTGGAGACTACAATGTTCAGCATCACGTATCATAAGAACCAGGGGAGGGTTTGGGTAACTGCAGTTTAATGCTTCAATGCCTAAAACTTACACGCTTGGACCCAAGTATAATGTTTGCACTGAAGAGTGCTCTGTGCTACTGAGAAGTGGAGAACCTGAACTGGGGTCTCCAATATAAAGTCAGGTGTCCCTCTTCCCTTGAATGAATGGGGACATCTTCGAGCCTACAAGAGGGATTTGCACCTGTCAGCAGGTGAAACACTTTGAATCATAGAATCATAGAAGGGTAGGGCTGAAAGGGACCTTTAGAGATCATCCAGTCCAACCCCCCTGCAGAAGCAGGGTCACCTAGATCAGGTCACACAGGAACATGTCCAGGTGGGTCTTGAAGACCAAGGAAGGAGACTCCACACCCTCCCTGGGCAGCCTGGGCCAGGGCTCTCTCACCTGAACAGTGAGATAGTTTCTTCTTATGTTTAAGTGGAACTTTTTGTGTTTCAGCTTCATCCCATCACCCCTTGTCCTGTTGCAGCACAAAAGTGCTGCCCCAACCTCCTGACACCCACTATTTAGATACTTGTAAATGTTAATAAGATCTCCCCTCAATTTCCTCTTCTCCAGACTAAACAGCTCCAGGTCCCGCAGCCTTTCCTCATAAGGAAGATGCTCCAGTCCCCTGATCATCTTGGTGGCCCTGTGCTGGCCTCTCTCCAGCACTTCCCTGTCCCTCTTGAGCTGAGGAGCCCAGAACTGGACACAGGACTCCAGATGAGGCCTCACCAGGGCAGAGCAGAGGGGGAACAGAACCTCCCTTGACCTGCTGCTCACACTCTTCTTGATGCCCCCAGGCTGCCATTGGCCTTCTTGGCCACGAGGGCACATTGCTGGCTCATGGTCAGTTTATTATCAACCAGCACTCCCAGGTCTACCTGCCCTTTTTGAAGACTGGAGTGACATTGGCCTTTCTTTGATGCTTAAATCAGTGCAGAGCAAGGTGAATTTACAGCTGTATTTCTGTTACAAGAAGGCATCTTAAAGTAGTAGGCAGTCATGTCTCTTAAACTAGAATATAAACCCTGAAGTCCAACTACTCAACTTGGCCACAACTACTTGAGTTGGATGTTGATTGGCATTTGCTTCCTGTGATGTGAAGAACACATGACTGCAGAGTACAGCACTCGGTTGGAGCAAGTAGTCTGAGAAGAGTGCCCAAGCCAAAAAGCACTAACTCACTGTGGAAAGATTTTGAGGAGATAGCTTTTCTTTCTTCCTCGTTGCAACTTCTGAGCCAAGAATATGAGACATGTGATGTCAGTTTGAACCCAAAGCCTGAAAGGTTCATATCTAGCATAAATTTGGCGCACAGAGCTTTGTGTTAACAACATTCAGCTAGGAAAGAGTGTGCTAGAGGTCTCCTGCTGATATGCTCCAATGTAGGTATTCAGTAAATGTATTGTTTGACCTGGAGATAATTGAAAAGATAAGTAAATTCCCTCTGTGTTGAGGAGGCATAAGACTAGCATGGTTACCTTGCCTTAAAGCACTCATCTTCAAAACAGAAGAAGCTGCCCATGAAGCTTGGATGCTACCTTGAATTTAGACTTAGAAATGTTTGTTTTTACCTCTTTGAACCTTCTGAATGTTCACATGAATTTTAGTATTTGGATGGCCATGGACACAAAGTCAGATTTACAACTAGTAATAGAGATGGGATTTTCAAGAACACCTATCCAAGTTAGTATAAACTTGCCTTCCTTACCTCCTAGCTCATATATACAGCTGGCATAGCTACTTTGGCTCCAAATGATGTGGTCCATATCTGCTTCTGTTCTGCTGGAAAAGACATCTTTGGGAAAGATCTTTGCAAGTCTTGTAAACCTTTCTAAACTTTCTCCTACTTCATCCAGGAAAGCTATTTGTTTTTGATCTTGACACTATGTAAATCCTCTTGATGGGAATCAGGCTGTGTGATACTTCCCAGAATGTGACTAGACTCTTGAGACCTGAAAACTCTTCTGCATTACAATGGTAGTTGCTGATCATTTCCTTCTTGGTTCACATAGGCAGGAAAATACCAATAAACATATCTGTAAATCCCAGTAGGGATCTAAATATAATTGAAAAACTGGTTAAGACCTACTAGTGTTCTGTTACTAAAAGATATGCTTTGCTATAGAATTGTCTTTATTAAGAACTAAAATGCTTCAAAACATTTTATCTCCTTTTGCTTTCTGTGTATTCATCTGGCATAGAAAATCAAGTAATTAAAAAAGAAATGTATGCCTTTTTACAAAAGAAATCTGCTGCTTCAGCCTCAGGTAGTTTCAGCATCATTAAGCTGATTGGCAATCAATCAACAGTGCTCACCAGAAAAGCTGGGAGTGACATTCCTACCATAAGTTCTCCATTACTTTTAAAAGATCAGATGGATTCCTTTGCTCTTCCAACTGAAATGTCCTTCTCCATATGTAAGATTTTTTTTCCTTGCATTTGTTATCTTTTGGATATCTTAATTTGTCTTTTAATTTTTGTTAGTTTACTGCTTCTTTTCCATTGTCCCAATTTTATTTGATCCCACTGTTGCATTTAGGCTTTTGGAACGGGTTTTTTTTTGTGGAATTGATCTTTTTGGAAGGTTTGTCTTAGTTTTTAATATATTTTTTCTAATGGTGTTTCATATCCTTTTATTTAGCTAGATAGAAATCTACTCATCTCTTAAAAAAGCCATTTATCAATACTTTCTTAATCATAGAATCACAGAATGGTAGGGGTTGGAAGGGACCTTTACAGATCATCCAGTCCAACCCCCTGCAGAAGCAGGGTCACCTAGATCAGGTCACACAGGAACATGTCCAGGCGGGTCTTGAAGACCTCCAAGGAAGGAGCCTCCACAACCCCCCTGGGCAGCCTGTGCCAGGGCTCCCTCACCTCACAGTGACAGAGTTTTTTCTTATGTTTAAGTGGAATTTTTTGTGTTCCAGCTTCATCCCATCACCCCTTGTCCTGTTGCTAGCTACTACAGAAAAGAAGGATGTCCCAACCTCCTGACACCCACCCTTTAGATATTTATCAATCTTAATGAGATCATCGCTCAGTCTCCTCTTCTCCAGACTAAACAGCCCCAGGTCCCACAGTCTTTCCTCATAAGGAAGATGCTCCAATCCCCTGATCATCTTGGTGGCCCTGTGCTGGCCTCTCTCCAGCACTTCCCTTGTCCCTCTTGAGCTGAGGAGCCCTGAGCTGGACACAGGACTCCAGATGAGGCCTCACCAGGGCAGAGTAGAGGGGTAGAAGAAATCAACTTACTTCAAGACATAGAATACATTTTAATATCATTTGCAATGTAAGACATTTTGTATAAATCAATAACTAGATTCTATGATTCTCCACAATGCCAAATGCCATGAAGATGTTAGTATTCCTTACTGCAGTAAGGTTCTAAAGGAACTGTAACAATCATTTACATTAAAGCATGTTGGTAATTCTAATGAACCGTTACATGTGCAGAGCAAAAGCATTTCACAGGAATAATTTTAAGCCAATAATAACCTTTGTGTAGATATTTAGAGAACGTTGTTCTGGAACAATTTGGATTCAAGTATCACATTTTTTGGTCTGCAAAAGGCAAAACTAAGACACATGCACATACTTGCATACAAGTACTTAAATTTTGGCACTTTCATCCAAAAAAATGAGCATTAGAAGGAAGAATTTCTTCCCTGTTGAGGTGAGGGAGCACTGGCAGGGGCTGCCCAGATGGGCTGTGGAGTCTCCTTCTCCGGAGACATTCCAACCCAGCTGGATGAGTTCCTGTGTGCCCTACTCTAGGTGGTGCTGCTCTGGCAGGGGGTTGCACTGGATGAGCTTTCGAGGTCCCTTCCAGCCCTTAAGATCCCGTGATTCTGTGAAGACTCTATAATGTGGACAATATCATTGTACCTTGTTTACATAGCAGAAGAAAATGATAAGTGATCTTCTGAAAGTTCTGCTTGGATGATGAGTTCATGATTAATTCTCAGTTCAAGGCTTATAAGAATACATGTTTGTGTTCCATGTCCTTTGAAGCTACGTGTAGGTAAATATGACAGATAGCAGCACAGGCTTAATAAAAACCAACAACAGATTTGTTTGAATAAGGATTGCATGATCAGGTTATTTACTAGCAGGCTGGCAACTATCCAAGTCTATTGGACCTTAGAGGGAGAGGAAACTCTACACAAACAGTGGAGACTGAGATTTATGGAAAATACGATTTTAGAATTTCAGAACTGTTGTCTCAGGGATATACAGCAACATTATATCTGCTATACTTCTGCAGTGCTGCACACTACAAGTCTGACCTGTGCTGGCTGTAGAACTTTCATTTTTATGTACTAGGGCAAACTATGTACCTCCAAGCTATTTCCTGCTCACTATTTCATGTTACTATTCCTTAAAACAGGGATACTTGACACACACGAGTTGGCAGTATTAGAACTAGCACAAGGTAAGTGACTTTTTGCTGCATTTCTCTCTCATCCATCTAAGAAGATTAAGTGATGTGGTAATCGAGTTTATATGCAGAAGACTTTTCTTGCAGAGAACTATAAAATGCTTATATCCACTTGTATGAAGCTTTGCACTGAAGTGAAATGCTCTTAGTGTTGCAAATGGGCAGTTTCAACCAGCTCATGTTAGTCCTTGTGTTAGCGTGTCCTTCACATGGATTTATGCCACGAAAAGAATGATGTAAATAGTCCAGACTTTTAACACTTACCCAAATAAATAGGAGATTTTTTTTCCTGGGTGTATGCACAGGAGTTCTTGGAGGTCTTCAAGACCTGCCTGGACATGTTCCTATGTGACCTGATCTAGGTGAACTTATTTTGGCAGGGGAGTTGGACTAGATGATCTCTAAAGGTCCCTTCCAACCCTACCATTCTGTGATTCTATGATTCCACCACTGTGAAAATTGAGAAAGAACCTGTGGAGCTCTCATACCTGACACTATTGCACTACTAAAGAAGAAACTATTGCCTTATAGAAGAATCTAGATTCAAATACATGAATGGAATGAATAAGGGAGATTATTCACAATTTGAAAAAAACCCTAAGTGCTCCTTAATACTTTTTGGTATTTCATCATAATCTGTCAGTGGAGAACAGGAAAGGGAGTAGTGAGAGATAATAAATGAATATATAGCACTTAGGTAAAAAACCCCTCTGTTTTATAAAACTGCCAAATCACTTTTAAACTGACAAACTAACTATATAGTAAAGGTCTCTAAGGTTCAGCTTTGCAGTTCCATCTATAAGCAGCACTTGCCTGTATCTCCCAACTCTTTCACAGGCCAGTTTTAATTAAAAAAAAGTACTTTTTAAAACGTCCTGTTAGTTTCTAGATCATCTCTTGATAGATTTAAACTCACCAGTATTCATGACACCTTACTAAACTGCAAATTAATAATCCAAAGTTTTTGGTGGATGCTGATTTGGACTTCTTTGTAGTCATTCTACCCAAGTCTCATTATCTCCACAAACCAAGATTATCACTTTACACTTCTGCCAGAAGATAAGAAAAAGTGAAATATCAAAATGAAACCCAAAGCCTAAGTTCACCAGCAGCAGTGTGTTTTTTCCCATAGACTTGAGTGAGAAAATAATTTGGCTTGGCTACTAAACTCTTCCCATCTGCTGCCTTTAAGCTACTGAGAACTGATCAGGTGGAAGCAGATAAGTACAGAAACCAAACATGATTAGAATCAGTGCAGTGACAACCATTGCCTTATTTTTTTCCACAGTTCTTTATAATAAAGAGATTTCTTTTCTTGAAAGCAGAGCTGTTAATGTTTCTCAATGATCCAAAGCCCACAGGAGTAAATCACGTGCCTGACTTAAATCAGTCTTTCATGAACTTCTGTGAAATGACACTTAATGGTTCAAAAAAAATCAAAACCCATGCTGTGGTGAACAATTCTGGTGTTAAAGTACATCATCAGGGGTGATGGTCTCTTAAATACCATATTCCCTTTTTTCCCATCAAACTAGGACTGAAATAAAGTGAGCTGAGAACATGGAGTTCAGATTAACATGGAATTGCCATTGCTTTCCCTAAAAAACAGTTAAACAGTGACAGTGTGGCCTTTCGTGTGAGGATTTGATTATAGGCACATTCAGGCTACAGTGCTGGGAAGGTGTATGCACCCACTTGCCATTTTGCATTGCAAAGAGCCCCATCAATTTTAGTGAGTTAAGCTAAGCCTCTGAGCATGTCTTTGCAGGATCACAGCTTAGCTGCTTCAAATTTCAGGCAATAATAATGTGACATGTCTAGGTCAAACTTCTGTTTCAACAGTCTGTTTCTGTACTTCTTTCTGCTACGTGCTCTTTTCTTTGTCCTAACTCATATGATTTACCTTGTAGTTCAAACTCACACTTATTTAGAGATTTGATAAATTAGAACTGTAGCTAGCTATGCTGGTTTAGACAGAAAAAACACAGAAAAACACAGAAAACACAGACTGGCTGATTCCCCAGAGGCTGTGCTGTCATTCAGCAGGATCTCAACTGACTTGAGAGTTAAGCAGAGAGGAACCTTGTGAGGTTCAACAAGGACAAGTGCAGAGTCCTGCACCTGGGGAGGAATAACCCCCTGCACCAGCACAGGCTGGGGCTGACCTACTGAAGAGTAGCTCTGCAGAGAGAGACCTGGGAGTGCTGGGTGATAATAGACTAAATATGAGCCAGCAATGTGCCCTCGTGGCCAAGAAGCCAATGGCAGCCTGGGATGCATCAAGAAGAGTGTGGCCAGAGGACAAGGGAGGTTCTTCTCCCTCTCTGCTCTGCCCTGGTGAGGCCTCATCTGGAGTCCTGTGTCCACTTCTGGGCTCCTCAGCTCAAGAGGGACAGGGAAGTGCTGGAGAGAGGCCAGCACAGGGCCACCAAGATGATCAGGGGTCTGGAGCATCTTTCATACGAGGAAAGGCTGCAGGAACTGGGGCTGTTTAGTCTGGAGAAGAGGAGACTGAGGGAGGATCTTATTCACATTTACAAATATCTAAATGGTGGGTGTCAGGAGGTTGGGGCAGCACTTTTTTCTATAGTAGCTAGCAACAGGTAATGTGATGAAGCTGGAACACAAAAAGATGCTTTTAAACATAGGAAGAAACTATTTTACTGTGAGGGTGAGGAAGTCCTGGCCCAGGTTGCCCAGGGAGGGTGTGGAGGCTCCTTCCTTGGAGGTCTTTAAGTCCCACTTGGGCTTGTTCCTGTGACCCTGCTTCTGCAGGGGAGTTGGACTAGATGATCTCTAAAGGTCCCTTCCAGCTCTACCATTCTGTGATTCTATCATTCTATGAATGAGGAAAGTGAGTCAAAAGTTTTGCAGTTAAAATAAAACCAAACCAACAAGTGAGGTTGTGATACAGAAAACTTGAGATTTTCAATTCACAAACATGTGAAATCTTAGAATGAAACTGGAAAGACAGAAACAAAGCTGTATTCCTCCAGATTAGGTGCTTATGAATTGCACAATGCAAAGATTGCCATGCTATTTCAACTTAGAGAATAACATAGCTATTTTTCAAAGCATGAAATACCTCAATAACTGGACATAAAAGAAGTAATGGAGCAATGCCCAGTGAAAAAGTTTCCTTATTTCCCTCTAACAGAGTCTGAAAGTGCTGGTAATCCAATGAGACTTATGTGCCTTATATTTTAAACCATTTGCAAGGGCCTTACCATATGACTGTCTCATCTCAGAAGATTTTTCTTCCTCTTGTTTGGACCTACTTTGTGCATTCCTAGCATACTGACTTCCTCATTTGGGAGCTCTGCTTTGTAGATACAATGGAGAAAAGTCAGAGTTTATGTCTGGCACTCAATCAATTTGATCAGGCCTGTCTATGGGGGAGGTTAAACTGCTGATTAGTTACAAATAAAGTGAGCTTTATCAGCTAGCATAGCTTCTAACAGCTTAGAAACATCCAAGAAATCTCCCCTTTAGGGAATCTAAGGTGATTACTTCTGTATCTTTTTTATTCTGATCAGCTTTCACCTCGATTCTCAGCTTGAAGAAGATTATGCACAAGAGAGACAGTTTTTGTGCTCTTGATCCTTTGTGTCAGAGAACAGAATGACTTGTAGATTTTGAGACAAAAAAACTACATGGAAAGTCCTTTTCAGTCTGCACAGGTCTGGCATGTCACAGTCTCACTTCAACTAGTTCAGTTAAATCCAGTTTAAATTGTTGGAACTTTGCAAAGTGGCACGTGACTGAAAAAAATCCCCTAAAGGATCTTTTACCTGAATATATCAGCTGTTAGCTCTGGCTGTTGTAAATGATGGAACCTTGAGAGTTTGGAAGCTGACTTTTAGACTGTTGCTTTACCTTTTTCTTCTTTTTTTCTTTGCTTCAGAAGTCATGTCAAAAATCCTGGAACTCACTGCTTTTGATTTATCCAAGATTTCTTCTGGAGTGAGTGAAGTACTTGGCGTTTTTCCTCAGATCCTGCCTCTGCATGGTTTTGGTGATCTATGGACTCATCCAGATGGTGAATAATCTTTGTAAGGTAAGACAATAAATCATAATCAGAGAAAAATACTGCTGAATGGGAGCAGTGTGGTTACTTGTGTCTAAAATGATCTTCCAGCTATGCTCCATATACTAGAACATACTTATCATACTGTTGCCACGCTCTGTCATCCTAGCATAGAAATTAACAGCATTATTGTTTCTCCAGCTGCTCTACTGACTGGCAATCAAATACAACTAAAGACAATTACTTACTTTACAATTTGTCTGTGTAACTAGGCTGTTTTATCATTTGTTTCCAACTGTGCCTGATAATCTTTATTATCAAATACAATATGGAGGAAAATTTGTGGTGATGCAGAGGAATTTAGTTGTGCAATTACCATTGACATTAATAAAAGTCACACAGCTTGATCCTGTCAAAGCTTGCTTTATAGTACTTAATTACCCTAAAATTTGTTTAGGAAAACAGGATACTTCCAATCAACTTCCATGTCAAATATTTATCAGTATTTAGACACCTTGATGGCACTCCTAAGTATTTGCCAAGTCACCTGTGTCAAGTGAAAATCAATTTCTCGATGGAATCAATTTGGTACCATCAGCCAAAAAGTCTTTAGCTTTCTTTCAGCCTTTTGAATAGCTGATCCTTTATTTTCCTCTCTCACTGAGTGCTTTCTAAGTTCTGTGCTGAGTGAATCAGAGATCCTTGAAGAAAAATACTATGTGATCACGTAGTTAAGGATAAGGATTAATATGCACACTCATATGATGGCAAAGGCTGACAAACAGCCTTGATTCTGACATTTTCTAGCTTGCAGTGTTTTGCTTTTCCAGTCCAAGTAACATTCTTTGACCTGCTTTTTGTGGTTGAAGAATTAATCTATGTGAGCTAACATTTGTGGGAAGTAGGATTTGAAGAAAGGAATAGACTGAACTAAATGAAAATGTTGCAGCACTTCCCAAAGAAGGTGATTTGATTGTGGATCATGTAGTCTAAGCAACTTTTAGAATCATAGAATCACAGAATGATAGGGTTGGAAGGGACCTTTAGAGATCATCTAGTCCAACCCCCCTGCAGAAGCAGGGTCACCTAGATCAGGTCACACAGGAACATGTCCAGGCAGGTGTTGAAGACCTCCAAGGAAGGAGCCTCCACAACCCCTCTGGGCAGCCTGGGCCAGGGCTCCCTCACTGAAACACTGACAGAGTTTTTTCTTGTGTTTAAGTGGAACTTTTTGTGTTCCAGCTTCATCCCATTAACCCTTGTCCTGTTGCTAGCTACTATAGAAAAATGGGATGTCCCAACCTCCTGACACCCACCCTTTAAATATTTATAAATGTTAATAAGATCCCCGCTCAGTCTCCTCTTCTCCAGACTAAACAGCCCCAGGTCCCGCAGCCTTTCCTCATCAGGAAGATGCTCCAGTCCCCTGATCATCTTGGTGGCCCTGTGCTGGCCTCTCTCCAGCACTTCCCTGTCCCTCTTGAGCTGAGGAGCCCAGAACTGGACACAGGACTCCAGATGAGGCCTCACCAGGGCAGAGGAGAGGGGGAGCAGAACCTCCCTTGACCTGCTGACCACACTTCTTGATGCATCCCAGGCTGCCATTGGCCTTCTTGGCCACCAGGGCACATTGCTGGCTCATATTTAGCTTATTATCAATCAGGATTCCCAGGTCTCTCTCTGCAGAGCTGCTGTTCAGCAGTGCAACCCGCAGCCTGTCCTGGTGCATGGGATACTTTTCCTACTCTGCACTCAAAATGTGTTGACTTGACATTGTCATGCTACTCTTTATCTTTTTGTGCCTCTGAGGCAACTCCTCTGCTCTTAACCATAGCATGTAAATATCTTCCTCCCAGGTATGTTTACCTATGGCTATCTGTGTATTGCAGATTAAAGCTTGCAGATTCAAGAAGTGGTGATTGAATTTCCTAGTCTACAGTAGATCAGTATTTGAATTTTGTAGTTGAAAAGCATGCCAATAGAAACTTTGGAAGGGTTCTTATATGCTCTCACTCAGTTATACTAGTTTTGGGTAGAAGAGAGCCTTTTTGGAGCAATTGGCTGTATTCTGAAGTAAAAAAGGAAATTCTAAAGGCACTATTATCCTGAAAGAAAGCTAAAGGTTTCCTGTGAAAGCTACAGCCTAAGAATCATATTATCTTTCTTCTTCACTTCTACCATCAGATTTATTCTGCGTTGAGTGAACTGAGATGTGTTGTGATAAGGAACCCTTGCTCAGTTCTCATCACTCACTCCAGCAGTTTGATGGTATTAACTGGACACAAGTTCATCAGCTGTGAACAGATACCACCAGAATGGGATTTTTTTTTTGACTGTTGCTCTTCTGAGATTGCATTTGAGTGTGCAATTGTCTTATTAAAATTAAGTGGGAAAAGAAAAGCACAGAAGCAATTGCACACATAAACCCAAGCTACTGGGTCATTAGAACGTGACATATTTCCCATAAACACACTGTGACATGAGTAGCAGATATTGGTCTCAGTGAACAACTATCCATCCTTTTCTTAGCATCTGGACCTGTAGATTTCTAAAGCAACAATGCCATAATAAACACAAAGGTGCTTGCCATCTGTTCTGCTTTATGAAGACTGTTTGCTGCCCTTGTAATTCTGGAAAGTTTCCAGCAAATGTTCCAGCAAATTTGAGCATAGAAATAATCAGGTGTGAGGCACATTAGCATTAGTGTGTATCACGTGCTATAGCTATGAAGCAGCAAAGAAATACAAGGAAGAGGAAGACAGAGCACCAAGTAGAAGAAAACAAATGTTAATAGCAATAAAAGGTATTTGATTTTTTTTGTTTCTTAACATTTTCTCCAAAATTTAATAAATCTATGCACAGAAAAGCCAATGGTGAGGTTGTGATTTCAAAAAAGCTAGAAAGTTCCAGTTTCCGGTTTTCCCACTTAATTTTCATTTTGTTCCAGTTCTGGGCTCCTCAGCTCAAGAGGGACAGGGAAGTGCTGGAGAGAGGCCAGCGCAGGGCCACGAAGACGATCAGGGGACTGGAGCATCTTTCATACAAGGAAAGGGTGCAGGACCTGGGGCTGTTTAGTCTGGAGAGGAGGAAACTGAGGGAAGATCTTATTAACATTTATAAATATCTAAAGGGTGGGTGCCAGGAGGTTGGGACATCCCTTTTTTCTATAGTAGCTAGCAACAGGACAAGGGGTGATGGGATGAAGCTGGAACACAAAAAGTTCCACTTAAACATAGGAAAAAACTATTTCACTGTGAGGTGGGGGAGCCCTGGCACAGGCTGCCCAGGGAGGGTGTGGAGGCTCCTTCCTTGGAGCTCTTCAAGACCCGCCTGGACACGTTCCTGTGTGACCTGATCTAGGTGACCCTGCTTCTGCAGGGGGTTGGACTAGATGATCTCTAAAGGTCCCTTCCAACGCTACCATTCTGTGATTCTAAAAGTTGCTGCTGGTGAGCTCCTGATCAACTGCACAGATGTCCCTGGTGTCTTTCAGAGAAACTATACTGCCTGAGACGAGCTCAGGCACCTGTGACGTTTGGAGCTTGTAACAAAGATAAAAAGGTACAGATGTCATGTATAGAATGGGTGGCAATAAGTGGCTCTGAAAAGGGAGACAGCGGCAACACAGGGACAACACTTTAAACTAGGAAAAAATTACCATAAGATCATTAGGTTTGGAAGTAGAACTGAAAACAGGTCAGCCAAAACATTTCTACCTCACTTGAGTATCTCAAGTCTTCCAGTCCTCACTGTGGACTAATGAGATGCTCTTGCTGTCATCTGTTCAAAGAGGCAACAGAAACAATTTCCAACAAAATGTCTTTTAGACCAGGTATAAGTAGATTTAGGAAAAAAACATTGTTCTGGCCAGTAGATTTTGATTAAAAGTGTTTTGAACAAAATGGACAACTAGCTGTTCTGGTTTCTATTTAGAACATTGTACAGTCTTCCTTTTTAATCATACAGAAGACCTACATGAGCCAGGATAGCCTGCCAGGAGCTGAATATCTAAAGATGACAAAGACCTTCATAATATTTTTCATTAGGACACATCTTTAAGTTTTATTTCCTCAAAATTTTAAATTGAAATGACAAGAATGGAATATTAAAATAACAGACCACTCCTCAAAACCTGAGCAGAAAAAAACATCTCAGGTTTCTTTTTGAGTCTGAGTTTTGTGAGCTGGCATTAGATGTTTGGTTAGTAATTCTAGAATTTGGAACAGAGCTAAGGCATGATCCAGATTAGAACCTTCATGCAAAGTCAACACTGCTATTTAAGGTCTCCATCAGTGCAACTATGCTCCTGAATTGCTATTAACATGTTTGACCAGCCAACAAACAGATAAAATGTTCATTTTAAAGGAAAAAAAACCCAACTAAGGCTGTGGTCCATGGTGATAAGAAAACAAGCTGTCAGAATTCTCTGGGATAGATTCATGGAATGGTAGGGGTTGGAAGGGACCTTCAGAGATCATCTAGTCCAAACCCCCAGCAGAAGCGGGGTCACCTAGATCAGATCACACAGGAACGTGTCCAGGCAGGTCTTGAAGACCTCCAAGGAAGGAGCCTCCACACCTTCCCTGGGCAGCCTGTGCCAGGGCTCCCTCACTGAAACACTGACATAGTGTTTCTTATATTTAAGTGGAACTTTTTGTGTTCCAGTTTCACCTCATTACCCCTTGTCCTGTTGCTAGCTACAATAGAAAAAAGTGCTGTCCCAACCTCCTGACACCCACCATTTAGATACTTGTAAATATTAATGAGTTTCCCCCTTAGTCTCCTCCAGACTAAACTGCCCCAGTTCCCGCAGCCTTTCCTCGTAGGAAAGATGCTCCAATCCCCAGAGTTACCCAGGGTTATCAGAGAACTAAGAAAATATGCTCCAGTACAGTATTTCTTTAGATGTTTTTGTTTTGTACTTAAAGCCTTTTTCTATGTTAAGGTTTTCATAAATAAACTCACATAAAATAATATGTAACAAGAAGCTGCTTTTGAAGACGTGTCACGTGAAAAGAAAAGAAAGACAACACCTCTTTGTACCACTCAGGTCAGGACACAATCCTGGACATGAAGGCTTCAGAGGATATTGATAAAAAAGAAGAGAGACCATGAAATGGAAGCAAAACAATAAAGAGTCCTGGAAGAATTGATTTATGAGAACGATAAAAAAGGTAAAACAAATCTATAGCTAAGCAGTGACTACGGATAAAAGAGAGCAATAGAAGTTGGCATGCTTTACAGCCATGCAGGGAAATCTTACTGGAATAATATGAGCATTTGGGGAAATGGCAGCCCTGTGAACTCATTCCAAGATGAGCTGGTAGAAGAGCTCAGTAGGTTGACTAACGTAAGAAAAACAACAGGAGAAACAAACAAAGCGATTGGATACAGATGACAGAAACAACAGGGCTAGATTTTAATCCTAAATTTGAGAGCATATTAATGTTCAACTGGAGCTGGGAGAAAGAACTGGTGATTTTGGCTGCTATAGCAGCTGGCCTCAGCCTATATTATTTGCCTTTTTTCACAGTGGGCAAGGAAATAGAAGGATCACGTATGCTTGTGATGCTAAGTTGCTTGTGAGGCAGGATAGATACTTATCCTTAATTCAGGCTAAATACAATGCAAGGGGTTGTGGAAAGAATTGAACTTTGCTTGCTGTAATTAGGACCTGACTCTGCCTTAATGAGCCATTTTGTGAGGACAGATCAATGACTTCTCACTCTAGTGACCACAGACACACTACCATCCACTTGGAAAAAACCCAAACCTTTTGTTGATCTGAAATGAAATACTGAAGGGTTTTTCTGGTTTGTGAGTGTTGGAAAGGTCTTGATACCAGCCTCCAAAAGGACACTCCTGAATTTGTCATACAAGTTACTGAGTTTGGCAGCTATATCTGTAGGGCAAGAAAGGTGTTCACTTTTTTCTCTCGTGGATGAGATGAAACTCCCAGGATACTCTAGTGAGGGAAAACCACAGCATGTATATAAAGGGACCTGCATGCCAGCACAAGCCTGGCTCCAAGATTTCTGGCACTGACACACCAATGAGTGGGGTTTAGCATTTTGATTCTATGATTATCAGGAAAGACAGAAAAAAAGTATTACTTGAAGATTCAAACAAACTTGATGCTGCCTTCTGTGAAGGTGGTTCAGAGGCTGTGTTCTTCTGAAGCAGCCCTATTCAGAAGGAAAGCAACCTCCAAAGTTGCATTAAATGAGCAGTAAATATCATGTGAGGGCACAAAAAATGGTCATTTTAGTAAAAATCTATATGGTTTCGTGAGTTTTCTAGTTCTGACTGTTAGGCTGACTGTTGAATAACCATTACCCACCCACACCAGTTACACCAGCCATGAGGCTGCTCCACTTCACAAACAGCTTCTCCTGGAGTTTCTTGTGCCTGTAAAGCCATAAAGACATATTTATGTCCCAGGTCACAACCTAAATAAAGTTCTCTGAGAGATGAACATTTTCACAGTTAGCACACAGAATATGCAGGAGCTGGGTATCAGAAAAGACAGACACTTGGCCAAATTCCTTATGACAAGATACTCCCTGTCTTCTTTTTAATTGGGAAAAACTTCCAAAGACTTGTGTCTTTAGATGACTAAGGTGTTTTTTGGTGAAGGATGTTTTGGTAAGATGGGGTTTTTTTTGCCTTGGGGAACAAGAAAGTGACTGCTAATGGGCAGGGTTGCCATCCAGAGGGATCTAGGCAGGCTGGAGAAATGGGCCAGGTGGAAGGTTTCAAAATTCAACTACAAACACAAAGTCTTAAACCTGGGAAGAAGACCTCTTGCAATGACATAGACTGGGGACTGTCTGGTTATGGAACAGCTCTGCTGAAAAGGATCTTGGAAGACAGTAAGCTGAACATGAGCCATCAGTGTGCCTTGGCAGGAAAGAAGGCTAGCAGCATGTGGGGTTGCACAGGAGAACAGCCAGCAGATCAAGGGAAGTGATTATCCCTCCATTAACACTGAGATTCTGTGGCTAGGTTTTGTGTTCCCCAGTGCAACACAGGCTGATAAACTGGAGTCAGTTCAGTGAAGGACCACCAGGATGCTCAGAGGGACAAAGCACGTGCTCTGTGAGGAGAAGCTGGTGGACTGGTGCTTTGAGGGCACTTAGCAGGCCCCCTTGACCTATGACCTATGTCATTGGAAGACAGCCATGATTCACTTTAGTGGTGCAACAAGACAATGGACATGAACTGAAAAGAGGTTCAAACTGCTGCTCAGAGATGTTGTACAGTCTCTGTCCTTTGGAGTTTTCAAGACTCAGTGGAACTCAACTCCAAGCAACCTGGCCTGACCTCAGATCTGAGACTGTTTTGAGCAGGAGATTGGACTAGAAACACTGGGAGGTGTATTCTTACCTGAATTACCCTAGGGCTCATTCTCAATAAATATTGAGGAAGTATATGAGATACAGGAAAGATTAGGTGAGAATATTGATGCCAAGACTAGAAAACAGACTGTAGGCTGACTCCTGTAGTGAAATTGCCAGTTCAGTTGGGTCGTCTTGCATGGTACAGGCAACTGGAATCTACTGAAGGATTACACTACATCGAAGTGAGATCAGAGAGGATTGTAGGCAACTATTTACTAGAGCACTAGATTTAATACTCAGATCTGCCGAAATGTATCACAGACTACTTAGACAATTTCAGCAGGACTTCAGTCTACATCTGATCTGATATCTGCTGGCAGTTAAACTGGCAAGTGCTTGCTTTTCCACATTTTTGCTTATGGAAAGAGCATATGCAAAGAGCAGTATGTGCATCCCATAATGCTAACAACTAAAAGATAGTGGTTTAGTGTGCAACCAAGGGAAGATGTGGTGCATATGGAAATGATATTACTCTTTTTCTCCTGGTTTATCTGTATGGTTCATAAAATCTTTAAAAACAAACAGTGTTTTAACAGTGTGTGGTGGTTCTAACTGGGGTAGAGTAGTATCGAGTGTGGGGCTAAGTTTTGGATTTGTGAGGGGAAAAGGGTTGATAATTCAGGGATGTTTTAGTTATTGTGGAGCAGTGCTTGCACAACATCAAGGCCTTTTCTGCTTCTTACACCCCACTCCAGCAGTGAGTAAGCTGAGAGGCACAAGAAGTTGGGAGGGGACACAGCTGACCCCTGGGATAGTCCATAACACGTGATGCCATGTATAGCATATAAAGCCAAGGGAAGAGGGAAGGAAGGCAGGGATATTCACAGTGATGATGTTTGTCTTCCCAAGTCACTATTATGTGTGATGGAGCCCTGCTTTCCTGGAGATGGTTGAACATCCTCCTACCATGGGAAATGGGGAATGAATTCCATGTTTTGTTTTGCTTGTCTTGCTCTACTTATTAAACTGTCCTTATCTCACGAGTTTTCCCACTTTTGGCCTCCTGATTCTCTCCCCTGTCCCACTGGGGTGATGTGAGTGAGAGGCTGTGTGGTGCTTAGTTGCCAGCTGTGGTTAAACCATGACATAGCAGAAAGGAAAACAAAAAGCAGCAGATTGTACCCTAGAACAAGATCCATCCCATTAATTCTATGCATTAGTTAATCAAGCAATACAGAACTCTTGTTATGCTACCAAGCCATTTAAAAAAAGCAAGTTAATCATGCTCAAGTGACTGACAATACAGCAGCACTTTCCCCAGGCTTCATTTGGAATCTAATTTCTTTAATCCAACAAGCACAGCAATGCAGCAGGCAAGTGGAGTCTATTCTAGTTTAAGTAAAGAAATTGTACCTACTTCAGAAACTATAAAATTTAACTTCTATCCACTGAATTATTTCAAATAGAATGACATCAATTTCATGTTATAATTCCCTTTGTCAAGGTTGCCAGTTTTATACCTAGGCTTTGTCAGCAAAAGTTGGGGGGGGTGTGTTTTTTTATGTCCTGGTTATATTCTCTGTTGTCAGAGATATTGTATTTGAAACAAAAAGCACTCATAGTACACCTGGAAAATCTACGATTAATACCAGTACATGGTGTCTGTGTTAACACACATTATTATTAGAAGAAAGGTATAATAAAAGTGGACTTGTTCTGAACTGGATTAACTCACTGTAAGAGTGGACACAGATTTTATGTTTGCTATGCTGGGTTAAGAGTCTGCAAAAGGCAATATGTAAATATGGTTTAACATTATCTTTTTGTGTATTCACTTTAATTTTCTACCTTTTAAATGCTTCCTTTATCACGTGTTTTCTCTTCTTTTCTCCATTATAACCTGAAAGCTATCCAAATAATCTCAGTATTTGAACCACAAGCTTCTTTTCTACTTGTTTTCAAACTCCTCCTTTCCCCTCCTTCAATACAGATTCATCTCCCTTTTATTCCAATCCATGACTTGACATTTTTCACTCCTAGGAGCGGATATCACGGAATCTGTAATATCTCATGAGATATTATAGCATGGGGTGGAGAAGCATGTAATCTACTGAAAAGAGGAATGGAGAAAAATTCAGTGCAGGAAGGTGGCTGAGCTGAGAACATGCAGGCAGTCCCTTAGGTATCAGGGATCTAAGGCTGATAGAACAGTTGTATGATGAAACACGAGCAGAGAGCGGCTGTTGTGATGGTCGTGTTCAAGACAAGATCATTGCTATTGTAATTCCTTTCTCTCTGTCCCTGGTTTCAAAGCTAGAAAATCGCTAATGTTGCTTTCTGCATATTTTCAAACCAGAATTGATCTCTTTTTAAACACTGTGTTTTGGTTATCAACAGCTTAATTAAGAGACAATTGTGACTATCCTAAAATAGCAGGATAATAAAGGAATTGTCTATAGAAGAGACAAGACATCTCTAATTATAGAATTCATCCTCTTAGAATATGAAAACATTAAAATAAACAAGTCAGAGCACTGCTTAACTTCCAAGACTGTGTAATTACAAGCAAGTTGTACAGAAAAACTAGGTATCCAACTGTTTATTACAGCTATGTTCAGAGGTCATGTTAGGAACATGCTTCTGAAGACATATTCAAATACAAGGGTATATACTTTTTATCAGACAAGATAACAATATTTCAGTCTTCTGATGAAACTTACATATGAAATCATCTGCATTCTAAAATGACAAAAATCACTTTTCTCACACAGAAATTATTCTGTATCATATTAAAGATGGTGAAATCCATTTTTTTTAAAGTTAGGTAGTTTCCAAAGTAAATATCTTAGGAAATTTTAACTCTATTGAGCAATTAAGGATGAGTCAACCTCACAAACAATGAGGATATTTTGACTGCAAAATAAAAACAGTTACTAAGATTTATTCAGGACAGGAAGAACTGATTTTTACTGGGGGATGATGAAAAGGAAAAGGTACTTTTCATGAGGACTTGAAGTACTTGTGCATTGCACATAAGTTATTACAGAAACACTGCTGCTTCCTAATGAAAACATTGGGAAAAAGAGTTGTATTGATCTGCACAAGTTACCATGTGTGATTTCTGTCTCAAATTGATGTTTTTATATAGTGACGTGCTGTGATTACAAACTATGGAGTGTCTTCTTTCAAATGTGATGTTAAGGCACAAAGATTTGAATCCTTGTTTTTGCCACTTTTACTGAAGAAATGTTCACACTCCACTGCCATAAGTATAACAGACCACTAGTTTTGATGAATTGTGTTAGACAGACTTCAGAAGACAATCCAGGATCATGCTTCAACAAAAGTTTCACTGTGAGGGTGAGGGAGCCCTGGCACAGGCTGCCCAGAGGGGTTGTGCAGTCTCTTTCCTTGGAGGTCTTCAAGACCTTCCTGGACATGTTCCTGTGCAACCCAATCTAGGTGACCCTGCTTCTACAGGGGGGTTGGACTAGATGATCTCTAAAAGTCCCTTCCAACTCCTATCTTTCTATGATTCCATGAAATTAGAATAAGGTGGCAAACACATACCTGAAAAAAGAAATAGTGCCCATTACAGGTACACTGTGCAGACCATATGGTACTGAAATTTCACAACAAGGATGTAATTTGGTTTTAAAGATGAGTGAAATGAGCAGGTGTGGGATAACATACCATGAACAGGAATCTTTTTGAGCATGAAATGCTCAGCATAATGAGGAAGTTACAGCTCAGAACAGAGAAACACAACATAACTCCAAAGAGACATTTGCAAACAAATACCCTGCATGCAAAACCTGAATAAAATATGCTGTTTGGCTTTTGTTTTTAAGACTCCTAATAGCCATCTTCTTTCATTCATTAATATTCTATGAATATAAAGGAGGAAGATGAGGCATCAGTGTGTGCCATCATATACAAATTACCCCAGAGTTTCAAGAGCTTCTTTGTTTTCAGTGTTGGAACGTAAGGTCATGATATTCTGCCAAGAGCTTTGGCTTATGTGATGGTCCAAAATAGCTCAGTTTCGCTTTCTTTACCTATATTTGTCCCCTCACAGTCAGTAGGGATAACACAGAGTTTTGACAGTGCAGGGGAGGAAGAGACAAGTGTTATCCCATGGATGGACAGATTCTGCAAGAGCCATCCCACTGGTTTGTCCACACTAACAAGAATTGGCAAAGAGGAAGAAATGTTTATTCCCAATAAATTTTAGAGTGCGTGTAGGCACACACATTTTAATTAGAATTTAGGGATCCCAAAAGGGAAATACTTCCACGAGATGAAGCAGTGCTTCAAAAGCACTTTTACATTTTGATTTGAGTTCTTGGAGTCTGATGCTAACGTTTCACCCTGTTCTCTGAAGTGACATGATAGGTGTCTTCATTTGTAAGATCGCATTGCCATTTCTCAGACAAAATGCTATTACATCTCCAACCCTGCACAGATGATCTTGTAATTATGTCTTTTTTTCTTTAGTTATTTTTTAGTTTTTAACCTACTGCTATATTGTATAATTCTAAATACATTTGATATTGAATCACCTATTTTTCCCCATTTATTTTTCCACACTTTTATTTGATCTTTCTATTTTTTTCCTTGATGCATGTGCCTTTCAGTAATTGTCATGGTGTACATTTATTACACCATTAGTAGAAACTTGTGCAGATAAACCCCTATCTGACCTGTAATCTGTTCATATACTATTTAACAAGCCCTTTTTTATGTGGCTCAAACCCTAAGTACGATTGTTGTTTTGATGTCTGTTCTCCAGACTGGAAACAGTGGACACTACTCTCTTCAAGTATAAATATATCTTCAAAAGATTATTAAACTATTTAATGAATGAAAAGTAAATATATATATATGTAATACCATATTTATAATTAGATTAATACAAAGTAATGCACTATTTTTTTGTCTTTGGAAGTTGTGTTTCCAGATGCAATAAACTGAATAATATTGTAATGTCTTGATGGTCCATAACCACCAAATATTTGTGCTGAAACACAAGGATCCTTACTCAAAGATAATATGACAAATTGTTTTGCATGTAACATAATCAATATAAGAATAAGGAATGAGGGCAGAAAGATAGAACAACAGAAGTTGATGAGTTCCCTGCTTGATTTCGTCACAAATGGGTTATTGTTTGGCAGGATAGATCCAAGAGAGATTAGTTATTATGCTATCATAGAATCATAGAATGGTAGGGTTGGAAGGGACCTTTAGAGATCATCTAGTCCAACCCCCCTGCAGAAGCAGGGTCACCTAGATCAGGTCACATAGGAACATGTCCAGGTGGGTCTTGAAGATCTCCATAGGAAGGAGCCTCCACACCCTCCCTGGGCAGCCTGTGCCAGGGCTCCCTCACCTCACAGTGAAATAGGTTTTTTCTTATATTTAAGTGGAACTTTTTGTGTTCCAGCTTCATCCCATCACCCCTTGTCCTGTTTGTAGCTAAGTATCAATGACTGATGAGATTCCTGTGGGCATCACAGAAGAAGAACTATTCAGAAGGGATTTAAAGAAAAGAGTAGAAGACCTACAGCTATTTCTACAATGATATATGGGCAGAATACAGAAGAAAGAAAGGCTGATGGGAAAAATGGGAACAAGAAGTTTGAAGCTGAGGTACCTGCACAGCATGGAAAAAGAATTACCACTCAATTCTACACCTGAAGGATTGGCTAGTAAAATGGAAGAGGTGTACACTTATGTATAATCCTAATGATATTGAAAAAGAGCACAAAATTTGGTAATATGAAAGAGGGATTAGAACTGGAGGAATAACAAAAATTAATACAGTGACAAACACTTGTTTTTTCATCTCTTTGATAAGCATAAAATAGTGCAAAGTCACAACAAGGTTTAATTTTCAGGTTTCAGGAAGAAAGTTGTATCAAGGATAACAGAAGATACAACTGCAGTGTATTTCTAAATGCATCACTCCTTCTAGTTAAAATGTGCTGCTACATAGATACTATGTTATGGGTCTATATGAGCTGTGTTTCACTTATAGTGTGATCATTGAGGTTTTTCACAGAAATGGTTTACTGGGCACAGAATAAGAGTCCTCCAAGACCATGCATATGTGACTGCCTATAGGATAAAGGAGAATCATAGAATGGTAGGGGTTGGAAGGGACGTTTAGAGATCATCCAGTCCAACCCCCCTGCAGAAGCAGGGTCACCTAGATCAGGTCGCATAGGAACATGTCCAGGCAGGTCTTGAAGACCTCCAAGGAAGGAGACTCCACAATCCCTCTGGGCAGCCTGTGCCAGGGCTCCCTCACCTCACAGTGGAAGACTTTTTTCTTATATTTAAGTGGAACTTTTTGTGTTCCAGCTTCACCCCATCACCCCTTGTCCTATTGCTATCTACTATAGAAAAAAAGAGATGTCCCAACCTCCTGACACCCACCCTTTAGATATTTATAAAGGGTGAAGCAGTGCCTGATGTTTGACTTTAGCAATGTTATTCAAATGCAGAACATTGAAATACACAAATTACCACAGTAATATTGATTTTCAACTAATTTAATTTCATTTTCTATGATAATTGGCTGAAGAACAGTAACCTAAAACATACCCAAAGATGCAATTTTATCTAGGGTTAGGCAACTTCCTTAAAAAATAAAGAGCAAAGAGACAAAGTCCTGTCTTCATTCAAGTTAAGAACCTGAGCTTGTGAGGACAAACAAGCATCTGCATACCTACCTGGAGATGCAATCACATGTACTTTACTGTTAATGGGGATGAAATTATTCACCTGCTCAGAGAATCACAGATGCAGAGTCAACACCTGGTCCCTATCCCAGACCTTCTGATCTGTGGGAATGGAGGTATAAAAGGGTAAGGCTAATTTGTGCACCTGCCTAAAAGCTTTGGTTCCAGCAAGTAAGTTCTATTAATTGAAACAACATTCTTAAAGAATTCAAGAACACATTTTAATTTGTTCAAAAGCTCCAAAATCCTATCTCCTGTTTAACTGTGGTTCAGGGGCATAACACGTCGCAGGGACTGAGCAATTTACTGAGCACTTAATTACTGAGTGCAAATTTTCTCAAGTGCCTGGCTAATGAGTTTAGCAAAAACAAGCAAAGGAATAACCAGAAAAAAGGTGCAACACTGGGTGAGTTTTATGAAATTAATGACAGAGCCTTAGCTGATTTGCATGTAATACCTGCCTAGATTGCTTTTGCAGTTCCAACTGGAAAAGATAATGCTTCCTTTTTCAGCCTTACACTTCTCCATTTTGTTGCTATGTGCCATTGATCTGATGCAGCATTTTAACTTGATTTTTTTTTTGTTTTTTGTGGCTCCAATTAACCCAATGTTCAATAAATAAGGGGCTGAACTTTCATCTCCAATTCACAGTTATATTCTTTACTTACCCAGGCTATCCAGCTCTAAAGCACTTTCAGATTAAACAGGAATTACTGTTCTTTATCATATTCTTAGGCTCTCTTCTGCATTCTGTCTTAGAACTGCGTAAGTCTTAGAACTTAGAAAAAGACTTTAGACATTCTCATTGGTTTCTTTTTCTAAATATGTGCTTTCCCCAGTTAGGTATTTTCTCTATACAAAGAGACTTGTTTAAGCCTCAAAAGACAAAGTCTCGGGACTTTTCATAACATTTATAAGTAACGGTAATAATTACAGCAGGTCTTCTTTTACTTTGTATTCCCTTTTTATTGGATGATACAAGGCATAATGAAAACAGACTCATTTTAGGATTTTTCTCACTATATTACATCTTGTATAACCACTCACAACTCTGCCAAATTGGTATAAAGACCTACAAAGTCTGAACTGTGCTGGTCTATGGCAGCTTGGAATTTGCACTGGTAAATATGTGGGTTGATAAAGGTGAGTGGTAAGAGAAGACAGACAATCAGATATCCCTAGTTTAAACAGAGCTTAATTTTGGATCATATCTGAATTCCTGTAAATTATGCTCCAAATAAACTGAATTACTAATATCCAGTAAGCTAAATACCTGCTAAATTCTGTTTCTGGGATAAAATTTCAGAACCTGATTCCATTTTGCTTGCAGTACAAAAGAAATGTTTCCAACTTGATAGAAGTAAGATTCCTTTATGATGTCAATGATTGGAAATTATTTCAGATTTGTCAAAGGGACTCAACTCAACTGTTCAAAAAGCCTTGCAATTTTCATTCTGCATCTAGAGAAAAAGTCTTGAACAGTGAAAGGGGCGGGCAGAGAGGGAAGCACATTAGTTAAACATGCCACAGGTTAACTGACAGAGAATGAAACCATTCATCCTTTAAAATGAAATCTTGCTCTGAGTACTGTGTATTCTATATCCAGGGCTGTTCTTTTCGCTGTTCTTGAAGTTCTCTTCCAATCCAGAACAAACAGTTCTTAGTGTAACTGATCTGGATTAATTCATACCATATTTCATAGCATGTATTTTGACCTAAATGGTTTTAGCTAATATATATCATAGAATCATAGAATGGTAGAGGTTGGAAGGGACCTTTTAGAGATCATCTAGTCCAACCCCCCTGCAGAAGTAGGTACACCTAGATCAGGTCACAAAGGAACGCGTCCAGGCAGATCTTTGAGAACATACAGTTAACAGTCAGAATTTTCTCCTGGAATATCACTAATAAATGTAAAAAAAACCTTGGCTGCTTGAGAAATAAATATAATTTAAGGTCTAAATAAATATAATATCAACTCTATTTCCATAAAATTTGAGATCAATACTTTTGAGGCTGTGGAATACTCTGGTTGCATGAATATGATTTGAATTTAGTTACTGCCGTGACTGATGTGCTAAAATGCATTATTTATTATTTCATTACAGTGTCATTGAAATCTTTGGCCTGTTCTGATGTGTAACTCTATTTCTTCTCATTTTCCTCCAATTACTAACTGCCACAGCCTACAGAATAGCTCTCAGGAGAGTCTAAGGCAAAACTTAGTTTGCTTCAGCAGTGCAGAGTAAATTCTAGCAGTGTTACAATAATAAATTTGTTTAAGAATATCAATTTCTGAACTGGTCTATTTTATGCTTAAGATTTATTCTCCATAAATTGTGTACTGATGGAAGTCATGCATATGAAGCCAAGATATGTGTACTGCTAAGTGTATTGTTTGAATATGAAGATGGGACTGGAGTTTAAATGTGAGATACTAAGATGTGTCCATGGTTCCCTGTTTTGGGGTATTTTCTGAAGCCTCGAGCCCTATGTGAATATAAATGCTGTGATCTTTGAATTGGGAAGTATCAGAGCTAATGCTGATGTTAGATGTGAATGTTCAGAAAGTTCAGCTGCTATGCTATGCTACTCCTCAAATACTGCATCTACTTAGTGGAACTCCTAAATACACTATTATGTATAAAAACTCTTCAAAGAGACAAATAGTTCAGCTTGGCCAAAAGCAAGCAGAATCTGGAGAATGTAGGAAGAACTACTCCAAGATGGTATTACTGTTCACTTGGTATAGACGGTCCACAGAGAAAAACATGTACAAGAAGTAGAACCAACCACAAGTTGTTTTTGTTTAAGTCTCGTGGAAATTTAGGGAAGGAATGATGAGACTCTCCTGAAGTGGAGGAGGAGAGGTGTTCCTTGACATTATGACCAATGTTGGCTTGCAGCCTAGGGAGTTTAATTTTGGTTCTGAGGTACCTAGGTTGGAACTAGATGTAGACTGCAGATCCTGTAGATCCACTTTAGCTCTGCTGTAGATGTAAAGTATAAAGTGACTTCACTACAGAAGATAGAACTTGATTTAGAAACAACCTAGCATAGTTTTTGTCATATCTGAACTACTTTTAACAAGACTTGTCATGAGCAGTAGAGCCTAATAAGTTCTGTAAGGCAAGACAAAAGAGCTAGTAGATGAAAGAGATGGAAGAGTAGGAACCAGAACTGCTGGAGGAGATACAAAATACTGAGTCACCTGAACAAAAGAGACATTAGAAGAGAATGCATGCACTACTCTAGTTTTGCACACTGTGTATTGCTGATGCTGGTAGATAAGCATGTTGTCCTTAGACATTAACTCAGCGATAAGGGTCTATAGAGGATTGAGCTCTGACTTTAATATAGGAAATTAATGGAAGTAGCTGATGTACTGGACTAGTATTTTCCCTGTTTCTTACAATAGAATCACATTTGGCAGAGCACACTTAAACATATACCTATGGTTTTACCATCCAGGGTCTTTAATTGAGGTATGGTAGTGGTGGAAGGACTTTGAAAGCCAGGTTCTGACTGCTGTGTGATTATAAATGCTCAAGCATAAAACAGCATTAATGAAGACCTTTTGTATGTATTTTCTTTTCCAAAATGATGAACTGTGGCTGGTCAATAACACTTAGAAACAAGTGTACAGTGCATGATTAAAAAATAGATACATCATGTAAAATATTTTTTTATTCTTACCTACAATAAAAATGGATTGAATATGGACAGAAAAAAAGGAAGAACCTATAATCCAAAGGTTAGTGTGTTTTTCTATTGGAACAAACAGGAAGCTCTTTGGAACAGATCTGGATCAATCATGAGTTGTCAGAACCAAAACTCTTGGGTGAAAGGGCCCATTCAATGAAATATTTCGTTTAGGGAAGTGCTCTACTCTACAGTCTGGAATGAAACTGATGGTCAAAACCATGAGCATGACCAGAGTCCTCCTGTCTAAATAATTTTTAACACAGTTTGGGAGGATTAAGGTCAGATGTGGAAGACTCAATTCAAGCATCTGATTCAAGTATCTGATGGCAACGAATCTGAGGTTGAACATTCAGGACAAAAACCAAACAGGAGCTTGAGGATGGCTTATGCCTATATGGATGTGCACAAATCTATTTGTCCTGAAACGAGACAGATTTATCAAAATGACCAGCTGAATGGCATCTGCCCAAATCCTATTTAGGCATTTCCTAGCAACAGTGAAAATCAAGCCAGGGAACACGCTCAAAACTGAGCAGTGCAAGATGACTCTAGTGATTTGCTTGTTTTATGAACACTGATGTAGTCTTAGTGTCTTGCATTCCAGTCTTCTTATTGTCAGGGTTATTACTTTTAGAAGTTCAGTAAATGGTTAACTATTCCCTCTCAATAGCAAAGAGCATGAGAAGAGCAGTTGAAGACACTCCAGTACAGTCACTACTGAATCCCTGAGCACAAAGGCACTGTCAACAAAGCATTTGAAGCAGAGGAGAAGAATGGTGGTGTTCATTTTGACCAAAGTTCAGTACTGAGAGAGGCTTTAGCCTAGTTTTCAACAGCTATTATAGAGAAATCTGTGGCAACTCATCCACGTGACTCGCATCTCTCTTTTACTTAGTGGTCTTAATATGATGCTTTAAACATCAGACAATATCCCTAGGTGGTTTCCCTCTTCTGATCTGTCCTAGTTATTCAGGCACTTGCCTAAGCCAATGATGCTGTGCTGACACTTCTTGATCTAGAGCTTGCTTGTTGGAGATGGGAACTTTTATAAGATGAAGCAATGAGCTGCAGAAATACCCTTCCCAGCTTTGGTTGCAGTGGCACTGTCACACAGATGGCTGCCCTACAGCGCTACATGTTGTGTAAGGATGCATATGTTGTTTCCTTCTTTGAGTAACACTGTCTCAGTAACCAAACACTCAGGACTGAGGCATTATGGTATGGTGTAAGCTCATGCAACTCCTCATGCTTATAGTGAGACAATGTGTACTGATTAGACTTTTAGGTTACTTTCAGATGTATGACCACATCTGAAGATTATTTCTAAAAATGGATATTCAAATGATTGACCACACATATATTTTGATTGCATTTTCTTTTCTACTAAGTAGTCTTGTCTCTGATTGTGTTTTCTCTGGTAAGTTTTTCTTCCAAAGTGAATTTACGTTGATCATTTTTATGCATTAATCATGTGTCACGAGATGTGAGTTCTAAAATTCCCTCTTGATGTAAAATTACAAATCCAATTAAAACTTAATGGAAATATTGGATAACTCATCAGATTATAGAAACACAGAATGGTAGGGTGGGAAGGGACCTTTAGAGATCATCCAGTCCAACCCCCCTGCAGAAGCAGGGTCACCTAGATCAGGTCACACAGGAACTTGTCCAGATGGGTCCTGAAGACCTCCAAGGAAGGAGCCTCCACACCCTCCCTGGGCAGCCTGGGCCAGTAATGCACTTGTGATTATTATTTTAATTTAGCCCTTCAGAACGATGAGCTATATGGGCTCACAATTATCCAGGACAAAGACAATATTTTTATGTAGCTTTTTCGCTTCTCTTTATTTTTTTTTTTTTTTTGTAATATATATTATAGAAAGAAAGTAGTTTTGAGATTAAATGTAGGCAAAGCAACCTGCCCAAACTTTCACGGAGTTCTATGAGCCAGTAATATGCCCTCATGGCCAATGGCAGCCTGGGATGCATCAAGAAGAGTGTGGGCAGCAGGTCAAGGGAGAAACTGCTCCCCCTCTACTCTGCCCTGCTGAGGCCTCATCTGGAGTCCTGTGTCCGGTTCTGGGCTCCTCAGCTCAAGAGGGACAGGGAAGTGCTGGAGAGAGGCCAGCACAGGGCCACCAAGGTGATCAGGGGACTGGAACATCTTTCGTATGAGGAAAGGCTGCAGGAACTGGGGCTGTTTAGTCTGGAGAAGAGGAGACTGAGGGGGGATCTCATTAATATTTAAAAATATCTAAAAGATGGGTGTCAGGAGGCTGGGGAAGCACTTTTTTTCTGTTGTATCTAGCAACAGGACAAGGGGTGATGGGATGAAGCTGGAACACAAAAAATTCCCTTTAAACATAAGAAAAAACTGTTTCAGTGTTTCAGTGAGGGAGCCCTGGCCCAGGCTGCCCAGGGAGGGTGTGGAGGCTCCTTCCTTGGAGGTCTTCCAGACCCACCTGGACGTGTTCCAATGTGACCTGATCTAGGTTGACCTGCTTCTGCAGGGGGGTTGGACTAGATGATCTCTAAAGGTTCCTTCCAACCCCCATCGTTCTATGATTCTTTTGGTGTGAGACTAAGCAGATGGCTTGCATCTTATTTTGTCAGTTTAAAGGCACATCACTCTCTGAAGGTAGTAACAGCACAGATTCATACAATACTTGGTAATCCCTATAAGGACACCTATCATCATGTACTATAGCAAAGCATATTATTAAGAATCACTTAATCGTTGATATAGTGCTAGAGAATAAGATTGCAACATTTTACCTGCACTTCCATAAATCACGTTTGAGTTGTCAGCTCTTTTAAGACTGACAGGATTTTGGTGTGATTGCTCTAACTATACATCATGATAAGAATGTAATTTAACACAATTCCCAGGCATGTACAGGATCATTTTATACATCTGCTTGAGAAATGTTGGACTACAAAACATGAAAAGATACCAACTCAAAGGGGTAGCCCAAGTACTTCATTTTTGAAACAGAGGTTTTGAATGAGATTGGGCCAGGCACAGTCTTTGCCACCCAGCAACACATTGTCACAGAGAGATATGAGAGATTCCTCCCATCCTCCTTCCTCCTCTCCCCTCAGGATCCTAGAATAATCCCTCTTCCCCTTAGCATCTTGTCACAGTGCTCTGTGACTCAGTAAGAGAAACCAATGTTCATCTTGAAAACAAATGAGAGTTCTTCGTAAGCTGCACCAAGAGCTTACTCATATCTTTAAAACATGCTCTTTCCTTGAATTCCAAGTATTACATCGTTCTAATGAGGAAAATTGTTTTGGAGGAACTACTCAAAGGAAGTTCAGCCACTTCCCACTACACAGCCTACTGTACATAGAATAGCTGAAGAGGAAAAGAGAATTTATCTGTATTTTAGTGACCTTTTAGACAGACTGCATGGAAATCCTGAAGGCTCATTTACAGCTACATTAATTAACATTGCACATAATATATAAGGTCGAACTGTGGTCTTTCCAGACTTTTTATGTCTGAACAAGACACTAATTCTTAATTTTATTCCTTAAAAAAAACAATAGTGCATAGTTCCAAGACATACAAAAGACTTAGGAAAGCAAAGAACAATGAATCATCTCAAGGGCACTTTAATCCTGCCCTCAAAACAAAATAACACAAAAATCTTCCATTTGTGTCTTGGAGAAGCTATTGGTATTGTGTAGAGTGCAAAGATCAGACTGAAGTCGTCACTGTGAGAGGTGCTGAATTCTGGCATTCAATCAGAGTGATTTTTTTGGCTATGTTTTCAACCACCTTTCCCTTAAATCATAAACAAATGCAAAGTTGTTAACGATGCACTAGTCCAAAGGTTGGAGAGGAGGTGAGGAAAAAATGAGAAACAGTATTCAGAGGGAAAGGGACAGATCAGAAAACTGCTAAAAACAGGGAAGTTATTGCAAACTAGAGGAAAGAAAAGCACTCATTGTTTATATATATTAAAATGCTAGTCCTATTGAATACTTGTGACTATTTGCATGAAACGAAACAACATTTTAACTGAACTCTGTACATTTTATGCAAGAGAGCAGAAATGATAAAATACTGAATTTTAATCTAAAAGTGAAAAGCATAGCATGGGTAGATATGGTCACTCTTTTACCTGAAGAGTGTTGGAAGTCCCCATAGGCTGATATTGACTCAACATGGCATCTCCTTTTCCTTTCGACTATAAGTAATCATTACTTTTTTCCATGCTGCAATCCTCTAACAGCCATTGATTGCTTCATAGATTTTAAGGCTAGAGGAGAGCACTGCAGCCATTTAGCCTGGCCTGCCATGTGACATAGGCACTACGACCTCATCGGGTAACATCTACATGAAGTCTAACAATTTATGGTTGAATACACTACAACTTTGAGAAAGAAACCAATATTGATTTAAAGATGTATGATGGACATAAAATCTACTACTTTCCTTCATAAATTGACCCAGTGGTTATCTTCTCTCCCTGATAGAAATGTATCTCCCATTTCCACTTTGAATGTGACTAAATGTTAACTGTAGGCAGTGCTTTTTGTTTCAGCTATAAATAAGAGGGCATCCATTAGCCTTCTCCTATTTTATTATTATGTTATAGGTCAGTCTCTTTACTTTCTCACTGATAGATTGCTTCCTCAAATATTTCCTTATGAGGGAGGCTGTGAGTCCCATGATTTATTCTTTTGAGTAACAGAGCTAGAGGTTGGGTTTTCAGCCTGCTCCTTGAACTGTGAACTAGAGATCTTTGATGTATAGAGACAATATAAACTTCTGACTCTTGTTTGGTGTTTAACTGTTTACATACAAGTAATTTAACACAGTATAACTTCATCATCATCATCATAGTTCTGGTGGGAACATGCCTTGTTAGCAACAAAGATCATCATCATAGAATGGTAGGGGTTGGAAGGGACCTTTAGAGATCATCCAGTCCAACCCCCCTGCAGAAGCAGGTTCACCTAGATCAGGTTGCATAGGAACATCTAATGATCTTATGAAGATGATTGTGGACCTTGCAAATATTTGTCTTAATAGGGAAACAGCATTTGTAGACTCCGAAGTAGGATAGAATTCACAGATAGTTGAGTATGAAGAAACCAAACTATATCATTTAGTCTGAAGAGGTTTCCTTACCAGTCTGAGCTATCCAACAGACTGCAGAAACAAACATTCCTGGGAGGAAGAGGTTAGAGAGCACCAAAATATGTAATGTTTTCTGCACCATAATACCTACTACAGTGGCACTAGCAACATCATTCTGATTGCAGCTTATATGCTTGATGTAACATAGAATCATAGAATGGTAAGGGTTGGAAGGGACCCCCAGAGATCATCCAGTCCAACCCCCCTGCAGAAGCAGGTCAACATAGTTAAAATGCAAACCCTACCTTTCTTATTTTAGTATACCATTTAAAATCTGGGGTGGTTTTTTTTTGGTATTATTAAGTGCTAGAAATTAACTTGAAGCTTAAAACGTTTCTTAGAAATTCCTCAGATAAATGCATTGGCTAATTATCTGTCCTTATACTCTCCTCAGATGTATTGTAGAGCTCCTGTTTCAAAAAGGCCAATAAATTCTCAATTCTATATTTGGAAACTAGTTTCTAGATTTTGAACAGTCTTTTTTTTTTTTTCCCTGAGTAAAGCTTGCTTTCTTCATTCAGAGCAACCCAATTTCTAGTTCAAGCCACTGTTCTCAAACCCAAATGAGACATGCTGGATTTTCTGAAACGTTCTAATAGCATAACCTACTTTCCACAAAAGGCAATGGGAGCTTTATCAATTGTTCTAATTGATGACAAAATGGCAAACTTGAAAAGAATTCGAACCATAACTAATCAGCTTTTGTGTCTATGCTAGCTCTGCCAAGTTGAGTTGTGCTGAGGAGCCAAACCAGAACTGGCAGGACACCTGATGCTGCAATTACCATCCAGTTTGTCAGAAGCACCCTCTTTTTTTCTTTATTTTGAAAGAATATTTCACTCTAAGAACTTGAAATCTCTTTTATTTCATTTGCTGCAAGACAGTGTTTGAACATTTTGTGAGGAAGAAGCCTATGTTTTAAAAGGACAATATGAATAAAGACTTCTAGAACTATGAAAAAAAACCAATTTCAGGATTTCCTTAATCTTATGTTAGCAATAAACAAGCATCTAATGTAAGCAGTAATCCATGTAAACTTCTAGAGTTGATAGAAGCAGATGATAAATCATGCCTGACTGAGATGATTGCCTTCCATAGTCAAGTGAATGGATCTGTGGACAAGGGCAGAGCAGTGGATGTCATTAGCACAGGTTTTAACAAGGCTTTTCACTGTCTCTCACAGTATCACTGTATCCAAATCAGGACATTTTATAGCCTTTTTGGGTAGAAAACTGTATGGACAGAAAGATGTCTGGGAGATTAGACTCAGAGGATGACATTTAATAGGTCATACTCTATTTGAAAGGCAGTTACAAGTGATCATCACAGGGGTATAAATGAGGATCTGTCTTCTTTAATATTTTTATCTGTGACCTGGAGGAGGTGACAGGGTGAACCTGCATTGAGTTTGCAGCATCAAGCCGGGGGAACAAATCAGTTCACTTGAAATCCAGGCTGCCATCCAGAGGGATCTAGACAAGCTAGAAGAACGGGCAAGCAGGAACATTTGAAGTTCTATGAAAATGTTAATTCTTGCACCTAGGAAGGAAGCACCCCTTATGGTGATACAGGCTGGAGACTGGCTGGCTGGGGAGTAGTTTAGTGGAACAGGACCTAAGGCTCCTGCGAAATGACAAGTTGAAGGTGAGATAGCAATGTCCCCTGGCAGAAAAGGCCAACAGCATCAGAGGCTGTATTAACAGGAGAAAAGCCCTCCTTTAATCAATATTTAATAGATAACAACTACATACAGTGTCCATTTATGAGGCTCTTCCTTCTCACCTCATCTCCCATGCCTGCAGTTCAGATCCAGGATGCTCAGGGAGCTGGATCACTTGCCCTGTGAAGAAAAGTTGAGGGAGCTCAACTGGAGAAGAGACAGCTTTAGGAGGACCAAACAGCAGCCTACTACTGTATTAGCTACAGGGAGGTCACTGAGAAGGTAAAACTAGTCTCTTCATAGTGATGAACAGTGTAAGGATGAGAGGCAATAGTCACAGGTTGAAACAAGAGAGGTTCAAACGAGATATAAGGAGAAATGTTTTCTGCTGAGGACAGACAAGTAGGGAAATGGATTATCTGGAGATGCTGTGCTGTCTCCATCCTTCAAGGTCTTCCATGCCCAACTGGATAAAGCCCTGAGAAACAGTAGTTTGGACTGGAGATGTTTTGAGGCCTCTTCCATCCTGAATTATCCTATGATTTCAACTCTTCATAAGAGCTAATTGCCCTCACAGTGTAACTACTATGGAAAAAGCCTTGCTTGGGTTAAGGTATTTTATTTTTAAGGTTCTAATGTGAAATAAGAATGTAATACTGTTAGGGAATGTAAATGCAGCTAAAAAACTAACTGAGTGATAGTACTAATCATAGAAATGGACTCTTAAGTGACAAGGCACTGCTCCAATCTCACCCTTATAACAGCGACCAAAAGTCTTTTCCTTGCAGAAGCCATTTCCTGTAAATTCCCATCAGGCATTTATATATCCTCCTCCTTCACCCACGCACTAACAGTGCAGTAGAAGTATCAGCTCTTTCCTAGGGGAATTAGAGCTTCTGAGCTATAATTATACCTGTTTTACTTACCTCAGTGAGCACGAAGTTACTCTTAACTCCCTGTTTATGGACAGGGAACATGGGAATCAGAAGAATCTCTTTCCTGTTTTCTAGACTGCTTCTACATGAACTATCCTTCATCTTCATCAGGTGGTCTTCCTTGAAAATGATCATCCTACATACCAATCTAAAGAGATGAAATAATCAAGGACCAAGGTGCTGCCAGTCACGCTTCATTCAAGCAGTGCCTATCTCTCCCATATCTTCTATGCTGGCTCCCATGGCTTCAGGTCCGACGCTCTCACAGATGTCACTGACTAGCACTTGACTTCTATCCTCTGATAACTATGAACTATTAATTCATTAATAGAAGAGTCGTAAAATTACAAATACAGTGTCCTTTGGTGTCAAGAAAGACAAATGTCTTAAGTGACAGCAAAGTCAAGAATAGTTTCAAGGAATATGAAGAAAGTCATTTTCTGTCGTACAGATATGACATGATGAGATGAACACAAGGGGAACTGACAGTCTGAAGGAAAACCTGATAGGCAAGGATACATGATGAATGTTTAATCTTTAGATGAGTATTTTCCTATCTCTGTCACAATGTAGGATTAGGTATAAGATGGATCCTGCATCTGGGAAGGAACAACCCCCTGCACCAGGACAGGCTGGGATCGAACTGCTGAAGAGCAGCTCTGCAGAGAGAGACCTGGGAGTGCTGGTTGATAATAAACTGAACATGAGCCAGCAATGTGCCCTCGTGGCCAAGAAGGCCAATGGCAGCCTGGGATGCATCAAGAAGAGTGTGGCCAGCAGGTCAAGGGAGGTTCTGCTCCCTCTCTCCTCTGCCCTGGTGAGGCCTCATCTGGAGTCCTGTGTCCAGTTCTGGGCTCCTCAGCTCAAGAGGGACAAGGAACTGCTGGAGAGAGGCCAGCACAGGGCCACCAAGATGATCAGGGGATTGGAGCATCTTCCTTATGAGGAAAGGCTGCAGGAACCGGGGCTGTTTAATCTAGACAACAGGAGACTGAGGGGAGATCTTATTAACATTTACAAATATCTAAATGGTGGATGTCAGGAGGCTGGTCTAGCAACAGGACAAGGGGTGATGGGATGAAGCTGGAACACAAAAAGTTCCATTGAAACATAGGAAGAAACTATTTTACTGTGAGGGAGATGAAGTCCTGGCCCAGTCTGCCCAGGGAGGGTGTAGAGTCTCCTTCCTTGGAGGTCTTCAAAACCCACCTGAACAGATTCCTGTGTGACCTTATCTAGGTTGACCTGCTTCTGCAGGGGGGTTGGACTAGATGATCTCTAAAGGTCCCTTCCAACCCCTACCATTCTGTGATTCTATGATTCTATGAAATAGCCTTGAAGATCTCTGTAAAGAGACTAGCTGGAAGTGGCAATGAGCAGACACACAGCCTGCCTGTTCTTTGCACTCTGTCATGAGTAGGGGAAGCCTGGAATGCTGGAGATTTCTATGAATAATATTAAAATTTGGAAGAAAAGTTACAGAATTTTTATTCATAGGAATAGAAAAAAAAGTTTTGTGCCTTGAACATCTTACCTCCATTCTTTCCTTCAGCAATGAGTAAATTAGTAAATTTAATTTGTAAATAATCAGTGAACCTTTTGTTTATATGGTTCTGGTATACATACATGAACAAATTATCAGAACTTTGAAGAACTCTTTTTTTTTTCACTCCCAGTCATGCCATCTGGTCCTGTGCAATGGCTGCTTAAATAATTCATTTCCTCTTTAAGCTGACCTTGAGCTGACACCTTCACACTCCACATAACTGGTTAAATTTAGTGGCAATTATTCTCAGATATTCTGACATGCTCTCAATCTATTTTCCTTTGCTTGTGGTTGCCAGATAGCTAAAGATAAAATAGAGTCACACGTGCAGCTATTTGCTTTGCTGGTATAATCATACTTGCACCTTTGTGCAGGTACCTCCAGGATGTTCAAAATGGACGTAAAGATCTGCCTGAAAGTGTATTCACAAAGGTGATTTTGGTATCATTTTTCAAATGTGCAAGTAATGATGAAACAAAGGCAAACACACATTCATTAAAATGAAGCATGTAGTAATGCATATGCTCTAATACATTAATGTCTCACGTGGTGTAAAGCGTAATAACCATCCCAGTCATCTATTCTGTGTTGGAAATTTCTTGACTCTTTGCCATATGCAGAAGCAATTCCAATTCAGAGGGCCTGTCGAGTTGCTGAAAAAAATTCAAGCTGCATGTTGGCATTTTGTCTCAATAATTTGATTTTGTATTGTCACTTATACACAAAAGTTATTATAAATTAATTAAAAGACCATCTGAAACCCCTCAGGTAATTTTCAAACACAAGGAGAACCTCCCTTGTAGTGATACTGCTGTTCCTGTCAGTCTGTGAAGATATTTTAATCAGACACATTAATTTTACTCCACTAAAATGAAAGAGGGAAATACATTATGGTCTGTGCCTGCTGTCAGTAATGCATAAATCTACTGGCATAAGTAGCATGCACAGGGTGTAAGTCAATGGCAGAAACCCAGTATATGATTTGACTTGAAGCATAGCAGTCTATAACAAAGTTAAGACACATTCTGTGTAGGCTGTCATGTGTAAGAAAGCCAAGATGCAGAAAGATTTATTTGACACCTGCAGCAATTAATATACATACGTGCTATGATAGCTTGTGGAAGTGGTTAGCAACAGTATCCTCCAAAATAGCGCTTTAGCTGAGATACTTAAGGGTTTCAGGAAACCCAGTGGTGGCAAAAGATGTCTGTCTGAAAGCTCCTTCTCTCTCCACAGGGCTCTCAGTCTCACTCCTTGAGGTGCTTGACATATAACATAGTTCATGAGCTGTCCTATAGCTGCATGGACTGGATGATGATCTTTCTTCTCAAGTCTTTATTTCAATTTTGTGCATGTGAGACACTCAACAATTTTTCTTCTCTAGGCAATTTTGCTCTCAGATGCCAAATATCTTCTGCTCAATGAAAATATTGCTCATGGGATGGGTCTTTTACAGTTTTCCTGCTCATGCTGACTGCTCTGTATTAACAATTAGTTACTGCAACAGGTGCCTGAACCCCTTTTTCCATTTAGTTATATCATTATGGAGTCAAGGTTCCAGCTAATTATAGATGGCTTTTTTAGATCTTATGGTCTTCCTACAGAAGATAGGAAGACCATCCTACAAGTATGGACCTACTGCTGGCTCCTACTGCTAACAAGACTGGAAGTGCATTGTCTTCTCAGTTGCCAAAGTTCACAATCTATGACATTAACACAATGGCCATTCATTTCAGCTTAGGTTGATATGCTGAGACATAGGGTGTCATGGAAAATATATACTTACTTCTGCTACTAAGAACAAAAAAAACATGAAGCAAGTAAGTAAGGATGGTGATTTCTTAATATATGTCACCAGGAATCAGAAGATCTCATTAATCACAAACATCTGAGTTAGTTTTTCCTTCTGAAACTATTCCATTTTCTACAGGTTTGGCCAAAAGAATTATTTGCTTAGGAGTAGTTCTTCTAGAATGGTTCTTCTAGAACCATTGGTTCTTCTAGAATTGTTGGCAGCTTGGAAAGTAAGCTGTAAAGAAGTGTGTTTTCCTTAGAGCTGGTCTATAGTTTGGTGGAAGATCTTTCACATCTTTGCAGGAAGTCATGTTCTTATTGTTGAGTGTGATCTATAATCTTGTAAGAGACATAAAAATAGAGTAAAAAATGACAAAAAAATCTCAGTTCACTTCTGTGCTTTGCAATTTTGTATTCTTATTTCCATATTTTTTTAGGACAAAACCCCTGATGTTTCCTTTAAGCCACGGGAAAATGAACGTGACAGTGTTAGGGAACTGGTCTATAGAAGAGTCAGTACTGACTGGCTTTTTTTTGCTGTTACTGTGCTGAATCTAAGCAGAAGTAGTGCAGAGAATGGAGGAGAGCAAAACAGGAGAGTCACCTGTTGGAAGCTCTCAAATCAACTATAACACAGTTTTGTGTTTGAAGGAAAGCAGTTATCTCCCAGGCATGGATACAATGATTGCAGTCTGGTCCTAGGCTCTGATGCAATCTTTAAGGTAGGTGTAGATGTTTCTAAAGTCAAAGTGGGGCAGATAGTAAGCTGCTTTAGGGCAGCCCCAGTTCCCGCAGCCTTTCCTCATATGAAAGATCCTCCATTCCCCTGATCATCTCGGTGGCCCTGTGCTGGACTGTCTCCAGTACTTCCCTGTCCCTCCTGAGCTGATTGTATACTGGACATGCAAAGTCATGCCATTTTTTCATTAATGAGACTTTAACCACTGCTTTTTCAATCATTATCCAACACAACACTACAGCCATTGCCTTCCCATCTAAGTGTTTAAAACTCAGCTTGAGGGGACTGTGTTAAAAAGAGTACAGTAAAATACAATAAAGCAAACATCACATCTCTAAACAGCTTCAAATTAAAGCATCTACAAATACATCATTTTGGGTTTTTTTCCTACTTACTTAGAAGTTGTTTAAAATTCTACATGACATAGAATCATAGAATGACATCTCGAATTGAGTCTCAAAGCAAACATAAATCAAGTCAGCCAAAATAAATATCCAATTATGAAGAATGCTGGTGATAGTGCCTGTCTCAACACTCCTTAAGAATCTTCTCTAAACAAGATCTATAACCACAATTAAATCCATGGGAGTTTTTACACTTACAGTTTTTCACTGGTCAAACAAAGCCATAACCTGTAGAATATAAAGTTGTTTCATCTTCAACATGCGACTAATGCACCATAAATGGAAGATAAAAGACGAATAAATCTCTGTTACCTACAACACACCACACACAAGAGTGCTTTCAATTTATATCTGGACTGTGAGATTCCCAAGCTTCTAATTAACTCTCGTTTTATTTGCCTCCAACAAACAGGAGATCAATACCTGAAAAACAGCAGCTAGAACCACAACAAAAAAGTATGACTATTTCTGTAACCATGCACAGGAGTGTTTCTGTGTATCTGTGGCAACCTTAGGGCAAAATTAGCTGAGTAAGTCCAAATTATGCTAATGAATTTTGATGCCAGATACCTTGGAAAGAGAGAAAGAAAATGAACAAAGGCAAAAGACAGACAAAACAGTATTTGGGGAGAAGAGAAAAAGAGGACAAATAAGAGCATAAAGAAACTGAATGGGAAGAGTGTGGGCAGCAGGTCAAGGGAGGTTCTTCTTCCCCTCTCCTCTGCCCTGGTGAGGCCTCATCTGGAGTCCTTGTGTCATTCTGGGCTCCTCAGATCAAGAGGGACAGGGAACTGCTGGAGAGAGGCCAGCACAGGGCCACCAAGATGATCAGGGGACTGGAGCATCTTCCTTATGAGGAAAGGCTGTGGGAACTGGGGCTGTTTAGTCTGGAGAAGAGGAGACTGAGGGGAGATCTCATTAACATTTATAAATATCTAAAGGGTGGGTGTCAGGAGGTTGGGACATCCCTTTTTTCTATAGTAGCTAGCAACAGGACAAGGGGTGATGGGATGAAGCTGGAACACAAAAAATTCCCTTTAAATATAAGAAGAAAAACTATTTCACTGTTGAGGTGAGGGAGTCCTGGCCCAGGCTGCCCAGAGGGGTTGTGGAGTCTCCTTCCTTGGAGGTCTTCAAGACCCACCTGGGCACGTTCCTGTGTGACCTGATCTAGGTGACCCTGCTTCTGCAAGGGGGTTGGACTGGATGATCTCTAAAGGTCCCTTCCAACCCCTACCATTCTCTGATTCTATGATATGTAATCCCACACTTACTGTGTCCAACTGAGTGACTTTTCTTTCAGTGAGGCAGAAGATATTTATATGAGCCTATCATTTAGCAGCACATATAGTGTCAGATAAATGACCATGCACATGTAAAGCCTGACTAATCATGCACAGTACCACTTTGGATGCATTCTAGTCTCATTGGAAGCAGCCTCAAAACAAGCAGCATTGTAGGGCTTACAAGAGAAGCATGAACCTACTGACAGTGTTTAATTTGAAGAAAGGAAACCGCTCAAACTGCTCAATTGGGAATTCAGTTAATTATATCTTGTGGAAGTCAAAGAGATGTGAACACTTTTCTTTTAAAAGGCCCAAATACTTTTTGACTATTTACTCACCAAACACAGTCCTGGAAGGAGGCCATACTTCCAGGCTCAGTCAATTCAAATACAGTTTGTTTTTTTCAAGACCAGTGAAGCTCTCATTATCAGCAAGAGAAATTAATTTTTAAGAGGTAGCTTAACAGCCTCAATTAGTCAGAGGAACTGATAGTACAATCAGATGCTGGTAGAATACCACTCTTGCTAAAGGATAGTTACTTCTAAAGGTTAACGGCTTGTCATTCACATTTCTTCTCCTAACTGTAGCAAAATCTGCTGAACTCTCCCAATGCTCAGTCTAAAAAGCACATTGATTCATAATTTTTAACCCAGGTCTTGAAATTTCTTTACTCTCCTAGAACTTCTTTAATGTGACACGTTGGGAAAGCTACATTAGTAAATCCTATCAGCTGTTGCAGTACTTCTAATACAGTCTAAGGTTATAGTCTTAAGTAAGCAAGTATTGGGTCACTTAAAAAATACATTCTCTTGCTCTGCCACCTATAGAATGAGATAGTAGAAAGGAAAAAGTTATACCTTTTCATTCTAAATGTGCTTTCTGGCAGTTAAAGAATCCAACTGAAAAAGAATTTCTTTTCATCTTGGGGCCAATTTAAGTGTCAGCACTTAAATTTAGTGAGTAGGTTAATGTCCCTCCAATTGGATCTCAATTACAAACACTTCAGTTCTTGCATTTAGATCATTGTTCTCCTTAACAAATCAATAAATAATTCAGCTCCCTAGGGAATAAACTATTAAACCAGAAGTCAGTGGACTTTAGGATAGGTATGTTTGAACTTTCTAAATAATATTGGAAGCCATTTGACAATTACTGTACAAAGCTTGTACAAAATCATGCTGTTAATAAGACCCTCTTGCAGTTACATTGACATAACTTATTTATTCTGCCAGTACAAGCCATTCTCTTTTTTTTCTCAACTATTTATTTTGGTTAACAAAAATGAAATGGTATTGCTCAATATTCCTCAGCTTCAGCAAACAGTTTTACTCTGCACCAGACAATTATCATTATTTATTAATGACATATGCTGAAGTGGGTGCCAAAGAGAGTGCTTCTCAGGGCTGTGAGAACACTGGTGGATCTGACTGTCCCTGCCCAGCTCCTCCAGAGTTGCTCCCTGCTCCACTCACACCGAGGATCACATTTTATCACACTCCAGGGATGGTGCAGGGGCTCTGCCCTGTTCCTGAAGAGTTATTTGAATTTCCCAGCTTGTCCTTGGCCCTGGATTGTTACTTTGGTTTTGGATGATGTTCAGTCTGTCAGCAGGCCCTGTGGCCATCTTTATTGTTTTTGGCTCAGCTGGATCAGGTGCTGTGGACCAGCACCCTGTCAGTATAGGCATTGCCCCCTTGCACCATGGCTGCTCTTTTCCCCCAGCACTCCTGCCCTAAGGAAGATGCTGGCCTGCACAGCACCCTGGCAGTAAACTCAGACCTTCTTGAGTCTTGATCTAGGCACCATGGTGCTCCTACATCCTATGCAATCCTCCAGACTCCAATTCTGCACCAAGAGCTGCCTTTGCCCAACACCATGACCAACCCTCCCATGCTGACTAAACAAGAGTACGAGGGCTTCTCCAGAGAGAAATACTCCTTGCTTTACCCAGGGGACAATAGGTATCAGCCCCTTAACACTCAAGAAAGACTCTAAACTGGATCAGCTCCTATATGGAGACAATGGCTGTCTGAGGCCAAGCCACAAGCCCTTACAACGGATGAAGGCTCAGAAGAGATGGATATGGGTATGGATATGGATATGGATATGGGTATGGATATGGATATGGGTATGGATATGGATAATGTGCTCATAATGCTCAGAGAAGAGAGTAGAAAGTTATTGTAAAGGAAGATGAACTCAAGCAGGGGAGTTGGACTACGGTTCTCAAGAGGTCCCTTCCAATCTAAGTGCTTCAGTGATTCTGTACAAGAGGTAATTCAAAGGTGTGCTGCAAAGCTAAAGACAGTAATAAAACCAGAACTGTCCAAGGAGCAAGAGAAATCCAATGCTCTTTACCTTGGCCCACAGTTTCACACAAACAAAACCCACTCAAAGCTTAAACTACTGCTTTTCAAAGGGAAGCATCAACTCTGTGGTGCTTGAGATGACTTGATCAAATCCCAGAACCACTGAAGTCTACAGAAGTTTTGCCACTGGTCAGCAGAGCTTTGGCTAAGTTACTCTCTAGTAAGAGTCATTACACATACATGTTGAAATTCTTATAGTGTACCTGTAAATATTTTAATGAATTGATTCCTCTCATTTGCCTCAATTTTTAAGTTGTCTTACTAGTGTGTGCATCTTCCCTGGTCCAGAGTATACTTGCTGATCTACTCTGTCTTTTCCATAGCCTCAGGAAAGCTCTGGCTTAATCTGTACAAACTTCTGTGTCACCACTCTAGCACCCTTAGCACATCAGTTCTGAGTAACTTGCTGAACACACAGCTTAGAGCACTCTGCCAAGAGCCCTCAACCAACCAGCAAAGTCAAATGACCAGAAACAAATGGACACTGGAGACCTCACATAAAATTCTGCAATTCTGGTGTATGAAACATAAGTTGGCCACTAAACTGTACAGTCAAAAAATTCAATCTGTATCCTCAGGATGCTGCAGAGTGTGCAGGAGTGCTTAGAGAAGCATGGTCATACAGCTCTGGTGTCCAGTTCTGGTGACAGCTTGTGATATGTGTCCCCATTGACTGTAGTGCAGCCCACATCAGAAGTTGAATTCTATTAAAGGTGACACCACATGAGCAAGTGTTAGGAAAAGTAGAAAACTGACAGATTGGATTCACTACAGGCAAGATGTGACACGCTTCACCTTTTGCCACTGTCTGGTCTAAAGAAGGAACTGTGACAGAAATGAGTTCTGTCTAATGCAGTTTCAAAATCTCACACCGTGGGGTAAAGAGTGATGTGAAACAGAAACATTGCATGTCAGGAAAGCAAACAAATGAACAAAATCCATACAAAATTAAGACATTTGGAAAAAAACTCCCTGTCTTACAGAACCTAGTTACTGTAAGTCTGTGTTTTCAGCACAAACCTTACCATTATGTCAGGAAATTTAGTTCTGAAAGCAGAGCACAGTTGTAGACCACAGTTTCTATCTGTAACCACTGTGGAATTTCCCACTTCTTAGTCTTGACTACTACATGCATGAGACCATCAATTTGCCTTGCAGTGACACAGGAACTCAGAATAGTAAGGGGTTAATTTACTCTCTCCAATTTGTATGGCTGAAGAACTGTGTTTCTCAGAGACTGATGCTCACTATACTTATTGTACCATCTAATTAAGCTGAGGTGTGAAACACTTGCGTGATGATCTGAAGCCCATTATGTACAAGATGGAAAGGGTAATCCCTAGGCCAAGTGGAGAGAGCAGAGGTTTTATTAGTAGTTATATCTAAAACATAATTAGGTATCATGAGTAAGTGTTCCTCAGGGTTCAATTCCAGGGCCAGTATTGCTCAATAGATTTATCAGTGATCTAGTTGCAGAAGTTGTATGCATCACTAGCACTATCTGCTGATGATATCAAACTGGGAGCTGCTGTTGGCTGTCTTGAGGGACAAGATGCCTTGCAGAGAGATCTAACAAGTCAAAATGTCAGATTCTGCCCTTAGGACAGAGTAATGCCAGGCACAAGTATGAACTGGGAGAGGAGTGGCTAGAGAGCAGCCCTGCAGAAAGGGGTCTGGGGGTGCTGGTCAACAGCAGCCTTAGCATGAATCAGCAGTGTGACCTGGCAGCCAGGAGGGCAAACCACAGCCTGGGGTGCATCAGACACAGTATAACGGCTGGCTGAAAGAGATTATTACCCTGCTGTATTCAGCACTGGTGCAGCCACATCTTGAATACTGTGTACAGTTCTGGGCACTTGTAAGGGGTTTGTCTGGGCCAGGTTTTGGTTGCAGGGACTACAGAGGTGGCTTCTTTAAACAAAGAGCTGCCAGAAGCTTCCCCTGTATGTGATAGGGTCAGTGTCAGTTGGCTCTAAGATGGACCTGCCACTGACCAAGTGACCAAAGCCGAGCCAATTAGTGGTTGAGGTAATGCCTCTGTGATTAACATCTTGGAGAAAGGGAAAAGAATAATTCAGATTCTTCTAAAAGTTGATTTTCCTATAGAGAAAAGCAAGGTAAAGGGACCTGCACAAGAGATCCAGTTCTTGGGAGTAAAATGGCAGGATGAATGCCATCATGTGGCTATGGGTGTTAGGAACAAAACAGCAACCATGTTCCCACCAGCTAACAAGAAGAAAACACAAGCTTTCTTAGGCCTTCTGAGGCTCTGGAGGATGCATATTCTGGGTTAGAGTCATCTTGTGACCTCTACAGAGGAACCTGAAAGAACTATTTTGAATGGAGCCTTAAACAACGAGCTTTTGAGCATATCAAACAGGAAATGGCTTGTGCAGTAGCCCTTGGGCCTATTCAAATAGGAACAGCTGTGCAAAATATCCTCTACACTGCAACTGGGGAGCACCATCTTACCTGGAGCTCTGGCAGAAAACATCAGGAGAAACCTGAGGTCTATCATTAGGGTTTTGGAGCTGGGAGTATCAAGGATCAGAAGCCCATTACATCCCAACTGAAAAAGAGATACTAGCAGCATAACAGAGGCTTTGAGCCACTTCAGAGATCATTGGCACAAAAGCTTATCTTCACCTAAGAGACTGGTGAACAAGAGAAGTGGCCGATACTCTATACTGACTCCTGATGGTGGGTAACTCTCTGTGAGAATGGCTACAGCAATGGAAGCAGACCATTTGGCAGCATGGGGGTAAACCCATCTGGGCTGCTGTATTGTGGCACAACATTTGTACTCAGCTATAAAGCATGACTCTGAAGGTACGTCATGTAGATGACTGCTCACGTGAGGCTGTTTCTCCAACATTTCTCCCTCTACCTTCACTAGTAGACTGGCAATGGGCAAGATCCTAGGAGGAGACACAGCTGACACAAAATGACCAAAAGGATATTCCATTCCATTCCATTCCATTCCATTCCATTCCATTCCATTCCATTCCATTCCATTCCATTCCATTCCATTCCATTCCATTCCATTCCATACTGTATGACATCAGCTCAGCAATATAAACTCAAAGAGAAGAGGAGGAAGGGGTGGCATTTATGATTTACATTTCTCTTCTAAAGCAATCACAGCCCAGTTTCCTGGGAAGTGGATGGGTATCACATACTGATGAGAAGTACAGAGTAACATCTTTACTTCCTTCTGTTTTCACACACATGACTTGCTGTTACTTTATCAAAGTGCCTTTATCTTGACCCACTAAGATTTTTGGCCCCTCCCTGGCCTGCTGAGGAGGGGGTAAATAGAGAAGTGGGCACCTGGTGTCCAGACAAGGCCAACCCACCACAGCCTCACAATTTAAGAAGGATGTCAAGGTCCCTGAATGTGTCCAGAGGAGGACAATAAAGCTGATGAAAGGGTTGGAAGGTATTTCCTGTGAGGAGCAGCTAAGGACTTTGGGATCGTCTAGTTTGGAGAAAAGGAGGGTAGAGGGGCAACTTTATGGCTCTCTACAGCTTCCTGAGGAAGGAAAGTGGAGAAGGAGGTGCTGATCTCCTCTTCTTGGCATCCAGTGACAGAACATGTGGGAATGGTTCAAAGCTGCACGAATGAAGGTTTAGACCGGACACAAGGAAGCATTTCTTTACTGAGAGAGTGGTCAAACACTGGAACAGGCTTCCTAGAGAGGTGGTTAATGCCCCAAAGCCTGTCAGTGTTTAAGAGGCATCTGTACAATGCCCTTAATAACGTGCTTTTGAAAGCCCTGAAACTGGTCATGCAGTTGGATGAGATGATGATGTAGGTCCTTTCCAACAGCAAGTCTATTCCAGTTAACAAAGTAGTGCTTGGATCAAGCAGAGGTGGAAGCTTCACCTGTATCCAGAAAGTGTTTCCTAAAAACTTTGTGCTGAGCACAGAGGTAACTTCTGGTTTCCTTCAGTTCAGCTTCCCCTGGCTGCTCTCTATTCTATGCAGATTGTTTCTATGTGCTGCAGTTGTGAACTGCTCCTGCCTTGGTCCTTATGGGAATGGGAATAAAACTGAGATGATAGCAAAAGGTTGCTAGGAAACAGCTAGAGGATGATGATGAGGAGAACAGTATCCTGGCCTTTCTTTTTCAGGGTATTTCTCTACTGTTTGCCAATTATTATTGCCTTTGAAGATTTGACAATGACAGGTTCTGCTAAGGAATTCTATTACAAAAAAGATCAGGAATGCTTTCAGTACCTGTGCTTAGTAAGACAAATGCAAAACTGTCTTTCTGACAAGATTTTGCTGCCTTCCTTAACTGTACATGGAACTGTTCTTAAAATCCATTCTAACTTAGTCTGATTCAGAATGCAATAGACTATTTGACAAGTTATATGGTACATTTATTACACTTTATACATCTCTTCATTGCATACTCACAATGAATATTTGAGTATCTCCCAGTAGTGCATTAAGCAATGTGACTAATGCTTGTTACATGTTTATTCTTTCAATCCTCTCCCCAGGGGAAGATGTGTCTACTGTGCAATGCTTTGTTTTATAACATATAATGCTTGTCTGACTGTTTGTCTAAATGTTTATGTTACAGAAGGAAAGGTTAAGAAAATCCAATTTGCACTTGGAAAGGAAGGTGGCACTCAAACTTGTGCCATTCTTTGCCTCCTGGAGAAGTCAATTTCTCAGTCTCAGACTGGCCCCAGCAAAAGCACTGTTTTCTATGTAAGAAGATTTACCATCCTTGCAAAGGTTTCCCTTTGCCAGTAGAACAAATCATCAATCACTGTTTTCACTCTGGGACTTCAGTTTAAATACCCTGGGCCTCGGACACAAAACAGACTCAAGAAAACAGTGCAACTTTGAATCCAATTCAGTAGCTGATGAGACTGGAAATAACACTCTGTAATCTACAGAAACTGCTTGTCAGCTGAAAGAGTTCAAAATTCCCCAGGGCTCACTGCTTTCCTACCAGAAAGACTGTTACTCTTGCCACATGAAGCTGCTGTGACCTGCAAAGGCACCACCAACCAGGAATGAATTTTGGCAAGAGTGGGTTTCTGATGCTTTGGGATGCTTATTTGTGCAGGAAGCTTCTGGACAAGATAAATATAAGGATTGGCAGCACCTAGATCCCCATAAGAAAATCAGATTGCTGAAGAAAATAGTAGCTGGGAAGGAAAAGAAATGATTTGTGATCCTGGGTTGTTTTTTATTCTCTATATTGTTAAAGTATAAAACTTTTGAAAGTCATACCTTCTTTAAATGACTTTTTTACCAATTGTGCCATACAATGTAGAGCTATTTAATAATTAATGAGCCACAAGCAACTAGATTCTGTTTTTAAACCTTTGCCTTGCTAAGTTGGTAGCAAGCTGCAGGCAATTTTGCAAAAGGAAAGTATAAAGGCAATATTGATTAAAGTTTTAGTTTTTCTTCTATATGCACTCTATAAAGAGTAGAATTTGGCCATAAAATTCTTGCTTGATGTTTTATAGTATTTTTATACTTCAGCTGTGTTACTGTCATTACTGTATATTTTATATTTCAGAGAATAAAGTGTTTCTCATCTCGATAGCAATGTCTTTCCCAGTACCAGGCAGTATCATAAAGACCCTCAAAGGTATGGTGCAACTTCTGGAGATCAGCTTGGCTGGAATCAAGACCAGGTGCCTAGCCTATAACATTTGGAATGGCCATGAGGTTCAGGATTTGCATATTGGTCAAACTGAAAGTAAAGGGTTTGAGCAGATGTTAGAAAATTGAGTAAGAAGGCTACCTGCTTACAGCAATGAGTGGATGAGTGTTTCTTTGTTAACACACATCACTCTGTCTTCCTGTTCATCTGCCAAACAGCCTCTATTTGCTTTTTTCTTTGCAACTTGCAGTAATCTTTAAAATACAAAGGAAAGTAATGGATCAAACCTATTTTTACAAGTATTTTGCAGTGATGACTGCTCTAAGACATTAACATTGTTTTCTTCTCCCTTTTCCCTTTATATTTTAATAGATTTCTTCTCCCTTTTCCCTTTATATTTTAATAGATATTAATTATAGCTTGTCAAAACTGTATCTGAAATACCCACTCTACTGAAAAAATATAAAAATATACCTTTTGTCTACTACACTCTACTACAAGGAAAAAAAAAAACCCATTCTCTTTCTATGTCCTGCGTTTAAAACAGAACATGAATGGGATCTATGTTGGCAGACTAAGATTCCATTTCACATCTTCTTGATGAAACAGAATTTGATGTTGCAAATGTTATCTCTCTAAGATGGCAGTTTTTGTAATCTCAACAGTTAGTTACAAATTAGTCACAAATAAATCAAACAAGGTTAAGGAATCTAACCCTGATCTCATTGGTGACAGCAAGTGACCTATCTTTTACTAGAGTAAAGCAGATGGGTCCAATGCTCTAATTCAACAATATTGCTGGTGGCCATAGGATTGAACAGAGAGGTTGAAAAGAGTTTCCTGCAAATTCAGTACTACAGAATTTGTGGCCAAAAATCAAATGGCAACAATGGATACCTGGGAAAAAATGTAGGAGGAAAAGTCAAAATGACTCTGTGCTCTATCTTCAGAAAAGAAATCTAATGGAAATCTATTGCTGTTCTTGTCCTTAGCTGACTATCCTCCTCCCTGATATTCCTTGTAGTTAACTGCATCCTTAGCTGCATAAATTAAAGTAAGTTTCTTTTAGTTTTCTCCTGTTTCTTAGCTGATTTATAACAGTCTCAGAGGACTAACCCCAGAAAAAAATCTATCTGTACCAGGGTCTGTTTTATAACACGTACCTTCAAAAGCTTCCTTGTAATAGCAGTTTTTGTAACATCTATATAATACCTGACACCACTTCCTTTTCCCTTTCTGGAAACTTGCAAAACCATAATTGATGATCAACAAAACCTCCTGTATTTATTTATCATCACTGGGTTCAATCCTTTCCAGGGGAAACTTTTCATCGTATTTGTCTTTGAAAAGCAATTATTTTGTTTTTCCACTTTATATCAGGCAATGTTTCTATCTCAGGAAATAAAATTCTCCCTGGTAAAGTTTCTCTCAGACCCATTTTGAAATCTGGTAGAAATTTCAATCCCTTCCATTTAAGGTAAAAGTTATTCAGTCAAGAAAAAGAGATGAAAAATCTGTCTGTGATGATCTGAAGAGGGTTGGTTGTTCTTTAGGAAAACTTAAGAGACCTAATAAAGGTAAGAGTGAGAGTGCTTGTGGTTCCTTTTTATACATGTATCAGAGCAAAAATGAGAGATAAAAGAAATACTGAAGGACGACAGACATACTGACAGTTTAGTTAATGAATTCCACAAGGGGTAAAAGGATGAAGCTGGAACACAAAAAGTTCCACTTAAACATAAGGAAAAACTATGTCACTGTGAGGTGATGGAGCAGTGGCACAGGCTGCCCAGAGTGGTTGTGGAGGCTCCTTCCTTGGGGGTCTTCAAGACCCAGCTGGACATGTTCCTATGTGACCTGATCTAGGTGACCCTGCTTCTGCAGGGGGGTTGGACTGGATGATCTCTGAAGGTCCCTTCCAACCCCTACCATTCTATGATTTTACAATATCCTTAATTCAAGCAGGAAAACTACTATTTTCCTTTTAATTGGGATTCCAAGCTTCTTCTCAGTTCAGCTGAGTATTGGGCTATAACTCCAGACCTGAGTTATGACCTCTTGCTGTAAAAAAGATCTTGTAAGAACTCAGTCAAATACTTTTAATTGTAACTTTTTTGTGGTTTGTTAACTTACCTGCTTCTGCAAGGGGGTTGGACTAGATGATCTCTAAAGGTCCCTTCCAACCCTACCATTCTATGATTCTATGATCTTAGAATTTATGATTCTATGATTAAGTTATGAATAAAAACCTGTATTACTACTGTATATATGTCTTGTTCCTTTCTCTTCCACATTTCTCAACATTAAATGAGATTCTGCCATTCTGTGAGAGGCTATGAACATGTGTTATTCTCTCAGAAAATTAAAATCTATGCCACAATCAAGTACTATGAAGGTATTTGTCAAACCAAATGGAAACCATATAGAACGGTGAGGCCACGATATGCTACAAACAACAAAGTCTTGCAAGCCATGTCAAAGTGAGATCTCCCATGATGGTGTTAGCTGTGAAAAGTAGTAAAATGAAACAACAGGCATTCTGTTTTTTTCTAAGTTTTCCAGCTTTTGCACATTTTAATGGCAATGCAACTATTCGTGCATGTGATTATATTCATGATTGCAAGCAGTGACAACTGACATATTTGAGATGTTAGTGGAACATTTATTCATCAACTGATAATGTCTCAATTTAAAACCTGCACACAAACTAAATGAGACAATTACTGTCAAGAGCTATGACGATGGGGACTAAATCTGTAGCTGCTGCTACCTGTAAAAAAATAAGTAATAAAATGTGGTCAACAGCATCATCACTGTACATGTTGGCTGCATCCTAACGTAGCATTTGCTCTGCAGATCTTCCATGGTGTGTATGGGCTTTGGTTTCAATAAGAATGTGTGTGAAGAAAACTTTAGGTTGCTGGCTAATGGCAGTCATCTCCTTTTTAGGTTCAGCTTCATCTAAGCATTGCTGTTCCTTGTGTGTGCTTCAAAGTGCTACAGAAAGTCATTTACCCTGGCACTCCAAAAATGGAGCCAGACCTGGCTGATTCCCCAGAGGCTGTGCTGCCATTCAGGGGGACCTCGACAGGCTGCAGAGTTGGGAAGAGAGGAACCTCGTGAGGTTCAACAAGGACAAGAGCAGAGTCCTGCAGCTGGGAAGGAACAACCCCCTGCACCAGCACAGGCTGGGGGTCGAACTGCTGGAGAGCAGCTCTGCAGAGAGAGACCTGGGAGTGCTGATTGATAATAAGCTAAATATGAGCCAGCAATGTGCCCTCATGGCCAAGAAGCCAATGGCAGCCTGGGGGCATCAAGAAGAGTATGGGCAGCAGGTCAAGGGAGGTTCTTATCCCCCTCTGATGGGGCCTCATCTGGAGTCCTGTGTCCAGTTCTGGGCTCCTCAGCTCAAGAGGGACAGGGAACTGCTGGAGAGAGGCCAGCACAGGGCCACCAAGATGATCAGGGCACTGGAACATCTTTCATACGAGGAAAGGCTGCAGGACCTGGGGCTGTTTAGTCTGGAGAACACTGAGGGGAGATCTTATTAACATTTATAAATATCTAAAGGGTGGGTGTCAGGAGGTTGGGACATCCTTTTTTCTATAGCAGCTAGCAACAGGACAAGGGGTGATGGGATGAAGCTGGAACACAAAAAGTTTCTTTTAAACATAAGGAAAATCTATTTCACTGTTCAGGCGAGGGAGCCCTGGCCCAGGCTGCCCAGAAGGGCTGTGGAGTCTCCTTCCTTGGAGGTCTTCAAGACCCACCTGGACATGTTCCTATGCAACCAGATCTAGGTGACCCTGCTTCTGCACTAGATGATCTCTAAAGGTCCCTTCCAATCCCTACCATTCTATGATTCTGTGATTCTATGACCTGTACTCACATTGCCTCAGAAACTGTTACCATTATTAAGCCTTGTGAGGAGATGGTCAGATATCAGTGAACTAAAATTTAATATCATTTCTGGTTTGGGTTTTACCTAAATTTGATGACCTGAATAAACTTAAAAGAGTAACAACAGAAATAAGTAGTCAATATGACCACTATCATATTAGACAGAATATAGAATCACAGAATCATTACAGTTAGAAAAGACCTTTAAGATTGTCGAGTCCAACCACTAACCTCACACTGCCAGGCCCATCACTAAACTAAACCATGCCCCTCAGCACCTCATCTACATGACAGGATTTAGAAGAAACATGAAACAGTATGGTAGCTATGTGATGTGAAGCAGAGAAAAGAACTGACAGATGAGAATGACAGAGCAGATTAATTAATTGAATGGAAAAAGAAGATGGAAGGAGAATTGCAGAAAGACAGCAATAAGTTAGCATTACTACAAAAAATGAGCTGTAGCTGGAAGAAGTTGTTGATTAGTTTCACAGAGTCTGATGAAATATATTTAACTGGTGAAAACAGATTCGTGAAAAAACACTGAAATGAAGTACATGAACTATTTAAGCTTGCTTTGTGTTGAGGATGAAGGAAAATCATGGCAGGGAGTGACCTTGAACTTAACTTTTGAAGAAGAAAAGTGACCTATTCTATATGAATGGTCAACTGAAATCTATCCTCAATAGCATTTTACATAGAAAGCAGCCCAGACAAAGCTTGATCTGTGGAGCTCAAGCCTGAAATAACTCAAGAGAAAACATTATGAATTATCTATAAAATACTGTTCAACACTGTCCTGCTTTTTTAATGTTACTATTTGTGGAAAAAGGCAGATGGATGAAATAAAGTGTTTCATTTATAACAGTCAATTGTAGATGTAGGGTCTTGGACAAGGTATGTAAAGTTAAATGCATCAAAGGATCATTGCTTAGAGCCTGGAAAGTTCATAAGCAGAGCAAGTGTTGAGCTTTTAAGTATCACCATTAAGCAGGAAGTATATATGCAACTAGGTACCTAAATTTATGTACCAATTACAAGCAGTGTTTGCATGCTTAGCTGGCCTTCCTCAAAGTCTTACCCACCTCTTTTTATGCTCCCAATTACACAGACAATTGCTGTTATTAGGCAACATTACAGATGTATCTGTCAGAAAATTCATCTTGCAAAACATAGAAGGAGAAAAAGACTGTTCAGAAGTGGTAGGCTTTTTATGTTCAACCATCTCAGACAATAGGCTCTGCATGTTTTGAAGAGTACATCTCTCTCCTATGTCACAAACCTAACATAGAACTTGAGACCTTCTAAAAATGAAATGTTATTGTATTGAAATCTATGGGAGCTACACCATTTGCTCCCTGCCTTTCCAGCAACAAAGCAGGACCTTTGGCAACATTCTGCTGGAGATGACACCGAAAATTGAGATGTCATTATTCTTTGTGTTAGATTTTGTTGATCTTCATGATATGAACAAACATGACTATCATTTCTAAACTTAAACATATATGCTATTCACCAATAGTTTGTTGACATGGTACAGAGACATTTGTGACTGGGAATATGTCTTATAATATGTCATGTAACTTTTGTGGTATTTTCATACTTTGTGCCTTAGAAAAGAGAGACCAAAGTGGGACTTCGAGGGATTCTATTGGTTCCCTGGCCACTTCCAATCAAAACAATATGTTTATTCAGTAAAAGTAGGCAGTTATCAGCTGTCTCAATCATTTTCCCTGCTTAATCTCTTCCCAATGCTAGTCTGAGTTGTTCCCTTCTTCATTGCCAACAGCTCTTCAATCACTTTTCCATGTCATACATACTTCTGTGATATGTTCCCTGTTATGAATATACTTTATAATCCAAGAGAAAGAGAAAGCAGCTGAAGAAAGCAGCCTAGGCAATAACACAACAAGATAAAGTCAGCTGTTCTGTTTGACTTTGTCATATAGAAAACCATAGAAGAATAAAGAGTGAGAAGGCTTAGTTGGGAACTATGAGCTTGGTGTTGTCAATATGTGTAGTTTCTGTTACATCCCAAATTTGGATGCATCAAGAAGAGTGTGACCAGCAGGTCAAAAGAGGTTCTTCTCCCTCTCTCCTCTGCCCTGCTGAGACCTCATCTGGAGTCCTGTGTCCAGTTCTGGGCTCCTCAGCTCAAGAGGGACAGGGAAGTGCTGGAGAGAGGCCAGTGCAGGGCCACCAAGATGACCCTGCTTCTGCAGGGGGGTTGGACTGGATGATCTCTAAAGGTCCCTTCCAACCCCTACCATTCTATGATTCTATGAAATCATTTACCTTTTCTAGCTAAATATCTCTTCAATACTCCATTCTTATCTTGCTGTGAAAAGCTCTAACCACAAGCAGAGAAATCTCTGTCTCCTTGCTGACATAAACCCAAATTCCCATTGTGGTGCTGACCATTCCTTGAAACATGTTTAGATGTTGTCCCTTTCCAATCTGAGCATTGTGTATGCTTTCAGTACATGGGAGGACACTTCCGTGCCAATCCTGCTCGTGAAAAGGGAAAAAAGGCTGCCTTAGAATGAGATAAACATTGTTAATCTGTTGAGAGTCACTTCTACCTATCCTAACTACAAAACCTCCATTCCCAGTGGACACGTTTACATTTATCATGATACGTTATATAGCCATCAGTTATAATGATGATGAAAGTTGTGGCCTTTGTGAGGTGGTTATTGACAAGTTTAACCCTGCCTCAGTGATGAATAGCTTCTCTTTTTTGTCTCCCACGCCTGTTTCTAAGCACACAAATATTTAACCTTCGGGGTATGCCATAGATTCAGCTGTGATTCTCTGTTAATTAGACACTGTGTTTATAGGAATGTGTCTTTTCATTGGGTTTGAATATCTTTGCTTAAGCATGCTTTATGTAGCAATTATTGAATTTTAGTTCTCTCTAAATGAGCCATAATTTCTGTCCTTTCTGTGCTTACATGAAATACTATTAGCAACTTCTTTAGGTAAACAGAAACATGTGTAAAATGTATCATTAGCTGGGATGTATTACAAAAAAGTGACATGTGTCTGTAGAATAACTAGTTCTGTTTATGCCTGCTTTTTCCACACATTTTTTCAACCATCTATTTTTAGCTCTCTTCTCATGGGTACAAGAGATTCAGCAATATAATATCCTCTTCCCTATCCTCAAAGGAAATTATCACCCTATACTATTGAGCAAGCAGTGAAGCTGGTGTGCTGACAAGTTGCTCATTTTTTTCAGTGTTCTCATTTCTTTTTTCCTAATGCTCCTTCATTGTTCCCAACTGGCCTTGTGTGCCTGTGCTTTAAACCCAGGTGGCAATTGTGTTGTCACTTGTTTTCTCAGTTTAAAACATTTGTAGATTCAGCCATTAATACTTCAAACATTCATTTATATATTTTCAATGGGAGATTATCATGCACTTAGGTTTTACTCGGTTAAAAAGGTTATGCTGCATTCAGTCATCAAAGTAATGCCAGATCATTCAATTACATCCTTAAATGTAGCTCTTGTTTTGGAATAAAGCCAATTTCTCACCCTTTGCTCTTTCCCTCACTGTCCCTGTCCACTACTTTACGTGAATGCTCCAACATTGAGTGTTTCTCTCTTGTTAACAAAAAAAATCAAGCATTTCCTACTAAAATTTAAACTGACATTTTTATTATACTGCTGATTCTGTTGAGTGAGAAGTCCTCAGACAAAGGGAGCTTGTTTAAGGGAACTATTCACAGCAGGCACTTCGTTTCTTGGGAATGGGAAAAGCTTTACCTAATGACAACTAAGGGCAGCAAAACAGAACAAAACTCAATGCAGTGACAGCGCCTCAGATTTCCCAAGCTGAAAGCAAGAGTGATGTTACAGGCTCTAGCATTGACCCTTTAAAGGTATGAGATTGCAAGTCAGAATACCAAACAATAGAAGAATAAATAAAAGAAGGTGGGTCAGGCTAGATAACGTGATAGTTTCTCTTAGCTTTTAAAGCTATGATCACTAAAAAAAGGTACAGAAAAAGGAAAAGAGAAAATACCACAAGTGCACAAGAAGCATTAAACAGGCAGTTCACTGATAGCAAGAACATCAGCAGGTCTCAAATTGGGATGAAAAATTTATATGTCTTTGCTAGTAAGTCAAGACTTAGAAGTTACTATTTTGCCTAATCTAGTATCCAAACACAGACTCTGCCTTGAACTAATTAGTCTGCTCATTTAGGATTAAAAAGAAATAATTCTCCACCTGCTATATTTGGCTTTAAATAGAGCTAGTGGAAATTGTTTTTGTTATTCATTAATTTGTTTGGCCAGCTTTAGGCCTAGAGGCACTGCTGCAAGCAGCTAAAGAACAAAATCTCACAGGATCAAATGTGATCTCTTCAGAGATTTCTCTCCCACATCCCTTTCTTCAGCCAGTCTAACATTTTCTTAGTGTCCAAGATGAGGGCACAGGAATTACAACTGTCACTATCAGCTACATCCTTCCAACAATGATGATTCCTAAGTCAAAGGATTAACAGTTTCTAACAGCTCCCATAGATTCTCTAGAGTAAGGACCGTTTCTTCCTCTTACCTAACTTCATCGGTGCAGTTTAAGTTCCACTCCTCATTAGTGTCATAAAAACAAAAGTCATAGTTTTCTTACATAATATATTACTTCAGCAACAGTTTATATAGAACAGGAAATGATGTCTGACCAGATCCCCTAAAGAAGAACATACTTTTAGCATAAAACAGATCTATTTTTTCCTACCGAAAAAGAGAAATGAGCACAGCGTAAGAGGCGAGGTAACTAACATCCATTCATCATCTAATATTTGAAATGTGTCATTTTATGTATACTTGGGAGAACAAATGAGACTGTCTTGTAGGTTATGACCCACTTCTCAGACGTGGGAAAGGCAAAAGGAAAGTGAATTTCCCTCTTAGAATGAGACAGCCTGGGTAAATCTGCCATAAATATCATGGGCATGCACACAAACATTTTGCTGCCAGTCACTCTTTTTAACCAAAGTTGAGCTCAAAACTTTTTAAGTACTTAATATGTCACTATCCTCAGAAGGAGATTTTGGGTAGGATTTGAGCAAAGTTTGCACTTGCTTGTATTTATATGTAATCAGGCTTTACAAGATACCTATGTGCCACCTATCTCTGAAAATCATTTGCATCTTAGGATTTATGTGAACAGATTGATTTTTTTTAAATAGATCTACTTTCCTTGTGGAGGCTCCTTCCTTGGAGGTCTTCAAGACCCACCTGGACATGTTCCTGTGTGACCTGATCTAGGTGACCCTGCTTCTGCAGGGGGGTTGGACTAGATGATGTCTAAAGGTCCCTTCCAACCCCTACCATTCTGTGATTATATGATTCTATGATTCCTTTATCACTGATTTTAAAAGCAAGTTCTAGCAGGTCAAGGGAGGTTCTTCTCCCTCTCTGCTCTGCCCTGGTGAGGCCTCATCTGGAGTCCTGTGTCCAGTTCTGGGCTCCTCAGCTCAAGAGGGACAGGGAACTGCTGGAGAGAGGCCAGCACAGGGCCACCAAGATGATCAGGGGACTGGAACATCTTTTCTAGGAGGAAAGGCTGCAGGAACTGGGGCTGTTTAGTCTGGAGAAGAGGAGACTGAGGGGGGATCTTATTAATAGTTACAAATATCTAAAGAGTGGGTGTCAGGAGGTTGGGCAGCACTTTTTTTCTATGGTATCTAACAACAGGAGAAGGGGTAATGGGATGAACACAAAAAGTTCCATTTAAATATAAGAAACACTATGTCACTGTTTCAGTGAGGGAGCCCTGGCCCAGGCTGCCCAGGGAGGGTGTGGAGGCTCCTTCGTTTGAGGTCTTCAAAACCCACCTGGACATGTTCCTGTGTGACCTGATCTAGGTGACCCTGCTTCTGCAGGGGGATTGGACTAGATGATCTCTAAAGGTCCCTTCCAACCCCTACCATTCTTTGATTCTATGATTCTCTTTCTTTAATTGAAAAGATATTTAGAAATTACTTTGGTAATTCAACCATTATATTGTCAACAATTTATCCACAGTGGCTTTTGCAGTTTTCGGCATTTCTTATTCCTTCTTTCTCTTTGCTAAACATAAAACTGCTTTATTTCATTTTTTATTGTCTTTAATTGTTTTCTTTAAGCCCTTTCTTTGGATGAACATTCTTGCCCTGTTACAAGCTGCCATTATTTCTGGCCAGTAAAAATGTCTTTTTATCCCTACATCTTCACACAACATTGAAAGATCGTTAAACCACCGACTTTGAATGATAATTTCACTGTAATATATTACTGGTAAAAATCTTTAATCACAAAGAGACAAATTCTCTTGGACATAAAGTTGTAATTCTAACAGGTTTCTCTCAATCTTCTTAAAAAGGCAAACAAACCAAAACCAAACCTTCACCTGGCTGGGTTCACAGGGAAATGTCACCTTCCTGAGAACATATCAGTGCAGCCATATTCATAATCATTCAACTACAGTATAATTTTAGGAGTCCAGGTTAAATTAGAGAGATATGAAAAATTTAAAGTCACATCTTAAACTCATCTTTATTCTTTACAAATTCTGTTCCTTGGGGAAAAAAAACCCAACCAGCAAAAAAAACAAGAAATACCCCCCCCAGTCTATTCTGGATATATGAAGAGTAAGAAAACTTCAATGCTTTCAATAATTGAAGCAGTATTTGACCTTCTCCTATATGTTAGTGGACTTTAAAGGTGTTGGAAAACAGCCTGTGTGAACAGCAGCATAAACTATCTCCATTCAAAAGGAACTCTATGAGGAACAGGTTGGTTTGTATAAATAAGTTCTAAATTTAGAGTAAAAAAATAGATTCTTAATCATGAATGCAATAATTTCACCCAAAAAACAGACATCTAACATTTAGTATCACAGCTTTTAAATACTATCTCCAAAAATACATGCTGAACTTTCTTAAATAAATAAAAATGATTGCTCCTGAAAAGAGATTGTAAGAATCAAAGCCAGAATTAATTTGAAGTGCTGATACAAAATAGATTATGCTGACCACACTCAAGCAATCTTCTAAAACTAGCATTAGAGATCTAATTATATCCATGCAAATTTTCACATTATTTAAAGCAAATATATCTATATTCAGCATAAATCTGTTTCGTTTAGCACTCACTACATATTTATCTGGAGAAAAAATGCTTTTTGTATCCAATGAACACATCTTGACACAGCCATAAAAATAATCTTAATTTCCAAGGGCTTTGCAAGATCTAGAGAATAGACTGGTAACGATGCTATAGCTGTAATACATGGAAATCAAATGACATTTTGGATGTCAGGAGGTTGGGGCATCACTTGTTTTTATGGTTTCTAGCAACAGGACAAGGGGTGATGGGATGAAGCTGGAACACAAAAAGTTCCCTTTAAATATAAGAAAAAACTGTTTCAGTGTTTCAGTGAGGGAGCCCTGGCCCAGGCTGCCCAGGGAGGGTGTGGAGGCTCCTTCCTTGGAGGTCTTCAAGACCCACCTGGACATGTTCCTGTGTGACCTGATCTAGGTGAACCTGCTTCTGCAAGGGGGTTGGACTAGATGATCTCTAAAGGTCCCTTCCAACCCCTACCATTCTCTGATTCTATGACATTGAATGAAACAACTTTAAGTCCCCTTAAACACAAATGTCAAATGCCAGTTGTGGAATATTCTAGCTAGGAATTTGGAGATGAGATTTCTTTTGTTTTAAGGAAAAAATATATTCAACAGGGGTGAACAGTAGATGATGTGGATTTCTTGGAGGACAAGTGTTACAGGGACCTTTTCACTGCCTTTAAAAACAAGTATAAAACATTCTGTGGACTCTGTGAAGAATTAGATCGGACTTCCCAAGACTATTTTAGGAGCCTGGCATGGTGTTAGTGAAGGACTGTGAGGCTACAACACCTCCCTTCACATCCATGATGAGTTCCTCACGACAGCTCCACAGCTGATGAGGTATTTGCAGAGAAGCCCCTGAGGACAGCCAGGGGAGCTGTGCTGGTTGCTGGCTGCTGTGACCCAGCACTACCAGCTTCAAAGCAAAAGGGAGTAGCAAATCTTCAGGACATCAAGGATTGTTTCTTTGTCTGCATGTCTGTCTGTATCACATCTCTGATGCTCTGACCTTCCAGTAGACAAATGGGTCAGAGAGAGCAATGTGAATGATGCTGCAAAGCTGTTTCCTAGAGGCCTGGCACTTACTCCATGCATGTTCAAGACTTCCTAAATGGAACACTAATCAACTGAAATAACAGGAAGAGTATGAAGAAAAATATGCTTGCTTTGATACTAGTTGCCAATGTCTGGAGCAAAACTATGTTAACTGCAAGGCACAGCTAGCGTTCAACCTATCTAAAAATCGATATTTTTCTGCACAGTCAGTTGTTGATCCCTCAATAGACATAAAAGGTCAAGAGCCTAGTGATCCCTGAGTCATGTAGAGGATACACTGTTAGGCTGCAAACTAGATACATATCATATGAAATAAATGGAGGTTTTCTATTCTCAAAATCCATTTGCCACAAGGATAAAAAAAAGACCCCAAAGCTTATGAACCAGACCCCATTTTAATGAGACTGTAACAAAAACCAGTAAATCAAACATAGCATGAACGAAGATTCAATAATTTGAATAAAATACAACCAACCAGAAGTTTTCCTGAATATATTAGAAAGCAACAAATTCCTGTGTTTCATATTATTAACATTTACAAACATCTAAAGGGTGGGTGTCAGGAGGTTGGGACATACCTTTAATTCTATAGTAGCTAGCAACAGGACAAGGGGTGATGGGATGTAGCTGGAACACAAAAAGTTCCACCTAAATATAAGAAAAAACTCTTTCACTGTGAGGTGAGGGAGCCCTGGCCCAGGCTGCCCAGGGAGGGTGTGGAGGCTCCTTCCTTGGAGCTCTTCAAGACCCACCTGGACACGTTCCTGTGTGACCTGATCTAGGTGAACCTGCTTCTGTAGGGGAGTTGGACTAGATGATCTCTAAAGATCCCTTCCAACCCCTACCATTCTATGATTCTATATTGCCATTTCATGACTGATTTGATAAGTCTTTAGAATACCATGGTCTAGAATGTAGCAAAATTCAAAATTGACATGATTATTGCTGTAGCTAAAATATCAAAGATGTCATTATTTCTAAAAATATCAAGTAGATAATATATTTCATCTGTTCCATCACACTGTTAGTGATAAATTAAGAACATACAAGCACTTAGGGAGTGACAACTTCCTAAATCAGTAAAAAAAACCATACAAAGCTAAAACTCAGGTACAATCCATTATGATTAAAGATAAAAGAAACTATTTAGTAAACACAAATTGTAACTGATAGAGATACTACTACCTTTTTTTCCTTAGGCAAAACTCAAACAAGAACCTCTCCTGTGAAAGTGGGAAATAATCAGATACACAAGATACCAAACAATACCTTCTTTGTCCATATGGAGGGCTCAGAATGAATGTTGGCAGTACACAGCCAAGGACCTCAGTATTTTCCAAGTGAAAGTGATAGGCAGAGAAACAACTTTCAGCAAGTGGCATGTGCTCACGTGCACACCTTCAGCTCTTTACAATCCTGTTTGAGCTCTCAAAACTTCAGTAGAAAAGTGTACACCTCTAGTATTTTCCCACCTCTGCTATTTTTAGTTGAGCATCCAGTGATTCAGATCCCTTTTCCCCATTCCCTTCTTAAATTATAGTTGAAACTTGCATCCACTCATGCTTATCAAATCCTTCTGCAACTTCCACAAAGCAAAACAGAAAACACAGATGAAAATACTTGACCATCTTGGAACATACAGTAGAATAGGTACAATGAATGAAGCAGCAACATACAAAGAGTAAGACTTAATGAGCAAGTAAAATATGCAGGAAATCAAAGGCTTAGTGTAGAGCGTTATGTTTGTCAGAAAAAGCAGCTGCTCAGGGAAAGCTGCAGCTCATGGCATCAAATCATAATGAGTCAGCATCACCAGTTCCCTGCATCCTACCCCATAATAGAAAGACACTCAGACTAACCAAAGATTCAAGTGTTAAGGCTTAACTTTAAGTATGAAGCAAGATGATGAGCACTACTTTGCAAAAGATTGTAATTATAGTATACAGAGAGGTTCCCATGTCGATTACTCACCCTGATTTATATTCCCACTGGTGAGTGGTCATGCAGATGTCAATAGTACTACCTGCCTAAGTATATGATCATGAAAGTATGAGAGGTAAATTGGGGTTAAGATTAACCAAGGTTAAGATATTTCAAGTTATGTCTAAGAAGGACAATTTCTTAACAGCTCACCTACAAAAACTACTCTCTGTAGAACTGGAGTGGTTTTATCCCTAATAGTCTTGTTATTTTATCACAAGAAACAAAACTTCTATAAGGCAAAAAATAAGATGCCTTTATCTCTGCACAGCTTCGTATCTCTCAAAAGGGGACAGAAAAAAAAAAAGTGTTTGGATTTCCTCAAGTTAGAGTATATGTAAGAGAGAAAGTCTCCCATCTCATTTTTGAAGGACAAATTTATCCATCTTCGGGGGATGCATTCAAAATCATTGTCACTCTCCAGGTTCTATTTCAACTGCCCCAGTGGTACAGATTTCTATAACTGCCAAAAGAGGTAGATAATAGTAACTCAAGCCATAAGAGACTAAAAGAAGTGCTCAAAAATTATGTGAACATAAAAGAAAGATACATGGTTGCTTTTAAAATATGCTTTGTTTTATTTGTTTTGTTATGAGATGTATTTTGAAGCTACTGCCTACAGTCAGGATATCAAGAAAACCTAGGATTTGGAAACATGTCATCTTACATCATCCTCTGCTTACAGATATGATTAAATTGATTAACTTCCCCCTACCTCCATCACCCTGTCAGCTGAAAGTTATCACTTCTGTGATCCAGCAGTTCAATTGCTCACATTAGTACATGCTCATATAACTCCCTCACTATTTGTTTCAGGCTAAAGGATCTAGTTAACCTAAATATTTTAAACAATATCTGTGAGAATTGAGAAGACAATAATATTTAGTAGGCTTAGAAGCTGGAAAGGATTTTGCATAGAAACTGTACTGTAAATGTTTCTAGCATCTCTCTTTTTTCTATCTAATGCCATTTGAGATTTACATGCAATGCTCCAATTTTCTAAGTTGGAGCACTAAGAAAAAAATTCATAGCATGTATAATAAAACAATAAGGTTAGGTATCACCAACCCTTTTGTGTGCCCATAAGCAGTAGGTAAATTACACAGTAAATTTCTAAGAGTAAAGTGAGTGTAAAGATATTGTTGCTATAAAACCAGTTTTAGTTCCTTTTTTTTGTGCCTTGTTACATTTAACCCAAAAGTCCAGCAAGTGTATAAAGAGTATATAAAGGAGCTTAAGTCAACTTTCTAAAGGATCTCGCACCTGCTATGTCCATGTTGTTCTCCTGAAGCAAAGGCAAGTCAGGGAAGTAGAAACAGTCCAAATACTCATGCTGCCCTGACAGATCATGGACAAAGGCAGTTGCTATTCACTCTTGGCAGATCAACTCCCAACTCGTCACTGCTGAGAATAATAGCGATAAAATTACTTGAGCTCCACATTTAATTGGTTTCAGGTTTCCTTACACACAGATTTTAACTTCCCAAACTAGAATGACTTTCAGGTGAAACAACACAGAGCAATCTTTTTGAAGAAGACTAGTAAATCAAAATAGGGAGCAGTTTCCATCCTGATACAAATGATATTTCCTTTGGAAAAGACCAATTTGATTCTACTCAGTCAAAATGCTTCCTCTTACAAAGCAGTATCTAGCACTAATATTACAGGTCTAATTTAAATGACATCCATTCAGCTGGCAAAATGATGATATCTGCATGGCAACTCAGACTTGCTTTGCAGCCTTTCAGAGAAGATTGTAGTTTTAGCCTCTGCAGCCTTAGAGTTCCAAAAATAATTACTGATATGTCGTCAACAGCTTTATAAAATCTTCTTTCAATAGCAAAATTTAAGTTGTTTATCCTTTCCTTTTAGCAGTAATTAACGGGATGCACTTGTCTATTAGCATTCAGCCTGTATCCATTCACAGAAATTAATGAAAGGACTTTTCTGTAATTAAATTAAGTTGCACTACCACTACTCCAGACTGAGTAGCAGGATGTTCTTGCTTCTCCCCTGACTGACATGTTCCTTAATATAGATGTGCACACATATAGAAATGTCAAGACAAAAGGAACAATTGCACTGCTTCTCAAGAGAGCATATATTCTGTAACAGAAAATGGCTTGTACAAGATGTCTCTAAGCCTGCTGAATTTCTGTGATGCGTTGTTCACAACCAAAAGAGGAACTGAAAGAAAGTAGTAAAGTGGAAGACACTTCCTAAATATATAGTTATTCTACTAGTCTATGTGCTATAAACAAATTTCATATGAATTCAGATATTGTGCCAGTGAATTAAGCTGGTTTCAGCAGTGTTTGTTAACTCCAATGTGGAGTCTCACCTGAACACAGCTGTGCTGTTCCTAGCCCCACAATGCTCGTGCTGCCAGCTCAGATACTTCTGTATCATACCCCTTCACTTTCCCAACTGCAAGGGTAGCACAGCAAGCTCATCTGGCTCCTTTCCAATTCTCTGCACACAGCCCAATTCAACCGCAAGTGATGACATTGGAAACTGAAAGTCTGATATAAATATAATTTATAGTCTTAAATAATACCATCATATTAGATGTATTCTCCACAGTACTCACTGAAGCTCCATTATGGTCTGTCCTGATTTCCTATATAGGCTCAACCCTATATAGAGGGACAGGCTCTGGGAGAGGGATTCAAAAAGTGCAATGAATTGTCCTCTGAAGACATCTTTCTCTGTCCTGACTACAAAGGAAGACTTGAAGGTTAGCTTAGTTTTTGGTGTCTACAGTTAAGTGTATTAAAAGTAGGATCATGACTCTGAGTGATATAATACTGGTAAAGATGATGTGAGAATATAGAATCATAGAATCATAGAATGGTAGGGGTTGGAAGGGATCTTTAGAGATCATCTAGTCCAAACCCCCATGCAGAAGCAGGTCCACCTAGATCAGGTTGCATAGGAAGAAGATAAGAGGCAAAGGTGCAGATTGTTAGTGACAAAAGAGAGAATAAAATCAGAATTTAAAATCTAACATTATGGGTAGCTTCACATGGAAAGTCAGGCAGTCTTTTAAATTAAATACTTCACAGTCAGAGGCACATCTCTAGCTCCACTCACTGCCTTTAAAGAAAACCCAGAGATTTAAAAATGCAAATAATTAAATCTGGCTTTCCCAAGTGTATTAATGTGCAACTGATATCTGAGGATTTGACTCTAACAGGGAACAATGACCACTCTGGCATATCTATGCTTTAGAAAGAAAAGCTACACTTTCCATAGCTCAGAAAGAGACACAAGGCTAAGGATCATTTATAAGATTAAGACATTGTGGAATGGATACATTCAAGTCATTGGACTGTAAGTATAGAAAGAACTCAAGTCAAAATTGGTCTATCAAAGAATTGCAGGCTACTCATCCTTTTGCATTATACATGCAACTATGAAAATGCACACTATAATTAGAAAAATGATATTTTCCAACTTGTTACAATTTAGATGAAATATTTTGCATTAAACCACTTTTCTTAGGATTGGAGGAGGTCATAAAATGTTATCAGGGAAAAGCAATCTGGTGCCTGCCCATCAGCCATAGATTTGTGGCTATTGACAAAGTAATTACCTGAGAAATTCTAATGCTTTTGTCAACTTACTCCTGCTTCAGCAAGGCTTCAGTCTAAACAGGGAGTAATAAATTTCAAAGGTTTGTTCTCTTCCATGATCCATAACAGAGAAGACTTACCACAAACATTAGGGCTTTCACTGAAATTGTATCTATGATTTGGTAATGGCTCAAGGAGTATTAGGAAGTATGAATGTCTAATTCAATCTGAATAAATCAGACTTTTCATGACTTAGGCAAAGCTTCTTTAGCACTGTAGAATGTAGCCTATATAAGGGTTTGCTTTGTAAAATAAGACTAAAAAGCCAGATTAGATTGAGTTGTCATATTACTACACAGCTTTTTTCAAGGGTACAGGAGGAAACATGCTAAAAGTCTCTGCCACCAAAGACTTAAAAATTTTAAATGGTAAGAGCAATAATGGACTGGTAAAGCTATTTTTGAGTAAATAGTCTGTCAAAAATGAGTAGCTATGGGAAAACGATGATATTCAGTTTAGTCTGAAGTATAATTCCCTGAGCTAATACGTTCTCAACTCCCTCGGACATTAACTTATACCTTTGCCACAGACTTGAATACCTTCTAACACCAATGGAGACAAAGTGGTGAAGAACTGTGGGAAAGCTATATTATCAATCACTGCCCAATATCTGTTATGAGAAAGGAAAGACATCTTCAGTTACACAAACTGGAAACTAAGCACTTTGTACAAAACATTAAACTTGCTGAAAGTTTCCATTATTAGTACCTCTTTGTATTTCTGAAGGTTCTTGAGTGTTGCTTTATAACACCCCAAATTGAAGTATAAAGCCTATCAAGGGATTTAGTTGACTCTTTGAACAGTGCTAAGCTGAGTGTTCAGACACCAGTAACACTTTCCAGCCCTCATGCAACTGCAGACCAGTGTGTCCACACTCGTGGTGCTCGTGTGCCAGGTCCCTCAAGCCCTGATCATAGAATGATCATAGAATCATAGAATGGTAGGGTTGGAAGGGACCTTTAGAGCTCATCTAGTCCAACCCAACTGCAGAAGCAGAGTCACCTAGATCAGGTCACACAGGAACATGTCAGGGCGGGTCTTGATGACCCCCAAGGAAGGAGCCTCCAGAACCCCCCTGGGCAGCCTGGGCCAGGGCTCCCTCACTGAAACACTGACATAGCTTTTTCTTATATTTAAATGGAACTTTTTGTGTTCCAGCTTCATCCCATCACCCCTTGTCCTGTTGCTAGCTACTATAGAAAAAAGGGATGTCCCAACCTTCTGATACCCACCCTTTAGATATTTGTAAATGTTAATAAGATCTCCCCTCAGTCTCCTCTTCTCCAGACTAAACAGCCCCAGTTCCTGCAGCCTTTCCTTGTGTAAAAGATGTTCCAGTGCCCTGATCATCTTGGTGGCCCTGTGCTGGCCTCTCTCCAGCAGTTCCCTGTCCCCCTTGAGCTAAGGAGACCAGAACTGGACACAGTACTGATCCTGCCAAGGTTCTTAGAGTGTGAGCTTGCTCACAAGAAGCAGCAGCCTCACCTCACAGAGAGCACCAATGCATTTTCTGAGAACATGCTTGCCAGAGCAAACATCACGTGTGTGGGTGAAACAAAGGAGGAGGAAAAAAAAAAGGCACGAAGCAAGACTTTCTGCAACCAGAGTAAATGAAATGCTCTCTTGGGAGACAGACAATCCCACTTAATCTAATCTATAGAGACTATTAGATTTGAAAGTGTCTGCCTCCCAGGAGGTTTCTGTTAACCAGAAAGTACTTGTTATTTGGCAAGGCAAGTTTTTTATTCTTCCCTCTTGGAACTGTTCAGTTTGCTTTTAAATATTTATTCAGGCAGATAGCAATCAATTGGCTTCACAGACCGATGTTAGCCCACACTTCTCTGAAGAAAGGGGGTCAGGTTTAAGTTCTTGCTCCATTAGCTATTTAATCAATTATCCAAATTGGCAAAGTTTCAAGAGGAGAAAGTCGTTAGCTTCATCTCAAAATAACCATTCAGCCAGTAGTTAGGGCACATTTGTGACCTGAAAGTGCCCGTGACTGAAATTTCTCCAACTCAAAAGTGTCCACCTAAATTGTAAGTGCTCTAATTACCGGAGATTTGAGTATCAATTAGCAGCATGATCTAATTATTTTGGAGAACAGGCAGGTCCAGCTTATATGCTTACTATCAGGGAATGGCAGATACTTCCCCATCACTGAAAATAGATGCCTTTAAGGTGTAGGTATGTTTATTACTGTCCCTTCATATTTCCTTGAAGCTATCCCTCCTTATGCTTGTTGATTTCTCTGGAACCCACTCTCTTACCCATCCACTATGTCTTGCACAGGAAACCTAAGCCAGAGTAGAGAGTAAGTCTTTAACAAGATACCTGTCAGAAATTACAATGCTGGCCAGTTGCATCCAAAAAGAAGTCTGGACACTCAAAGGTAGAACAATTCATTACCTCATTTCGGTTTATTGTCCCCACATTAGATGAAGCATCTGTATTTAAGTGTTTATAAGCTGGACACCATGCCCTAGGAAATTAAGCAGCGCAGAGTGGGTAGTGGGCAACCTGCACACAGACTATATAAAATCACATCATTAAGAGGAAGTTTCATACAGAGATTAATGCTAATTACAAAGCCCGTTTTAAATTTCACCCAGCCAGATGTTAAGCACCATGCTTAGTATTTGAAGGATGTGCATCTACCTGCCCAGGCTTCAGATTTTGATAGCAAAGTAGAATTTTGGTTTTCCTTTGTAGAAAATTGAGAGAAAACTCAAAGAAATGGAATCATAGCATGGTAGGGGTTGGAAGGGACCTTTAGAGATCATCTAGTCCAACCCCCCTGCAGAAGCAGGGTCACCTAGATCAGGTCACACAGGAACATGTCCAGGTGGGTCTTGAAGACCTCCAAGGAAGGAGCCTCCACACTCTCCGTGGGCAGCCTGGGCCAGGGCTCCCTCACTTGAACAGGGAAATAGTTTTTTCTTATGTTTAAGTGGAACTTTTTGTGTTCCAGCTAAGCCTCACTAGCACAGGAATAGCCCAAGTGATTTGGTCTCCTAAAAATTCATGCTCTGAGTTGTTAAGTAGTAGTGCTTTTATAGCAGTCTAAGGCTATGAGAGAGACAAGGTTTATAAGGAGAGGCAGTGTTTCTTATCAGACTAACTCATGCAGTGGTGGAAAAAAAGTGACATAGTTGGGTCTCAGTATTCCTTAAAATAGGCATTTTTGAATGACCAATAACAGATGAAGGGGAAAAAGAAACAAAAAAACCCAATAGAAAAAGTAACAATCTTTAAGAAGAAATACAGGAAAAAATCCTAACATGAGTTCATCTGTTGATAGTCTGTCCTTGTCTATTCTACTTCCAGCTTCATCCCATCACCCCTTGTCCTGTTGCTAGCTACTATAGAAAAAAAGGGCTGTCCAAACCTCCTGACACCCACCATTTAGATATTTGTCAATCTTAATGAGATCATCGCTTAGTCTCCTCCAGACTAAACAGCCCCAGTTCCTGCAGCCTTTCCTTGTGTGAAAGATGTTCCAGTGCCCTGATCATCTTGGTGGCCCTGTGCTGGCCTCTCTCCAGCAGTTCCCTGTCCCTCTTCAGCTGGGGAGCCCAGAACTGGACACAGGACTCCAGATGAGGCCTCACTAGGGCAGAGGAGAGGGGGAGCAGAACCTCCCTTGACCTGCTGCCCACACTCTTCTTGATGCATCCCAGGCTGCCATTGGCCTTCTTGGCCACGAGGGCACATTGCTGGCTCATATTTAGCTTATTATCAACCAGCACTCCCAGGTCTCTCTCTGCAGAGCTGCTCTCCAGCAGTTCAACCCCCAGCCTGTCCTGGTGCATGGGGTTGTTCGTTCCCAGATGCAGGACTCTGCCCTTGTCCTTGTTGAACCTCAGGAGGTTCCTCTCTGCCCAACTCTCCAGCCAGTCAAGATCCCACTCAATGGCAGCACAGCCTCTGGGGAATCTGGAATAAAGCTTTTCTTTTAAAATAAACAGAAATGTGCTGGTGCTCCCCTAATAACACTGTGATTAGATCTGCTGTCAAAAATGTTGGCAGTCTGGGTTCAATTCTGCTGATTCCTTGCATTAGGTTGCCCTGTAACCTAATACTCCCAGAGAATGTTCTGAGGTAAAACTGGGCACACCTGTAGGAACCATCTGACTATGTAAAATATTGATTTGCCCACACAGAGGAGGTGAATGGCTCTTTGGCTTAGTGCCTGATGGAGATGCCCATGGAATGTGTACCTGGCTGTAGTACTTAGTTCATGAGCTGCCACGATGGAAGATTTAGACGTCCTTGAACTCGTTCTATTTTCAGATGAGTTATGGTTCTTCTGGGAACATACACAAACACAAATTTTAAGACTAAAAAGTGATTTAGGAATGGGCAACTTCAGGGCAAGGTGGTGGTGGTAGAGTTTGCTGTTCAGAGACTAGAAGGCTGCACTGCCATTTGACCAGGAGAAGCAGTGTGAGTTTGCAGTGAATTGCAGTTGCCACACATTGATTTGGTTTGTAAAGCAGTCTCGGTGTGCATGGATTAGATTTATTTTGAAGCAAAGGAAATTGGAAGCTCTGTTTACAGTCTGTACCAAATGTGCTATAACCTACAGTAGGGACAAAAGGATATGAACTGATTAGTCTTTAAAACACCCTCTAGACTGCATGCAGGGTAATAAAATGTGGTCCAAGACAACCAACTAAATCTAGTCCATGGTAAAACATTGATCCCATGCCTTAAATATAAGGACCTCAGCACCAGCTGCTTTGATCTAGTGGTCTGCTCCTGTTATACTGAATTACTTGCTAATACAGGCAAATACACCTAAGTCACATTTCTACTGCCTAAACTCCTTAATGTGTTTAGCTGTAAGTCGGGGTGTGGATTTCACCCTCGGTCATCACAGATAATTGTAACAAGTGAAAACTTTAAATTCTCTTTTTTTGTTTACTTGGGGCAAATAAAATAACTTTTCAATTGATAAGTAAGAAGTGACAATTTGGGAAATGATGCAAAGGAAAAGATGGGAATTAAGAACTGAAATAAAGCGAATCTGAGGAATAAAAGAAACAAAAGCAGGAAGAAAGCATCACATAAGTAAAGGCAAGATCAGTAACAACTAAGAGGGAACAAACTAGACAGGAAAACAGGTGGCAAGGAAGCAGGAAGAAAATACTATTTTGATGCAATACTTTGTAGAAAACTTAAAAAAATACATTCCAATAGATTCCAATAGATTCCAATAGTTTACTATCTAGACTGATCCATGATTATTCTCTCATGTCTATACCAGCCTGCTCTCATTGCTGTTGAAATAGCCTGTGATTATCACATATTACCTTCCTTTCATGGCATCAAAATTTTGTTCTCCATATGTTGGGGAAAATCTGAGCTAAAATGATTTTGTACTGTACAAGGGAGGCATGGCTGGAGCTGGGGACTGAGAACCCAGTGCCTTGAGTTGCATTTCTAGCTGTGCATCTCTGACCTTAAGAGAGATATAATTCAGGAGTCATTTTTTCTACTTACCTGGAAACTAGAGATAATCCATAACCATTAGACAGCATTAAGCATTTACAAAAATGGGGCACAAACATCAAAATGACTTATTCTGTAACAACCCAGTGAAAGGAACAAACATTATCTGCATAGTAATGCATTAGGCCAATCCAAGAAGGTTCAAGAAAAGAGGTAAATTCATAAATTCAACACAGGAAATTCCTCTATTGGAATTGACTTTCAGGGAGGAGGATTTTAACCAGGTAAGTTCAGTCTCTACTGTGGAATAGGAGTCTGTGTGTATGTGTGTATCAGTATACCTATATATGTGAGTATATATGTATCTGTAGATCTATCTATACACATATATATATGTATATTCCTATTTAAGTTCATATGTATTCTTTTAAAATTGTATTATTAAGACATGAGGATTCTGTTCAGTAGATCAGAATATTGTATATAAGTACCTTGACATAGAAATCTGCAGGTTTTACTGGTAACATCCAATGGAATATCATATTCTATCCTGTAGATCCAGAGCAACACAAATTTTTTTCAGAGCAGAATGAAAGACAATTTGATGGTTTTACATCAAAACATCTCTTGGAGTTGTGAACATTTCAAGAAAAAAATGTTTTGAATAGGTGAAAAGAATATATTTGTCAAGTTTCTATTCTGAAATAGCTTTCCACTGCAGTGGTTGGGTTTTTTAACCATATAACATGACAAATTATATTTGGTTTTATCATAATCAATCTTCTAAATTGATTAGATAAGACAACTAGATTGTCATACAAGCCAAATTACCAACTGAAAAAAATAACTTATCTTAGAAATGTCCAACTTATGGTTTTTGTTCTTTTCCAAATAGAAAACTGGCAAAACTGTAAAATTCCCCATAAACAAAATGATATTTCCACATGGCTGAGGGCTTCATTACCAACTACACAACAGACTCATAGCATTTTCTTTCCCTGTGTGTCTTAGGTGTTAAGGAAAGCCGAATTTGTTCCTCAGTGACGAACACTGTGCATAAAATCATCATTTGAGGAAGTGATTTGTCTTCACAGATAGTCTGTTTTGCCTTATAACAAGATTGAGAGGAATGTGGTGATGTGAAAGCTAATTAATTTTAGGCTTATTTGAAAGTGTCAAGATGATGTGGGATGAAGCAACTTATTTTAATAACAGGTAGTCTCCTAGTTTCAAGTTGTACTTCCAAGACTGGCATTTGTCTCCACTTTTTCTTTAATCACATAAATATGAAGAAACTGTAAGTGCTGATATCTTCTTTGGTTACTGCTGTAGTTCACAGGTTTTACTCAGCTGTAGCTTATACATACACACACATACCAATAGTTTGCCTATTAATTTCATTGACTGCATGAAATGAAATCAAATCACTCTCAAGCTCATGATGGATATTATCAACTGTGTGAAAATCCCCAGACCCAAGTTTTATAGCAGTGCTGCTGTGCTGCTCTTCAATGTGCAATCAGTTTGGAATTCCTTCCCATCTATTATTGTCACCACTTGTCATGCAAGGCTTGAACTTCTCTTGTCTGGAAAGATCTACAAACCAGTTGTAATTATCATTGTTAACATTTTTGTTTGTCATGATTGCTTTAACAATGTGAATACTCTCAGCTGCTTGCACTTGCCTGCCTTAGGATACCTGTGGAAAAAAAGACTCTTCATCTCAATGGGGCCTTGAAGAAACACAATTTATCTAGCTACGTGCATTCTAACTACTGAAATATTTTAAATACCATTTTGAAACCTCCTAATTGTTTTCTCCTTAAATATTCTTTATTGAGAATCTCAGATATTATCAGCTTGTTGCAGCAGGCACATGGGCCAGTGCTGGAGGCATATCAGGTATAAAGGGGAGAAAATGCAGGAACAGAGGTTCAGAGCACCTAGCCTCAGTGAGGTCCAAGAATTGGCCAAGAAGGCCAATGGCAGCCTGGGATGCATCAAGAAGAGTGTGGGCAGCAGGTCAAGGGAGGCTCTCCTCCCCTTCTCCTCTGCCCTGGTGAGGCCTCATCTGGAGTCCTGTGTCCAGTTCTGGGCTCCCCAGCTCAAGAGGGACAGGGAAGTGCTGGAGAGAGGCCAGCACAGGGCCACCAAGATGATCAGAGGACTAAAGCATCTTCCTTATGAGGAAAGACTATGTATTGGAAAACACACATGCCTAAAGCTCTGTGTATAGACATGTGATTTTAGGACTGATATATTCATCCGACGTAGGGCCACCAAGATAATCAGGGCCTGGAGCATCTTTCATACAAGGAAAGACTGCGGGACCTGGGGCTGTTCAATCTGGAAAAGAGGAGACTGAGGGGTGATCTCATTAATATTTACAAGTATTTAAATGGTGTGTGTCAAGGGGATGGGGCAACACTTTTTCTGTAGTGTCCAGTGATAGGACAAGGGGTGACAGACATAAGGTGGTACACAAGAAGTTCCACTTAAGGAAAAACTTCTTTACTGTTCAGGTGACGGAGCCCTGGCCAGGCTGCCCAGGGAGGGTGTGGAGGCTCCTTCTCTGGAGGTTTTCAAAACCCACTTGGACATGTTTCTGAGTGACATGACCTAGGTGGATGTGCTTGAGCAGGGGGGGTGGACTGGATGATCTTTAGAGGTCCCTTCCAATCCCTACCATTCTGTGATTCTATGTAACTGGGAGCTTTGGCTATGTCCCTCAGCAAGCTTTGCTGGGGAGGCTGCTGGTCATTCCTTTGCTCCCCACACGTGCTGTGCAACAAGGGTGGCTGGCAAGCAGCTGTAGAGGAGTCATAGAGACCATCTGGGAAATGAAGTGTGATTTCTTCCCTGAAGTCCTCTCTTGCAACTGTAATATCAGTGCTAATATGTAATGTAGGACATCAGTTGTCTCTCTGTGTGTGTGGCTGAGGCAAATGTTGTTTGGGGCAAGCAGTCTCACTTAAAATTCTGGAATTGGAGCATTTATTATGCTCCAAAACGGCATTTGTTGGATATTATTGCATTTTCTTTCTCCATTCAGCTAAACAGTGCTGCTTAAAAACTCTTTCAGTCTGGTAGTTGCAAGAAATTAATGAGCATTTGTGTCAAGGCAAGCTTACTTCGTTATACTTCAACATTGGCCTTTAAACTATGGGCATTTAGAACTGCTGAATATTAGTCTTAAGCAGTTAGTTTGTGAAAATCTTAAATAAATTGCAAAATTGGTATAGCTTAGGTTGATAGCCTTGCCTGTTTAGCTCATAAATTTTATTCCAAACATAACAATGCAGGCAATAATAACAATTTGATTGCTTTCTAAGTGTAGCTGGATGTCCTCCCATTCCATTTAAATCACAGAATGGTAGGGGTTGAAGGGACCTCTAAAGATCATCTAGTAAATGCAGTATTCAGCACTAGTAACTGTAAAATATTTCCCATTTCAATTCCTTAATTTCCAAAGTTTATCATTTTTCATGTTTCAAATTAAATTAGGGATCTCCCACTATTGACTCACACGTATGCCACTGCTAATTTCAAAGCAGGAATTATTTCTACTGAAAAACATGTTGATGGAGAATTCCAAACCAAATTTACCTTCTCCTTCTAAGTCAAGCCTTCCACTGCTTTGCCAAAGAACAGCAAGGACTCAATTTTGATAATGGGGGTTGGACTAGATGATCTCTAAAGGTCCCTTCCAAGCCCTACCATTCTGTGATTCTGTGATTCATCACATGAGTAACTTGATGTAGACTATCAGCCTATTTATTGGAAAACACACATGCCTAAAGCTCTGTGTATAGACAAGTGATTTTTGGACTGATATATTCATCCAATGTAGGGCCACCAAGATGATCAGGGGACTGGAACATCTTTCATACAAGGAAAGGCTGTGGGACCTGGGACTGTTCAGTCTGGAGAAGAGGAGACTGAGGGGGGATCTCATTAATATTTATAAATATCTAAAGGGTCGGTGTCAGGAGGTTGGGACATCACTTTTTTTTCTATTGTAGCTAGCAACAGGACAAGGGGTGATGGGATGAAGCTGGAACACAAAAAGTTCCATTGAAGCATAATAAAAAACTATTTTACTGTGAGGGAGATGAAGTCTTGGCCCAAGCTGCCCAGGGAGGTTGTGGAGGCTCCTTCCTTGGAGGTCTTCAAAACCCACCTGAACACAATCCTGTGTGACCTGATCTAGGTGACCCTGCTTCTGCAGGGGGGTTGGACTGGGTGATCTCTAAAAGTCCCTTCCAACCCCTACTATTCTGTGACTCCATGATTTCTGTAGTTTAAGCAACTGAAGAAACTTCACTGAAATCCTATTCTGTTGGAATATGCAGTTCCATTGGAAACACAATGCCCCATAAACTGGAAATAATGTTGTTGAAGTCTTAGTTTGAAAATCACCTCACCCCCAGCAAAAAAAAAAAAAGGAAAATTGTTTCAGATATGTTGGGACAGGTACTGCACTATTTTACAATTTCAGTCGATTCAAAACAACTTTGGGAAGAAACTTTGGTTTTTGAGGACTTCTAAATTTGTCCTTTTCATTTCAGAAACCTCTGAAATGTCACCCTGGTAAGTCATTTCCTTAAGGAATATTTAAGCATCACCCAGTGTTAACCATTAAAGCACACTGATCAAGAGCCAAGCATAAGAGTTATACAAAAATTGATACCCTTTTTTGCTAATCACAGTTTACATCTGTCATTTGTTCTGATTTTTAATTTGGGCATTTTAATATGACAAATGATTAATGTTTTAAGGTTAGTTATATGCTTTGGAGTGGAAGTTGGCATATCAAGTGCAGAAACTATTCTCTAGGATTGGTTAGCTAGATAAATGCAACACTTTAAAAATGACATTCCATATTTTAAACAAACCCACTCTCGTTTCCTAAATGAAAAATATCATTTTGAAGGAAATATATGTTTTCTGCCACTATGTCTTTCAAAGTTTAGACCTTAGAGATGTCTGCCTCTCACCTCAGTCCTAACACAAATGGGAAAACCAGGCCTTCCTGCTGTTTCAGTTCTAACACACTTTCTCAGTTTGAAACTGCTGTAGTTGCTGTCCTGGATAAACTAAAAGGAAGAAGACATCTGCAGAAAAGATAAGAGCTGGATTATTGCTTAAATATTCATTCTCAGTGCTCAGTTGGACACTTCAATGGCTTTACTTACATAGTGTGTTCAGGCTGTGGTTTAAAACATTTGCAATAATTTGAAGTTGACTTTTTTTTTGCCAAATAAAGTAGTAGACTTAACTGATACAAACAAAGCCATTGTACATAAAACCTCACTATAAATAACAGATTTTTCTTTGCTATTTATTTCATTTTCTCACATTTTATGCTGCTGAGTGACAGACATTAGGGGGAAAAACCAACATCCCAAACACTAGTATTGTAGTGTTTTAATTCAGTAGGGGAGCACATGGTTAAATCATTGTCTGCTTTCAGATAAAAAATGTAGCATGATGTGGTAATGAAATACGAACAAAGATGAGGCTGTGTGCTTGTGAATTAGATATGTATTCCAAAGCCAAACAGCTGGCAACATGGAGTTAACAGTCTATGTTTGGGCTTATTTTTTATTAAAGAAAAAAAGATGAAATCTGTTTTAAAAACACAATTAAAAACAATTGTGTGTTATTAATTCATTTCTCTCTGCTCCAGTTTGTGAAACACAAAGGTGTATTTCCAGTAAGATCTCCTTGAACAACTAAATGTCTCAGGGGACTGGTAATCACATTTTTGGAGCCTTTCACCTCTAGTTCACTGACTCAAATACAGCCAACATGCAGTAGTGACGGAAAATCATTGCGATTTGAAAGCTGGTTTGTGGCCTGTGTGAAATGAACCGGTTATTTCACTCCATTTCTTAGAGGATCTTGAAAATGCACTTGGCACTTTCAAAAGCACCGCTTCTGAGAGTATTGAGCTTCTCGCATGGATCTGGCCAGGTCACCACGGGGCCAAAAACAAGGCTAGTTTCTATGAGTATGGCAGAGGCTGGAGCTAACAAGTACAATCCCATTCCAGGCATGTTTCCTCAGTACACACTTGGAGCAAATAAGTCCTTAGTCAGCTGGAAGATCTTGGTAGACAAACATTTTCTTCATGTCAAGTACCCAGGGAAGTTGGGCTGTAATAGCAGCTCAATGTGGGATCATCACATTGCACTGCTGCCTTCTATGCTCCAGAAATCATAGAATCACAGAATGGTAGGGTTGGAAGGGACCTTTAGAGATCATCCAGTCCAACCCCCTGCAGAAGCAGGGTCACCTAGATCAGGTCACACAGGAATATGTCCAGGCGGGTCTTGAAGACCTCCAAGGAAGGAGCCTCCACACCCTCCCTGGGCAGCCTGGGCCAGGGCTCCCTCACTGAAACACTGAAATAGCTTTTTCTAATGTTTCAGTGGAACTTTTTTGTGTTCCAGCTTCATCCCATCACCCCTTGTCCTGTTGCTAGATACCATCGAAAAAAGGGATGCCCCAAGCTCCTGGTAAAAGCAGAGTTTAATTCTCCATTTCTGCCAATCTGGTACTTTTCATTAGCATTAAACATACTTAATTTAGGAGGAAAAATAGCAGAAAGACACCACAGAAATGACTATGGTTTTTGAGGGTCAAAGTGCATTAGTCTCTTAACACAGAAGTTACATACCTCTGTGTAAAAAACTTAGTTAATTAGCAGTTAATAAGTTGTCATTTGTGGAGTCTCCTTCCTTGGAGGTCTTCAAGATCTACCTGGACATGTTCCTATGTGACCTGATCTAGGTGACCCTGCTTCTGCAGGGGGGTTGGACTAGATGATCTCTAAAGGTCCCTTCCAACCCCTGTCATTCTATTATTCTATGATTGCTCAAGTTGACAGTTACCATATTTTAGAAAACCAATCCAACAATAATTTTCTCACTAGCTACAAATTATCTTATGTTTTCCAGTGAAGGATTTAAATTGTCTCCTTTATAATTTAATTTTCTTCACATCAGGGACTTTTCTTCACAAGAGGTGTATCTCTTTTTAGGAAAATATGCTCATCATTTATTTTTCTGAACCTTTAATATGTTGTATTAGGAATTTCCTCAGAGGAAAATAAAGAGAAAAGTCTATCTTCATTAACTACTAAAGTGTGGAAATTAAAACATTTGGATGTCATGTCAGCTATAGACATTGTCTTCTATGATGTCACATTTGATTTTCTTTCTCTGTGACTTTTGACAGCATCATATTAAAAATTTGATTGCACAATGACAGTACAGGCTTTGAGTTATTCAGCTCATAAATGCACTCTTCCAGGAAGACTGGTTTCTATTTCTTGCAATTTTGGGAAAAAAATGACATTTAAAAAACTGTAAAAGGAAAAGCAAAATGATTGCTAATAACTAATTAAAAACTCAAGCTTGGCAAATGTAACCTTGCTTTAACCGAATATCACACCATTTAGAACCAAATTAAATATAACACGCCACGTATTTAAAACATATCTCGAAATGTACGTCTCAGGGTGACATTTTGGCCCCAGTGAAATCAATGGCAAGACTCCAATTCAGTTTTGGTGGAGCTAGGACTTCCTTCTAACTGAAGAAAGCCCCTAGGTTCCCAAACTGGTTTTAGCAACTATCTGACAGAATTCTTGTGGTATTTAATTATATCGCCTTTACTCATCCCTTCTCTTCAAATATGCTCCAGCTATTAAAGCTTACTGAAGTCAGTGAGGCTTTTTCCATTCCATTCCCATACAGGAGTCAAATCCTTAAGGATGGAACCTCTTGGGTAATTTCTGCAATAATCTTTCAGGGTTTATGCTGTGTGTTTTCCTACGATGACTGGCTTCTGCAAGCTTTCTTTTCGGTTTCAATTTACCTCTGCCTAACGTTAAATAAATGCTATTTGTTAGTTCACTTGTGTCAAATAACTTCAGCTGTAACCCTTTTCAGAGTAGCCAAATTTGTCTTTTCTTCATTACAATTTAAGGTTATTTTTAAATCACTAGGGATATTTTTAAACCACTAAAGTTGGAAACATCTGCTCTCCAGCTTGATTAAATTCATCTAGTCCTTTCACATTGGAACCATAAACCTAATAATGTCATTTTAAGAAACATGCTATTCCCAACACTTTTAGTGGTATTAGATAATTCAAAGTCAAACCCTTTTTCCAGTAAACATAGCTATTGTTTAACTACTTGGTCTCAATAAAAACTGTCTCTAGCTATATATATATTATTCTTCCTCATGATGCCTGGGCAGGTGAGAACTATAAGCTCGAGTACAGCTCAGAAGGGTTAAGCGTGGAATATTCGGTATGAGACATGGAATAAATCCTTGCAGCTACAGCAGTGAAGAAGAATACAAATGGTCTTTTTACATCTTGATTCCTCAAAAATGATTAGCAGAGATGTCTCTGATTCTGCTCACAGCAGTGCCTGGGGAGAAACTTGCGCTGATTTAGCTGGGATCAGAACCACGACCACAGTTATATCAAGAAATGAGCTTGTATTCCCTCAGAAATGTCTGAGGTTTATTAAGGAGTTTATTTTGGCATTAAAAATATCTGGTTTGCTGTTCTTCATCTCTCTTCCAACGTATCTCTAGTCCAAGTCAAAGATGACGAAAGTGCCTGTTTTCATCATAAGCAATGAAAATTACTTACGGATCACTTACACGACATTATTTTAGTTCACCTATTCAACCCAAGTCTAGTCTGTTTCAACACATGAATCACTCTGGGACAGCCTTTTTTCATTCTTAAAATGAACAGTTACACACTCACGTTGCTTTCCTACTGATAAGCCAAACTTATTTCCGAATGTACAACTGGATACAAGATATCACAATTCAATAACATTTCAACCTGTATCACCAGTATCAGTCTGCAAAGATTCCGATGGAAATTAAAATGCAAGCTTCCAGGGCTCAATTCCTCTGCCCTCATCATTTACTGCTCAACTTCTACTCAAGCAAGCTCCAGCCGAAGGCAACAAATGGTACCTATACAAGTGCAGAATAAAACCTGCAAAATAGTATAGCCCCCTATCAATTTCACAGGTTTTTAAGATCCTTCCTCATGCTTCATGGTTGAAACATCGTTCCCCAAAACCACGCCTGACAAAACTGGAATCAGCATGTTTCCCTTGCAACTACTTGTGATTTGACTGAGAACAAGCTGACCATTACAGGTGACAGAGAAACTTAATAACCTTTAAATCTTGTTTCAGACTGACACCAGCCATGGCAGTTAATACGTGATGAAAGCTTTCTGATGAGTCTTATACAGATTCCTCTCCATATCGCAAGAAGAAAACTCATAATCCTGTAAATTGTACTGAAACTCCAACTTTACAGACAATAACCTTTCCCTTCCCAGAAATGTGTGTCACTTGTGTGTAGAGCACTTGCATTCCTTTACTAAGTACCAAGAAGTCCTCTGTAAGTGAGAAAGAGTACTTACAGAGAAGTATGAGTGAAACACGTGGAAAAAAAACAATGCAAAACCAACCAAACCCTTAAAAAAAAAGAGCAGGAATTGTGGAGAAAAATAAGACGTTTTTCCCCCAGCCTCCTTCAGTCTTAAGTGTTAACACAGCACCAGCTTCTGGAGAAGGATGTGAAGATTTAGTATGAAGCTTATATCCGTAATTGTTGCCTATTTAGGAAAGAGGTTTCTTTTGTTTTCTTTTATCCTTCTTCTATTCCCCCCCTTCTTTTCTTTTTTATAAGGCAGTTTCCAGGTCTTTAACATTACTCTGAGCCACAGATGCTAGCTAAAAGAAGGGGGAAGCGCTGCTGCCATAACAACCCTTCGGCAGGGAACTATTGGGATACAGATAGTTACTACACTACCTACAACCAACCGTGTGCATCATGACACATAAAACCCAGAAAACGCTCTTCAAGCCACAGCATCCCATCATTGCACTCCGGCTCTGGGCAGCGAAAGCAAAACAAGCGCTGACTTTCCCCCACACATCCTCCCCAAGCTTTTATTTCATTAATTATTTACTAGGGGGAGGGGCGGGTGGAAGGGGGAGCGTCAAAAAAGTCCATTTGAGCGCTGAGTCCTGTACGAAGCCGCCCCTCTGTCCCTCCCCGGGAAGGGCCGCGCTCCGCTGCAGCCGGTGCCGCGGGAGGGGGACCGGGACCTCACAGGCACCAGCCTCACAGGCACCAGCCACTTCTGCAGGTTCGGCTCTACCCCACCTTCAAATGTTCCCTTGCAAAAGTTAAGGGGCTGCCTTCTCCCCTGAGCCGCCCCAGGGCGGGGGATGGGGGACACTGCGGGTGTCAGGGGGCTCCTGGCCGCGGCTGGGGAGCGGGGCTGCCGCGGTGTCCCTCTGTGTGTGTGTCTGTGCGTGTGCGAGACCCCCGTGGGATGGGCTAGCGCTGGCCAGGAGGGGCAAACAGCGCGGGAGCCCCTTTCCCCACAGCCTCCGGAGGGCCACGGGGACACCCCCTCCTGCCCCGCAGACCTTCCAGCCCCGCAAGCCCGGATCGGGACCCTCCGTTTCTCCCCAGGGCGGGGGCGGGCTGGAGCGCGATGCCTCCCCACGCCATGCCCCTCCACTCCCCCATCGCTCATCCCCGGGGCCGCTCCGGGATGGGAGGCTCGGGGGAAGGAGCCGGGGTAGGGGGGAGGGTGTTGAACGGCAGGTGCTTTGGGGAGGGGGAGGCAAGGCCCGGTGACTCACCCGTCCGAGGCGGGGGCTGCGGGCGGCGCGGCGGCGGCGCTGCCCCCAGGGCGCGGGGGGCGGCGGGGCAGGAGCAGCAGCGGGCGCGGGAGCAGGGGGGAGCGGCGGGGCCCGGGCTGCTCCTGGGCGCGCTCTCGCTGCCCATCCCCGGCGCTGCCGCCGCCGCCGCCGGAGGAGGATGCGAGGGAGAGTCAGCCCCGGGCGCGGGCACGCGCGGCGGCGGAGGGGGCGGGGGGGAAGGGGGACGGGACCGGGAGCGGCGCGGAGGCGCGCAGAGAGGGGGAGCAGCTGGGGAGCGCGGGCGCTCGCCCCTGCAGCCCTCCGGCCCTTCATCCCTTTTCCCCTCAGCCCTCGTTTTCTCATTCTTCCATCCCCGATCCCTCCATCCTTCATCCTCCCATCCTTCCATCTTCCCACCCGTGCGTCTCTCACCCTTCCACCGCCTCAGCCCTCCATCCCTCCGTCCTTCCGCTCCTCTGGCCGTGGAGCCGCGCTCTAGCCCGCCGTGCCCCCTCCGCCCTCCGCCGCAGGACCCTCCCGCAGGCAGCGCCGGTGGGCGCGGGCGCGCTGCTGCCCCTCCGGCGCGTCCCCGTGGCGCGTCCCCCCCCCCCCTCCACTCCAGGGAAGGGCGACCTGCTCCTCCGAAGGGCGGGAGGTCCCCAGCCCCATTCCCTCGCTACCCCCGGACCCCGAAGGGAAAAGCACTGCCTATCCCGCTCCTTTTTTCCTCCCCTCTTTCTTTTTTCCCCACCCGGCAGGAGGAAACAAAACCGTGCTATGGTAGGGGAAAAAAAAGGCGGTAAACAGGAGAAAAACAGAGTATGATAATCATTGACTGTATGTGAAATAAACCGTACACCGGGCTCGTTGTTAAAAGCAATCTTCCAAGCCTGCTCCTGAACCTAAAGGACTTCTCGGATGTTTATCAAGAATAGAGAGTCATTCTTTTAACATTAAAAATCAAACAAACAACAGCTCAAAGTGCGTTGACAGGAGACCTGTAAATTGAGTATGGCAAATAAACAAGCCCACCAAAAGCTGGCTGTCAACTCTTTATCCTTACTCTGGACTCTTCCCTGCGTTATATAATGTTGATGAACTGCTGCAAATATGTTTGGAGAAAAGATAGAGCAGTGATGAGAACACAGCAGTATTTAATAGGGTAGGTTAGTAGCCTTACCTGCCAAGTAGTTGTTTCAGAGGTTCATCTGTGCATTTCTCATCAGCCCTCCAAGTAAACAACTTCCTAGATCCACAATGCAGACATATGATTCCCTGTTGTCAGTGTCTCCCTCCCAGGCGTTTCTGAATAGCTTGTGGATTATTAATTTACTATGCTCTTCTGCTCTGCCTTGTACCGAGAGCCATGCAGGTACCAACAGCTCCCACTTGTGAAGCCGGGGAAGAGAGAGATTGGGTAGATTTCCACGTAGCTCCAGATTTCAAACTGCTGATTTGCTGTAAGGGTTACAGTCACTTAGAGAATTGCTCTGGTCTTCTAACAGATTTTTTTCCAAAAGAGAGGCCTGACCCAAAGTTCACTAAAGACAATAAGAATATTTCTATGACCGTGGTGGGAATCGATTCAAACCACTGTGAGCTCACCGCTGGGGTGACGGTGTTTCTGAGTGCTACTGTTCTAGTGTGAGCTAGTGAAAACTGGTAAGAATTCTCAGGAAAAAAGAAAAATTGCTAAGATGTGCATGTTTTTCTTAAAATTATTGGAGGAAGGTCAGGGACCTGCTTCTGCAGTTATCAGAAGGCAAGTTACAGCCCCTGGCTAGAGGATGTGCTCAACCAAGCCATCAACTACAATAGGCAAGAGAAAGGAAAGAGTGGACATTGTAAAATTATTAGGTCCCATTTTGGGCATCTGCAAAGCCAGTAGGAGCAGGACTCGATGTTTCATTTTGAGATATTGCTGTTAGTATTAAAATTCTCAACAAATTAATTTTTCAGTGTTTTTCTCTTCTCTGGTCTCAGTCCTGGGATTAGAGCTGAACACCATTTTCATCTGCAGATTTCTGTTGTTTCCTCTGTACTCATTGCTCCCTCAGTCCCTCTTCTGCTTTCTCCACCAAGGACTCCAGGCTGTTAAAAGAGATGGAAGCAGTCAAGGAAGGGAAACTAGTCAGTGGTAAAAGATCTGGGCTCTGCATATATCATGGTATCTTTGAGCAAGAGCTTTTGTAGCTTGAGACACACAGAAATTGGCTTATATTTTTTTTTGGTGTGTGTTGTAAATTTTTCAGTTCTTGAGGAAATTGCAGGACCCAGTTCAGATTTCTGCATGCCCTTCATGTGTATGTACAAGGACTTATGTTTATGTACTTTATTAAGATAGTCTGTTTTTAAATGATAGCAGTGTTTTGAGGAATACAGACATTAACCCTTACATTTCAGAGTCATTGTAGTGAACTGGTTTATCCTTACAACTCCTCTATAAAACCTTTGTTTGAAAGCAGTAAACATGCCTTTTTTTTTTCCTCATTGGAAAGAAAATGTAAGCCTTTCATAATTATACCATTGCTACATAAATTGCCTTTGCAAAAGCTGGCTGCTGAGCTTGCCACCTTAAACAGGAAATGCTCTTATGTTGTTTTCAGAAGGTTCCAAATTATTTTCTGAGAGCACAGTTTGATAAAAGGTTTCATTCACATACTGGAAAACATGTGGGTATTAAGAGATGTTTGAAAAGTAAATAAAATGTAAGTGCTGCTTTTTTTTTTAAAGCAAGATATTGTAAAGGTCAAAAGAGAACAAGATTACAAAAATAAACCAAAATGAAACAATCCCCTCCCCAAACAGCTCCTCAACACCAAGAGTAGACATTTCTATAAAAATCATGTGAAAAACATGATTTATTTTTTACTTTACATGGTCTGAATGTTTCTGTGAGGCATGCTTTTAAAGTGAAAACATTTAAGCACTTACTACAAACTTGCATGCAGCATTGAAAGGTGTGCTTTTCCACTCATGATGTTTCCATAAAGTTAGTCTTAGCAGTCTTTTCAGGGCCAGGCCTTCTCTCTTCATCCACTTTCATGTTGGAGGACTCAGAACCTGTGCTCATGGGAGTCCTGTGTGCATTTTCCTAGTTGTAATTGATTGTTGGCTTGGGGGTTAACTGCATCATTTAAAAATCTATCATCCTTTGGCTTGCTGTTCCTGATGTTCATTAGTTATGGCTCTCCTTAAACTTGGCCCCGATTCTACAGCTGGATGGACTAATGCCTAGTACCCGGTGCTGTGCAATCAACCCTGATGACCTTGATGAGTGCAGGGGCCCACTGAAGTTTGCAGGACTGTGGGACAAGCAATAGGAGCCTAGATCTGGACAGGAGCTGTGTTGTACAGTGATCATTGAACCAAGGCTGAGGCTTTGGGTATAATTAAGATAAAAAAATAACACAAAATGCTACTAACCTTTTAATCTGAGAAAGATCTGTATGCTCTCAGATTTTCCTTTACAGCAGGTTGAACAAATGTAGCTGATTTTGGAGTGATTTGAGCCTCCATTCTCAGGCACATTTACAGGATCTGCCAATGTCTTTATTTTAGATAAAATCAAATGAATCTCTTATAAAAATATCTTCTATATGGAAATGTAGCTAGTGGGCATTACTTTAGCTTTTACTTATTCACAGAATATTTTGTTTATCCCTTATGTTTTTATCAAGGAAAAACAACAATGAAGTGAGATGAAGTAATCTGTTATAAATTCGGGTGGTTTTGGTTTTGTGTTGGTTTTGTATGTGTGTATGTGCATGGTTCCATTTTATTGAGTAAGGCTCTTTGCTAAACAGCAGTTTCACAATATACAGGACAATCAGATATAAAATTTAAACCTAAATGTGTTGTTCTCTACTAGGCCAAGATAAAGCATGGACTTTATGAATCAAAACTGGTCTAGGGTACCACTATCTATAGAGAGATGTGGTTTGCCACATCCAAACCTCAATCTCCACTAAGCACAAAGGACAGCTGTGAAAAGTAAACTCCTCTAGTTACAACTCTCTGTCATGAATTTGTTAACAAATTTCATTGCTGCTCGTATCAAACACAAAGAACTTTACAAGTAAGCTTGTGTCTGCTGGTGAGAAAAAGAAAGTGTGAGAGAAGAAACAATTTAGGAGAGGGAAGATACTGTCAGACACCAAATGTATAGACACTGGTATAAGTTTCTTCCTCTTTTAATCAAATGCAAAAGGGACATAGTTGAACTAGGGAACTTCAATATACTTCTAGATTCTTGTAATATGCAGTAAATCTTTACAGTGCTACAGTCCAAAGAGATTCTTGAGTAAATAATAATTACTTTGGCCTCTTGGATAAATGAAGATGGATGTACTGAGAAAAACCTAATTATGGACTTCTCTTACCTTGACTCCCTATCTTGTGTGCCTCTATTATATCGTCAATACTTCATATATGTGTTCCAGCAGTGGTATAATAAAATGAAGCTTAAAGCAGGGAAAAAAAAAAGGAGCATCAGCAGATTTGTTTCTTTAATAATTCAATATTAAATCTGGTGGTTTTGGAAACAAAGAATGTATCAATTTCTTTGAACATTAGCTGGTGCTACCAAGTCGATACAGCTACTCTGCAAACTCTGTTCAGTGTGTCATCAATAGAATTGCTCACTAAGGGCCATGTCTTCCCTAGCAATGATTCAAAGGTATTCCTTTGAAAAGGATGCAGCTTATGTTGTGAAAGGTGTATATTTATCTGATTACCTCCAAGTTAAGCTTAACAGCTTAACAAGTTAAAGGGCTAAAAGCTCTGTTTTAGTGTTTTGTTTTTGTTTGGGGTGGTTTTTTGAGTGTTTTTTGGTTAGTTTTGTTGTTTGGATTTTTTATTAAATGCAAGTGGGCTTAAAACAGGAGCTTCTGGAAGACATTTTCATATCAGTGGCTCACAAAGCTATGCCAGCTGAAGTCTACAATGTAGGCATAGCTTAATTTCAGATTGATAGAGAGGGCAGGATACTGGGGGAGAATATTGTTTGCGTTACTGGAAGAAAATATCCAAGGTCCCATCTTCTTCTGCTAACACAGAGGAGAATACAGATACACCTTTTTCATGTAAGAGCCCACTCTGGTTGGGCAGAGCCTACAGTTAGCAAAACAAATATGTTTTTTATTTGAAACATGGTCCTGTATATATGAAATCAAACTGATGGAGACAAGCAAAGAATGGTACTCTGTAAAAACCCTTTTTACAATGTCTTTGCAGGGAAATGTTAAGCTTTGAAAGTTACTTTTTAGCCATTTAAATATAAGAAAAAGCTATTTCACTATGAGGATGAGGGAGCCCTGGCCCAGGCTGCCCAGGGAGGGTGTGGAGGCTCCTTCCTTGGAGGTCTTCAAGACCCACCTGGACACGTTCCTGTGTGACCTGATCTAGGTGGGACCTCCTTCTGCAGGGAGGTTGGACTAGATGATCTCTAAAGGTCTCTTCCAACCCCTACCATTCTATGTTTCAATGAATCATTAAGAAACAAGTCTCAAAATCCTTTTTGCAATGGATTGTTTGAAACTTCTAAGTTTGAATCTGGAAACATTTTGGAACTTCTAAGAAAATGCATTTGGAAAAGTTTCAGCTTTTTGGTGAGGGCACAATATTGAAGAACAGGTCAGACAATTATTACACTTTTTGCCACAAAATTGAGTAAAATCCATGAATATATTTTGAGTACAGATAAATTCCAGAAGTTCACTGTTTCCTTCAGAAAATGATCAATCACACTGGATGTCAATGTTCCTAAAGTCCATTTTAATTAACTCTTCTGAGGAAACACTTTCTAGAAACTTTGCAACTGTTGCTAAACACAAACCCAGAAGATTCATGAGAATGTTAAAATAAAAAAGTACTAATTTGTGGAATGACTGTGGTGGCTGTGATGGTCTAGGGATGTGACATCAAGGTCTGCCGAGAGAGGAAATCTCTCCTCCAAAACTACTTGATGTATTTGGAAAAGAAGCAGATCTCTCATCTCACCTTCACTTCATTACCTCCTCTTTATTTGAATAATACTGAATATATAAATTCTGTGTCTGATGAGTCTGAGTTGTGTGACTGCAATAGGACTTTTTGCAGCATGAATAATGAGTGGTAAGATTAGCTCCTGTCATATTCTTTCTAAATGCCTAACTGAATAATCTATCACTAACCAGAGTCTAGATGTCACTACCTGAATTGTTGCACCAGGACAGGCTGGGAGTCGAACTGCTGGAGAGCAGCTCTGCAGAGAGAGACCTGGGAGTGCTGGTTGGTAATAAACTGACCATGAGCCAGCAATGTGCCCTCGTGGCCAAGAAGGCCAATGGCAGCCTGGGATGCATCAAGAAGAGTGTGGGCAGCAGGTCAAGGGAGGTTCTGCTCCCCCTCTGCTCTGCCCTGGTGAGGCCTCATCTGGAGTCCTGTGTCCAGTTCTGGGCTCCTCAGCTCAAGAGGGACAGGGAAGTGCTGGAGAGAGGCCAGTGCAGGGCCACCAAGATGATCAGGGGACTGGAACATCTTTCATATGAGGAAAGGCTGCAGGAACTGGGGCTGTTTAGTCTGGAGAAGAGGAGACTGAGGGGAGATCTTATTGACATTTATAAATATCTAAAGGGTGGGTGTCAGGAGGTTGGGGCATCCCTCTTTTCTCTAGTATCTAGCAACAGGACAAGGGGTGATGGGATGAAGCTGGAACACAAAAAGTTCCACTTAAACATAAGAAAAAACTGTTTCAGTGAGGGAGCCCTGGCACAGGCTGCCCAGGGAGGGTGTGGAGGCTCCTTCCTTGGAGGTCTTCAACACCTGCCTGGACAAGTTCCTGTGTGACCTGATCTAGGTGACCCTGCTTCTGCAGGGGGATTGGACTAGATGATGTCTAAAGGTCCCTTCCAAACCCTACCATTCTCTGATTCTCTGATTCTATGACTAGCTACAGCTTGAACTGTATTTTGTCTACAGTATCCAAGCACTGCATTGATGGGTAAAACTGCACATGATCAGATGTTAAGATGTTTCAATAGTTTTCTCACTCTTGCTTTTGAATGCTTCAAAGCCTCCAGTTCAATGTGTCTCCCTGACAGCCCCGTGACACAAGATAGTATTATTATCCTTTCCAAACAAAAGGAACTGAGGCACAGAGACAAACACTGTCAAAAAATATCAATTCATTTAGACTGCCAACTATTCAGAGATGGATTTGCTGAAACCTTCAAAGTGCAGGTAGGCAAATTAGTTGGAGGAGCTCGTTAGCCTGAGGAGATGCTAACCCCTCGTCACAGATGTTAGACATCTAACTTCTCACATCCTTTTGAAAATCTCTGTGGGTATGATTTTTGCTATTTTTAGTTGACTAAATATATTTTAAAATATGGCCCTTGGCAGCCTTATTTTGAGACTACTTAGGATTGTTCTAGTCCTTTGCATATCCAGAACACAGCACTTTGCTTGCAGATGTGAACAGTCAGCACTTTTATAAATCAATCCCCCTATGTCTTGGGTTGAATACTTATAAAAACTCTTTCTTCTAACTTGTCTTTCACTCATTAACTCATTTTTTTTCTCCAGTCATTCTGTACCATTATTGTCTCTTCCCTTTTGATTCAATAGTACAGTTGCTTTAATAGTCATCGTATAATGTCCTTTGACAGGAGAAGAGTGATGTTGATGGCTTCTTCCTCCTCATCCAAGTGTAAATTGGTCACTATTTTGGCATTCTAATGAAGCCTACACCTAGGCTTTTCTTCATTGACCTGCAATTTTAAGTTACTCCTGAATTTGTTCCATATATGCCAGATACTTGTTTTCTTGTTCTCTTGGTGACTCCTAAACTCAGTTTCACTGAGCTCAAGGAGCTGCATTCCTTCAGTGCTCAGCAGTTGATAGTGGGCAAATTGTGTGCAATCTTGAAGCCACTGGGCTTGAGCCCATGCCTCCATGGTCCCTGCTTAGTGTCCTATTGTGCTGCACCATATTATTATTCTGGAGTCACAGATAATTCATTCTATAGAGATTAACTACCAGAATAGCTGCCTGTAACCAATGTCTATTATTTACAGGAAATATATCAACATTACAGGAGCAATAAGTGCTGCAGCAAAAAATAATGTCAAACTAAGCAAAGTTAAAAAAATGAGGTCATTAGACATTGCAGTTTCAACTAATCATGCTGACACAAACCTTGTGACTGGTAAAGGCAAGACTAGACAAGGCAAGCCTCATTCTGAGCCATTTCAGTTATTAAAAAGCCTGTATCCTATTACTAGCCATGGTGTGTCACTGCATTTACTTTACAGGGACACACAGGTCACCTCACTTGGGAATCTAAAATTAGATGAGATGAGTCTAGTAATAATCATAGTAAAGATACAGCTTCAGAATACTTTGGGTTTTCCAGTTCTCAAATTCAATGCAGCTTGAAATTCTAAAAGATGAGCTTTCCAAATTTTTAATGCTGAATAGTTTCCTATGAGCTTCCAAGAGTTAAGTTCCTATTGTAGAAGTTGCAAGGTGGAATTGATATTTCACCAACTAGACTGACTTCTGTTTTTTTTCAGTCTTAGTCTAAATTTGCTACTCAAAGCAAGTACTGAGTTGATTGGCTGATGATGGCCCAAGCTCTGCTGTAAATTAAGACATAATTGCAGGCTGAGAGAAGAAGATTCTTTGCTAGGCAGCTTGCAGTGGGGAGAGCAAACCCTGCTGTTACACCTGCAAACTTTTAGAAGAGAAGCAAGCAGTGTGTGCAGTGCTCTGGGATGTTGCCTCTACCTTGCAGACCATACTTTGGTGGATCTGCAACATCATTTCCAAGTGTATTTTTGTCCAGGCTGCATGTATGGATGTGCATGAATGGAGTAGTTTTCTTTTTGATGTTCACTCCTAGTATGTGGAGAGTACTGCAGTACCAGAAAATGTCTGCATTTGGGAGATAAGGCCATGAGGATGCTGATGGAGCATTTTGATAAAGCAGTTTTTCTGCAGCTGAGGAAAGACGCCTGAAAACATGATCTAGGTCTTTGGAAACCCAGCCAAACCATTAAGCAAGGGAGTAAAACCAAACTGCATAGAATTAAATTCTAGGCTCAGGTTTACATCAGTACCTCTTTTTAAAGTCATTGGCAGTTACCTATCTATATCCAAAGGCAGAAAGTGGTCTTTAATAGTAATTAAATGACTCTTGTTTGTTGCCATCAGTTGATTAGTGTGGTGAATTGATGCAAACTGCAGGAAACCACTCAGCAGGCACCACAAAGCAGTCTGTGAAATGCCTGTGTATTTCAAATCTTGCGAGCCTGTAAAACCCCAGAGAATCACACAATCCCTAGCAAACCATTGAGCTAGGATCAAACACTTCCCAGCTGATGCCATTGACTGTAAACCATCTTATGCTCTAAGAGCATATAATGGTTGTAACATGTGCTGCTCTTGAGTAATGAACAGATATTGCAGAGGACACACAGGAATGTTAAAGAGTACTTACTTTTTACACCTGAGTAACAGAAGGCTGTCTTTATAGCTATGCAACTGTAAAATAACATTTTGGTATGCATGTTAGTAATAAAACATGATTTAAAGTAAATAATTATAATTCCTTATGAATTTGCTGCAAAACTAAATACAGCTTTGGAAGCCTCAGACAACTATTCAGCGTGCATCTCTTAAATCTGTTCATAGAATGGTCCAGAGGGACATCTTTGGAACTTCTCAGGGTTTTTTTGAGGAGGTAAAATAACATTTTCTTCTCTTCATTTAACGTATTTTAGCAAAAAAAAATATATCCAAACCACAAATGAAGCCTTAATGAAAATAGCCTGGTTTCCTGGCTGGTGATAGTGAAAGAATACTTTCTGGCACATTTAAGAAATGCAAACGGGTGTTTCTGTCAAAGAAAGAAGGGCTGTTATCTACATTCATCTAACATTATCTGTTCTTTGTGAGCTGTCCTCTGGATCTTCTGCTCATTGTGCTGTTTCCTGTTACCAATCAAATCCCTTTACTCAACAGATATCATCATTTTATCACAGAACAATGATGCACTAAAGGTTCGCTTTGCTCAGAACTACATTGCACCACACTGTAACAATTTAGATTTGCTCTACTCTGCTTAGCAGCCAAACCATGAGGAATTCCTGATACAAAATATCATCAGGCTGAATATTTTTCAAACTTGTCTAAAGTTCAATGCTCTCTCCCTAACATTTTCTATTAGCTATTCGGATGCCTCTCAACTCAGGATGTAACCATGCAAATGACTTTTTGCTTGGTTTGAAATTACCATAAATATATTCCAGGACAGCTTTTAATCTACCACTAACAATTAAGACATATCAAAAGCCAAGAGTGGCAAGGTGGCAGGGTGACATTTTTCATTTTGACTGATCAGGGAGGCTAGAGGTTGTTTGGAGACTTAGATATTTGTAATTTAGTTCCTAAACCACTCCATGCAGAAATAATCAGCAATAGATGACCCTGTGCTTAATATTAATTATTTTTCCTTCAATATGGGATTATTCATGATGGACTGACACTAGAGTGACAGGGGAGGCACTCAATAGAAGTTCCCTTTTAATACTACAGATTATTGATGAGGGAGGTTGCACAGGGGTGCAATATGGTAGTTGAGAACTGAGCCTTAGATTTCGGTAACACAGAGGTTAACCGTTTCTTGAATGTAACTAGATTTTGTTAGGCCATCTCCAAGCTTTTGATACTCCATTTATTCTCAGCTTACTGGAACAAATTCTAGAAGGGAGTCAAATGACCTCACCAGTTTTCTCTGATGGTGATTTTTGATCCTTTGGACTTATAACCTCTTATTGGATAAGTTCAATAGACCAAATTCTCCTTCAAATCAATCTCAGGCCTGTCTCTTTGTGACAAAAGCCTATCCACTGTATCTTCCTAGAATCATAGAATCATTTTGATTGGAAAAGACCTTTAAGATCATCAGGATTAACCTAACACTACCAAGCACACCAATAACCCACATCCCTCTGCACCTCATCTGTACATCTTTTAAATACCTCCAAGGATGATGACTCCACCACTGTCCTGGGCAGCCCATTCCAATGCTTCACAACTCTCTTGGTGAAAAACCTCACCTGGCACAATTTAAACCTATTTCCTCTAGCTCTATCATTCATTACTTGGGAGAACACACTGACTCCCACCTTGCCACAACCTCCTATCAGGTAGTTCTTGAGAGTGGTTGTGTCCATCCCCAACTCCCTCAGCTGCTCTCTTGTTCTCCAGACCCTTCACCAGCTTTGTTGCCCATCTCTGGACATGCTCCAGTACCTCCATGTCCTTCTTGTAGAGAGGGATCCAGAACTGGACACAGCACTCAAGGTGCAGCCTCACCAGTGCTGAGTATAAGGAGACAATCACTGCCTTGGCCCTGCTGGCCACACTATTTCTGATCCAGGTCAGGATGCCCTTGGCCTTCTTGGCCACCTGGCCACGCTGCTGGCTCATGTTCAGCTGCTATTAATTAACACCCCCCAGGTCCTTTTAATTTGGGCAGCTTTCCAGCCCCTCTGCCCCAAACCTGTTGCAATGCCTGGGGTTGTTGTGGCCTCAGCCACTCCTCATCAGACTTGTTCTCCAGGCCCTTCATCAGCTTTGTTTCCCATTTCTGGACACAGTCCAGCACCTCAATATCCTTCTTGTAGTGTCTTCTGAGAGACACTGAAGTGCCAATGTAGTTCAGATTCAGTTACTATAGGTATTACTCATGTATACATGCAATATGATTCTGTTCATTTTTTGATCAGTCTTAGCTATTTCTTTCCTTATAAGAAGCAGCAGAAGGAAGCTTCTTTTTGCAGTTATATAAGGTTAAAATTTTCTCCTTTATTTTTTTTTTTGGTAGGATATAAATTGAGTTTCAAGATGCCACTTAGCTTTAGTACTTAGTTGTTGGTAAGTATAAAATTAATCACAAAGGGTTCATCTTGTGGCCCCTTGTGTGGGTCCATCTTTTAGAGCACATTTTAGACACTGAGTTGGCTCTGAAGCATGTCTAAGACAATGAAAGATTTCTATTAGTTGTAGTGGTTTTGGAATATGTTCAGAGCTATATTGACTGGAATCACTAGGAAAACCCTTTCTGTCTCCAGAATAAATGTAGTTTAAAACCTCAGTGATATGTGGAAGAATGGAGGTAATAAACAAAGAAATACATCCCTGTCTGACTCTGGACTCATATAGCTTCTTGTTTAACTCACAGTTTTGTAGTTCAGAAAACTACTGTCCTTACAGTTTATTTACCTTCCAATGAGTAGCAATGTGGAGACTGGATTTTCTTTGTGTTTTCTTTGCTTTTTTATTTATATTTAGAAAAGGATTTAGTCAAGCTTGAAGAGTTTAAATCAAAACTAGATGTCTCAGGAGATACTACAGTTTTGCTCAGCTGCAAACTAAGGGACTGAGTATGGCTAACTTTCACTATAGAGAAGAATATTTCTCTTCATTGTAGGAACCATTAAATTAGGGTTTTTTTTGGCCTGCATTAGGCAGGAGGTCAGACTAGATGAGTTTAGTGGTCCCCAGTGGCCCTAAAATACAGGTCAGTAGCTTGCTTCTAGTTGCCACATATGTCTCCTTATCACCATTACTTTGAATAATTTATAATTCTCTGAAAATTAGTTCCATCATTCTGAAATTACTGCAAGAAATACTATTTTTCTCCCATTTAATGATAATGTCAGAGGTCTGAACTCACACTGGGAATTTTGGCTCGATGCAGCAGTGAGCCAAACTATCTCTGAAGTTCTGCTTAGCAGCATCATAGAATCACAGAATGGTAGGGGTTGGAAGGGACTTTTAGAGATCATCCAGTCCAACCCCCCTGTAGAAGCAGGGTCACCTACATCAGGTCTAACAGGAACATGTCCAGGCAGGTCTTGAAGATCTCCAAGGAAGGAGACTCCACAACCCCTCTGGGCAGCCTGGGCCAGGGCTCCCTCACTCTCACATTGAAATAGTTTTTCCTTATGGAACTTTTTGTGTTCCAGCTTCATCCCATCACCCTTTGTCCTGTTGCTAGCTACTATAGAAAAAAAGGGATGTCCCAACCTCCTGACACCCACCCTTTAGATATTTGTTAATAAGATCCCCCCTCAATCTCCTCTCCTCCAGAATAAACAGCCCCAGGTCCCGCAGTCTTTCCTCATATGAAAGATGTTCCAGTCCCCTGATCATCTTGGTGGCCCTGCTCTGGTCTCTCTCCGTAAGTTCTCTGTCCCTCTTGAGCTGAGGAGCCCAAAAACAAGTTAGGTAAGTACATTTTCTGCACAATGATTAGAGAAATACTTTAATGACTGAGAAAGTACCTCAGAACAGGATTCAACAAAGTCAGTGTACAGAACCTCTAAGGCAATTAGGAGGAGTTACTGAAAAACTTGGCTTAAAGCTCCTATCTGTGTGAGACAGAGATGCCTAAATCCAAGATGGATACAGACATCTTTGTACACTCCTTACCTCTCTCCTGGTTTTAGGAACAGAAATCAGTACCTTTTTGTAAAGTGCTAAACCACTCATAGAGCAGGAGGAAGTTTCAGTTCCCCATTTGCCATCCCACCTTTGCTATCAAGCTGTAGGATATGATGTGACATACTGATATTTGCTGATTATGTCATTCTTATTTATAGAAATACTTCAAATATTTTTTCCAAGCCAATGCTGAAATTTATGGTCTACTACTTCATGCATACTGTTTCTGGCTCTAGGTCAGTGCCAAGTGAAGGTGTTGATTCTTGAATGCTCAAAGATATCTTCTCCAGTGGTATCTCCACTTATGGTTTTATGTGATGTGGTTAGAACAGATCCTCTAGATCAGAACTACACAGCTGGGAAGAGTTAAGGTACTTGTGTGTTCCACTACATTTTAGGCACAAAACACACACAGAATAGTTTACTGTGACCAAGAATTAAGTAATTCAGTGCCATAGCAATTTTACTGACAAAATAGAAGGGCCTTCAAATGAATTTTGAAATCAAGTGCCTGAGGAGGCAACTGTTTGACCAAAACTCGTGTTCTTGACTTGATTTTTTTCCCTCATAAGTTTTCTTTTAAACTCACTGTTTAAAAACTGAGATAAACACTCTATGTGTACCATCTCTGTTCTGCTAAGAGTGCTACAGGTACAAAGAGGCATTGTACTAGATATTATTCCCAGCCATATCTTTCCAGAGGTCAGAAATAATAGAAAAGGCTCTGGAGTTGCATGCAGAGAAATGATTTGTGGGTCTCATTACTGGAGATATAACGTGCTCTTTCTCTTCAGTGGCAAGTTGGAAACATTGGCTGTCAGGAAAAAAGGTATCCAGGCACTAGTCCAACCAGACATGCCTTTTGGGAACATTTAGTGATGCTAGAAGTGGGCTGAATTCCTCTCACTTGAGAACAAATATCACAGAGTCAGAGAATGTTAAGAGTTGGAAGGGACCTTGAAAGGTTCAATCCCCCTGCCAGAGCAGGGCCACCTAGAGTAGGTTACACAGGAACACATCCAGGCAGGTTCTGAATGTCTCCAGAGAAGGACACTATTCATTATGAATAGCTATTTACATATACTTTCAAAATGGGGAAGCATATCTGGGACCTCTGATTCTTTTAGAACACACATGGCCCATCAAGTAGAATTTGGTGGCTTATTCCTATCTTGCTGGCACCAACCCTGGGTACTTTTTCATGGAATTTATTATGATGGGATAATAAAGAGTATAAAATTGAAAAGTTTTCTGTTTCTATTGCCTGGCAGAAAATAGAAACCTATATCCTGGGCTGACATGGAAAAAATTACAAGAAGAGAAAGTAAATTAAAGTTAAGCATTTACTCTTTTATTTTTGACAATGATGAGAAACACTGGCCATACTCTCAGCCAGCTTGTACTGGCACTACTCCGTTTCTTTGACTGGCAGCAGTGAAAATGGACTGACTTTTAGCAATGGAAACTCTGACCCATCATGCTTCCATTTAATCAGAATTCTGACTGTGGCAAATATAAATGACATGTTTATATAAGATGACTAGATGCATATACATATGTGTGTGTATCTGATGAATAGAAAACTGAAAATCTTTTAAAGGCCAATTATTTCTAAACTAAACAGAATATGCTTCTAGCTCTTTTCTTTCTGGCAAAGATATCCATCAAACAAAAACAGGGCATCTGTTGAATAAAAATGCACAGGCAATGTAAGCAGGCTCAATTTTTATTTGTTACTCGTAAAATATGTTGCTGCAGTTTTCTATATTCAATTTTGTATAAACATTTAAGTGAATAAATGAATAAAGTACAGTTACAAGGAATAAATGCTAATAAAGATTGTGATTAAATACAAAGCAAAGCAGCAGGAATTTCAATAGGTTGAAACTGTAGTCACATCTACTCAAAAGGGTGTTAACAGTATGCTTCAGACTCCCTGCTGTCATTCTGAAGCAAAAAGAATGCCTTTGGCCCAAATGCTTCCCAAAGCAAATAACTTTATAGACTGAATTTCTTCCTGAGGAAAATTCAGGTATTGATTATTAGTGAGCACAGAGCTCTGCTGCCTGGCTTGAGTAGTTTATTCATTATTGGTCTTTTAACAGTTTGTAGGGGAAGATTTTTGATGCATTAAGAAAGAACACATGCAGAAGGGTCAGAAGTATAGCTTTATTTTGTATATTACCCTGGTTTTAATTACAGACTTACTGAACACAAGAGTGGAGACCGGTCCCAACCCTAAACTTACAGGAGAAATTACCACATATATTAATATTGAAACACCACCTTCCTTAGGAAAATATAACATAATTTATTACAAAATATTTAACAATCTACAGATTTTTGTCGTATTTTCATTTAATTCTTCTGAGAATTATCCTATATACACTTTACTACTTAAAAATTCCTTGAGACTTTAGTTATCAGTTGATTTCTGTGTTTAATATGTAACAAAACATTCACAACTGAATCCTACTGTTGTCCAAAAAGCAGGTTTGTTACCCTGTGTGCAACTCACCAATAACCACACTCTCAGGAGAGTCATTGCTGATTTACTTCAGGTTTGCAGAAGCTCGAGTGCTCGCTGGTAATTCCACGAATCAAACACCCCTGTCAAAAGTTTCTGTGTTGTATTTATACACAAAAGTTGCAGAATTCATACACTCCCCATTACAATGACTCATTAGCATACAATCATAATATGACTTACATAATCATGTTGTTACTGTGCACATCCTGGGGAATGAACTTCATCTGGGCAGGGGGCTTTTTGACCTGTGGGCGTGATTTCTAGTGTTCTAATGAAGGTAGTGCAGTTAAAGATATCTTGTCCTTGCTTCTCTTTGCCAGGTTGGCTTATTCTTTAGAAACTTACTGTGTGTGTACTGAGTCCATAAGTCCTAGGACATTCTCTCCAAGGGATATTATCCTGATCAGTACAACTTAGTTACCTAGTAAGGATTACTTTGATCTATTAACTGTGATTTTCTTTCGTCTGGCAGCACTACTTGGCTCTCATCTCCAGCAGGCACTCTAGTTCTCCTAACCCAGGGAAAGAAGTAGGCTTGACCATAGCAGGACAACAGATAGGCTTTCTGAGCTCATACAGAAAAAGATGCATTGTGTCTTTTTATTGGGTTAATATATTCCTAAACCTTATATCCTATTTGGCAATTACATGCTACTTTGACTTTAAGATGCTGGTCTTCAATCATTTTAATCTACTGCCAGATGCTCAAAGAGAAAAGTCTGATCAATGTTGGCAAATACTGAAATGCTTATATACTAAGACATGTAGCTTAGCCAGTCAACAAGACTGTCTCTTATTCAGAGTAAACTGGGTGAGTGGCACTCACATGATTTAGTTTACTAGAGGTAAAGTTTCCTTAGCAAATTCTTTCCATGGTCTCATTGCTTTTGCTTACCTGCCTCAATGGTCAATTCTAATGCAGGGTGTTTTTTTCATGTTAAATGTCCAATAAAACCTTTTCCCATCAATTGGGTCAATTACAGGACAACTCATGTGGGGTTTTTTTGCCAGAATTACGGGATGTTTCCTAAGAAGTGTAGACAGCTGATTGATTTTCTCAGTTCATGGTAAATGTGCTTCTGTCAGAGCATAACTCAGGGTCCTTCCCATCAAGATAGTCAGAGTTTCAGTTAGTGTAGGTTTAAATCAATTCTGAAAGCAGATTAAAGGTTATTTTTTGTTGATAGGAAATGTAGCAGTACTGACTGGCAAAACCCCAAGTTAACTCTTTATCAATGGAATCCCTAACAGTAGGTAGGATGGCAAATGGCAGGATATGTTTGCTAAATGACACATTCATCTCACCTGAAAAGTGCAGCTGAGAGAAAAAAAAAGGTGTTCATTAAAGGAGTCCTATCTCCCACCTATGACCTTAAGAAGAACTTCTAGTAAGTTCATAACCTAAGTGTTCAAAGTGCAAAAGATGCTATCTCTTCCCCAAGAAAAAGTTTACAGTTTGAAGAACTGTTCCTGCTACCAAGGAACTCACAGTATTTTGTACTTTCTTTCAACCACCAAATCCTAGGAAGCCTTGCCAACACAAGTAAAATCGCTTTCCTTAAAAACTGTATTTCTAGTAACTGAAGTGTTAGTGATATTAGACTCCAAGGTCTGCACAGCTTCCAGTTGTACAACATATACCTCCATTCATTGTGACTGCACAAAAAGTTTAGTGATGCTGCATAATTATTAAAATGAACATCTTTTAAAGTCTTAGCTGAGGATGAGGACAAAACCTCTTGACATTAATAAAATTGATGCTAAAGAAGCACTTTAGTTTTATCTTCATGTTATTTTGACTATTTAAGGAGGGTCTGCCTGCTTCTCTTTGCTGAACTACTGCACAAGATTCTTTGGAATGAAAACATGTCTGTGTGCATCTGACACAAAATAGCAGAAGACTTCTCAAACAAGAAACTAATGAATGGGGACCAGAGGAAAGCGAGGCACAATCCTAGATCCTGACATCTGTGCCTCAGCTCAAGGGTGCTCCTCAGTAGTACATACAGGAGTGCATATCTCCAGAGAAACTTACTCTGTGTGGTTATAAGAAGTGATAATGTGACCAGGACCCATACATGGGACAAAAAAGGTCCTAGACAGATGTTGAACTTACTGAAGGCACAAAGTTATATATAGAAAGTCCTTCCCTGAAATCGACATTTAAAGTTGTTGCAGTTACATTTAATGTTACTGGAAGTTGACAATCTGTGCATGCCTGCTGGAATTTGTTTTGAAATAAAGCTCTGGAGACACTGTTAAGCTGACAGTGAAGCTGAAAGGGAAAAGTCTCATTAGTCCTACAGCAGAGACTCCTGTAAAATCTTCTAAATGCAGTCCAGAGATATATCAATGCCACTGAAAACCATCAGAAAAACATATTAAAAAAACCCCCCACGTACATGATTGTCTCCTCTAGTGCTTTTTATCAAAATGCAAGGATTATTGCTCCTCACATTTGAATTTCATGTGCAGGGTACAGCAACGATAACATATAGTGAAAGCAACACAGAACTGAAGTTCTGCAAGGCCTCATAAATGAAAGTGAAAAATGTGTCGGTGAAGAAAAAAAGACTCCAGGAAAGCAGCGAAAAATTCAGCAGGGAAAAACAGGTGAGGAATACTAGTAGAGCAGGACAGTGTGCATGAAACACTTGCATGGTAAAATGGGAGTTGCTTAGGTAAGTGGTTAAGCAACACCAGGGTAGTGGAAACTGTGAAAAGAAATAACCTTTATCTTTACAGAATGAGCTATGAGGCGAGATGAGAGAGAGGATGGATAATATATCTAGTTTATTCACAAAGGAGACATCACTCTGCTTGTTTCCTCTATATGTATATTCCAAATATGAGTATGAATTGTTTCTAATACGAGTAAAAGCCCAGAAGACCAATTTGGCACAGCTCAATTAGCTTATTGATCAGAGCTATGAGACCACAGCCAATCAAAACCATAACATATGTATTACCAACCTCTGCTGGGTTGTTTCAGTGGTTTGGGTGAACCAAAGCATATTTTTCTTATGTGGACTAATATTAATATCTTTCTTGTTATGAGGCAAATCTGCAGAAAAGAATCATCACTCTTTTGATACTTGTAAAAAATATGAGCATGGTGTGTGCAGTGGTCATCTACAATTTATAGTTACATTGAAATTTTATCATTTGTAGCTTTTGTTGTAATTTTGACCACAGGGAGCTCTACTACAATTATTTCTGTGCTATATAGCTTGGGAGTCATCAGAGTGTAATTGACAGAGGTCTTTATCCATTAATATTTATTGCAGAATCACAGAATACTAGGGGTTGGAAGGGACCTCAAGAGATCACTCAGTCCAACCTCCCTCCAGAAGCAGGTTCACCTAGACCAGGTCACACAGGAACATGTCTAGAGGGTCTTGAAGACCTCTGGAGAAGGAGCCCCCACACCCTCCCTGGGCAGCCTGGGCCAGGGCTCCCTCACCTGAAACAGTGACATAGTTTTTTCTTATATTTAAATGGAAACTTTTGTGTTCCAGCTTCATCCCATCACCCCTTGTCCTTCCATCTGAGAAGGAATAACCCCATTCACCAGGATGGGGATTGACCTGCTGGAGAGCAGCTCTGCAGAGACAGACCTGGGAGTGCTGGTTGATAATAAACTGACCATAAGCCAGCAATGTGCCCTCGTGGCCAAGAAGCCAATGACAGCCTGGGATGCATCAAGAAGAGTGTGGGCAGCAGGTCAAGGGAAGTTCTGCTCCCCCTCTACTCTGCCCTGCTGAGGCCTCATCTGGAGTCCTGTGTCCAGTTCTGGGCTCCTCAGCTCAAGAGGGACAGGGAAGTGCTGGAGAGAGGCCAGCACAGGGCCACCAAGATGATCAGGGGACTGGAACATCTTTCATATAAGGAAAGGCTTCAGGAACTGGGGCTGTTTATTCTGGAGGAGAGGAGATTGAGGTGGGGATCTCATTAACAAATATCTAAAGGGTGTGTGTCAGGAGGTTGGGACATCCCTTTTTTTCTATAGCAGCTAGCAACAGGACAAGGGGTGATGGGATGAAGCTGGAACACAAAAAGTTCCATTTATACATAAGGAAAAACTCTGTCAGTGTTTCAGTGAGGGAGCCCTGGCCCAGGCTGCCCAGGGAGGGTGTGGAGGCTCCTTCCTTGGAGGTCTTCAAGACCCACCTGGACATGTTCCTGTGTGACCTGATCTAGGTGACCCTGCTTCTGCAGGGGGTTTGGACTGGATGATCTCTAAAGGTCTCTTCCAACCCCTGCCATTCTATGAAACTAATTGTACTTGTTTTTAAAAATTCTTTTTCCCCAGAAAAGTACCTCAGAAGAATATGTTTTTCACTGTCTTATTTAGTGATTGAAATATTATTCTTTGCCAGTGTGCCTGGTTACTTTCCACAGCATTCAGTTCTAATAAACACAGCCTTCTAAATTCCTAATTTTTCTGCTAGGCTGCTTTCAGTTTCTTGTGTGAATGCACAAGCAGCAATCCTGCTGTACCAACTACACACACATTTTTAGGGCATCTGACACTGGAGAGAGATAATTGTGTTTCATTTCAGCTTAGGAAAGTCTATCATAAAAACTGGAATATATTCAAGTGACAATTAGTACAGCAACTGGCTAATTTTTTTATTACATTGAAAAAGCAACAAGGAAGCATCACATGGAAACCCATTATTAATGAACTGATATATCCAGGGCAGACCAGTAATTTGTGAATTTCTTTTGTAATTTAAACAGTTTTGTTCATGGGGCAACCAGACAGACCACTTTAAAAACAAATACTTTAAAATGTGAAGAAATACAAAGGAAAAAATCAGGGTTTCTTTAGAACACATCATGTCAGCCAACAGCACTTTTCAGTATCCAGTATATTTTGAACGATGTAGCAGACCAATGTCAAAGGTTGAGTGACTTAGAAAACATTATAATAGTCAAGAACACATCTTTTTTTGTATTATTATTTGCAGTGACATGGTAATAGATAAGTAAGAAAGAACAGTAGAACATCAGGAATGTTAGGGACAGAGGATGTCATTCAATTATTTCTCTAAGGCCTGTGGGATTCTCTTTTTTCTTGTTTTGTTGTTGATGTCTGGTCCCTCCAGCTGCTTCTTTACAACTTTGCCTCACTGTAGCACTTTTAGATATTTTTCTTCATGCCTCTCCCAGGGATCAGGAGTCTCAGAACAATCATAATCCCTGGCATAATGTGGGAGTTTCAGAATGAGGGCAGAATCGTTGCATACGAACCAGACTGGCTGGTAAGCCTGTGCAGCATACATCTATCTCCCTGTGCTTTCACAGGACTGCACCAGTGTGAGTTATATCTCACACTACCCATGTTAAAGAGGCTTTGTCAGCAGTCATGTTAATAATATTTTGCCCATGATTTTGAAGATATAAAGGGGAGGTATCGGTCTGAATCACGGAGCTCTTTGAGAAAAGGAGATGAAACGAACTACCAATAGAAAGATCCTCAAGTTTCTCAGCAGACTGAGGCAGCAAAAGTGAGGCATGACTTCTGAAACAACAATGATACAGCAAAGTTTCTGTAATGTTGCACAATACCCATCCCCAGTATTTCTGAGGGAAAAGGCTCCTTCTTTTTAACCAGCACCAGGTGGCTGTATTTTATGACACTTGAAATTTTTCTGTTGGCTCCTATTATGTTTTATCATCCCTTGAGATATTGGCTAGGGATCTTGGAGAAAGAGGAGGAGGAAGCCCTCCGGTATGAAAACCTCCCAGCCTGTATGAAGACTGCAGAAGGACGCTGAGGTGAAATAGAGTCCATTAACTTCACCGCCACCTGCTGGAAAGCACTCACTTTTATTGTTCTGCTTTTATTGACTGACAGCCTTAAACACTTACAAGTATTTGATGCAGTTCTACCCTGCTCATGCTCAGATAACTTTTCCTGATTGTACAGAAAACTTACTGGTCTCCATAGTCTTCCAAATGTATTCTTTATGCTTGATAAAATACTCTACATCATCTTCAGATCCAAATGCCATGTTTGCCCATTATCTTGGTTTTCGTCATTGATACACTCAGTCTAACAGATCTATTTTTAGGCATGTTTGTATGCCTTTTTCTCGCTTTGTTTGATACATGCCATTCTTATAAGATGCTTTTAATGAACCACAATAACCCATTATGTATATTTCCCCTGCTTAGTCTATGTGGAAAACCTAATGTATCGTTTCCTTTTCACGTTTCACTTGGTTTTCTGTTTCCACCTAAATTTCACCATATCTATTCTCCACTCATTTTCTGTTTTTCTGTAGGTCCTAGCTCTTATCATTTCCCTATGTGAAGCAGGCTTTGGACACCTTTTGGAAAGGACAGCACTGAATTAGACATGAGAGGGATGTATGTCTTTCCTAATAGTCTCTGAATTCTACAGTATAATTAAGTGTTATGATATACCACACCATAAGGGGAAATGATTTTTGTGTAGATGGCATCTTGTGGAAGGGCTGACTTATATTACAGTGGAAAAATAGAGACTCCAGTGTCAAAAGACAAAGGGAAAGTTAACAAATGGCACCAGGATACGCTTGGAACCTTGAAAAAAACACAGTGGTTCATCAAAGAGCCTGAAGTCACATCGGAGTTTGGCTTAGAAGTAGTTTCCAAAACTACTGTCCTGTATCTCCAGCACTGGCCATTGCATCTGAGCTGTAATAGGTAGCTCTGCCAGTATGGCATGATGGAGTCCAGTGCACTGGGCAATTGATCACAAAACAAGCTGCCTCACAGACTGGACTGGCACGACTGTGTAAGCAATACTGAAGATTCAGGTCCTTTGAGCCCAGGCAGAACACATTTTAGCCCAGCTTTATTACTTTTAGTACCTACTTTACTCCAAAATATGGTTTAAGGCAGAACATAATCAGAAACAGTGAAATGGAACAACAAAAGGAAGATTTTCTAGTTGAACACATGCCCCAGTAAGTGCTGCAGCACCGTGACAGGAGAAGTCTGCTGAAGACAAGCTGTCAGCTCGTGATTACTATGTTTTTCATCCTCAGTGACAGTGAGATTCCTTATATCTTCAAATGGAAACAATTAAATCTCAGGTGTGATCAATTCAAACAACACCTTACAAGCATATCATTATTATACCATCCTGCTGTTCTCTTGCTTATTTTAGTACATCATTCTTCCCGAGGAAAGACTATTCCTTTTAACTGTAGATCACATCTGAATTCAGATATTAGAAGTGGAGTGCCTGTGCTCATAAGAGGCTGTTATTTTTTTCATATTAATGAGCTTACTAGATGATTTTTTAAGGTCCCTTCCATCCCTTGAGATTCTGTGATTCTATAGCATAGGAAGATTTATGACATATCTGAAAGTGAGAAGGAATTGTTCCTGTGATTTGGTTAAGTTACTGTATTTATTCCTATTACTCAGAGAAATCTGCATGTAATCACATGCCATTTTCCAAGTAAATCCTTTGATACTCTGTCCATCAAGCCTTAGACTTGCAAATGAACATTGCTTAATCAGAAGAAGTGATGGTGTTTTTACACTTGGCACGTGTATACATAGATGAGAACATCTTAAAGCCACATAAGGCATTTCAGAATTTCATAAGGCATTCAGAATTCTTCAGAATTTAAAGAATACATTGCAGCATGCTATTAAAAACAGAGGTCTAATATTTCCTGCTTGCTCACAGCTTTGGGGACAACAAGCACTATCTTTCCCACATTCCTGAAGGTGAGTAGTGTGTAAACTGAATGAATCTGCTGGTACATCACTTTGCACCGGTAGACTGGCCTAAAAATGAAGATAATAGATAGATAATTTGCAGGAATAGATAATTTCTGCAGCTATAATCAATCTAAAACACACTCTTTTCCAGAGCCACTTCCACAGTTCCTGAATCTCTATAAATGTCTAAGATTTAGCATTCTCATCTTCCCATTGTACATAAAACCATTCTGTTATGGAATTACACAGGCTCCTAGCATTGCACTATTGCTAACAAGGATGGGAATATTTCATACTAAAAAGCAATCTTGTGCCTCAGACACTTGGGGCCAATTACACTGAACAATCACAGCTTACTGTGCTTTAAACAGGAATCAAAGTCACCGAACATTTTATGGGATCAGACTCTTTGCTGATAGTTCACTCAGTCTACAAGTGCTGTTTGGTATTTTTCTTCCATTGGACCTTCAGAGTGTGAATTTGAGAGATCTGAGTTGACTGTAATATTAATTTAAATGGTTTAAAAAAATGCAAAGAGAATCTTTTGCCCTTTCTGTTCAGAAGGAGACAGCACTAAAGGTTCTGCTCAAATATCTTTAATATTAGCTTCTGCCTGGATTTTTTTATTTGTCAAGAAATCAAACATTCAATAACACAAAGAGGAACAACCTGAAATTCTTCTTGAATACCAGAGGAAACAGCTGTTTTTCATCTTCCATCATCTAATGAGATTTTGATGCAATGTTAGAAATTACATTTGTCTGATAAGCTGTAATGCAATTTGCAAAAAGCTGCAACCACAGCTTACAGTGCCACTACAGCTTACTGTTATCTAGTCAGTTGTTGTGTATTTTCTCTATACATCAAAGGATATCCCTTGATATCCTTTCTTATCCGAGATTGTGCAGCTGCTTGTACAGATACTCTAATGCCTACAGAGAGCTCTAGAGCAACCACAGCACAGAAGAGTGGCTAATGAAGATCAGGTTCAGGTGTGAAGTGTGACACTCAGCAGGTTTAGCTTTAACCCCTTAGATATGCTTAGTATTCATCTCAGGCACAGTGCTTGTTCTCTTAATATGTGCTTGGAAACACTAGTGAGCTTTGTGACAGAGTGGGTAGCTGTCTTCAGGTCGACTTCTCTTTTGAAGTTGTAAGTCCTTTTGGATTTTGAATGGGGGAAGTGATAACTGTATGTTTTCACAGACTGGGGCCTAGATGTCTAGGTGAACCTGCTTCTGCGGGGGGTTTGGACCAGATGATCTCTAAAGGTCCCTTCCAAATCCCTACACTATTCTATGATTCTATGATACTGCCTCCATCATTTTTATTTACTATTAATTTCTTCATAGTCACTACATGGAGATTAATGAAATTTGGAAGGTTTTCTTTTAAAAGTAGCAGAGATTTGCTGAAAAAATGTGCAATTTTCTCTTTTTGACTTGGCCCCTAGAGGAAAAACCCCGAGATCTTCCCAACTCAGATGAAACACTTGGCATCACCAACAAGAAAAACAGGGCATACTACGGCTTGTCTAATGGTGGTCACTGGACTTGGAGCTGGAGTACGTGGTCTGAAGCCATTTGAGCAGCTTCTTCCAGCAGCTTTCTACTTACCATGTAAATAATCACACTGTCTAGTGTAGTGTGTTTCCAACCTTGAATGTACATGCCCAGAAGAATTTGAGTGAGACAGATGGCTAATATCAGTGCTGTCCACTCCAGCTCTCCTTAAAGAGCTGTGTCCTTCTTCCAGTAGCATAACTAAGCAGGAAGAATATCTGCCTTTTAGCTTTTGCAATTTACAGCCTGTGATTTAGGCATGAACAGCAATTGACAGGAGTGTGGAATAATGAGGTAGCCTGCACACTTCAGCAGAAGTGCACCCTGCGCAGCTACGCCTGCTTCTTTCTGGGAGCTGGACAGCACAGAACCCTGATATGACTCAGAGCCCTAATTAAAACACTGCTACCAGCAGCAGTTTGAAGTATTATTGCTCTAACTTCATAATACTTACTGTCAAAATGGTTTGATTACAGTTTTGTTAATGAGACAGGGTGAAGGCAGATCGTTCTGACCACTCTTGAAAGCAAATGTGAGAGGGATCCAGTGCTGCATCAAAATGATCTGATGATGGAGGCAAAAGGCAGCTCCTATCTCCATTCTTTGGGCTGATTGCATTTCCAAGTGAAGGAAGAGCTCCAAGATAATGAAGCAGCTTGATTTCTTTTTCCCTCTCTTTTCTATGTCTGGAAAACTGCTTCCATTTTACAATGTTTTACTTAGTTTAATTCTACTTAGGACTGATCTTTCATAAGTAAATTTGTGTTTAATTGAGCTGAAAAATCTTTTCAAACTCACTGAGTACACTAAAGGCCTTACTTTGAGTGGCAACTACCAGCCTATCAGCCTATTTGGAGAACATTTGAATGCCTCTGCCTACTATTTGGTCAAGACATTACTTGACTGAGATCATGAAATCTTTCATGCATAGTAACTGCTGTTCTGCTTTCCCTTGCCAAAGGAACAAAGGGCCCTAGAAATCATGCCTCAAAGCAAAGAGAGCAGCTCCTGGGTTTGACTTTGGTGGATCCAAAATATTGTTAAGTTGGTAAGTTTTCAGGAAAGTTCATATTGCCAAACCTCATTGCAAATATTTAACAGTTCACTGCATATTCATGAAATACGAAATACATTTGAGGTCCTGATTCTTCATTAACAAAACAAGAAAACACAGCATAACTCATATTTAAAATAAACCCATCAAGGTATTTTACATATTTTTTTTTCCCCTTAGTCATTTTCATGTATTTTTTACTTAGGAATTTCTGGCTGAATTTGTTCTTTCTGACAAGACATAACTTAAAAATCATCAGTTAAAAATATGTTGAGAACTCTGTCCTTAGAAATCCTCATTACCAATATCAAAGTTGATGGGGTTTTTTTCCAGAATTGATTGTCATCTGAAAATCTGACTTTCTATTCCTTGAAAAGAGAGTTTCAATTAAGCAAAAAAAAGATCAAATCAACCTTTTTTCTCTTCTCAGTTAAAGTTTCAGGAGCTCAGAGCATTTGTCTCTTCTGTCTGTTCACACAGGAACTGCCGTCCTTCTTTGTGAGTAACAGGGTCCTCTTTCTGTAATCCTTGCTCATGCTGAAATCAATGAGCAACCTGCTCAAGCATGACCAACCATATCAGCTCTCATCAAAGAGACTGAGGACCTTTGTTTCAGAATTATTTATATATTCCTCTCCTTTTAACTGTATCCAGTTATCCTACAACTCCAGTTATAATAGTGTTGGGATACAAGGTATGAAATCTTCAGCATTAATCACAGGTGGGATGAAATACTGCAGATTATATTCCATATTAATAAAAGCTTCTGTGAGCAGCTCATAGATGTTGCAAATATTTCGTGCTAGATGGGATGAAGCTGAAACATAAAATGTTCCATTGAAACATAAGAAAAAACTATTTCAGTGTGAGAGTGAGGGAGCCCTGGCCCAGGCTGCCCAGGGAGGGTGTGGAGGCTCCTTCCTTGGAGGTCTTCAAGACCCACCTGGACATGTTCCTGTGTGACCTGATCTAGGTTGGACCTGTTTCTGCAGGGGGGTTGGAGTGGATGATCTCCAAAGGTCCCTTCCAACCCCTACCATTCTATGATCTCTGCCTGTATCAAGAATGTTGTGCCAAATGATTCTTTTGTTACCAAAGTACCTAAATGGCCATCACAGATTATTAAGATAAAATCACAGTCAACAAGTGTGCTTCTTCATCACTTTGCAGTAGGGGCAAAACTTTTCTATACGAAGGACAAAACTTGGTCATTGGTCTGAGACTTTGTGTTTAACTGCTCAGGAGCTAAAAATCACTCATCATCTTTTCACACAAATGGAAAACTTAAGACAGCAATTATAAAAGCATGCAGGGATACACAACATAAAGCAAAGATTGAAACCAAAAGGGACAGTGCCACTAACGCCTGACACATCTCTGGATGTATTTCTTCTCCTGGGGAAAGACTCACAGAATGAACAAACAGCACATGACAGATGTATAATACACTGAGTGTGTCAGTAATCACAAGATGACTGTGAGTCATTGGTGTGCTGTGGTCATGAAGAAGAAAGAAAACTGAAGTTCTAAGACACAGCAGGTCAGGACAGACAGGTAAGACCAACAGAGACAGCAGCAGGACTTCCTTGGACATAGCTTACACAGTTCTGGTCCCCATGTTTAACAAAGGTTATTTCAAAGTATATCAGATACACCAGGCTGTGAAGTAATTAGGGAAACTAATTTTTTGGGAGAAGGTAAATGATAATATCCTGCATTATTTAGGTGGACAAAAGACTCCCAGATATGATTGTTCTCTTCAAGTACATAAAAAGGTCAGCCACGAACTTGGGGAAGGTAAAAGCATTTTAGACCATGACAAATATATGCAAGACAAATATGTCAAATGAATCTCTTTGGGGTAGAATTTAGGGGCAAGTTTCTAAGCTTCAGGGTAGCAAAATACTGAAACACTTTGTTTTTGTGTGATAGGAAGAGGAGAAACAAGAAGTATAATTACTTTCAAAGCAGGATACATTTAACAAAGGGGTTACCTGACAAACTGATGACTGGACTTGATAGCCTGGGCTGATCTAAACCCATGCCTTTATTTGTGGTCATATTTTTTGACAAACTGAAACCAGGATCTCATATTTCACAAAGATGAGTACAGTGTAAGGAAGTAGAATAGACAAGGACAGACTATCATCAGATGAACTCATGTTAGGATTTTTTCCTGTATTTCTTCTTAAAGATTGTTACTTTTTCTATTGTTTTATTTTTAGTTTCTTTTTCCCCTTCATCTATTATTGGTCATTCAAAAATGCCTATTTTAAGGAATACTGAGACCCAGCTGTGTCCCTTTTTTTCCACCACTGCATGAGTTAGTCTGATAAGAAACACTGCCTCTCCTTATAAACCTTGTCTCTCTCATAGCCTTAGACTGCTATAAAAGCACTACTACTTAACAACTCAGAGCATGAATTTTTAGGAGACCAAATCACTTGGGCTATTCCTGTGCTAGTGAGGCTTAGCTGGAACACAAAAAGTTCCACTTAAACATAAGAAAAAACTATTTCACTGTTGAGGTGAGGGAGCCCTGGCCCAGGCTGCCCAGAGGGGTTGTGGAGGCTCCTTCCTTGGAGGTCTTCAAGACCCGCCTGGACATGTTCCTGTGTGACCTGATCTAGGTGACCCTGCTTCTGCAGGGGGGTTGGACTAGATGATCTCTAAAGGTCCCTTCCAACCCCTACCATTCTGTGATTCTATGATTCTAAGTCTTTTTTTTCCCCAAGAAAGATTAACACTTTGTAACAAGAATAAATTTGATGTCAACAAAAACAGACACCTTACTGTCCTCTAACAAAGAAGAGTCAAGAAGTTCTGGAAAGTCAGAGACTGTTATTATGGAAAAGAATACATTGAAGTACACGTTGTAGTTTGACTGAAATACAAATGCTCGATATGAAACGCTTTACAAGAGACTTATCTGTAAGACAGGAATTCTCAAACTCACAAATGGCATAATTTGATAAGGTTGTTTCGAATGAACAGAACAAAACCTATCCCAAATTTGAAATTATCACTGGATTTTAATGAAAGAAGTTGAGTTCTCCACTGAATTCACCTGATAGAAACTCCCATTCCTTCAGCGAAGCATAAAGATATCTCTGTTAATCCTTTCCATTCACATTCACTCACTTTTGAAGGTCCTGATAAAGACATTGCTTTCTGAATGGAAATTCAACTAATTCTTCTGAGTGAGGATGAAAACTACAATTTCACCTCACCCACTCCTGGATTTTAGCATCCATGTCATTGATGTTTGTGTGAGACTTATACTTGGCATATAGACATCTTGAACAGTGAAGAGTCAGTGACTTAGCCACAAGTTTTAGCCTAGCCCAAACCAATCAAAACCTTCTGCAGTGGATTAAACACAACTTTTGCTCTTCCACAACTCAGCAACAGGTTAAAGCTCCTACTCTTAAAAGTGAACCTATATTGTCATCTTGCATATTTCACATGATACAACCTCAGCTGCTTTTACAAAATCAAACTTTGCATCAAAGCCCTTTGTTAATCAGCTACTATTTCTTCAAATGTGGTAATCCATCCACAGAATTGCTATGAAGTTTTGCATTATTCACTTCTACAGCAGCAGCTACAGCATAACTGCTAAATGCAATAATAGAGATATGCCATGAGATTTCACAATCACAGAATCACAGAAGTTTAAGGTTTGGAATGGACCTCGAAAGTTCATCCAGTGCAACCCCCCTGCCAGAGCAGGACCACCTAGAGTAGGGCACACAGGAACTTGTCCAGCTGGGTTTGGAATGTCTCCAGAGAAGGAGACTCCACAGCCCATCTGGGCAGCCCCTTCCAGTGCTCCCTCACCTCAACAGGGGAGAAGTTTTCCCATTTGTTTCTTTGGAACCTCCTCTGTCCCAGCTCGTACCCGCTGCCCCTTTTCCTATCATCGGCCGTTGCTAAGAACAGCCTGGCTCCATCCTCCTGACACCATGACGAAAAATATATGAAGTGCTCCATCACCCTCAATGTTACATAATTATTCAAATTTCCTCAGATTGATGTTTTTAATTGTCACCTTTATAATAAATAGTTATTTTAGGTCTTGATTTTTAGGCATCTTAGGCAAATAATTGCATATGAAACATGCAAGTATAGTGACATGTCTAATTTGCATGTGAAATTACCACTGTGGCCTGTGAAACCTTCACCTGCAGATGGTATATGCAGAATGGATAATCACACATGCAAATAGATGATGATCATTTCCACATTCAGAAACACAGTGAGCACATCAGTAATTAAAACTGCATACTTAACTGGTTTAAAATCAAGGATGTGGTATTTCATACAGACTTGAACTTGCTGCTCAGAAACAATAAGTAACAGATGAATAAAGACAAAACTAGGCTTTTAAAAATTAATTAGACTCCTGGGTATCAAATGAAGGGGTGATGTAGGTAAATGTGAGACAAGAAAAAAAAATGGTGAATGCATTAGGAAAGTTATTACCACAGAGTAATCACAAGTGAAGTCAAAAGTGGCAAGTCTTCTCTCCATTGGGCCATTGCAGTGAATGACAAGGTGCTCACGTCAATAGGATAAAATAAACAAACAAAAGAGATAGGAATAAAAAGCCACAACAAATGACTGGACTCTATAATGTTATCTTGAATTTGAAGGCTAGTACCCAACTACTGTCTCAAACAGTGTGTGTTGAACATGCTCTGCATACAATGGAAAGCTATAGATTTTTTTGTAGTCCATTCTCAGATGACTGAGAAGGGTTGAGTCTTGTCTGGTAGAGATACTCAGTGGCAACAGTTATGCCAGTGAGAAGCAGGAATATTTACAGATGATGAGTTTACAAGCTTGATAGATCAGTGGATTTTTTGTTTCTCTGTAAGAATCAAAGTAAAAGACAATGCTGTGCTAAGGAAAGTTCTTTTTTTGTTTTGAAAGGGAATTAGTAATTCAAGACATTTGTCTGTAATACTGATCAGGAAGAGTTTTATGTTGCTGTATATCTTTAAAACTATGAGGAAAAGATAAAAATGCAAAAAAAATATATCCCTATCTCCCTTTACTGCAGAAGGGCTCCAAACTTTTTTCTTAAGCAAGATAATTGTATTAAAATTATGAAGATCTCCATAGAATAAAATTGTGAAGAACTAAAGAAATAAAAAGGAAAACCTTATGGTTTCCTATAAAGGTGGGAAAAACATAAGCAGATGAAATAGATACAAGTTGCAGACTACCAATGTTACCCTGGGAGTAAAATGATTTTAGTTTTAAAAAAGGATTCTATTTCAAATAGTTATGTTGAGCATGATGTTAGAGGATAGAATAAAACTTTTGGGCATGCACTACAAAGCTGTTCTTTTTCACAGGAGGTAAGAGATGCTCACTTTATGGCAAGATTCCTGTTGTTCTCAGTCCATGTAGAAAGCAGTATTAGCTGTTGAGGCCACTTTGGCCAGTGAAGATTTGTCTTCCCAACCAGTGTTATGTTCAGAATTCATACCTTTGCACAGCTCCCTCTGGTGATAGGAATGAAGTTTGGCGAGACACAGGACTGCAATCCCATAAACCTTTTTAACTAGACGCTTTGCTTCCTTTTAAATCTTCACTGCTTGTTGTTCGTGGTGTAACCTCCTACTCTCAAAGAAATAAAGATGATTCTTCACACCAAGCTAATATTCTGGACCTCAAATCTTTACAGAGAGTTACTAGAATCATGAAGAAGTGGGAAAGGCTGTTGGCAACACCAACACACCGTGGAGACTGGAGTTGTAAAGCACTGACAGCTTGTTTGAGGCGAGTTAGAGACATGGAAGCATGAGATGTCTAAACCTAAGCAAATCATAATTCAAAATAACAGACTTGAAAGCTGTGATCCTTAAAAGTCCCCCACAAGCTGCTGCTATAGAGAATGAACAAAAAAAATCTGCCCAGATCCTCTATGTAAAGTACTCCGATGCCTAAGTGGGGCTTCTGGCCATACTCAAAGCACTTAGTTTTGACAGCAGTGGACTTAGTTGTATCTATTGATTACCTGCAGAGTTGGTCTCCCTCCATGTTTGCCAGGTGAAGAGCTTGATCTGGCAGCATTTGCACATCATAATTATCCAATTTAAATGATATGACAAACATGAACAGCAGAGAGGATAGATGTGCCGACTCTTTTTTATCCAACAAGTCAGCTACTTAAGCCTGTGTCATGTCTGTATTTTAATTCATTTGTCTTCTCACGTTGCTCTTAAAAGAAAAGTCTGTTTAGTAGAGGGTAATCTGGCTGCAGCTGGTAGTGGCAGTTAGTGTGCTCATCAACCCTTTTGTTGGATTTGCTCCAGTTTTAATAGTATGCTATGATGAGATGGTTGTCTTCCACTGGATATTTATATGTAAACACTGAAATATTCAAGAAATTAATGCTGAAATTCTCTTTTACCCCAAACAGATGCTCAAATGTTTTGGATGGTGATTTATTCAGTCAACATTAAAACTTCTCCCAAGGCACTCTCTAAGTCCCAGAAGAGTCCAATTGCTTTAGAAACTTGTTTGAAGAAGAGATAAAAAAAAGAGCTCAATCCAGTTGGAGTAACATCCAAGCTGGTCCCTGAACATTGCCCCAACAGACAGAAGGGGCTGACAGTGGCCAGCATCTTGCTTGTTGTTATACCAACCAGGTGCTGTAAGTCATGCCTATTGACACTCCCACATCATGTGCCTGGAGTTTAGAAGCTCAACAAAAGTACCAGGGGTCACTCTCAGGGTGAGGAAAACCATCCTTATTTCTTATGGATCTGGTCCAAGGGATGATTTAGTAGTACATGGAGTTCTGCACAAGGGTTTCAGTCATATGATGTCTTGTTCTTTGAAAATGGTTCTATGAAGGGAGTATCATATCATATGATATTCCCAGCACAGTTTCAAAAGTTAAATTAATGAGACTGTGGAATCTCTTACTTTTAGTATATCATAGACTCTGAACTCCATTCTTCCTTTCACTCCTTTTGCTGTGCCTGTGGGTCTATGACCCATATCTCCTAAGCTGTTTTTGAAGTGTAAAAAAGATGTGTCCTCAAAGGTGAAAGTGTAATGAAAGATGGTAGTAAAACTCCATTACAATTGCACCTGCCCACGTTCCCAGGCAAAATGCAGAAGTACAGTTTTAACTGCTGAGTACTAAGGAAACGTAATGTTAGGGATGTGGAGAGAAACAGGGCAGTAAAGATGACTCTGATCTCTGATGGGACAGACATGAAGAAGTTTTTTTCCCATTCTGAAACAGATGTGTTAACAGGGTAAGATTTCTAACAGATGGAGCAGAATAAAGTGTGAAGTAAAAGAGTACAAAGTCGAACTGCAAAGGTGAAGTGCTGAAGTCAGATGCCAAATGAGGTGGCTGGGTGAATTCTTGGGTGTGTTTGTGGACTTGTAAAAAGAAGGATGTTGTAGAAAGATGGAGGAATGAAGGGACATACAAGGAAAAAGCTATTGTTTACTTCCATTATGCTCTTTGAAGTTAATTATTTCAGTTTTCCATCCTAAGGTGGAAAGGGATATTTCTTCCCTTCATTTACGTGAAAACTTCCTTCAAAACACTTTGAGTAACAAAACCTCAGGTTTCAACCTTTACACTTCAAAATAATGTAATAAACCAACAGTCAACTTGTGCATCTTTGAAGGATGTTTAAGAGAAACTTGTGATCATCTGCTTTCTCATTTAACTTGTCCAGCAGACATCCCAGGGTAGCAGTGAATGAGTGACAGGCATGCCACTAGTCATTAACAGTACTGGTAATGAGATCCATGGGTGACACTTAAGTATGGTCATATTGTACAGTTTCCAACATATTGAATACTACATGAAAATATGGTACTTGTAATGAATAAGGGTATTAGAATAGGTACATAAAGAAGGGATGGCAGGAGTCACAGAATAATTAGTGTACAAATAACTCATCCTAGACCCAAATTTTATCTCCTTAGAATAACAGCTCTCAGAAAAATCACTTTGAATGATTCCTGTTGCTGCAAATTTTCCTTCAACATGCAACTGCAAGTAAGGTTTCTAAGAGACACCACCTGCTATGAAATTTTCAAGTACAAATCACCCTACCCAGTCAAAACCAATTACTTCAGAGAAGAGAGGTAGATTGATATTCACTGAGAGTATTTCCATCTGATTTGGAATTTCAACCCAACTAACTTTTGTCTCCAAAGGCAGTGTTATTCCTTTGGGATTTTTGTTTGTGCTTTTTTATAGATGATAAAAATATTTGTAAAGGAAGAGATAGTAATTTTTTCTTACTTACACATTAGCATGATATCTCTACTCAGTATTACATAGTGTAAGCATCTTGAGATTTAAAAAACCCAAGCAGAAACAACCCAAAATCCAAGCAAAAATAATAAATGTTTGAAAGATACAGGTTTTAAAGAGCTCTGAATGAGTTACAGCAAATAAAGACATAAAAATGTAACACTAGCAGGTTGCAACCAAACTCTGCATGATGACTTGATGATTTGATGATTTATCCCCAGTCACTGTTTAAAGAAAAGCACAAAAATCAACTTGTCAAGAGTAATAGTTTCAAAAGTAGCTGCCAGTATGATCTCACATTCTGATTTGAGGCAAATGATTCTGTGCTTTCAACACTTTTGTAATTTTCTCCTATTTCCTTCTTTAAAGACATTTTATCTATGACATCACATAAATCAATAAAGATGCATGTATGCAAGTGTAATGTAATGAGTATCTATTAAACATTTTTAACAAGGAACTTTAGAGAGTGTTTTGTAACACATTGGTACTTCAGATTAAACCCCTTTTATGACAGCTAGGTGATTACAAGCTCGAAATTAGAAATATGCCTTTAGTTTTTTAAAATGCCATTTAATATTAATGCCAATTAATATTAATTAATGTGCCATTTAAAAAAATGCTGTTCTAAAGCATAACTAAAAGACATTCAGTCAAAATTTGAGGAAGCTTTATTTTCTACTGAAATAGGCAGACGCCTACTGTTCACATTTCTATTGTTTTCTTCTGCTGTTATCTTCATCATATTGGTCATGATAATTGATATTGTCTGCATGACTTGAGCTGCATTTACCATTATGGATTCCTCAGTAATGATTACTTATTTGTTCATGTTCTGTAACAGAAATATAGTCAGCCAAGGAAGGAAAAAAGGAGAGCTAAATAGGATGCAACTTCAGCTGCATTACATTCCAGCCCTGATGGCAGTCACGGTGCTGTGTTTTTCACTTACTAGCAAGGTTGAACAGGAAGAAGTAAGGCTTGTGTATAAATCAATTACACTAATCCCTCCCTGTCATTTCTTTCTGGAGTTGTGAGGGCCTGGAAACTCTGTCAGGGAAGCAGAGGAGAGTTTTCTATGTTTCTGCCAAAACTGAGGTGAATCAGTTTCCACTCTCCTGGAGCAGATGAGTGAGCATGTTTGCATGCGAGCAGCTCAAGAGAATGCAAATGATGATGCTCAGAGTACCAATTTCTCCCAGTTCTGTTCATTAGTAGCAAGTTAAATGGAAAACACTGGTGGTGGATGCAGGGACAACCTTATAACTGTGCCAAAAGCAACAATCTGGTCTTACAGCAACTGCTTGGGATGAATTGACAGCTCATTTTAGTGACTCTGTCTGCTGCGTATGAACCTACACGTACCTGGAGGTACAGTCCTGTGTCAGGGGTATTAGGATGGGCCACAGGTTCAAACCTCAGTTGGCCTATGCACTTTACACATCCTATGAAGAAAATACACAAGACTGCATTAAAACAAACAAACAAATCCAACAAAAAACTACCATTTTCCAAATTACCACCAATTTCATGACCTTTTGTCCATGACCCCGTATTCCTGCTATGCCCATGGTGAAAATGTGTTGAGTTGAATTTTTCCTCAATTATTTCTACAAATAAATATACCATAAATGAAGAATATCAGCTTTAGGGTTTTAAGATTACAGTTGGCAGTGTTGCCTTATTCAGGTTAGTCAAGGTTACACTGGTCTCCAGTACTGTTAGGTTTCCATGAGCAAAATACAGACCTATGGCTGTTTTATATTTATATATGGCTTGTATTGTATATATTGTATATTTCATATATGCAGCATGTTTGGTCAATTGAAGGGAAGCCTGCCGTGTTTCTTTTTTTCATTCAACTGTGTCCTGCCACATCTGTTCCTAGATGACTTGAATATTAAACATTATTTCCAATTATAAATCAAATATGTTGAACAGTAATGCAGGGCTCAAGAGAGGAGTGTAGCATATGTGAGCAATAACAAAAAGAAATCACAGAGGTGTGACCTCAATCATTAATTGGCCAGGCCTTGGTCAGCTGTAGGTCCATCTTAGAATTGATTGGCATTAGCCCTGTCAGCTACAGGAGAAGCTTCTGGCAGCTCTTTGTTTAAATCAGTCACTCCTATAGCCTCTTGTTACCAAAACTTGGCCACATAAAACCACTGCAGAACTGTACTCTCTTTAGGAAAAGAGAGTAAAAGAAAAAATACTACAGTAATGAGGATGAATTGTACAGATTAAAGATTGTAAATGATTATTTTGATTCTGTAGTAACTGTTCTGTTTGCAGATTCTTCCATTCCTACAGAACACAGCTATGTGAGAGAGACCTGGGAGTGCTGATTGATAATAAGCTAAATATGAGCCACCGATGTTCCCTTGTGGCCAAGAAGGCCAATGGCAGCCTGGGATGCATCAAGAAGAGGGTGGCCAGCAGGTCAAAAGAGATTCTGCTCCCTCTCTGCCCTGCTGAGGCCTCATCTGGAGTCCTGTGTCCAGTTCTGGGCTCCTCAGCTCAAGAGGGACAGGGAAGTGCTGGAGAGAGGCCAGTGCAGGGCCACCAAGATGCTGAGGGCACTGGAACATCTTTCATTTGAGGAAAGGCTGAGGGAACTGGGGCTGTTTAGTCTGGAGAAGAGGAAACAGAGGGGGAACCTTATTAATGTTTACAAATATCTAAATGGTGGGTGTCAGGAGGTTGGGGCAGCACTTTTTTTGATGGTATCTAGCAACAGGGTGAGGGATGATGGGATGAAGCTGGAATATAAAAAGTTCCATTTAAATATAAGAAAAGCTATTTCCCTGTGAGGTGAGGGAGCCCTGGCCCAGGCTGCCCAGGGAGGGTGTGGAGGCTCCTTCCTTGGAGATCTTCAAGACCCGCTTGGACACGTTCCTATGCAACCTGATCTAGGTGACCCTGCTTCTGCAGGGGAGTTGGACTGGATGATCTCTAAAAGTCCCTTCCAACCCCTACCATTCTATGATTGTATGATTCAAGTCTCTTTCAAGGTCTGGATTTAAGACTAGTTTTCCTCAATGAATATATGTTTGAGACTGTTTCTGTGAGTGCATTCAGATCTAGCTTAGTTACACAGCCACAACTTTCTGAACATTAATTTCAGATTATAACAGTATATTATAAAGGTGAAAATGATTTTGTGTTGTATCAATACACTCACTTCGTGTTACTTATAAGGAAAAAACAGGTTTGCATATTGATGTCTTATAATTAAGTGCTACACAGTTAGTGCAGGTATAGATCAGAGATTATGTGATTATTTTAGTAAGAACAAACAACTTCTCTCTCAGTCAATATAATATCTTCTGATGAGTTTTAGATTGACTAAACTGAGCAGGAAGCATACCTCACACATCACTATCTTCTGAAGGTGTATTTAAAAAATGGATTTGGTCATTTCATACCATATATTACAAAGAAAACTGAGATACAGATAATACCGTGAGCAGGTGAAGGATGAAAAGAGGCTGAAAAATGTCAAGACAATAAGAAAGACCATTTTGATGTCAGTTATGACAAGACATCTCTGATCTAGTACTGGTCAGATGGAAATAGATACATTTAAATAATAAACATAACAGAGGCAGAACATTTATTAAATAAAATACTACAGCTGCTGCTTTAGGAAAAAGACAGATGATATGGCATATCAGAGTATTCTGATGGCTGAGAGAAGGGATATTTGCCCTTCAGGAACACATATGGGACATGTTCTGTATCTTGTGATAAGGAAGAGGTTGTACTACTGTACAATCTCATATCAACACCACAGTTGGTTGTAACCTTGAATCTATTGTGCTATAAGTTTAAAAATCTTTCAGTTAAAAATGTAAGTTTATATTAAACAAAGATTAACAAAAGCAAACTTTTTAAACTATACAAGTCCAGGTCATTTGCCTCCAAGAGTTTTAACAGAGCTGACTGATGACCTTCTTGAATTACCAGGCTTGATTTTAAACACCGAGTTTCAACACTCAAAGCATTTTGATAGTCCCAGAAGCAAACAGGAGATCCAATTCTGTACCAATATAAACAACAAAAAGAGTGTAATTATAGATTTGTCAGCCTGATAATGATCTCAGGCAAAATAATGAAACAGATGATACAGCAATCCTGTTTTATTTATAAAGGTAATAAAATTGACAGAATACACTTAGTCTTCTATAAGGCATTTCATTTGGTGGCACATGACGTGTTGATTAAGAAATAAAATCAACATGGCACATACTGAATTGATTAAAACCAAGAAAACTGAAAGGTCTTAAAATATTACTGTAAATGAAGAATCATCATTCTTCAGATGTTTGTACATGAGCTCCATGGGGATCAGTATTTGACTCTATTATATTTAATATTCTTTTTCTATCCTTGGAAAAAAGTACCCAACGATACTGATAAAGTTGCAGATGAAAAATGTGAGTGTAGTGAATAATAAAAAGGGAGGTCTTTGACGCAAGGTGATCAAGAGTGTCTGGCAAGCTAGGTGCAAACAAACAACTGAATTTACATACGGCCAAGCATAAAGAAATAGACCTAGCATGGTAAGGCTGTTATTTCCTATAAAGATTAAAACCCAATTCTGTCCTGAGCCCCCTTGACTGTAAAGCTTGGATAAGCATGAACTGTGATACTACTGATAGGAATATTTGTGTAAAAATAAGAAAGCTATGTCATAGAATCACAGAATGGTTTGGGTTGGAGGAGATCTTAAGGAACATCTAGTTCCAATCCCCCTGCCATGGGCAGGGACGCCATCCATAAGACCAGGTTGCTCAAAGCCCTCTCCAACCTGTTTTGGAACAGTTTTAGGGAGGAGGCATTCACAGCCTCCTTGGGCAATCAGTTCCAGTGCCTCACCACCCTCAGGGTGAAGAATTTTTCCTTAGTATTTGATCTAAAACTGACCTCTTTCAGTTTAAAGCCTTTGCCCCTTGTAAAAAAATCCCTCTCTAACTTTTTTGTAGACTCCCTTCAGGTACTAGAAGGCTGCTATAAAATCTCCCTGGAGCCTTCTCTTCAGGATGAACAATGCCAGCTCTCTCAGACTGTCTTGCACTTGGAGAAATGCTTCAGCCCTCGGATCATTTTCATGGCCCTCCTCTGGACTTGCTCCAACAGGTCCATGTTCCCATATTGGGGACTTGAGAGCTGGACCCAGTACTTCAGGTGAGGTCTCACAGGAGTGGAAGGACAGAATTACCTCCCTCAACCTGCTGGCTATGCTTCTTTTGATGCAGCCCAGGATACAGTTGGCTTTCTGGGCTGCTTTCCTGGGTCATGTTGAGTTTCTCTTCAACCAATGCTCCCAAGCCCATCTCCTCAGGGCTACTGAGGCTATTCTCTACCCAGACTGTACTTATGCTTGGGATTGCCCTGATCCACAAGCAGGACCTTGCACTTAACCTTGTTGAATGCTGTGAGCTTTGCACAGGCTCACCTCTCAAGCCTATCAAGATCCCTCTGGATGGCATCCCTTCCCCTCAGCATGGTGACCGCCCCACACAGCTTGGTGTTAACAGACTTGCTGAGGATGTACTCAATGCTATGTCACTGAAAAAGGTGTTAAACAGCACCAATTCTAACACTGACACAAGGAATGCCCCTCATAACTGATCTCCATTTGGACCTTGAGCAATTAACAGCAACTCTTGGAGTGCCACCATACAACCAATTCCTTGCACACCAGGTGATCCATCCATCAAATCCATATCTCTCTAACTTAGAAATTGGGGTGTTGTGCAGGACAGTGTCAAATGATTTGCACAGGTCCAGGTAGATGATTTCAGTTGCTCTTCCCTTGTCCAGAAGCACTGTAACTCCACCATACAAGGCCACCAAATTTGTGTGGCGTGATTTGCCCTTAGTGAAGCATCATTGGCTGTCACCAATCAATCATCTCCTTATTTTCTATGTGTCTTAGCATAGTTGCCAGGAGGATTTGGTCCATGATCTTGCCAGGAACAGAGGTGAGAGTCACAGGTTTGCAGTTCCTTAGGTCTTTCTCTTTTTCCTTTTTAAAAATGGAGGTTGTTTCCCCTTTTCCAGTCAGTGGGAACTTCACTGGACCACCACAACTTCTCAAACATGATGGGTAGTGGTTTAACACATTCATTCGCCAGTTCTCTCAGGACCTGCAGATGCATCTCATCAGGTCCAATGGACTTGTCTATCTTCAAGTGTCCTTAGATGGTCTTGAACCTGATCTTCTTGAATAGTGAATGTTTCTTCACTCTCCCAGTCCCTGTCTTTGCCTTCTGTGGCTAAAGCAGTGTGATTGGAGCATTTGCCAGTGAAGACTGAAATAAAAAAGTCTCAGGTAACCAGGTCTCCCATTTCCTTCCAGAGAAGGCCTAAATTTTCTATAGTCTTTCTTTTATCACTGATACACCTATTTCATCTTTGAATATTGCTGCCATAGAGTACCATGCTCAGATCTGGTGCTACAGACACACAAATAGTTTAGAGAAGTTACATGATAACCCTTGGGGTTCTTTTCTTGGGAAATAAACCCATACAATGCATAACTCTAACAGCTTAATCTCATTTAAACTAGTTAAATTTATCATGCAATTATCAGGATGAAAAGGTTACTTGTTCACAATCTAAAGCCATTTACATGCAAATCAAAAGTCTGAAACAAAACCAAAGGCTTTGTTTCTTTCCAAGGTCTGAGGGCAAGATGTTAGAATAAGACAAACTCAGGTCAGAAGAAAACTGTGGATGTTTTCTAAGGAGGAAAAAAAATGTACAGGTTATTACTGAGTTCCCTATAGCTGGGATTACTGAACAGGTCAGTCTGCATCAATGGGATCCTATGTCTTATGCTCAACATGAGGTCAGATTGTATTTGCAGAAGTTGCTCTTGACTTTGGAATTGATGAATTTATATACAGTGGCAGGCATTGAATAATGCCATGTTTTGGGGGTTAAGCTACATCTGCAATGATGCACTGCAGTAAAATATGGTGTAAGTGCCATAATAGATCTCCTCTTTCCTCTGACACTTGTCTTTTTGGTTGAAAAATTCTTCAGTGTTTATCAGTTTTCACAGTGCATCTGGAAAACCATCCAAACTCTTATAACAATCTATTTTCTTCCACATGATGGTCTCCTAAGGGCAAGAGAGCTTATTAATAATTTCTGCCATGTCCAACTGTTAACTCAAAAGATTCACAATTACATTTGGTCTTATGTACTGGGTATAGTCTGGTGCTACATAGAAAAGGCAGTGATATATAAAAACAACGTAGCTGTGTCACACTCTTGTTCTGTAATATGGCATTACTGTATGGAACATCTGTTAATTCTAGCCTTTCATTGACTAATTGAAGTAGCCCAGTGTAAATTAACTTTTAACCAGTCTCTGTGTATTACTGTTATGTGTTCATGGCAGTCAGACTTATTGGTCATAGGGGTATTGTCCCACAAAATAACAATGGAAATGTGACTTTAATGGTTTTAGAGGAAACTGACTGCTCCTTCTGTTATTCATCATTCAGAGCTTGGATTCTAGCCACCTCAATGTGAGTGTTCATGTGAGTTATGTGCTGGGAGTTCTCAGGAAATAAGCGTGCCAGTCCTTTACATCCCAGTTGTCAACGTGTCTTGGAATAGTCCATTTGGGCTGAAACCAATCGGTTCCAAGGAGGAAACCCTGAGGTCTATGCTAGCTATTTGTTGACCATCATATCTCTTCAGTATGATTCTTATACAATGCCACATCGACTGTATTCATGAAGCTCTCTATAATTTGGTCTATGAAAGGTATACAGTTGTGAATGTAGCTTTCAGCTGTGTCTGTTGTGGTCTAAACCCAGCTGGTCATGAAACACCACACAGCTGCTCTCTCACCCCCACCCTCATATATACTCATACCTTCTGCAGCATGGCAGAGGCCCCAGCAAGATGGGAGGAAAAGGCTTTGTGGATTGAGAAAAGATCAGGGAGGGTTTGCTCACCATTGATGCAAAATCGACTAGACTACTTGACTTAGGGGAGAAAATAAGAAGAGTTTAATATAATGCCATCTAGAAACAGAGAAGAAAGAAATAAAAACCAGAGCAGGATGATGAGAAAAATACAACCAGCACTTTAAGATCTCTTTCCCCTACCCCTTCTCTCTTCCTTGGCTTATCTCCCTGCCCTCAGTATCTCTACTTCTTCATGTCTCAGTGATGCAAAGAGGCAAAGAATGGGGCATGTGGCCAGTCCCTCACAGATGGTCTCTGTTGCTTCTTTCTCCTCAGAGGAGGAGGACTCCTCACATTCTTCCCCTACTGCAACATGTTGTCCCTTCCATGGGATACCACCCTTAAGGACAGCTGCTGTCTCACCATGGGATGCGAGAAGATCTCTGTTCCAGCACATCTCCTCTCTTCCCTCACTGGCCTTGGGGATCTATATGGTCCTTCTCTCTCCTTCAACTCCTTCCACCACCTCTCAGAAAGAACAACCCTCCTCTTTCAACTTCTTCTTAAGAGGTGATCACAGATGTTCCCAGCTGGTCCAGCTCCAGAAGTGGGTCTGACTTAGCAACTGGGAAATTTTTGAGCACTTTCTTACAGCAGCTACCATTGCAGCCCCTTGCCTGACAACCCATGACAGTGTCTCAAGTTAGTTCATTTATTTTAGCCCTCTTTTGATGGCATTATGATTTTGTGATTTCTCTGCAATAACTATTTAATATCTAACATTATTTACCTCTGGGTTCAGTTTGGAACAGCTTTGTAAGATGGAAGGACATTGTTGTGTGTTCTTTTGTTTCTATAAAAGCTATCTGTAGTTGCAGTCTTACTGAAGCTTGGGGCTGAATTCTGTCCTAAATGATCTTCTTTGAATTAATTTCATGCCACGTAAGTCAAACAGATTTGACCTTTATTCAGTTCTGAAAAGGTATTATGTAAAAATGCACCTTTCTATTCAGCAGATCTGCTCTACATTCAGTCACATTTGAATTCAATGACAAAAAATAAATGTGTTTCACATCCTGCTGATAGAAGCGGGGAGCTGATGCAGATATGTGAATGGGGTATGGGTTCCCTTCTGACTCACCGTCAGTATGAGAGCTCTGGTGTAAGGGACTGATTTATCAAAACCTCTAAACAACCACACTCCCAACTGACTTCACCTGGACAGAGATCTTCAAAACATAACCCTCCCTGTTTAAAAGGTAGTTGTGATTTAACTGCAGCCAGTACGTAAGCACCACGCAGCTGCTTGCTCCCCCACCCCCAGCACTTTGAGTGAGAGGATGGGAAGGGCAAAAGTGGGAAAATTTCTGAGCTGAAGATAAAGAGAGTGTGGTAGGTAAAGCAAAAGCTGCACACATAAGCAAAGCAAAACAAGGAATTAATTCACTGCTTCCCATGTGCAGGCAGGTGTTCAGCCATGTCCAGAAAAGCAGAGCTCCATCACACCTAATGGTTGCTTGGAAAGAGGAATGCCCTCACTCCGAACACTCCCCCTTTCCTTCTTCACCCAGCTTTATATGTTGAGCAAGATGTCATATGTTATGGAATACCCCTTGAGTCAGCTGGGGTCAGCTGTCCTGGCTGTGTTCCCTCCCAACTTCTAATACATCCCCAGCCCACACACTGGTGAGAAGCAGAAAAGGCCTTGACTCTGTGTAAGCATTGCTCAACAATAATGAAAATATCTCTGCATTACCAATTCTGTTTTCAGCACAAATCCAAAACATAGCCTCATACTAACTGCTGCAAAGAACACTATCCCAGTCAAAAACAGCAGAAAGGCAAAATTCCATTGGGACTCTGGATGTAAATGAAGAAGGATTTTCTTTAAACCAGCATCCTATCAGCAGCAGCCCAGCTAGAAATAAACATTTGAGTTTAAATTTTAATGGCAAACACGAAAAATCATTAGCCAGAGGGAAAAAAGCAACATGTCTAGTTGTAAACAGAGCCAGTTTGATCCAAAGATCAAAATAAATAAAAGATGCTTCTGCTGCAAATAAATAGCTATGCAGAAGCTCTACTTCTGTTGTCTGTGTTAAGGTGGAACATTACACTCTAGAGCTGTGGTCTGCCACTGTGTCTTTACAGTCCAGAACTAAGACTTTCTGGAGTGCAATGTATAGCTGTGCAGACACTGAAATCTCTGAGATCTTGGTTTGTTTTGGGTTTTTTGTGTGGTGTTTTTTTTTTAATCAAGTGAGATAATCTTATCCAAAATATCCAATGGCTAAGAATTTAGGAAAATTGATTCGAGTTGTAGATGTTGGGGAAGTTCATTGACTGTTGATGCCAAGGAACTGCTTACTCTTGAGAAAGCTAGCCTGAACTCTGCTTGCACAGTGCATTTAGGCTAGAACAATATAGCTAATCATTGCAACTTTATAGTTTAAAGCTATAGTTTAGATATTTTCCAAACACAATGGGTTAAGGAGACACTTCCCAGGTCACTGAGTCCAGTCTCTTGGTATAACAAGCAGCTAAAGGCAGGAATCTCTTTTACAAACTTTAGACATGACCAGGTTTCTGTTTCCACTGCTTCTTTATAAAAACTGCTTAAGAGTCTTCTGCTTTAAGCCACATTCTTCAGATTTCCAGCCTACATGTGTGTATAATAAATTGACTATGTATTTCTGTGACAACATTGTCTTTTAAAGGACTTCTTTACCACTTCAGTATTTAACATCAGGATTTGCTGATAGACATGAGGCATATTCCCTCTCAGTCTTTCTTTTGCTATACTGAAAAAATGTAACCTCCCTTCTCCCTTTGAGGGCTTTTCATGTAGCCCTCTTTGAACTTGTTTTCAACTTGAATCCATCTTTTTTTTCAATGTGGAAGACCAAAGTAAAGTGGTGAGAGAGAGGAGAAGGGGGTCAAACATTTGCTTTGTATCTGCTGGAAAGACCTTGCTAATGCATTCAAAGATCATATTTGATTATCTTAGTGCTACACTATATTGGTGTTCAACAGTCATGACTTTTCAGTCATTTTCAACTCTTAACATACAGCAGAAGTGATTATTATCAGTTTTTATACTTATGCACTTTCCTACTTTTCCATTCTTCAAGATCATCTAGTTCTTTTTGCAAAGTATCCTGAAATTTTCTTGTATCAATGATCACTCTCTGACTTACTTATGTCATCAGTAAACTTCACAGACCACTCCTACTTAACATCATCAAAACACCAGCCCATCATGACCACCTGATGCATCAGGATGTCCTACTCAATTACAGGTGAAAGCACAAAGTTTTGGGGATTGGGTTTTTTTTTAACCTGATAAATCCTAAAATAGCCATAAACTATGTGCTAGAATACAAAGGGGAGTAACCTTAGCTAGGAACTCTTCAGAAGGATTTCCTTGCCCCCATTGTATGGCTGGGATTCTGAGCTGGGTGCTGTTTGCCAGTGAGTCATCCATGGGTCATACATTGGCCTTCTGAGGTAAAGGAGGGGTAGGGCTGAGCATTATCAGCATGACTGATGGTAGTTCAGACAACATTTCTGATCAATTCACTTACTGTTTCCACATGGTGCCCAGAAAAATCTATATCATCTATATCTGTACCTGTATCTATCTTCACTGTAATAAGCTTCATACTAATATTCTTCTTGTTCATTCTATTGTTCATTGCATTATATTACTCTAATATTATTAAGCATTCACTATCTTAATATAAATTCTATACATTAATAGATGTATATATTATCTCTATGTAATGTAGATGGAAAACTTAATCAAAATGGTATAAACCAATCTAAATATTTCGTACCTTGTCAGTTATTGTTCACCTAGCAGAATGAGGAGAATGAGAATAATGAGGAGATCAATGTGTTTCTTATAAAAGCTAGCTACAGTTAATTCCTTTGGCAGTGGCACACACTCGATAGCACTTAAAATTAATAAAGTAGAAGACAGAAACAGACTCACTCACAGACTCAATGGGATCTTGACCGGCTTGAGAGTTGGGCAGAGAGGAGCCTCATGAGGTTCAACAAGGACAAGTGCAGAGTCCTGCATCTGGGAAGGAACAGACCCATGCACCAGGACAGGCTGGGGGTCGAACTGCTGAAGAGCAGCTCTGCAGAGACAGACCTGGGAGTGCTGATTGATAATAAGCTAAATATGGGCCAGCAATGTGCCCTCATGGCCAAGAAGCCAATGGCAGCCTGGGATGCATCAAGAAGAGTGTGGGCAGCAGGTCAAGGGAGGTTCTGCTCCCCCTCTCCTCTGCTCAAGAGGGACAGGGAAGTGCTGGAGAGAGGCCAGCACAGGGCCACCAAGATGATCAGGGGACTGGAGCATCTTTCATATGAGGAAAGGCTGCGGGACTGAAGGGCTGCTTTGTCTGGGGAAGAGGAAACTGAGGGGGGATCTTATTAATATTGAGAAATATCTAAAGGGTGGGTGTCAGGAGGTTGGGGCACCACTTTTTTCGATGATCTCTAGCAACAGGACAAGGGGTGATGGGATGAAGCTGGAACACAAAAAGTTCCATTTATACATAAGGAAAAACTATTTCAGTGTTTGAGTGAGGGAGCCCTGGCCCAGGCTGCCCAGGGAGGGTGTGGAATCCCCTTCCTTGTTGGTCTTCATGACCTACCTGGACATATTCCTGTGTGACCTGATCTAGGTTGACTTGCTTCTGCAGGGGAGTTGGACTAGATGATCTCTAAAGGTCTCTTCCAACCCCTACCATTCTGTGATTCCATGATTCTGTTACCTTATATAAACAGTTACTTTCAATATCCATCCCCGTGACATCTCCTCATGTATAAAACACATATATGCTATTGATGAGGAGAAATAATTAAATATTGACATTTTGGAAATTCTTTTTTGTTTTTTTTTTTTTCCCCACACTCTGATATTGAATATTTACAGAAGATAAAGCTGACACTAAAAAATACTGTCAAAAAAGCACAGATTTGTGTCCATAAGAAGGCACATTTGGGGTGTGTTTCCTGATGTTTGAGAAATTAGTCCATCTTATTTAAGAAAGTATGATAGTTTGTCCTTTGATATAATGCAACCAAAAGCAAATTAAAAGTATTCAGGAGATTAACTCTTTTAAATGAAGCTGAAAGCTTCAGTAGATTTTAATTAGAGCTGCATGATAAGCTTTACATATAAAGCACATCCATTCAAATTTGGCTTTTGTCCAGTTCTACCAAAGCAAAATAACATGAAGAAATATCCTTTCTCTGCTTTTTTTATTTTCTGAGAAAAAACAAGTTGACATTTAATACAAAGTCTGCAAAATCAAGACTTGTAATAAACTGCATTTTAGTTTTTTGATACTTTTTTAATTAGGCTGAAACTATGCAGAAGGCTGGATATGTTCATTAAAAGACTCTGTCATTATTGTTTGGCAACTTTCTTCATGCTGCTATTTCAATCAAAAATTGATTTTGATTTTGAAAAGAGTCCACTGAGCTTTATTTTTTTTTAACTTAAAATGAACTGCCCTATCATCAGTGATTTGAAAACACTGCCAACATAGGACACTAGTCTCTCTCTGAATACCTTTAGATGCATTTCTAAGTACCTTTGCAGATGAAATTATATTGCACTTTGCAGCACAACAAGAATCACACAAAATATCTATTTTCAATCGAAGCTGAAGATTCAGACAGGGAAAAGCAGGTTACAAATATCACTGCTTGACTTACAAATCTATGGCTCCCCTATTGTGACTCAGATTAAAATACTCGTGTGCTTCAGCTAGGTATTGGGTGTCTCAGAAGTGCTGAGTTTTAGCATTCCAGTATGAAATTAAGTTTCTCACCTCAGGCCATGAGTTGGAAACGTGGAATAAATTGTGTCTGTTCTCCTTTTCTCCCTGGGATAACTAATACTCCACACTAGTTATTCCACTAAAACGGTTTTGTCTCACCAAAGGTTACATCCACAAATGGAACCAGAGTCTGTCTGGTCTATCAAGAAAGACTGGTATCATTAATTGTATGGTATGCTCGGTTCATATCTGTCCACCTTTAGCTCCCTGTTTTAAATGAGTTTTTGAGAGATGGGTTTTAACACGTAGAGGTGGAATTTAAACAGTTTTAACACAAGTCCAGGGACGCCTTGCCCACACTTTTTGCTTCTTCAAGTGAATTACAGAATGCAGCACATTGTCATCTGGCTCTGAAGTGAAAATCCCAAATCTTCCAAAAACTTAGAAGTAGTTTTTTCTAGTCTTTTGACTATAAGATAGTTCTTTTTAATGTTTAGCATCTACATGTATTTTCATTTTGATGTGAAACACATGAGCTAATGATTCTGCTCAAATACGTGTTGGTATTTTACCTATTGCCTTTCTTGTGGAGTTCAGTGAAATTTCTTGTAGTGAAACAATATTAACCAGTAAGTACATTAAATAACAAAGAAACAGTTGTTTTGTGAAATGTGGGTCACTGTAATATCCCTTACATCATCAAATTATTGACTGATACAAACTTCTGCTTATCACTATAGGTTAACTGTAGCTCTGCAGTGCTTGACTTTATGATTTGCAGTAGACCCTATAGATGCATCATTCTAATTATCAAGAAGAATATCCAAAAGAATGATCTGATAAACCACTGCTGATTTATAGATAGAGTTTATTTTAAACACAATTGCCATAAGTACCTACTTAATGCATTTCCCTTGCCCTGAGGTACCCTGAACTTTAATGTGAGAACATTCCTCTCGTCATTATTCTAATTCTTAAAAGCTTTTCATCCATAAAGACACTTTTCGTTGCGTACCACAGATGTGATTTCTTTGCTTCCTAATTAAAAAGGCTGATGCATATTGTAAATGTAAAGCCTTGGCCAGATTTAGGAACCTGTAGAAAATGCAAAACCACTGCATGTGGACACCCTACTGGAATTGTTCAAGCATTTTACATTAGAATAATACAATCAAATACAATGAAATACAATGAACTAAGTCTCTAGAGTTGTAAAGGCTGATAGACACTGATGCAATTCAATGCAACATAAAATTAGGTATTGCTGGGTGACATTCTTAACTTTTCATACACTGTCCTGGCAATTATCAGTAGCACCATTCAAATTAATGCTACAGTTTTGACACTAGCTTAGAGAATCAAGAATGAATAATCATAGTTTATCACGGAACTGCATATACAAATGCATTTTCCATCATACTGCAAAGTAGATTTGTGTTAAATGTTTTAGGCTTATTAAAGTTAACCTTTACATTCTTCATTGGAAATGAGCTTTTATTTTGCAACTTCTTCCTGAAAATGTTAACCAGTATTGGTAGCACACGTTTTCTTTTATTCTATGTAATTTCTCTGTTGAGATAGGAGATGTAGGATAGAAAAGGGGATAGAAATTATAGAAAAGCAGCAGTAGAATAGTCAAAGGATCTTTGCAGTCCTGTCAGATTGTTTCACAATATAATTTCCTCACGTTTTACATACACTTTGCCTGTGGCTTAAGCAATTATAAAAGTGCTAAAATGGAATTTACAGCCTTCATAAAGAATACAGCAGTTGTTGGAATTGTTTTAAAGCAATGGCAGGTAAAATGACATTTTAAAAAGAAATTTCTTTTACTGAACTTTTTCTTTTCTCCGTTAGCAGAACAAACATCTGGAAGAAATTAGATCTGACTTCAAGGAAACAAAAAGTCAACAACAACAAGAAACATGCTTCCCCCTACACCTTGTTAGTAATTTCATTATGAGAAACATACCTTGAAGTGTACATTCTGGTTCCACAAACCAATGACAAATATAAATGCTGGAGAGGGAAATGTTCATGTTTTTTAATGTGAATGGGCCAAGGACACAGATATCACACATTTGGAAAAGAAGAAAAAGAAGGTAATTTGAAAAATAATCTCTAACTTAATCTTATTCACTTCTGCATACAGTGATAATGAGAGAGAAAAGGGGCAGGATGATTAAATTACCTTCTTTCTTCCAGGCTGGAGATGTCTGCAATGTAACTAATTTTTTAGGGATGTGTTGCTAGTTTCATCTTTTCAATTAATTTCATTCCCCAAGGCATTTAACTGGAAAGACTACACATCCTAGTACTGCAACATTGCTCTATATGTAAGAATTTTTTGCAATGTCATTTTGTCTCCAGTTTTATAAACAGCATCTGGAGGGAATATTTGTCTTTTCTACAGATCCTCAAAGGCACAGACATTTCCCTATATTCCCTTTTCTTTCCTGTTCCTTTCTCTTCCTCTCTCTCAAAGTCTGTCTGCCCTCCATAGGAATCAAGCTTATAACTGTTTTTCTTTTCCTCTGTCTTCATCATGGAGTGAAAAAAATTCTTATTAGCATTGTTAGTAGCTACAGTTCTATCAAAGAACAAACAATAGACTGGGAATGTATTCCTTGTTGCTTTAACAGTGATTGTAAGACATGAGTGCTCTATCTTAAAGAAAGGAACTTCACCTTAGTTCTATGATTTTGCATTTCTATGATGGCACGGAAAATATTCCACTCAACTTCAGCAAGCCAGTCAGACATCCATCCTACAGCTTTAATGCACTATGGCCCTGCTACACTTTCTTCTCTTCCACTGCTATACAGAATCATAGAATGGTAGGATTGGAAAGGATCTTTAGAGATCATCTAGTCCAATGCCCCTGCAGAAGCAGGTCAACCTAGATCAGGTCGTATAGGAACATGCATAGTTTTAAGCCATAAATGTATCTGTAAATAAAATGGAGGGAAATAATACCACAAAAGTAGAGAAAATTGCAGGTATATAAGGAGAAGACTTGTTGCTAGAAGGTGTTTTAGGAGAAGTGGAATGGCAGCAATGGCCAACTTGCAAATGATTTCATAGCACAATATTGGGTATTGTTTATGTGTGAGGATCCAGCTCAAATACCTGCTGTTAAAAACTACATTTTGGAGGTTGTTTTCAGACATGGGTAACAATAAACTTTTGTGACTTGAAAAGTACTGCAGTGGATAGACATTTAAATGACACTCTTCCCCACTGTAGAGATTTTCATCTAGCACAGGCAAGCAGGCTGCTGTCCAGTGCTCTGTCATTGCCGATTCACAGTGGAACTCAAGGCATGTGGTACTGGTGCTTGGTACTTCTCCTTTAATTTACTAGACTAATAATTCTGTTTTAACAATCCATGATTATTGGAAAATGCTAAGAAAGTAGTAATTTCAGAGATTCAGTGAATATACACTAAAGGAGACTTAATCACAGAGGAATCTTGGGTCAAAGGCCTTATTTGAAACCTACAGAATGAAAGTGAATATTCAATGAGATACTGCAGCTTTAATCTATGCTGTTATATCTGTTATTCAGCGTGACATTCCAGCCTTCATTTTCTCTGTTTTCCATCTAAGTCTTTGAAGGATACCTTCTGCCACCTTCTATTCAATGCAATATTTGGATATATTGGGCTGTTTTTGAGTAGGAATGTCAGAGGATTTTCTTTTTAAGCTTGGAGTTTTCTTTCCCCTGTCAGTGTGAAGGCAGATCTTTAGCTTTTCTTTGTGCCTTAATTTATGTACAAAGTAGAGCAACACAAAATGAAGTACTGTGTAGAAATGTAATGCTATTTTTAGATAAGACATTTATTCTGTGCAAGAGTCTCCACACTCTCAAACATCTACATATCAGGTGATATTTAATGTATTAAGCTTCAGAATGAAAGACATCTTTGCAAGTCCTGCACTGCAGACAAAAGCAGATAAGCAACTAAATATAACAGCTCTCCTGATATCTAGTGAATCCTCAGAAAACTGATATGCAAAGTTGTTCCAGGATACTTGTTCCAAGGTCCCCAATGCACTGAATTCATACTGTTGTCTGTGTCTGGGAATGCTCTTCTTTGTGGAGGTTTTCCTACCTGAAAAGAGCAGAAGAGATTGTTCAGAGCAAGTAAGTCAATATGCAAATAGGTTGAATATGTTAAAATAAAGCGACTATATGGGCAAGCCATGCAGATAGCTAGAGTGCTGATAGGTTATCTGTAGAAAGAGCTTTCATTTAAAAATGTAAAAAGCTTTATGCTCTCTACAGACATCACTATGAATGATGAACAGGAAAAACAGCAAAAGCTTTGTTCAGGTCAATAAGACCATATTTTATCAAACTTTATTACGAGTGCAAGCACATTCATTTCAGAGCTGATAATAAAGGTGTTTTAAGGGAAAAGAGGCAGCTTTATGCTGATGTTTCTCTTTTCCTTTGCTTTTTCTTTTTAGACTGAGTAAATTAGTAATCTGTAGAATATTTGTTAGGGATTTCTTTCTAGTAATGGTTGTTTGAAATGATGGAAAACAACTGGGCACCAGTAGACATAAAAGAATGAACAATTGTAGTCAGACTTCATCCCACTAAATTTCCATGGAAATAGGAAGATTTCAGAATATTGCCACAGGAGACACTGAGAATTTTTTAATGCACATGACAGCAAGATTTGTGATGTTATTAATAATGCTGAAAGCACTACTAGCTGCCTCTTAAGGTCACAGAGTCACAGAATCTTAAGAGCTAGAAGGAACCTCGAAAGCTCATCCAGTGCAACCCCCCTGCCAGAGCAGCACCACCTAGAGTAGGGCACACAGGAACTCATCCAGCTGGGTTGGAATGTCTCCAGAGAAGGAGACTCCACACCCATCTGGGCAGCCCCTGCCAGTGCTCCCTCACCTCAACAGGGAAGAAGTTTTCCCATTTGTTTCTTTGGAACCTCCTCTGTCCCAGCTCGTACCCGCTGCCCCTTTTCCTATCATCGGCCATTACTGAGAACAGCTGGCTCCATCCTCCTGACACCATGATGAAAGATATATGACGAAATAAGGGGGTAGGGAATATTCCCCAATTCCATCATTCTTTGTATGCATCAAAAGACACTGCAGAAATTCTGTAGAACATAATGTTCCTCTTCACAGATTATCACTTAAACTGACCACAAACTACTCATCTCACCTGAGAACTAACAGCATCTCTAACACTATCATACTCTGCTATAAGTGCACATCACATTTCTTTGGCCCTTCCCATTCCTAAAATACCAACATATATATTTGAACAATTTCCTGCAGATTGGTCAGGTAGGGCATCTAATTCTGTTCTATACTTCTGACTGAAGTGCAAGCACCACATATGCAGTCTCCAGGCTTAACATATGCCAGAGCTGAAAACATAGTATGCTATCATTCTATTTTCCATCTCTGTAGTTTGGTAGTTGCCTCAGAGATGTTATACATTTTTAGATGAGAAAATAAATGCTGTTTATGCTTTTGAAGAGAGGGATTCACAATTCCCATAGAGAAATCTATCTGCAAAACTCTGGAGTGGAATTTCTGTCAAATCCAAAGGCATGATAAACTAAGGTTGTGCCAATACCTTTAACCCTTGCTTGTAAAACAGTTACCACAGATTAAGAAAGCTTCAAGCAAAAACTCCATATAAGTATAGCCTAAGTATACATTTTTAGGAAAAAACCCTAAAAGTCTACAAATATCAAGTGAGTTGAAGTGAAGCAAAAGCAAAGAATAGAAATGAAAAACAACAGAAGACGTGTGATGCAAAGAAATTGTCACTCCTGGGCTAATTGGAAGACTAATAGCTTTGATGAAAAGAGAAGGCAGTGAGAAGTCTGTGCATTTCACAAAAGGCATCCTTTCTGCCTCTCATCTGTAATCTACCTATTTGCATCTGAAAAACGTATTGGCATGAAAAAAAATGTCTTTCTTTAAGTGTCGCTGTGTAGTGGAGAAATGACAGATGATGTGAAATAGGGCAAAACTATTTTCCTCATTAGAATGAATGCAAAACTCTGAATTAGAGAAGGCACCAAGAATTCACTGACATGTCAAACTAGCAACAATATTTGAAGGGAGAAGACTATTATTTAGTCTAAAAAGAGAAGTACATGTATGTAAGTTAATAACTATTGTAATCCAGAAACGCTTAAATATCCAAAAAGAAATATGCAACTCAGTGTTGTTTACTGAGTATACAACTGGTCAGATCAATTAAAGCAGTGCACTTAGGGCTTTGACATTAGCTTTTCAAAGCCCATTTCTCTTCTTTCCAACACTTTAATTTCTTTAAAACATTCCAGAAACACATAAATCACTTTCTGAATGCCACTTTGCCATACATGTAATTACAGCTGTTGTAATGGTGTTGTTGAGACAGTTATGAATGGTGGGAAGATAGACTATTTGGTGATAAAATGGAAATGTAATGAAGAGAATCACTAAATGAATATTTCTTATCAAATAGTCTCACAGGCTTTTGAAAAAGGCAAGGAGTTTGATGTGGACTGTTTTCTGAGGAGAGGAGTCATCATAATGTATCACTTTTGTTATTGCTTTGTCAGAGATTTCATAATTGACATTTCATTCATTTGCCTAAGTAGAATATGACAAAATGTTATTAGAAACCTGAAAACATTGTTTTAAAGGTGTTTCCTTGTCCAAGGTTAATGTTGTAACTGATAACAGAGACGTGATTATACTGCAGTATTTCTATTCATTAGGAAGCACAGAGAATCTGAAGAAAAAGCCTTGACTTTTAAAAAAGCCAAATGGGTATCTGAGTACCTAAAGAAATGTAATGGATACATAACAGCATCTATCAGCTCAAGACTAAAAATAGTTATCCCAACATTCTTCTTTCTTAACTTTTAGCCCTTCTCTAATACATGTCCTTCTAGTGTGGCCTCTGCAAACAGCTCAGAAAGGATGGAGACCAGTAGACTGACTCCAAAGAAGCATAAGGTGCCTGGCCTCAGTGCAGGTCTCAGAGTATGGCACAGTAGGGAAGGGCAGCTCAGAAGTGTAGTTCATGGCAACTCAAGAATTATGTTCATTATCAGTGTGGTCAGTCCATAGGGTCACAGCTACTACAAGAAAAATAAGTTAGAATATTAGAATGAGTTTGCAAAGAAAGGTTTTGGTAGCAGTGAGGCTACAGGGGTGGCTTCTATGCTAGGATCTTCCCCTGTGTCTGATAGAGCCAATGCCAGCTGGCTCCAAGGCAGACTCACCACTGGCCAGGGCTGAGTTCGTCAAAGACAGTGGTAACCCCTCTGGGATAAAGCATTTGAGAATGGGAAAAAGTTATGGCTCAGTTGCAAACTGCAGGAGAAGATGGGAGTGAAAATATGAGAGCAGCAATTCTGCAGACACCAAGGTCAGTGAGGGAGGAGAGGGAGGAGGTGTTCCAGGTGCCAGAGCAGAGGTTCTCCTGCAGCCTGTGGTGCAGCCCATGGTGAGGCAGCTGTGCCCCTGTAGCCATGGAGGCCACAGGGGAGCAGAGACCCACCTGCAGCCCAGGGAAGACCCCACAAAGGAGCAGGTGGATACCCAAAGAAGGCTGTGACACTGTGGGAAGCCCCCACTGGAACAGGCTCCTGGCAGGACCTGTGAGCCCATGGGAAGACAGGAGTCCACACTGGAGCATGTTTCCTGTCAGCACTTGTGACCCTGTGGGGGACCCAATCGGGACTGCACCCCATGGAAAGAACCCACACCAGAGCAGTTAATGAAGAACTGCAAGCTGTGGGAAGGGTTCACATTGGAGAGGTTTGTTGAGGACTAGCTCCTGTGGGAGGGACCCCATGCTGTACTTCAGCATGAGGAGTTCTGTTCCTGAGAGGAAGGAGCAACAGAGACAATTTATGATGAACTGACTACAACTCCCATTCCCTATCCCCCTGGGTCACTGAGGGGAAAAAGGTAAAGACCTGAGAAGAAGTAAAGGTGGGGGAGATGTTTTAAGATTTAGTTTTTATTTATTACCCTACTCTGTTGTGACTGTTCAGAAATTAAACCAGTTCTCCACAAGTTGAGTCTGTTTTGTTTGTAACAGTAATTGCTGAGTGATCTCTCCTTGTCTTATCTCAACCCATGAGCCTTTTGCTATATATTCTCTCCCCTATCCAGTCTAGGAGGAGCAGTGATAGAGTGGCTTTGGTGAGCACCTGGCATCCAACCAGGGTTAAACACCCACAAGTACCATCATCCCTCCAGATGGCTGTGCAGATTGTAGTGCAAGAGGGAGCTGTGCCAAGAAAGTCTTGGAGAGGTCTTGGCTGCATCATCAGGTTAGGAGAAATCAAGTTCTGAATTGAATATACCTGTCACTAACATTGCAATCTAAAATCAAGTTCAATACATTATTTCTGCTAGACATTCATGGAGTTATCCCAGATGAGAACTTGTCTTACATTACTAATTCTGACTTCTTAATGGCCAGATGTCAGCTCTGATCTAGTATCATTTGTAATTTGTCTCTGACTAAAAGGTGTGATGGATAAAGAAAAAGGGAGGAAGTGAATGTGTACAATGAGTGTAATGTCCATACCCTTCAGAGAAGTCATAATACAGCTCTGTTGTATTATTCATTATTTTTGGTTATTCCAACATGAAATGTGGGTTAAACATTTTGCTTTTCTTCAAGGAATATCTTCATTGGTCATATCTATTATGCATTCCTGCACTTGCCCTACTAAGAAGTAGTAGAAAATAGATTACTCTTATTTTAGTCCTCATTGCATTAAAATAAACCCTTAAAAGTATAACATCTGGTGGATATATTTCTATAATTTTATCATTTTTTCTTTTATTCACAGTGAAGATAGTTATGCTCAAATGTTTGGTGCCTAAGGAAAAACCTAACTAACTGCCAAAGTCTCTCATGTGATTAGTAGAGAAAAATCTGTCTGAACAAACTGAAGCATAAACATTAAACTGAGTAAAACATGATTCCTGTTTCAATTAGTAAAGATAAGAGAAACAAATGCAGTTCTCTAAATATGGGCACTGCATGCCATTTGAAGTACCCTGTACTATCCAAACCTCTGCATGGGATGAACAAAGTCCTTTGGAGAGATGAGCACAAGCCAGGGGAATGTTGTAGTACACCCAAAGCAGCATGAGATAGGCAACTAAATTTATTTGTCTGTACAGCTGGGGCAATAATTCAGTTGATTGGATGGTGGTGTCTGTTGAAGCATTAGTTGAGTAATTTTGTTTCCTTTGACTAGATCTCTCTCTGCAGCAGGGCTAAAGCATTTAGCTCCTATGCAGATATCCACATAAAGATACCTACAGCATCTTTATCTAATTACTGGAATATAGCTTCAAGTTAGTGACACAGACAGGAGAACATTCTTGACTCTTTGCATGTTTAACCCCAGCCTTCAACTAAACATCACATAGTTGCTTGCTCACTCCTCCCTCTGCTCCTGGTGAGACAGAGAGGAGAACAGGAATGGAGAAAAAAAAATAAAACTTGTGGGTTGGCATAATGACAGTTTCATAATTGATAATATAACAAAAATCACAGAGTCACAGAATGGTAGAGGTTGGAAGGGACCTTAGAGATCATCTGGTCCAACCCCCCCTGCTCAAGCAGATACCACCTAGATCAGGTCACACAAGTCCAGGTGGGTTTTGAAAACCCCTAGAGAAGGAGCCTTCACACCCTCCCTGTGCAGCCTGTGTCAGGGCTCCCTCACCTCAGCAGGAAAGAAGGTTTTCCTTAATTTTAAGTGGAACATTTTGTGTTCCAGCTTTTGTCCATTACCCCTTGTCCTATCACTGACCACTACAGGAAAAAGTGTCGCCCCATCCCCATGACAGACACCTTTTAAATAGTTGTAAGTATTAATGATGTCCCCCTTTAGCTTCCTCTAGACTAAACAGCCCCAGTTCCCGCAGCTTTTCCTCATATGAAAGATGCTCCAGTCCCCTGATCATCTTGGTGGCCCTGTGCTGGCCTCTCTCCAGCACTTCCCTGTCCCTCTTGAGCTGAGGAGCCCAGAACTGGACACAGGACTGCAGATGAGGCCTCACCAGGGCAGAGCAGATGGGGAGCAGAACCTCCCTGCTGCCCACACTCTTCTTGATGCATCCCAGGCTGCCATTGGCTTCTTGCCCACGAGGGCACATTGCTGGCTCATGGTTAGTTTATTGTCAACCAGCACTCCCAGGTTTCTCTCTGCAGAGCTGCTCTCCAGCAGGTCAACCCAATAATAATGAAGAAAATGAAGACAAAGAAACACCACTAAAGTCCCAAAGAGAGGGAAATAAAACCCGAGACAGACAAATGATGCACAATGCAATTGCTCGTCACTCACTGATTGATTCCTAACCATCTCTTGATCAGGGATCAGCCACCTCCTCACCAACTACCCCCATTATACACTAGGCATGATGTCCTATGGTATGGGATGTCTCTTTGGCTAGTTTGACCTGGCCATACTCCCTCCCAGCTTCTTGTGCATTATTTTCATTGACAGAGCATAAGAAACTGAAAAATCCTGACTAAGGATAAGTGCTATATAGCAACAACTAAAACATGGGTGTGTTATCAACAATAAGAAAATGCAGAGCATAGCTCTGTAACAGCTACTAACAAGAAAATTAACTTTATCCCAGACAAAACCAGGACAGCTTTTTAAACTGTGGTTTTCAGCATATTTATGTGCTGAATAAAATTTAGAAGTAGTTTGATTTTTTTTGTTATGGCTACTGAATAATATCATACCAATAAAATGGCAATTTGCTGCATGATGCTGCTGTAGCTATGACTATGAAAGAGCACCTTTTTCCCTGCTGCATGGCATTACCTTCTTATGAGCATAATTTTGTGTTATTTTCATCACTTTAACTGAAAGTTTTCATATTTGAGGCATTGATGAGACAATCACTTTAGAGCAATTATATGATCTTTCTTTTTATGTCCTTGATTCTTATACAATGAGGAACTACAGGGATATAGTTTCCTATTACCTTCTCCACAGCTTCCTTGAGTTTGAAAAAAACATCATTACAAACACTTTGTAGCACAAGAACGGGCATAAATGTGCAAAATGCTGTTCACCTGTGGAGATTCGTTCTTTACAACCTATGGCTCTGATTTGCACAAAATAAGGACTAAATTGTGCAGGCAGTTTCCTGAAAGTGTTAATATCTTTGGAGATCAGGCGAGATACTGTGTATTACTAACAAGATTAAAAGCTTTGGAGCATTAAATTCAACAACATTAATGATAAGCAATAGAAAATGATAGCATAGGAGTCTGTCTGAACTTCTAATAGCAGTTTATAATCTTTCTCTAGAAATAGGACATCTGAGATTCACATAAACCCTTACACTTTGCTCCAAATGGGATGGTCATACCATCAAGGCATAAATCCAGACTACAAAGAAAATGGATGATGAGGTATGAATTTTCTGTCTTCTTTTAATGCCTTACAGAGAGGGTAACTTTTACTTCTTCAGGTTTTGGCTTCATTGTAAAGAGAATATGTAAATAGAACATCTTCATCAATGACCTGGATGGGGGGACAGAGTGTACCCTCAGCAAGTTCCCTGCTGGCACCAAACTGGGAGCACTGGCTGATTCCCCAGAGGCTGTGCTGCCATTCAGCGGGATCTCGACTGGCTGGAGAGTTGGGCACAGAGGAACCTCCTGAGGTTCAACAAGGACAAGTGCAGAGTCCTGCAGCTGGGAAGGAACAATCCCATGCACCAGGACAGGCTGGGGGTTGACCTGCTGGAGAGCAGCTCTGCAGGGGAGGTGCCTAATTTTCATCCCCCAAAATTCCTGCTCATTTAAAATTTGGGTTTTTCTGATCTATCTTGAGCCATGTTCAGTCTTAAGAGTGCAAAAGAATTTAGTACTGGTGTTATCTCTGTGTGTACATCACAGCAAGATTTACAAAATAGGCATGTTTACCTTGATTCTGACTCACTGGGATGAGCATCTGGTGTACCTGGACTCTGATAGCAGCTGATTCTGCTGTGTGAGTGTGCACATTAACTGTGAAAGGAAGGTCTTTGACATGGATATGACATGTGAGAAGGTGTTGCCATAGGTTATTTGCATGGAAAATTGCATGAAATCATGAAATGTATTAGAAATACAATGAAAATCTGCATTACCTCTTGTCTGGCACATATATCTGCCAGAAGGAAACCATAGTGCTGCATGATATCCCAGAACATTTGATATTCACAAGCTAATAGACATTCCAAAAGAAACCTTATGAGGACAAATTCACAAAGCTTGTTAGTTCTACTATGACTTGGCCTATGGCAGTGGTTGAGTTGTTTAAGCTGAGGTGAACAAGAATAAACCTATACAAAGTCATATCCAGTGACCTCTGGGACACCTAAAAGTGGAAAAGAATAAAGAATCATAGAATCATAGAATGGTAGGGGTTGGAAGAGACCTTTAGAGATCATCTAGTCCAATTCCCCTGCAGAAGGAGGTCAACCTAGATCAGGTCACATAGGAACATGTCCAGGTGGGTCTTGAAGACCTCCAAGGAAGGAGCTTCCACACCCTCCCTGGGCAGCTTGTGCCAGGGCTCCCTCACCTCAACAGTGAAATAGTTTTTTTCTTCTATTTAAATGAAACCTTTTGTGTTTCAGCTTCATCCCATTACCTCTTGCTGGCTCATGTTCAGTTTGTTATCAACCAGCACTCCCAGGTCTCTCTCTGCAGAGCTGCTCTCCAGCAGGTGAACCTCCAGCCTTTACTGGTGCATCACAACATAAGGTATATAGACATAGCAGATTACTAAATATGATCCTCTGTGTTCAACTTTATTAACTGTGGACTTTATTTGGGGATTTACATGGAATTTGGCTATTCCAGCCAGTTCACTTGAAGATTATCAACAGCATAGTGCTGCATCACAACTGGCACTGGCTTAGCAAACTTTGCAGGACTGAGTCCTCTGAAGGATGAGCAGATTTATTGACTCTCGCACTTTGAAGTGGTCTCTCTAGGATGAGGTCAAGGAAAAATTAAAGACACTGTGAGAGCATTGCCATACACCCCTTCCTGGGTGAATAAACCTATGTGCCACTGTGATAAATCTTGCAAATAGAATTTTAACAAGTTTGCAGCCTGTGCATGTTTGGGACACTGAACTATCTTACCTTTCTTTAAATGTTGCAATCTTTTTTAGCCCTTTAATGATGTACAATCTGGAGAGCACCAACAATATTCATATAATAAAATCCTTGTTAGGAACAGGTTTAAGTAGGATAATAACATTGATTCAAGTGGAAAAAACCCACGTTATCTTTAGAATAAACTTGCTGCTGTCACTAATTTTAGTTGTCAACACTGTCCTTAGGCACTTAAAGTATAAAGAAAGAGGAATGATTTTCTGCAGTCTTTTGCCCTTCAAACCATTCTTTCTTTTGCAAAACTGGGTCCAAAATCTTTTTATGCTAATCTACTTGCATTTTATGCCTGCTAAGTGTTCACTGCTCTGAGTAGTACTTAGTCTGGTACACAGCAGAGAAGACTTAGGCTTAGAGTCCTTGGTTTAAAACACTGATTCCAAGCAGACAATCTGCTGTAAAATGCCCTGAAAAACAATATTAGAAATAACTAATCTTGAGCTTTCTATCTTGAAACAACTATTAATATATAAGACAAAGGGCAGTGGGAACAAGCTGGAACAGAAGAGGTTCCAGAGAAACACAAGGAAAAAGTTCTTCCCTGTTGAGGTGAGGGAGCACTGGCAGGGGCTGCCCAGATGGGCTGTGGAGTCTCCTTCTCTGGAGACATTCCTACCCAGCTGGATGAGTTCCTGTGTGACCTACTCTAGGTGGTCCTGCTCTGGCAGGGGGGTTGCACTGGATGAACTTTCGAGGTTCCTTCTAGCTCTTAAGATTCTGTGACTCTGTGAGTACAGGACAGTTCCATTTTCCATTTCCAAGAAAAGAATAATGGCAACAATGGATTAGAAAGTGTTAATAGGCACAAAAGAAGTATTCAGCCCTGGGAAAAGTACTTCTAAAAGACTGTCTTCAAAAGAAGGGAATGTATCTGTTCACTGCTACAGAAATTGGTTTTCAGTCTTGTCCTTTTTTTTGTAGAATAACAGAATGGTAGGGGTTGGAAGGGACCTCTAGAGATTATCTGGTCCAACTCCCTGCTCAAGCAAGTCCCACTTAGATCAAGTCCCACAGGAATGTGTCCAGCAGGGATTTGAAAACCTTCAGACGAACCTCCACACCCTCCCTGGGAAGCTTGTTCAATTAAACATATTTCTCTATTACAAGTCCTGTTACCAGATCTTTAATTGTGAATAAATCATTCAGTTACTCCATTCCCATCTATTCAATATCTGACCTTTGAAAGGGGTCATGAATCTCCAAGGCCTCCCTACCCACTAGCTTTCAGCCTCTGACAAAGCAGGCAGAAGTAACAAACATGGGCTGTAGGAATGTCACAACCTCAACTCTTGCTCACTGTGGTGACTTTCTGTCTTGTCATTTTTGTAATTGACAAAGATCAATCATTGACAATGAACTAAAATGACCTCTGTTTTGTTTCAAGACTATCAAAAAACTAAGACTCCTTTGATTCAGGTAAACTATTTCTGTACCCTGAAATTCTCCATCACCAGTGTGATCACATGTATCCCTGTGCTGTCCTGCAGAGTTCTCTTTGTGTCATATCATTTTAATCTCTGTTATCTCTTGGACAGGGTAACATTTTGGTATCTTCGCTGAAGATACAGACAACACAGGCAAAACAGCCAGTGTATCTGGAAACTCGTTTCCTTAATCCTGCAAAGCCTTTAGCTACAGACTTCACCCTCTACAATATGAAATGAACTAGACCACATATAGGCTCTGATTCAGTGAAACACTTAAGGGGAATATTTTCAAAGGAAAAAATGGTAGTTCAATAATAATTTGCAGCAGAGGAATAAAGTAGTAAGTATTCAGCTGTCATCTGTGACCTTTAGATCTGTGCCTACAACTTGTGTAGCTGCCAGTGCCTCCTTAAGGGCATAACAATTCAGAGAAATGTAGAAGTGCATGACTAGTGTTTTAGGAAGAATTACCACCTAATTTCATCTTATACACCACCACCTGTTCATAAAGTGCATAAACAGCTCCACTGTAGGACTTAAAGGACAAAGGTGTTTGAGCAGTTGTGTTCTGCACATAGTGACTCCTTTGGAAATAAAATACCTCTTATTTGGTAAGACTAGATCTTAAGAGAATACTAACTGTGAAAAAGAATTAATATTTAATATATATAAAGAATTTGATACAATTTTATGATTTTCTCTGACACAAAAGCTGGGGGTCTAGTCAACAATCTGTAACTGCACTGAAATGCTGTCAGTTGGCACAGTGGTAAAAGTGTGAAGTCTGGAGTGGTGGCATGAACTGATCATACTGACATTGAGTAGTTTCTAATGTTTATTGTTTCCTTCTCTGCCTCAGACTTGTCTGGAAACATTTTCTGTCTTTGAACAGCTCTCTAGACTCCTGTATACAAGAAGAAAGAGAAAGTATAGACCATATGAATCAAGGAGAGTAAAAGACAATAAAATGGATTGCATTTGTTTGCCTCTAAGTCACAAAAGCAGAAAGCAGGAACAAACTTTCTGAAATCATTAAAGCAAACTCAGCTTTGGAACATGTGGAAATCAAGAGTAACTTCATTATCAATAACTGCAGTGAGAACAAGCCTGAAGTCTCAAGTTGCTATTTGGAAAGCTGGTGAATGTAAAGATATCTCTTTTAGTTCCTGACCAGCCTAGGATTAGAAATACTAGAAATTTCAGAGGTGATATTGCTCTCTTTGTCATTGCATTTTGCATACTCAAGCAACTTGGAAAGCAATATGAATATTTTTTACAGTCAGACATTATGGAATGCCAAACACTGGTCTGTTCCTTATGGTTGCACTGAGGAAAGTTTGGTTTAGAAACAAATATCACATAGTAAAGTGGTTTTAAAATACATGCTCCTTATTCTTTATGACTGAAAGCTCTAATTACTTGCTCCATGCAAAAAGATCTTGCAGAAGATCCTCTCTGAAAAATGAAAAATAATAGCTTTGAGTCTGAATCAGGGTCTTTTGGAAATCACAGCAAACCTTTCCAGGGATGTTAGAGTAATTCCATAATAAGATTACTTATATAAGAAAAGGAAGGAGGAGCAGCGATATTGTTTTTCATTAATGAAGACTGATGCTCCCTGAAAAAAATGTATAAATCAAAATGTAATCTTGTGCTTGACAAGCTTATTACATTTTAAGAATTTGATATTTTGCTGTGGGGAGAAGATAGACATAATTTGTATTTGAAAGTGGATGGTATTTTCCATGCTTCTGGTTAACAAATGAATATTATGAAGCAGATCCAGGCAACTCCTGAGTGTATGTGTGAGGCACTGAGTTTTGCAACAAAGTCTAGCAAGTCATATAAACTCCTATGAAAGATATATAATCCTATATAACTAGATGCCCTAGTTAGAAAAGAAACCTTAGCATTGTAAAATATCCAATTATACTAAGGTCAAAGGGACCAGTAATTGTGTTCCAGACACAAAGCTGGTTGAGCCTGTCTGATGGCAAAGTGCTCTCATCCCTAGAATGTCTCTGTCAGCAGGCTCTTGCCATCTCCCTTTTCTCAGCTCTTGTGCAACCTCATAATGAGCCATTTTATAGCACTAAACCACAGGAAAATATCCTCTATTTATGCTGTTTTCCAATTATTTGGTGTATCTGTTCATGGTGTAGTCACAAAAAGATCAGTTTCTGAGTGGGAGCTTAAGGCCAAGCAGAAGGATAGACAGTCCCTCCTGCATCTCTGCCACAGCTCCTCAGTTAGATGATCTCTATTGTAACCATATTCAGTGTCCTTAGGCGCCTGAGGCACTGCTCCCAACACACTATGTGCTTTGGAACAACAAGGCAACAAAATCTGATGGAAGGGATGTTGAGGGGCCTAGTTTAGTGATGGGCTTGTCAATATTCTGTTAGTGGTTGGACTTGGTGATCTCAAAGGTCTTTTCCCATCAAAATGATTCTATGATTCTGTAATTCTTTCATCCTACGGTTCAATGACAAGGGAATTTGTCTTTCACTTCACTATGCTGTCTGGAATCAGGGAAAAGGGGAAATTGGATCAACTTGTTGTGGCTTAATTTAGAAAGAAGGCACACCTAATTGAAATAAAGAAATCTTGTCTCTGGCAGAGAGGTAAAATGCCAGGATGAGAGATCCAGAAAAATACCAGAAACAGGGAACATGTACAGACTGGTATAAAGTGTTAGCAACACTTTATACTGTTCATATGTGAGTGAGAACTGAATTGCATGCATTGACTTTGTGCTATTACTAATAACTTTGCAAAACCTTGTTGACCATCTAGTTATTATGTCCTTTCTATGGGGAAGGAAATATACTTTGAATAATAGGCAGCACATGTCCTCACACCTTTTGGGGAATCAGATCTTCCAAGGTCTTGGTTCTTCAAAGGCAGATGGATGAGTTATTTGTAATCAGTATAATCCTAATATCATTCTCAGTGAACAGAGGATAAAGGATTTATTTGAAGTCCTCCAAAATGGTAACTTTTTGTCTAATCTTTCTCTGTTAGCAAATGCCATTGGTATTTCTGTCATAAATGGTCACTGCAAGAGGCTAATCAGTTAATGATGGTCAATCTATCAGTTGAATTACTATAAATTATTAGAATTCCTGAAACTATACTGGTGATTTTCTGAATCATTAGATGTCATTTCTTGTGTTTTGACATAAAATTCTCACCAAACTGATGCATGCAGGTATTAACTGTTGTAGCTCAATTTACTAACAGCTGAAAGCATTCTGGAAGAGATGCTGAAGAGATTTAATCTATTTATTTCCCCTAATATTCAGTATCTGCCTGTTAAAGAAGAAAGTCCTTTGGTGTGACAGGATTTTGCAAATGTAGGCTCAATATGAGCTTCCATTTGAGTCTCTGGATAAAGTCTGAAAGATCATTTTATAATCAGATGGAACAGTTAAAAGACAGGAGCAGCGAGATGGAGAACACCTTGAGACCTAGAGCTATAGCCTTCCAGACAGCAAAATCCTTGTGGATGAAAGGCAAAGAAAAAGCCTGCTGATAGTAAGAGTTGATGTTGATTGGAAATAACTCCAGTCTCTGTTAAACTTGAAACCTGTGCCCCTCAGAAAGCAGCTGTGTGTCTGCCCAGATTGGCCACAAGCTATGTATGATGAGACAGCACTGCTCATAGCCAGGTGTTTGCAGACACGCATTATGAATTAAAATAGCTTCTAGTGTGAACTCTGAACATACCAAAATAAGCTGATATTCCCACAGCAGGAGCTATATTTTACACCTCTTTGTGTTAGCTAAACTGCCTCTTCCTTTCTATCATTTGAGTGTGAAAGAGGTATTTTTAAAGATCATTTCCTTAAAGCAAGTTATCATTAGTGTTTCTACAGAGAAGCCTTTCGTTTATCAACACACTTGGCAAAGAAAAAAGAATGTACAACAATTATCTTTATGTAAAGACAGCTAATGACTGCAAAAACTGCAGCATTTTCCAAGGACTGACTAGATTAAGCTATAACATGGACTGAATTTTTATTCTCTCTTCAGAGCTAATGAATGTTCAAATTAACAATACTATCTGAAAACTTCTTTTTCTCAAGCCTTTCTGGTTTCACATTCTCTTCACTTCCTCAGTCTTAGCTGTGCTAAGGTGCTGCCACCTCTTTGTTGTCAAAAACAACATGGGCTTGGCATTTCATAACTAGATTTGTGTTTGAGTGCAGCCATATGCATTGTGTAAGTCCTTGAATCCCTTGAAGCTGGTGAAGGCACAGAACATCATCAGCTCTGGGAGGTTACACTAGATGATCTCTAAAGATCCCTTCCAATCCCTACCATTCTGTGATTCTATGATTCTATGAGCTGTGGCAATAACTCACTTTACATCTATTAACTCTTATTCCTAAAGGAGCAGGAATTTTTGCTGAAAAGAGAAAATGCACCATTGCTTTGACCCATGAACTCACCTAATGTAATGCCTCATTCCTAGCCATAAAGTGTGGGTGGCAAAAGGAACAGCTGAAGATATGTGAGACAAACAGGGAATTTTCTGGTCAGTTGAGGAGTGGAACAAAAGACTCCAGTTTTGGATTCAAATACCTGCAATAAGAAGAAGTCCACTGTCTTTACTTGGATCTAGCCTATATCCATTATCTTTGAGAAACTTGTGTCTGAGAAGAATGTAAGGTTTCTGCTATTGATACTGCTATAAACTTGCATTCCAAGCAGCTAGCCCAGCTTTTTGCATAGTTCATTCACAGTCATATAATGGTAGGGGTTGGAAGGGACCTTTAGAGATCATCTAGTACAAACCCCCTGCAGAAGCAGGGTCACCTAGATCAGGTCACACAGGAACATGTCCAGGTGGGTCTTCAAGACCTCCAAGGAAGGAGACTCCACAACCCCCCTGGGCAGCCTGTGCCAGGGCTCCGTTACTCTCATGGTGTAATAGTTTTTTCTTATGTTTAAGTGGAACTTTTTGTGTTCCAGCTTCATCCCATCACCCCTTGTCCTGTTGCTAGCTATTATATAAAAAAAGTGCTGTCCCAACCTCCTGACACCCACCCTTTAGATATTTATAAATGTTAATAAGATCTCCCCTCAATCTCCTCTTCTCCAGACTAAACAGCCACAGTTCCCGCAGCCTTTCCTCATATGAAAGATGTTCTATACCCCTGATCATCTTGGTGGCCCTGCACTGGCCTCTCTCCAGCACTTCCCTGTCCCTCTTGAGCTGAGGAGCCCAGAACTGGACACAGGACTCCAGATGAGGCCTCAGCAGGGCAGAGTAGAGGGGGAGCAGAACCTCCCTTGACCTGCTGCCCACACTCTTCTTGATGTATCCCAGGCTGCCATTGGCTTCTTGGCCACGAGGGCACATTGCTCTTACCCATAGTAACCTTAGTACCTCGTTAAGTAACCTCATTACCCATAGTAACCTTCTCCCAAACAGAACAGACAGAACAGCTTTCTGTGTCAGAGGAAGGTTAAATGACCTTTGCTTTTATCGTTGGTAGAAATGATTTAATAAATCTTTTAAGCTGTTCTTTGTTTATCCTGGTATTTTACAATATATTGCTAAGAACACAGAGATCTTTCCTCCTTTACGATTATCATATGTGTAACTTATCAATGGCATCTGTAAGATTTGGCTGTCTCCTAGAGCAATGAAGAAGAAAATGTTGGGATCACACTGGGTTTGTTTTGATTTTTCAATGAAGAGAAAAAAAAAAAGAGCCATCTCACTGTGAATTGCTGTTGCACTTGAAATCATTATCCACAAAAAAAGAGAATGGCTGATATGTTTGGATACAACAGAAGGATCAGGAAAATGAGATACCAAGAGCATAAACTGTTATTGATTTTCACCTTATGAATCAGCCAGTAACAACCTCAGTGAAAGCAGAGTATGTAAGTGCATAGGGCATATTATACACTAAAAGACAAGTGATGATCATATAATTGTTACGTTGCAGTATTTTTTGTTATATCAACCCTCCTTTCCTTTTCTGTACTGCACACAGTGACTTTTCCTCTTTTCCATCATGTTGAATGTTATGGCTAAGATTTCAGCTTGCTTTGTCAGTAAGGATTGACAAAGCATTACACTGTCAAAGTTATCCCCTTGTCTGCTATGTTACTTGGTTTAAACTTTCTAGGAGCTGTCATTTTCCATGGACAGCATTCAGTCTTTCTGCCTCTGGCTTACTGAAGTGCTATTGAGCTTCTCTGCTTTCACCTGAGTGGGGGTGAAAAACAGAGACATCCAGTGCAATACTTTAGTTGCTTTAGTATATGGATTCTGTTGTACTCATATCTGATCTGATGAAACCAACACAATCAACACTGTTCATCTGTGCTGTGAGTGATAATTTATGCTTTAGGTATCATCCTGTCCAAGTTCAAACCTCCTAGATCAGGCCATGAATTTCTGAGAATGAGTGAGTTTAAGGTACAAGGCCATTGCTGGCCATAATTCTGTCAAATATGACTGCACACATTTTAAAAAGCTGCATTCAAGGAGGAAAAGGATGAACTCCCAAGCCAAGGCTTCACCATGATGTCTGTCTTCACTGTGCTTGACAGCTTAACACAGAGGTTTGTGGCAGGTCCTCTTCTCTGACAGCTCAGTGGTGTGAAGATTTTCTATACAGGGAGGTTGTTAATCATAGAATCACAGATTGATTATGGTGGGAAAAGACCTTTAAGATCATTGAGTCCAAACACTAACCTCACACTGCCAGGCCCATCATAAACTAAACCATGTCCCTCAGCACCTCATCTGTGTGTCTGTTGAACATCTCCAGGGATGGTGACTCCACCAGCTCCCTGGGCAGCCCCTTCCAATGCTTCATAACCCTCTGGGTGAAAAAGTTCTTCCCAATGTCCAATCTAAACCTCCCCTGGTGCAACGTGAGCCCATTTCCTCATGTCCTATCATTTATTACTGGACAGAAGAGATCAATCCCCACCTCACTACGACCCCTTTTCAGGGAGTCGTAGAGAGTGATCATGTCTCCCCTCAGCCTCCTCTTCCTCAGGCTAAACATCCCCAGCTCCCTCAGCCACTCCTCATCACACTTGTTCTCCAGACCCTTCACCAGCTTTGTTGCCCATCTCTGGACACGCTCCAGCACCTCAATGTTCTTCCTCAATGTAGTGAGGGGTACAGAACTGGACACAGTATTTGAGGTGCAGATTCACAAGTGCCAAGTACAGGGGGATAATCACCTCCTTGGTACTGCTGGTCACACTATCTGATTAATATTTAATGATCTCAGAACTTCTTCTTTGAGGAAGAAGTTGCAAGTCCCTGAAATCTCCCACAGCATGTCTTTCCTATTCAATTAATATTAGTTTTGTCTACAAGTTCTGCCTTTAAGCAGTGATGATTAAGGTGGAAGTAATAGGCATTTCTTTATTTTTATTGGCAATTTTGAATTAATGACACTCTTGATGCTAAAATGAAATAGTTTTTCCTTATGTACTGAGTAGTATTTAAAAATGTCTGAACATTCTTACTTTTTTAAGTATGCAATTTTTCCCCTGACAAACTGTTGAGAACTATTAGGAAACCACATAGCTTATATCCATCTCCTCCAGTATATAAAACCTCTCAATTTATAAGAAATATTGCTAAAATGTTACTACAATGCAAAGATTCAAAAGAAATTGGTTTTCCTATAACAAATTTATGCTAATAATGTTCATTACTGTTGTGTGGGATGAGGTTAATAGTCTTTTTACTTTATAAGTCAGGGTATGCAAACCAGACTGCTGAGCTTGAAGCAGTCTGGAGTTCTAGGATGTGCTAATTCTTCACTGGAAGATACTAAGCCTGATTTATGTCTTTCATAGAATGGGAGGGGTTGGAAGGGACTTTTAGAGATCATCTAGTCCAACCCCTCTGCTAAAGCAGGTATATCTAGATCAGGTCACTTAGAAATGTGTCCAGGTGGGTTTGGACACATTCTCTCTCCAGAGAAGGAGCCTCCACACCTTCCCTGGGCAGCCTGTGCCAGGGCTCCCTCATCCTTCCAGCAAAGAACTTTTTCCTTATGTTTAAGTGGAGGTTTTTGTGTTTCAGCCTTTGTCCATTACCCTTTGTCCTGTCACTGGGCACTACAGATAAAAGTATTGCCCCATCCTCTTGACTTGCACCTTTTAAATACTTTGAATGGAATCAAGAGAAGAATCAACAGTGGTTGCATGAAAGGAAATGGGGGAACTGCAAACAAATACAGACCAAACAGGAGCAGCAACAAGGCAAACAAAGAAATAGTTGCTATTCCAAAAGCATCAACTGGATCTTTTTATTGTTTGTCCTGATATGGCAGAACTGGGAAATATTCTGTGCTTTCACACCATTCCCAATGATCAGCTGGTATTCTTTAGGCATCTGGCAAATTATCCTTTGCTAATATTCTGTATTCAACTTTAGAAATTAGTACATAGCTTCCTTTTTACTTCCTGAAGATGTGGCTGACTTTTTAAAAAGGAAAAATAAGAAATAATGTGCTACTGATATAATTTTGGGTCAGTATTTACTTACAAACCTTTACTCATGAACAACGGTTTGCAGTAGCAGAAGAAACTGAAGCAGCATGCTTCAAAACCAAGCCTTTATCAACGTGATCAACTCTTCTGTAGATTAGTGGTATTGATTTATTTTATTTGAAGCTGCCAATGCATTACAAGGTTGTTTGAATTCAGGACTATCTCTTTTGTATTTCCCTGTGTGGGGGTTAAGGGATACATATATAAAAGCTGCAGTGTACACTGCCATACCCTTTACATTAATATTCAACTCACTGACACCTTTTTGGTGACTGAATCAATGAGTATCATAGCAAGGACATATCATATTCATGGAGAGACAGCCCTGAACAGGCTGAGAGATGCTGAGCTGTCTCTGAGAACAGAAGTGGACACGCTGGAGAAGGCAGAAGTAAACTCTATCCTTTTTTTTGAAGGGGATTTGCCCAGCCATTGCTCTGTTTAAGGGCAGTGAGAGATAAGGAAGGACTTAATCTTTCTTCAGTCCTTTTAATTTTCTCCTTGAGACTACAGAAGTCTGTTCTTTGGGGTTTTGACTATGTCTTTACTTATAAAGCAGGATTTACACCATAGGATACTGGGGATCTGCTGCACAACTTTTGGGGGCAGAGGGTAGTCAACATGGATTTTGCTTCCATGGAATAAAAGTATCAGACAGTTTAGATTTTATACCATTTCTCACAAAGACAAGGGCTCAAAGTTTGGTTAAATATAGCTGGGCTTAGAAAAGATCACCCATATTTATACAACTGCTGTCTTGTCACAATCTACAGCTTCCAGTCAAACTGGATAAAAGGCCACAGGTTTAATCTCCAGCAATAAAGATGACCACAGAATTCTTCATAGACCTGTGATTGTAGTGAAAACGGATATATGATATCCCTACAAGCTGAATACCCTCTACTGCTCTCAAAAATCTTTATAAGCTAGAGAGTCTTCAAAGGACTCAGACTGACCTGAAACTCAAGTCTTGGGTGAACAGCAGGCACGCTTAGATGATGGTTTATGCTGTTTCCTATGACCTACACACCAGTGTCTCACAAAAGTCAGATTTAGTGAGGTAATGGAACTGTGACTGGCTATGGCAATCTTCCCCTAGCCAAATCAGACAGCAAAGAAACTTCTGGATGGGGAGCAGGAACTCCATTACAGACAGGATTGGAGTGATGCAAAACAGTTCACTAAGGGGAAACAGGGAATGTGCACACATCTCAGCTCCTCATACAGAAAGATGCAGGTGCAAGAGGGGTGGGAAGCAAATGTGGGGGAAAAGGTTAATTTGGCCCTTTTTTTTGAGAAATCACTTTCCTGCAGGGGCTGGGCTGCTCTTGTCCTGGGGGCAGTGCATGTTCTGGTTTCTGCAGCGAGCCAAAGCAGAGCCAGAGGCATCCTACATGTAAGTCATTGCTCTCTGGGGTGAGTTTCTTCTCCAGCTGCTGCCTCAGCAAAGCACCTCCTGTGATGGTTATTGCTACAGGGAGAAAAACATCTCAGTTCATACGGTTTAATTCAAACCATGATCAAAGCAGTTATTGACTTATTAATGACACGTAATTACCTGAAAATCAGTGTATTACATATTCAGGGTCGATAATGGCACTACAACTGTTGAATGATGATACCACCTACAGAACATTAATAAACAGCTACACATTTCCTAGTCCTAGTAACTAACCCCCAGGAGCACAGACCCCTGGCACCCTCCAGCTCTCAGATAACCTCCTTCACAAGTATCACCATCCCACTCATTTGAGTCCCTGCGTATGGCCCTGTGGCCCCTTGGTCCCTACTGGGGAGGGGTCTGCTGTTGGGGCAGCTCCCTCATCAGGTCCTGAGGCAGAAGCACTCAGGCATCCACGCCTCCAGGAAAAAAAAATCAATGTAAACAGATATATACTCACCTCAGCATACACACTTATTTGTGGTTGAATTATTCTTTCTCTGGATTTGGGAAGAGAAAGAGTTTTTATCACTTGCAATGGGACTGACAGGGAGGTAAACACAGTTAATAACCCTTAAACATTTCAGTCTTTTTATCTGAAGTGCATTTTCTTTTTAAATGAAAATTTCCTGTTTCTGACAAACCTACAAAGATAGGAAGGATTCTTATCTTCCCTGCTAACTTACAGGCTGCACTAACTGAGAACCAATCAGCTTTTATAGCAGCCTTCCTCTACAGGAATGAAAGAAAAATGAAGCTATTAAAGGGATAAAATCAATTTTCCTGAATGGTATTCTGAAAAAAAAAAAGAAGAAAAGAAAGATGGGGGATGATTGGTTTGAGAAAGAAGGGGAAATAGAAAAATGGTGCATCAGCAGTGAATAGCCCTCACCAATTAACTCAGTGAAAACCGGGATCAGTAACAGAGAACTCACCTGGTTTTCCGTGAAGGAACTAGGAGAATCAAGTATCCTTATTCAAACAAGACAATCTTTGATGTGTGCTCTCAATGTTCCATGGCTCAGTTCTGGGTCATCAGAATGCTAGGTTAAATGAAAGACAAAGAAACAGGCTGTATAACACCTGGAGAAAAGCAGGGCTGCAAGAAGTAACTGCCTTTTTCAGATTAACGAGGGGTAAATAATCCACAACCTCCATCCTGCTTCCCTATTTGTAGAGTCTATTTTAAAGTTAAGATTTAAGATCTTTCAGATGTACAAAGTACAAGTTGAATTAAGCAATTGGATGTGGCTCAAGTAAATGTTTGTTGTTGGTGAGCTTTTTTCTGGATCAATTTAAGAAACTTGTAACTATGCCAATTCCAATGTAATATCTGGTAACATTTGCATAGAAATATGATAGAAGTGACCCTTATTCTGCATGTAGTTGTCTTAATTTCATGCCAAGACATGCATTCCCAAATGATTTTCTGTGTATTTTACCTGTACATTTTTGTAATTTCTCTTTCATTGAGTCACACACGTTGCTTTATTCCTTTGCTGACCTTTCCTAGCAAGTATCATACTACATTACCAACCAAAAATACCAGAACAATGTTCCCAGGCAGTACTGGACATTTAAGAAGTGCAGTGTGATTCTGCAGGCAGAGGATGTCATTTCCTCTTCCTGTTCAACTCTGAGGTACTGCTTCTCTTTCCCCTTAGGTATTACATGAGGCAAATGTTTTTCATCATTCTATCAAGGTATTTCCTTTTGTCCTCTAGATCCTTGGGTGGTTTTGTTTGTTTCCTGAAAAGAAGACATAACTTCACTGATTCAAGTACTTCCAGCATGGTGTGTGCAACCTGTTATTCTCCTGTTCATTATACTGAAAGGAAACAATACATTTTCAACCATGTATAACCTTATTGTAGTTGAGTATCCACACAACCCAGTCTATTATCTTTATCCCCTGAAAATCTTGGTAAAATTAAGCTATGTTATGAGAGATGGAACAGTGAGAATGCCTCAATACCCTGTGCTAACTACCTGATAACAGCAACAGGGACATCTGGAAATGGATATTCAATAATATCTACTTCTGTGCATAGGCTTAGTAAGTGAGGGAAATATACATAATGTATTTCTAAAGAAGGCTACTTACCATGTCTGAAGTTATGGAACAATTGTCTGACTCAGTATACCCAAGTTCAATTTGTCAGTGTGAGGAGAAAACTAGGATTTGGAAAAAGATTCTGAAATAAATAATTCACAGTTTCAAACAGCAGCAGGAGCACTGCATTCTTTTCTCCTTTTAGTTACTCTGCATTTAGTTTCTGTAATTGAATGAGTTACTTTATAGACCTCATTTTCAGATCCTGTTTTCTTTTGCCTGTTGTTGTGTTCTCTTTCATCTCTTCATTGAAGAGATTTTTTTTCCTCCCTGTCTTTCTCCCTGTTTTTGAAAATGGAACCTAAACTCATAGAATCACAGGATGGTAGGGGTTGGAAGGGACCTTTAGAGATCATCCAGTCCAACCCCCCTGCAGAAGCAGGGTCACCTAGATCAGGTCACACAGGAACATGTCCAGGTGGGTCTTGAAGACCTCCAAGGAAGGAGCCTCCACACCCTCCCTGGGCAGCCTGTGCCAGGGCTTCATCACCCTCACAGTGAAATAGTTTATTCTTATGTTTAAACCAAATAGGATCTTTTGAAAAGTAATGCTTTACTCAACATGTGCAAGCCAGGAAGGAAACCAAGTAAACAGAAATCAGTCTTGCTTCAGTCCCACTATGTGTCATGTGCAACTGTTGGTCAATGCCTGTATATACTCAGAGAAATTATATTGCATATAAAATAATTCTAAATTACATCTCTGAAAAGAGTTGGAATCTGTGGAAAATACACATAGGAAAGCCAAACCACAATATAGGGTATAAGAAAACAATAATAATAATAAAAAATACCACAGAAAAACAACAGGCCAGAAATTAAATGTCATCTTTGGTCAGACTAGACCAGAAATGTTCCAGAAAGCAGTGACATCCTGCTTGCTCTCACAGAAACCAATAACAAAGCATCCAGCTTCTTTTCAGTTCTTGTAGCTGCAGAGTTTCACGTGTATTTCAGGAAAAAAAAAGAGTGTCTCTTTCCCTAAAACTTCAATATAACGCAACGAATTCCTTCAGCAGGGCAGGTTATCTCTCTGCAAATTAAGTGCAACTTAATCATCCCCGGTTTGTATATTAAGACTGTGTTTTAGGTAATTAAAATAGCAACAGATATGGTTGTAAAATTTCATCCCTTATGAAGTATTTGCTCCTGTTGCACCTAAGGGAAATACATGCACTACAACTGAACTGGACTTCAGAAACATTTAACAAAGTTAGTACCTTAAAAACAAGTAGCTCCAAAATCCATAAAGCCACATAGATAAAACTGAGTGAGATTAATGAGTAAGATTTGGTGTCTGATTCAGGAACTTATTTAAGCAAGCACTGAAAATGAGGTACCTTTGAGGTAAAGGCTTGGTGGAAGCAGGGTTGTCACGAATAATACTGCTGCTGAGGAGCAGAAAGTCTTCTGTTATGTCAGGAATAGGCTCTATGCCGTGGTTAGCAATGGGAATGACAAATTATTTCTCGGAGTAGTAAATGGAATCTTAAATGGGTTTTCAATAACATGCTAATTTAGTCTGATATCTTGACTGTGGAATTAATTTTCTAACTGCCAATTTCAGCTGGCCACGCAACTGCTTCTCTAAATTCCAAGGTGACCATTGTAGGGGTCATAGCAAACAGTTTAACTTGATGAATAACAGCTTTAAATCATTTAAAGACCACTGTTTTGATTTCACAATTGGTTGTTCTCAGTGAATTTATCAAACATAGGAAATAATAACAGGATTTCTGTGTCAAGCACTCTATTCACCGACAAATGTTTTCAGATGCTAAGGAGAATTACTGTTGTTGGCACACTGAGATGGGTGGTTCTCATATGCAAAATGTTTAATTGATACAGAGATTGTAGACAGCCAGTGGAGGAAAAAGATGGAAGAAGGTAGTGAAGGCAAAGGGAATTTTTGGTGTAAAATGCTGGAAAAGAAGTCATCTGGAAGACTGAGTAAAGGAAATTGCTGATTGATCTTGACTATGATCAAAAGTAGGATATCTAATTCTCCTTTCTAATCACAGAATCTTAAGGGTTGGAAGGGACTCTCAAAGGTCATCTAGTCCAATCCCCTAATGATAACAAGCTACAAATAATATGAAAATAATATAATCTTGACTGAAGAAGACTTTTTCAGGAATCATTAGAGAGTTTAAGAGTTTCACTTAAACCTGAATACTGAATGAGCAACTACTTTGAGTTCACAGAATCACAGAATCTTAAGGGTTGGAAGGGACCTCAAAAGATCATCCAGTGCAACCCCCCTGCCAGAGCAGGACCACCTAGAGTAGGTCACACAGGAACTCATCCAGGTGGGTTTGAATGTCTCCAGAGAAGGAGACTCCACAGCCCATCTGGGCAGCCCCTTCCAGTGCTCCCTCACCTGGATAGAGAAGTTTTTCCTTGTGTTTCTTTGGAACCTCTTCTGTTCCAGCTTGTACCCCTTGTCCTATCACTGGCCATCACTGAGAACAGCCTGGCTCCATCCTCCCGACATCCACCCTTTTTATATTTGTAAACATGAATGAGGTCATCCCTTAGTCTCCTCCAAGCTAAAGAGCCCCAGCCTAGTATCGTCAGCAAAATTGCTGACAGTGCATCTGTTCCCTCAGCAAGATCATTGATGAATACATTGAACAGTAATGGTCCCAGCATCGACCTCTGAGGGACTCCACTAGACAAAGGCCTTCAGCTTCTGCATGTGAAGACCTGGCACACAGTTCATGTGAGGACCAAGCAGAGCAGACTCCATTGTTCTTGTGAGATCTCAGCTGATTTCTATCCTGTAAAAAACCTGCTAAACCAAGAAAATCCCCTTCTGTCCCTGTCAATTAGCAGTGAATTGACTTAGCAGTAAAATGTGAATATACTGCAGCTGTCTAAAAATGACTATCAATTCTTTTCCTCTTGGAGCAACCAAACTGCTTAGAGAGATAACACAGTAAAGGAAGGAAGCATCTTTTTCAGCTTCATGAAGCAATGCATCATCCCATGGCTTCTTGCAACAAGCTGTGCCCAAAGGCACACATTTCTACTCTGCTGAAATGATCAAATGAATGCAGTCTAAAACTAAAACATGGACTACAATGAAAAAGTCTTTTTAAATAATTTAGTAGAATGGGTCATAAAATCATTTAATAAATCTGAAAGAGAAATCAATTAGTGTTTACTGTGTCAGAAGAACACGACTGTGTGTCAGAGCAGTGCAGCAGTTTTCCTGCTTTGAGGATCTGTCCTGAAACCTCTTCTGATTACTTTACAAAGACCTCCTCAAAGCTTCCTATATCAACACATGTATTATCTCACAGAACAGGCCAGATCTGAGAACAGTAAAACCAAAAAGAATCATTCATTAGTGGTATCCTTGAGAAAGAGAGACTTTACTCAAAACTAGGGGTAAGATAGTGAAGAACCACATTCCTTTCTCACATATATAGTCACAGTTTCAGGAAAAATAATGTGAATAATGTGAGTTTAGGCATTATTAAGACAGCACAGAAGATGTACATGTGTTTTAAGTGGTTATAGGTATACCTCACCCAGGAAGCTGCACCCTTGTCTCTTGACATCATATGCTTTACTCTAAACTGTACCCTTTATATTACTGTTCTTCATCTTGAGGGTCAGCCTTCACAGGCAGAGAAAATGTAATAATAAACAGTTTCAGCTGAATTCCTTCAGTGACAAGAAAATCACCTCAAATCCATCTTCAATTAGGTGACAGAAATTATCACAAAGGAGTCCTGGAACTCCTGTAAGCTTCTACCAACATATCATTTAGTCTACCTGACAGCATGATGACTCTGCAACTATAGCCTATTTTACTCCTCTCAGGGATTTACCTTCAGCTGTCTCTAAAGGCTTTCTTGAGCACAACCCTTCTCCCCCCTCACCTCTCCTTTTAAAATAAATTTATCAATTGAGGTTTTTCAAGCTTGAGGGCTGATTTCATCCAACAATTGCTCAGCATTCATGAATGGGGAAGTAGGCTAAACCTACTGCTTCAATTAGTTTAATTGGTGGAGACTGGGGTGTCTGTGTTTTCTCAGCCGAGTCTAATGAAAGAAACATTCAGTTTACAGAAGATATTCTACACTGCAGAATGTAGGTTTGAGAGTGAGGAGACCATAATTTTCTTCTCAGCTCCTCAAATGATCTGTAATGGGATGCTGGCCAAAACATTCCACTTCAGTGTTTCAGGGCTCAGGCAAATGACTTGTGCTGAATTTTGATGGGGTGGTTTAAGAAGTCACCAGTCTCATCTGGCTGTCTTCAACCCTGTAACAAAGCCTATCACAAAGTATGCCAATACCTCAGCTATGCCATTGCCTGGCTTTGTAGGTTAGACTGCCAAGAAGATTGATTTGTGCCAATGCTCAGTCGTACCCAGGAGAGACAGATGAGTAGGTTGCTCCGCTGCTATTGCCAACAATGCACATGTCTGCCTGTGAGACCAGGCTCTGGATGGAGAGATGAGTCTGATGCAGTTCTTACAAGGTTCAGGAGGAGAGGTTTGGCAGTAAAATCGTGTTTTACTTTGTTTTCAAAATCTATGAATGTAAAGAGATAAATAAAGAATTAATTGCCTCCTTTTGTCAGATCCACACTTCATTGACATTGGTGTTTGTTAATTCATCTAAGATCAAAGATATTTTTAGCTTAAAAGAAAACTTCAGTTGTTGCACATGAATATTTTAACACAATCAGATATGATTGATTTTTTTTTAATTTCTTTATTTTTTTTCAGGCTGAACTTTTAAGTGACTTCAGCAAGCATTTCTCCTTCACATTGATCCTACAGCGTGGCTGAATAGAAGTAATAAATCTTTTGCACATGAGATACAGTTTACAAAAAGGCAAGACTTTTAGAAAGTATCTGCTTGGAAGGTCTTAAATTAACCAGAGCTGTGAGGTGGAAATGCCTCCATATTTTTGTCTTGTTAGTGAGACTATCAAAAGAACCCAAAGGCTGTATTTTATTAAAGCACAAAATAATAGGCTGGGACACAATAACCCTTTCCTGCAGGGAAAAGGTGTGCAACCACTGTATGAGACAAAGTAAAGAAAATCTTTGGGAAAGGAAACTCCACCACCTCCACAATATATCTTTGAAAGCTGAGTTGTTTCAGTTCAAAAGGCTGTATGGCATACCTCAGAGGCTAGCACCTAGGAATAAATACACAGTCTTGCTCTCAGCTTTCTTTTCTCACAATGTTTCAAACAAAACACGTAGTGTACAATTCCTCTACTGCTATCTGAAAAAGAACAACATGTAGAGATCCAGTCTCTGTCACAGATGGTTGTTATTCAATGCTGGGTTGCACTTCCAGGATCAGTTACCCTTTCAGGCTATTGACTGAGAGGAGTTGTGACTTTATTGTGTCTTCTAGGGCATGATTCCTTTTCCTGCCTTAAAGGAAGAAGTGTGCATCAGTTTATCAGCTTATATAACTTTTTTTTAAAGACACAGGTCAGACACAATGGTTTTGGTATGAACACAGACTTAGAGTTATCAAATCAAGGTGAGGCTTTCATTTTACTTTTCATTTGTATTTTTGTTGCTGTATTTGAGATATTAAGAAAATTACTCATATGTATTTGTCTTCAGTCTTGATGTTACTGATTAAATGACCTCAGCTCAGGTTCATATTTCCTGTGGAATCTGAAAGCCTTACCACCTTGCATATTAATTGTAAGTATTAATATAGAGATGTGAATAAATGCATATAAGCAGATATCTAGATAGATGTAAATAGGTGGATCTATAACTAGAGTCTTCTCTAGACTTTGTGAGAGCTTGATAAACCAGCAGTAGTAATAGATCATAACTTTTATTGTGCCTAGGCATTGTAGAACACAAATGTACAGATCCTACCTTTTTCAAAGTATGTATAAGGCCAGAGCAACAGGTGAACTGGGCAATTAGAAAGCAGAGTTAAAGAATAACTCATGATATAACCCTTGTTCTCAAAGTCAAGGCCAGTATCTGTACCAAGATGCCTGTAGTTTAAATATTGTTGAGCTTAGAGTAACTGTGACAAAAGAGGATATTAAACAGCTTTGTAGATGTTATGAGAAGTTAATGTAAAACATGAGTTTGGGTAAAAGGTTTTATCCCCCAATTTAACAAATGGTAGGGAGAAGCTGACTTCTCAGGCTGACTGGAGGTGAGAGCTGACATTTTAGCAACTAGTGAAGGCATCATAAGTAAGGTGGAGGCACCTGTGAAGGACTTCAATGGTGAAGGCCTTCAGCTTATTGTTAGTAGAAAACAGGGAAAGAATGATGTAACAAGGATGATGGAGTTGGTGTGTTAGTCTGGGAAAACTGTCCATCAGAAGATCAGACCTCATGGGAAAGGAACAATTCCTTCTAAGCATCTTCTAGGAAACAGCCCGTTTTATTCTTTTAAACAGAGAATGTTCACTGCTGTTTCCAGCCCCTGTGGGGAATTTGGACATATTTTGATCCATTTTCATGGAATTATAGAATGGTAGAGGTTGGAAGGGACCTTTAGAGATCATCTAGTCCAACCCCCCTGCAGAAGCAGGGTCACCTAGATCAGGTCGCATAGGAACATGTCCAGGTGGGTCTTGAAGACCTCCAAGGAAGGAGCCTCCACACCCTCCCTGGGCAGCCTGTGCCAGGGCTCCCTCACTGAAACAGTGAAGCAGTTTTTTCTTCTATTGAAGTGGAACTTCTTGTGTTCCAGCTTCATCCCATCACCCCTTGTCCTGTTGCTAGCTACTATAGAAAAAAGTGTTGTCCCAACCTCCTGACACCCACCCTTTAGATATTTGTCAATATTAATGAGATTCTCCCTCAGTCTCCTCTTCTCCAGACTAAACAGCCCCAGTTCCTGCAGCCTTTCCTCATATGAAAGATGCTCCAGTTCCCTGATCATCTTGGTGGCCCTGTGCTGGACTCTCTACAGCAGTTCACTGTCCCTCTTGAGCTGAGGAGCCCAGAACTGGACACAGGACTCCAGATGAGGCTTCACCAGGGCAGAGGAGAGAGGGAGCAGAACATCCCTTGACCTGCTGGCCACACTCTTCTTGATGTATCCCAGGATGCCATTGGCACATTGCTGGCTCATACATTCAATACATCCTATTTAAGTACAGAAAATGCCCTTGCAGCACACAATGTGAGTTTTCTTCAGTTCGTGCTGTCTTTATTGAAATATCCTTTTTTTCTGTCCTGGTTGCTTACAGCCTTACCCATTTTTACTCTGACAGTTCAATGTCCAACAAAGATTGTTGCTGAACTGAAGGTAAGGACACAGACCTTGAGATCTTTTGAGATTTTTGCAGATCTTGTGACTCAAAAGTTTCTCTGAAAAAATATATATGGAGGTGGAGTCTGGAAAGACAAGAGTGGAAGGTGAGAGCAGACCATCAAAGCCCTGTGTAAGATCTCAAAGTTAAACTCTGTGCAGAGGAGAGAGACTGAAAGAGAGTGTTAATAAATAACAGCATGTGCTCTGCAGAGAGTGGTTTTACAAGGCTAAACAGAGTGTGAATGTCCAGAGCTGAAGCAGGGCAGGAAGGGGTATCATTCATACAAATAAACTGGATGGTAGCTTGAGGAGAGAGGTAAAACCTTTATAAAATGTAATGATGTGTAAATACCATCTGCATTAATTATGCCACACTATTGAGTGTTAAAAGTCTGGAGCCTGGAGCTAGAATAATTAATCTGCCCTTGTGATTGCCTTGGAAGGGAGAGAAAGGTGCTGTTCCTGGCAGTGGGTTATATTTTATTTTGTATAAAGAAAAGGGGAAGTCTATTCTGTTCAATGCCTTATTTTTGATGAGAGAGAGTTTCTCAGGGATGATTGCTGAGTCCTTTCATTTTCTTTTGGTGTTGGCTTTTTTTTTCCCAAGTAACCAAGTCTTTTCAGCCTGAAACCCCTAAGTTGGAACAAGCCATTTTATTGGTGTTAGAAATTTGATGAGCACAGTTCCAACACTCTCCAGCAAACTTGCCCACAAACAAAACCAGATTCCTTTGCTTACAGTATCCCTTGAAGGATGTAATATATTAAGGATATGTAGAAACAGCAGGTTTCTGCTTTATTGCTGGCCTAAAGACCTTGCTTTTCTGTAGTGTAGGTTCTTCAAACAGGATCTTCTAACCTGTGTGTGACAAAATGACATTTCAACTTAGACTCAGGTGTTTATGGGCTATTTTCCTGTCCTAAACTTTCAGAAAATTAGAACAAATTGCCTTAGACATGGGGGCACTATTAGTTGGAATTAATACAGTGCCACTAAAATTCAAAGGAAAAATAAATTATTGAGAGACGAGGAAGAATGAACGTACCACAGTGAGAGATGTTCTGGTTGCCCTACTCATAATGAAAGACAGAGACAAGCCTCAGCTGCTACAGCTGTCATTTCCTTAAATTGACATTATTTTGTGTTATAGAATCATAGATTCATGCTGTAAATAATGATAAGAAGTTAATCTAATCGAATCAAGAAAATTGTGGTTCAGACTGGCCTGTCACTGAACCTGTTGTGTTTGTTTCCAGGTATAGGGTCTCAAAGATTATAAAAGCAAAAATACATACAAGTGTAAATATAGATATTTATCTTCATGTTGCAAATGTCCTTTGTCCTGTTTATTTCACAGAAATCATATGATTTTTCATGGCACAGAGAAAAATTATTCTTCCATCTGCACTCTGTTGATACTTCTTTCTATGGATGGCTTTATAAAATCTGTCTTTTTGGCATGTTTTAAAGAATGAGAGAGTTGTGAATCCTTTGGGGAAAAAAATGCCAAATTAAGAATCCAGTGTGAAATTATCTTGCAACTGTAGTCCATCTGTAACAACCTGGGAACATTTTAATTATAATATGAATTTAATTGTTATATGAAATGGAGACAGTTAATTTCTTTTCTATTAACAGGAATCTCTTTTTTCTTGGTGGGAGGAGAGTTTGGGGTTTTCTGCAGTCTTCCTGGTGAAAATATAGATTTTGAAAGTCTGATTTTAGCAAATTGAAAATTAAATATTGATTCACTGTGAGAACAGATGGAAATAAACAATAATAAGTATCAAGTTGCCATTGGAACTTTCCAGGAAGTTCATTACATTAATTTTATCCTGGGGAAAGTCTGTAGGGGATAAAGCCTAACTGTACAGGTTAACCTTAATAGACACTGATATCAGTTTTCATGAAACAGTTTTGTAAGAAGTATAGTGTTACCCAGCCTTAGACAATGCACACAAACACACAAGACATCCACCTTTTCCTGAGTGAAGCCTCTTTAATTATGTAGTGTTGAGAGTTCATTTTCTCCCTTTATCACTTTGCTGATATATGTTTCTTTTTGTGATTTATTGAGATTTTACCTCTACAAGCATATTTTGAATTAAATAACCTGTAAGCCTCTGTAATAACCTCTGTATTACATTAATTTAATACTACCTATATTACATACCATAGAATCATAGAATGGTAGGGGTTGGAAGGGACCTTTAGAGATCATCTAGTCAACCCCCCCTGCAGGAGCAGGTTCACCTAGATCAGGTCACACAGGAACATGTCCAGAATATACTATATTACCTACAAGTAATCCATACTTACATAAGACATACAAGTAATTAAATACTTAATAAATAGTGATCAAACCCCCACTTTTAAATGTAGTCATTTTCATGAATTTCTTTACCCTAAAATGAATATCTCACTCTTGAAATTTATGGCAGGTTCCCTTTGACTCCATGTTCCTGGGTTAGGAGTCACTATCTCATAAGATGTCTTTGATCACAGAATCACAGAATTACAGAATGGTAGGGTTTGGAAGGGACTTCTAAAGGACATCTAGTCCAACTCCCCTGCTAAAGCAGGTCCCACTTAGATCAGGTCACACAGCAACATTCAAAATACTTATTGAGACTTCTCCATGTACAATGATCATATCTCAGACGTTCATACAAATAAAATATTGACCTTGAGAAGGAAAGTTTAGAACAAGAGTAGAATGCTGACTATTTAGGAAAGTACAGACTGATATAAATTGCATTGTTTCATGTCTCTAATGCAATCAGACTGTTTCTAGAAATATATGAGTTGTTTTACCTGGCTTCAATCTATTTGCATGCTGTTTGTTTAGTGTAATGTTTTTAAGATTGCGTTTCTAAGTCCAATGTGGAGTCTGCAGGACCCTCCCCCCATCCCTGATTGCTGAATCCTTTGAATACTTATGAGAAATCCTGCTTCACATTTTTGTGCTGCTGAAAGGAATATGAACCTGCCTCTTTCATGTTATAAGGCATCTAATGGTAGAGGCTAAATGAGCCTCTTCTCTGAATATCTTCTAAGCCAGTGCTGCAAGGCTCTCATAAAAACTGACTGCCCATGAGCCTAAGCCCTTCTGTCCTTAGAGCTGAGAGATATTCAAAACAAGTGCTCCCATATCAGTGACTGAGCCATGAAACCATGGCATGTCCTTATTCTTGAACTGTTCCACCTTGCATGAAATAATTCAAGATTAATTCAGTTAGAGAGAGAATAAGAATTAGGAGAGGTGTGTGGGATGCCACTCAAGGGATTTAAGTGAAGAAATAGTAAGAGAGAACACTTCCAGTCACTGATCAAAACAACTTGTAAATATTTTAGACCAAATTGACCAGCCTGAAAGGAAAAGATGTAAAGTAGCCTACTCAGCTCAAGAAGTTCTTTATCAGCTGAGGCACACTGCTGGAAAGTTATATCCCCTGAGGCAGATGAGAAAATTAAACTTGAGCTATGCACACTGTACATGAGTGTCTTTGAGTAAAAAGTGAGGGGCTATTTCTTCTCCTGTCAGGTTTTGTGGGTGTTTGCTAAGTCTATCTCATCATTTCCATTTCTTTACTTTGCCCAAGTTACCTGAAATGAAACATACTCCAGTTTTTCATTTGTACACATTTTTTTCCCTCTAGTTTTTATGTTAAGGGGGAAAAAAAAGCTTATCTGATTGTATTTTTCTTTCAGACAACTCCTCAGAGAAATAGTTATTCAGACAGACCGCATTCCTTATTGTTTTTGCTCCTTCTACTGTAGAATTTATTTCTCAGTATCCTTATGTAGTCAAGCTTCTGTAAAAATTCCCTAACTCAACTCATGTAACTAAAACAAGAGATATATTTAACAATGCTTTCATTGATTTTTCAGCAGCTTACTGAATGGATCAAGGGATTTAAATAATGTTTGTCCCAGGGTTCTTCCAAATGAATTATTACTGTGGTTAAGACAGCATTATTTGGAAAAAAAACACCTGAACAGTCATGGGAATGAACAGAACTTTTGCTTGGTGTTCAGGTAGATGAATACTTCAGACAATTAGAATATCAGTTGATAACTCGCTTCATTAGTGCATTAAAGCTTTGCACGGCTTAAGCTTTGTGAATTAACTCTGCAACCTGCAAGGGATTTTTGAGATTCATCCAGAATGAAAAAAAGGCTTAACACAACTGGAGATCATTGAGCAAATGTTGATTCAGGTGACTATGGTTTAAAACCATCAAGGTCAAGGTCAGACTCTGTCCTAGATTTTTTGTTTAGGCCTTTCATCCCATGTAATTTCCATTATACATCTCTCAGTTCTTCACCAGCTGTATTTGCCTTCTGTTGTAGTCCAGTCCTGAACAGAAGCATCACGATGGTTAGTGGGTCCATTTTAAAATTCCATTTCAAATATGTATTATGACCTTTTGAATTAATAGGTTAAAACTTATTGCAGAGCTCCAATTGGAACTCAGTTCAAGATGTTTATTATGTCTTAAACCACAATTATGTCTTTTTATTTGTACAGAAGTTACACCAGGGGCAGTTCAGGCTGGAATTTCTTTGCTGCAAGGGTTGTGAGGCATTGGCAGGGGCTGCCCAGGGAGGTGCTGGAGTCACCGTCCCTGGAGGGGTTTCAGAGCTGAGTAGATGTTGCACTGAGGGAAATGGTCTAGTGGTTGATAGGGCTGGGACAAAGGCTGCACTCAGTGAGCTTAAAGGGCTCTTCCAGCTGAAATGATTCTATGATTCCAGGTTAATACTACTGGTTACAATCTTAGAAGAGATCAAAGATCATAATATGTTTTTGTAATTGGTGCTTCCATTGTATGACAAAAGATATTTAGCATTATTATGGATTAAAGCTGTCACCACCAGAAAGTGGATACTTAAATACTAAATGTGATTACTTTGATACAATGCATCTGCTCTACCAAGTGTACAGAACCTTCCTATATGGAGTCTTTTGCAGAGTCATAAGCAGCTGCTCAGTCTGATGCTCAACAATAAAGGAAAAATAAGCTTAAGTCTTCAATACAGGTAACAAGGTTTGTCTTCATTCCTAGTAAAGCTGTGAACGGACTTCAATTTGTTACTGTCATATGCTACCTCTGTTTTGTGCAAGAAGGATTTTGGGACTAAAGAGATAGGGCTGATAGTCCATTCTGCCTATATGAATGAAAGGAAAACCTTAAGGTTTGGAAATAATGCCTTCCTGGAAAAAGCTCTACTTACTGGCCAAACTTTGAATACTTGCACATCTGAACTTGCTTGACTTCAATACATAATGCCCAAAGCTCTGCGATTCCCATCTGTGCCTGCATACAGTATACATGACTTTCAAAATGGGTTTAATTTCATGCAAGTACATCCAAAGATCAGATTTCTTCTTTCAGGAATTACAACAAGCAGTTCCATTGTGCATATGTTTATTGAAAAGTATATGTATACCTCACAGTGTAACTATAATGAACGCCATGTATACTCCTTTTTATCATTCTGCTGTTTTCTGTTTGTTGGTCATAAATAAAATATTAACTTTAGTCCTGCAGCTGTCCATCTCGATTAGTTTCAGCACATAAGGGAAGTGCTGGAGAGAGGCCAGCACAGGGCCACCAAGATGATCAGGCAAATGGAACATCTTTCATATGAGGAAAGGCTGCGGGACCTGGCGCTGTTTAGTCTGGAGAAGAGGAGACTGAGGGGGGATCTTATTAACATTTACAAATATCTAAAGGGTGGGTGTCAGGAGGTTGGGACATCCCTTTTTTCTATTGTAGCTAGCAACAGGACAAGGGGTGATGGGATGAAGCTGGAACACAAAAAAGTTCCATTTAAATATAAGAAAAAACTCTTTCACTGTTCAGGTGAGGGAGCCCTGGCACAGGCTGCCCAGAGGGGTTGTGGAGGTTCCTTCCTTGGAGGTCTTGAAGACCTGCCTGGACATATTCCTGTGTGACCTGATCTAAGTGAACCTTTTTCTGCAGGGGGGTTGGACTAGATGATCTCTAAAGGTCCCTTCCAACCCCTACCATTCTATGATTCGTGATTCTATGAAGTGTCCTCAACAATTTCAGTGGATTATTGTATCTGGCAGGTGGCACTACTGCTAACAATCTGTTTTAGTCTACACATAGTCTTTATTTCAAAGAGTTATTTCAATGACCAGAGCATCATAGAAAAAAAAACAGAGTAAAAATGAAAGAGATTTGGGGTTTGTTTTGCCCGATAACATCATTTTCCAAGAATAACCTTGCATCATGGAAATCTTTCTGATTTCATAGAATTATAGAATGGTAGGGTTTGGAAGGGACTTTTAGAGATCATCCAGTCCAACCCCTCTGTAGAAGCAGGGTGACCTAGATCAGGTCACATAAGAACATGTCCAGGAGGGTCTTGAAGACCTCCAAGGAATTAATGAAAAGCTTCAATGATTTAAAGACTGCCAGCACAAGTTAGTAAAAACATCATTACAAAGTCAAAAAGACAGTGAAAATCAGCAAAATAATGTCTACTGTTCTGATATTAAAGAAAAATTGCAAGAAAAAAATCCACTGATAAGACAGAAAATCATCTATCTCTCCCGGGGGGATATATGATAACGGACAGATTTATGGACACAAGGCGTAGACGGAACACTTGTGCTCAAGTTCCAAATCACAGAAGATAGCAATCTGTTTAACCTTAAAGTCCTTAAAGTCACCAAGATATGATGTAAAATGTGAGCAGCGGAATCAGAATGAAGTCCTGACTAGTCTGGCTTTTCCCTAGGTGCCTTAAGTTTGATACGTGTCAATGAGCAAATTTAGGAGGACTCTGTTAAGCAATTTGTCCTTTGCCTACCTTTGAATTATCCTCCAGGCAACTCTAATAATCTTTATCTTCACCTCTTTGTGTACTCGTTTTTGCATAGCAGCTTAGAGAATTTAAACATCAAGAGTTAGCATCTGGAAAGAGGAAGTCCAGATTGCTAGTCATTACAGCATAGTGATTAACTAAGTGAACCAAAGTATTCTTGTATCACATCAGTCTTCTTCCACAGCCAATTTTATGCTTTTACCTGGTTGGTTGCTTTCTTCCCTCAGCATCATGCTTCTATTATCCTACCTAGCCATATATACCATGGAGACATTTCTCTCTGGCATACTGTGAAGCAAATATTGCAGACATATTATCATGTCATCACTGCACTGCTTAAATTTGTAAATCCAGTCTTTTTGACACTGTATTAATTTTATTCCTCTTAATGTACGAGCTGTAACAGCACAAACTTTGGCACGTGAAGTTTACACATGGAAGCATATTACCTCTGTTAAGGTCACAAGGTTAATTAAATGCCGTGATGGTATTTTAGCACTAAGAAATGGATGCCAGGAAGAATGTCCTCTCATCCCTATAGCTCTTAATTACATCATCAAGAAATCAAGCACACTTGATTTATGTCTGGATTAAACAAAATGCTTAGAGACAAGCACCTCAAAACTACCACTATGCTGAATGCATCTCTTCACAGAGCTAACTAGTAGGAATAGCCTCACAACTATTTTTTTTCTCTTAAAATTTATACTTTTGTGGATTTAATCCCTTACTTGATGTTACAGAAACACATCTTCTTCACAAGTGGAAGACTACAAACCCAGTAGTGAAAACAGACTGTAATGGTTTTATGCCTAAGGACAAATTGAGATGACTTGTTTGTTTCAAAATATCATGTTACCAAAATGCCAGGAGGTGAAGTAATCTTCCCTCTTTTTTTATCCAATATCCTCACTGTGTGTGTAAAAGGAGAGGTTTAGCCACCACATTGTAAGTTGCTCAGTAATTACGATGGCAGAGAAACATTCCATTTTGTAAAAAGGAACTCAACCTTAACTGTGAGAGGGGAAGACAAGGGAAAGAATAGAGAGAAAGTATTTAATTCAAAACTCATAAGTAGCCCTGATAGCAAAGCCCAGAGATCAAGTGTTTTCATTTTTACACTAGTGTTTAAGCCCTAAACATTCTTCTCCCACTTCCTTCTGCCTTTTCTCTGTCCTTTCTTCTAACACTGCAGTTACTACGGAGCTCATTAAAGGCTGAGGTTTTAATCTTTAAAATAAAGGAGTAACCACCACTGTTATGTGATCTTACATCTGTGCAGAAGATTTTTTCAGAGCATATCTGTTAAATCCACACAGATCTTATAAGAAGTCAGAGAACTACCTACCACCCTCTAGAGGAATTAATTCTGAGATGTATTTCTGGTCAAGGGCCAGGGAATGGCAACAGGTGCTCAGGAAAAGTAAATATCAGAGAATGAGTAACTACATACCTCCAGGATATGTGGCAGATGAGACAGCAAGATATGGAGGATGGTTTTAACTGCTTAAATTCTGTCCAACCCTGACTCCCTACTGAAGTGCTGTGATAGGTGACTGGAATTAGTGTACTGTTTCTCTAAACCTAAGTTCATCCACATGGGCGACTGTAAAACAATGAAACCATGCAGACCTCTAAAATCTTTTGGAATCCATAGACAAAATTGCAGTACTGATGGTATATTTGAATCAAGACCTTTCTCAGTAGCTGCTCTGCTCTTCAAGTCATGGAAGATAGCTCAGAGGGGTTGTGGAGTCTCCTTCCTTGGAGGTCTTCAAGACCCACCTGGACATGTTCCTATGCAACCTGATCTAGGTGACCCTGCTTCTGCAGGGGGGTTGGACTAGATGATCTATAAAGGTCCCTTCCAACCCTACCATTCTATGATTCTATGAAATACAATTATTTTAATGGTTTCTTAATGCATTGTATAATACATTTGAAGATAATCATATACAAGAATTAAATCATAACATAGTTCTGAAGAATTATCTTGTTTCACTACTGGCCCTTAACTACTGTAATTCCAACTGAGTCATTTCAGTGAAATTTCATTCCTGAGGTAATTTGAAACTCTTGAAGTTTCCAACTGCTTTCCTGTATCAGAGACTGAACTCAGATGATCCTGATACAGAAGAAGTGAAAAAAAAAAAAAACCCTGAGAACAGTCTTGACCTTACAAATGTCTGCAGATATTCAGAATGAGGGATTTTCCTTCTCTATAGATTAAGAGGCTTGCAGAGGTTTTGTTCTATATAACATTAGAACACTAGAAGTATCTCTTGAATTTTTACCAATAAAAGAGTAAAAGTGACTGGCAGCAGGATGAGAGAGCAGCAAAAATTGTAAAGAAATTAGGAGACACAAACCTTCTTCTCCTGCACACCCCTAAACCAGCAGAAACTTTTGTTCCTACCCTGCTTGCCAGTCATGAAATTCAGGGGTTTATTTTTTTTCCTAGAAAACTTGAAATCTCTAACCTCTTCCAGCTTCAGCAACATTATTAGATGTCTGAACCTGGACAGAAACGTGTCGGGAGAAATCTGCACAGCTATTTGTCAGTGTGATGCAAAGCATCCTGAGAGTTACATGATACATTTTCAGTTGTCAGTCTCAAGAGTTGAGCAGGGAGGAACTTCATGAGGTTCAACAAGGACAAATAAAGAGTCCTGAGGAACTGTTGCCAGATGAAAGAAAAGTTACCGTAGATAGATCAAAGTAATCCTTACTAGGTAACTAAAATTAAGTTGTACTGATCAAGATAATATCCCTTGCAAAGAACGTTGTGGGACTCAGAACAGACATAGTAATTAAGTTTCTCAAGAATAAGCCAGCTTGGCAGAGAGAAGCGAGGACAAGACATTCTTAACTGAACTACCTTCATTAGAACACTAAAAATCACATCCACAGGTCAAAAAGCCCCCTGCCCAGGTGAAGACCCTTCCCCTGGACATGTGTAGTAGTAACACGATTACGTAAGTCAAATTATGATTGGATGCTAATGAATCATTGTAATGGGGAGTGTATGAATTCTGCAACTTTTGTGTATAAATACAGCACAGAAACTTTTGACAGGGGTGCTTGATTTGTGGAATTACCACTGAGTACCCGGGCCTGTGCAGACCTGAAGTAAATCAGCAATGTCTCTCTTGAGAGTGTGGTTATTGGTGAGTTGCACACAGGGTAACCAACATGCTCTTTGGATAACAGAACAACCTCATGTTCTAGTACAGGCTGGTGATTGACCAGCTGGAGAGCAGCTCTGCAGAGAAGGACCGAGGAGTGCTGGTGGACAGCAAACTAAACATGAGCCAGCATTGGCCAAGAAGGCCAACAGCATCCTGGGATTTATTAAGAAGAGTGTGGCCAGCAGATCAAAGGAGATTGTCCTTTCCCTCTAGTCAGCACTGCTGAGGCCTCGTTTGGAGTCCTGTGTCCATTTCTGGGCTCCCCAGCTCAAGAGAGGCAAAGAATTTTTGGGATACAAAGATGCTGAGGGGACTGGAACATCTCTCTTATGAGGAAAGTCTGTAAGATCTGGAACTGTTTAGCTTGGAGAAGAGAAAACTGAGGTGGGGCATCTCCTCAACACTTTTAAGTACCTATGGGATGTATGTCAAGAGAATGTGGTAACATTTTTTTCTGTAGTGTCCAGTGTAGGAATAATGGACAAAAGCTGGAACACAAAAAGTTCCACTTAAACATAAAGGAAAACTAAGTCAATGTTGAGGTGAGGGAGCCCTGGCATAGGCTGCCCAGGGAGGGTGTGGAGGCTCCTTCTCTGGAGGTTTTCAAAACCCACCTGGATACATTCCTGTGTGACCTGATCTAGGTGGACTTGCTTTAGCAGGAGGATTGGACTAGATGATCTTCAGAGGTCCCTCCCAACCCCATTCTATGATTCTGTGATTGTTACACAACTTTGCACATTTGTGTATCTATATTTAGATAGTTTTTAAATCTGTTTCCTTTGAAGGAAAGTAGGGTAAGGGACCTGAAGGCAATGTAGAGGAGGACAGATTTCGATGAATGGAATTGTTGAAGGAGGAAGAAGGACTATCAGACAGTGATCATCTGATCTTATCACCTGCAGGGCAGAGATTGTATTGTATTGGAGGTCTCTTTGAGTTCTGTGCTCCCAAGTCTTTAGATCACTCAAAGAAGTATGAGATGAGAAAAATAGAGAGATGAAGTAAATTATGGATGGCATAATGAGAAAGTAGGACCTTGATTACGGAGACAATTAGAAATCAGGAGTGAAATATTTTGAGGGATTCAACAAGGTTGCAAATTTTAAAAGGGTTTTAACATCGAAGCTTAGAATGATTATAATCAATGAAGCATTAGGACAGGGAAGTGCTGGAGAGAGGCCAGCACAGGGCCACCAAGATGATCAGGGGAATGGAGCATCTTCCTTATGAGGAAAGGCTGCGGGACCTGGGGCTGTTTAGTCTGGAGAAGAGGAGACTGAGGGGGGATCTCATTAACATTTATAAATATCTAAAGGGTGGATGTCAGGAGGTTGGGACATCCCTTTTTTCTATAGTAGCTAGCAACAGGACAAGGGGTGATGGGATGAAGCTGGAACACAAAAAAAATTCCATTTAAATATAAGAAAAAACTATTTCACTGTGAGGTGAGGGAGCCCTGGCACAGGCTGCCCAGAGGGGTTGTGGAGTCTCCTTCCTTGGAGGTCTTCAAGACCTGCCTGGACATGTTCCTATGTGACCTGATCTAGGTGAATCTGCTTCTGCAGGGAGATTGGACTAGATGATCTCTAAAGGTCTCTTCCAACCCCTACCGTTCCATGATTCTATGATTAGGAAGACAAATAAAGGGATGATAAAGCACCTTTCAGGCATCATCAGATGTTGGAGTTTCTGTCTTTCTGATACAAATTAGTTTTGTTCAAAAGATGTGAATGTATGCTATGAAAGCATTGATTTCACTGTGCTAATGTGTGTGTGCGTGTATATATATATATATATAGATATAGATATATATATACACACACACACATAAATACAACTGGCAAGCAAAGTGAGTTTGAATGCTGAACCACCTAGAGCAATTACATATAAACCATCTCTTTCAGAGGTCAAAAATAACAGTAACAGACATGTATCACTGGCTCTGTAACAGCTCAAACTCAAGGGTATTCAATTACTTAGTGACAGTTGATGATTAGATTAGGTACGTCCAATAGAAAACGAAGGGTGAGAGAGGTTTTCATGGAAAGAGAAGTGCTCAGAAGCAATTTCACTTCTAATTATTTTTCCTGAATTATTATTTTTGCTTGTCTTAAAAGAGAGTGCTATGTATTATGGGAGCAATCAGAAGATTAACATCATTTATTATCCACTGAGAAATGGGTCCCTCTTTTCCAAGAAAATCCAATTATAGAAAAGGTTACTTCCATTCACTCTGATGGAAGGAAGGTTCTGAAAAGATCAGCTAGGTGAATGCAAGACAGCCCTACAAGCTAAATAACATCAGAAGTAAGGCCAAGAGCTATAGTAGTTTGTGCTTTAATGAAAAACCAACAGCAGGACGTTAAAACTCTCTATGCTGTATTTCAAGCACAGCAGTAAATTTAGGCCATCTAAATCTTGACTGATACAGCAGAAATGGAGAGATTCAAAAGAGTCTGATCTTAATAAATATACCAATTTTCAAGGAACTTCCTGAGCTGCCAACTAGATAACTGGTTCTAAAGATTAAATTGTATTTTAAGTTATTTCTAGCTTAAGAGTGAACATAAACAATACATTGACAATTTTCATGCCCCATCAGAGTCTGAATAGTTTTAGAGAGTGTTTGCCAGAGCCATCAGATTGTCCATCTCTTCTCAAACCAGACGTGATCAGATGCAGTACTGAAACACCACAACAGTCTTATTTTGGTACTAATTCCCTGGTACTCTAATATCACAGGTAAATCTTGCATCTGATACCTGAGATAAAAAGCCATCAACATTAGACTTCTCAAAGGAGTCTTTTTTTTCCATGAATCATATGACAAATAACTTCTCCTACACTGTCAAATGGAAGAGACAGACCAGCCTCAAGCTCTCTTGGGATTCTATTTGCATATTCAAAACCCCCATGAATATGATAGGATTCCAAAAGTCAGCTGGAAGGAAGCCAGAGTAGAAGCAAACTATCACTGATAGATTTCATGTTTAAATACCTTGATTCAGTAAATATGAGCCAATTGGGTAGAGAAACTTTCAAAGCCTTAGGCCTGCTCTCTTCTCTAGACAGTACTCAGGGAGAACTGGTTCATCTCAGTGGTGATCCTGATGATACCTGAGAGGAACAGGGATGCACTTCCATCATCTGATATAGGAAATACAAATATAGTGGGACTCAAGATTCAGGCACACTCATACCTACATCATGTGCCTGAACATCTGTGAGTATCAGAGCTTTAGCAGATTAAATGAGCTATATAGTGTAAGATCTGGTTTCAAGAGCAGGTGATGCTTGTGTTTGATTGCAGCAATGATACTGTATCTTACTGATCAAAGGCATGACTATAAAAGTAAGGTAGTCAACAACACAGGTAATGTATTACCAGCACAACCGATATGTTGGTTCTGCAAAGTATCATGATCATAACACAACAGCCCCATCCAGGTGGTGAATACATGGTTATTGAATCAAGATCAGGTAAGCATAGGTATCTCATAATATATTTATGTATCTTGAACTAAGGTTTCTTTTTACCTTGTGGTGAAGAATAATCCTTGCTATTGGCATTTATCCATAAACATGAATTTCTAAGCTATATTTTAACACCATTGCTAGCTAAAGTATCTGATTTTCTTGCATCTTCTTTGCATATTTTTCTTTGATCTCTAGGTGTTCTGTCTCTGGGAAAATACATGTAGCTACTGTGCTCAACAATTAAACACTGTAAGAATTATACTTGCTCTAAATGAAAATACCTCAGAACACCTTCCTATCCACCCAATGATCTACTCTACCCTTCCACTCAAAACCTGTCATTTGACAATCTGTCTCAATTACTCTTCTCTCTTGTGGGAAAGCGGGTCTGAGAGATTCATCCAGGAGGCTTTGGAAGTGAAAATTAAAGTTCTTCCTTTAATTTCCTCTGGTAAAGCCAGTTTCTTTGTTTTTCTTTAAAGTTCCCAGTCCAGAAAACATTTGCAAAACAGTACTTACCTGTGAATATGCCCAAAAGCATTGCTTTACCCTACTTCTGAGTCAGACAGGGAGAGTTTTATTGAGGCAATAATGGGAGTAGATTGAGAGCATCAACAAATGTGGGGTTTTTTTCCAACTCATATTTCTTTCCAAAATCCGCAATACACAGGTAATACCAGGCTTCTAAAGAATTCAGCAGTAACTTATTTCTTCAATATTTATGTCTTTGTATGGTATCATTCACTTGCATTTCTACCCTCAGCCAAATCATATAGCATACCTTGTGCTTTAATCATGATGCAGGTTCTCTGAAATGAACATCTGTGAACTTTGTACATCAAGGAAAACAACAACCTGAAAATTTATACATTCATCAAGCTGTATGCTTTCTGCTGATGCATGAACAATTTAAAAAGCCCCTCTTGCTGGTTGGATGGCATTATTAAAGCCAAGGAACCCAAAGGCTGAAAAGCCTGTTGATCTCTATCATATCATCATCCAGACTTAACAAAGGAAGTGCTTTGAAAGAACGCCTTGCCTTGCAGAAGCCTGCTATTGATTTTGTCAGGCACATTCAGATCAAAAGTTTTCATTTCATATGAAATATGCACTTCAGAAAGAAACTAAAGTTGTATTAAAATTAAAACAAAAATCTGTAATTTGAAGAGAAATACAGATCTGTTGATGGAAGCCTTTTATTAAAAAGTAAAACGAGCAACAGAGCCTTGATATCCAACAAACATACCCTGTTATTGATGTAAGTCTCTTAAAAGTTTAAACTTCAAGATTAAAATAAGAGTAGAAAAGAGTTTAGATTACATCATAAACATACACAGGATTTGGGAAGATGTAAAAAAAATAAGTCAAGAATGATGAGTGTATTGAAGGCTCTGCTTAATCATTCTCCTGGTTAAGGAACAGCAAACTCCTACCTTCCATTATTACCAAATGAACATTTCTAGTCACAGTTTTGTCCTTACACAGAGAAAAGAAACAATGATTTCATTAAATCCATGAGCTATAAGGTTGCATCTCAAGGATTCAAACAAACAAGTATAATACTTTAAGTTCAAGTATAATACCAGGCTGCCACTGATGGAATCAAATACAAGTTGACAGTCTCCTGTGATGGGAACTGCTGAAAGGGCAAAAGATAAAAGAATCAGGATAAAATGTTTAGAGTGTGAACAATGCTGTATCTTTAATATAAGTTTAATTTCTAAGTTATTTCTAGCAATCATTCCACAAATGTGGAGTCTCCTTCCTTGGAGGTCTTCAAGACCCACTTGGACACGTTCCTGTGTGACCTGATCTAGGTGACCCTGCTTCTGCAGGGGAGTTGGACTGGATGATCTCTAAAGGTCCCTTCCAACCCCTACCATTCTGTGATTCTATGATTCTATGAATGCATACACATAGACATATATAATTCTACCCACTTTATGTTATCAGTTGAAATTATTTTAACTGAAAGTACACTGTAAAATTACTTTATTACTTCAGGAAGATACTATTTTCCTTCTACTCAGTACTGGTGAGGCCACATCTGGAGAACTATGTCCAGTTCTATGCTCTCTAGTATGACAGATACTGTCTGACTAGATTGAGCCCAGTGAAGGGCCAGTAAGGTGATTAAGGGACTCACTTGAGCATCAATCCTGTGAGGAAAGCCTGACACAGCTGGAGGTGTTCAGCTTCGAGAAAAGAAGGCTCAGGGGATCTTATCATTACAGAGAAAGGTCTGAAGAGGAGATGCAACTAGAACATAGCCAGACTCTTTTCAGTTGTGCCCAGTAACAGGACCAGAGGCAAAACTGAAACATATGAGGTTCTCTCTGAACATTAAGAGATACTTTTTATTGTGAAGACGTAGTGGTTTTGCCTGGGCCAGGTTTTGGTAGCGATGGGGCTACAGAGGTGGCTTCTTTAAACAAAGAGCTGCCAGAAGCTTCCTCTGTAGCTGACAGGGCTCCTGCCAGTCAGTTCTAAGACAGACCCACAGCTGACCCAGGCCTGGCCAATTAGTGACTGAGGTAACACCTCTGTGATTAATGTATTGGAGAAGGAGAAGAAGTTGCTGGGCAGTTGCTAAATTGCAGCAGCAACAGGGAGTGATAATGTGAGAACATCTCCTCAGACACCAAGGTCAGTGGAGATGGAGGGGAGGAGGGTGCCCAGGCACTGAAAGAAAGACTCCCCTGTGCCCTGTGGTGCAGCCCATGGTGAAGCAGCTGTGCCCCTGCAGCCCATGGAGGCCATGAGGGAGCACAGACCCACTGGCAGCCCATGGAGGAGCCCACGCCAGAGCGGGTAGATGCCTGAAGGAGGCTGTAATTCCATGGGAAGCTCATCCTGGAAGAAGTCCCTAGCAGGAACTGGGAGCCTGTGGGGAGAGAGGAGCCCAGACCAGAGTAGGTTTGCTGGAGGACTAGTGACACTGTGAGGGACCCAGGTTGGAGCAGTCGGTACCTGAAGGACCATTTAATGTCCCACACTGGGGCAGTGTGTGAAGAACTGCACCCTGTGGAAAGGATCTTTGTTGGGCTGGTTCATGAAGACCAATGTTGAAGAAATTTGTGGAGGACTGTGTCACACAGGAGGGACTCCACACTATCTGAGAGGAAGCAGCAGCAAAGACCATTTGTGAGGAGCTGACCATAACCCCTATTCTCCTATCCCCCTGTACCACTGGTAGGGGGATAAGGGGAGAGTCCTGGGGAGAAGGAGGGGTGGGGTGTTTTAAGGTTCAATTTTATTTCTCATTTCCCTACTCTGCTTTGATTGTTAATAAATCAAATCATTTTTCCTCCACTCGAGTCTGTTTTGCCTGTGACACCAATTGCTGAGGGATCTTCCTGTCTTTACCTCAACTTGTTAGCCCTTTGTTATATTTCTCTCTCCCCTATCCAGTTTAGGAGGAGTGATAAAACTGCTTTGGTGGGTACCTGGAACAGAACCAGGGCTAAACTACCACAGGGTTAAACCACCACTCAGCCCTTGCCTAGAGATGCTGTGGAATCTCCATTCTTGGATATACTCAAAAGCTGTCTGGATATGGTCCTGTGCAACAGGATCTCTACGTCCCTCCTTGAGCAGGGAGGTTGGACCTGGTGATCTCCAGAAGTCTCTTCCAACCTCAACCATTTTGTGATTTCTTTGTAGGAATGAAAAATGGGGGTGTTTTACTCAACAATATGTATTCAAGGCAGGACTGTTTCATATAATATCAGAGTATTATTCACTTTTCATCCCTTTTAGAACTTTGAAACCAGGAGCTTGCTCAGAAGGCCTTGTGTAGTCTGTGATTCTGTAAAGAAAATCAGGGAAAATAAGTGCATTTGTTCTTTTCAACCTGTGTATTTTTTCCTTCTATCTGTTTATAGTAGCAGTTGTCTGAGATAATAATATTTCATTTGTTAATTCTCTGGAATCTCTGCTCAGATCACCTGTAGCTGTGGTGATAATGCTGCCTTTAATATCTCAGACATGACCACTCATGATGGGCAATGATGTGAACAATACCTGAGCTTTTAGAAGCTACAGACACGTTTCTCTGCTGGCTGCCTTTGTGTCACTGGATCAATGTACAATATTAGAATGAAGGGGCTGGGATCTCCATTTCAAATAATAGCTAAAAAGAAGAAGAGAGAAAATAAGAAAATCAAACCAGTATTTTGTATTGATCACTCACAGTCTTTTTTCCCCAGGAGTTAAAACAACTATTCCAAAGTTGATATTCCATAGAATTGCAGTGGAAAGAGATTGATATGTGATTCTCATATTAATTAAAAGACAGAGTGTTTCCAAGTGGGAGCTTTCCCTTGTTCAGCTCTTCTTTTATTACTTCTGCTGTAGCTGCTCTCTGTGTCATCTTTCTTCCCTGACTGACTCTGCCCACAGCCTGTACAGTTTTATTTAATACAAGCAGTTTAGTCCCTAATGTCTGTGGCCCACATAAAATTTAGGAGTGATGCATTGTTCTTCTGTCTTACTTCAGTCTTCATGGTGGTAGCACTATGTACAAGCCACTGTTTATCATTGACAATTGTTGTTTGCTTTTTATTATTATATTATAAGCTAAAAACTATTGTGAACAAACAAAACCAAATGGATATTTTATTTTCTCAGCCTTACTGCTGTGGTATCATACATTAAAAGGACACATGGAGACTCATTATAGAAGACCAAAAGTCAATGGATGTATAATCAGGAATGTGTACTAGACATAAATGTTAGAAACAAACCAGACTGCAAAAAGTTAGGAAAGCCTTGATGCTGCTCTTTAAAGTTTGGCCATCTCCACATAGAAGATACAAGTAGACATTTTCCCTTCATGGTTAAAGTTTAACACTCATGATAAGATAAGACTCCTGACTCTACAGGAATGCTGGAGAGGGACTTTTTACCAGGGCATGTAGTGACAGGACAAGGAATAATGGCTTTAAACTGAGAGTAGATTAAGATGTGGTATTAGAAATTAATTCTGTATTATGAGGATGGTGAGGCACTGGAACAGGTTTCCCAGAGAGGCTGTGGATGTCCCATCCATGGAGGTGTTCAAAGCCTGGCTGGATGGGTCTTTGAGCAACCTGGTCTAGTGGAAAGCTCCCCTGCCCATGACAGAAGGGTTTAAATGAGATCATCTTTAAGGTCCCTTCCAACCCAAAGCATTCTATGATTCTACAATTCTATGGATGATTTGATGATTCTATGACTATCATTCATAAATCAGGAATTGTTGTGATGTAGAAATCTACAGTAGGGAACATTTCCACATTTCTGGTTAATTATTTTCCAAAAAGTGCATACAGAAACACAAAGTTCTGATACCTCTGTGATGAATGCACACTTCATAGCATCATCCAGCTATCTTAAAGGATTTCAAACAAGGCTTCAACATCTGCTATGCTTTTTAAACACTTAGCATCTGCAGATCTGAACAAAAACCCACAGAAAACCCAATCACAACTTTTCTGTCCTGATTTATGTACAATACTGTATCACATATCATGTTGTTATTTATCTAAAGTTGGAAAATGAATATCCTTGTGCCTCAGAGAATCAGAGTATCAGTGTTTACTGTCTCCTGAATTATCTGTCTTACAGTAGATACACTGAGATTCTTAAAAAGAGCTCAACTGTCCCAGCTGAACTGAGACACACCTATATTTAGGAAAGGGAAGGTCAAGTATAAGAAATTATTAGTTTATCATTGGATGAGCAGTATTCTGCTTAGTTTATCTTATCATAGCAAAAGCTAAGGGAATAGTGGGATGCAATGAGGTAATCAGTTGTCTTCTCCAAAGACTATTCTAATCCTGTCTGATACCAAAGTAAGAAAAGCAGAATGTTTTCTCTTGCCATTAGTTCATGACCAAAAATTAGCAGCAATGCACACAGGAAGGATCTGTAACAAATTCTTCTTCTTTGACTCAGGAACCATAGCGATGGTGCTATCTACTTCCCTCTCTTTCCCATTCTTCGCTGCACTGGTGAGGTTCCACCTTGAGAGCAGTTTGAAGTGTCTTAATATAAGAAGGACCTCAAACTATTGGAGTGTGTCTGGAGGAGGGTGATCAAAGTGGTGAAAGGTCTCAAGGGCAAGACTTATGAGGAGCAGCTGAGGTCATTTGGCTTGTTCATCTTGGAAAAGGCTGAGGGGTGACCTCATTGCAGTCTACAACTTCCTCAAGGGATGCCATGGCACAGAGAGGTATGATCTCTTCTCTCTAGATCAGAGATAGACACAAGAAAATGGAATGAAGCTGTGTCAAGTGGAGTTCAGATTGGACATTAGGAAAAGGTTCCTTCCTCAAAGAGTGGTCAATCACTGAAACAGGCTTCCCAGCAAAGTGATCACAACACCAAAAGTTCAAGGAGTGTTTGGACAATGCTCCATGTTACTTCACAGCTAGAGATAATTTTTAACTTGTAAGTGAGGTTAGGAAAGAGATTATTTGGGATGAATGCAAGTAATTTTAGCCTTTTAGAACATTTGAAATCTGGATCCTCCCTCACAGTGTTCCAAGCCTACTCTTTCTTCTTAATTTTTTGTTAGGCAGATCATAAAAATCTTTAATGCTAATGTAGCTCTGCAAGAACCGTCTGTTCTCACGATGTGGTGGAGGATGTGTAGTTCCTTCATTGAAAGATTTCACATCTGTGCATCCTCACGTAGTAAATTACATTTAATCAACACTTTGCAAGACCCTTGTCCTTTCAAGTACTTGTTTTTCTTCTCTGCAGGTTTTCAAAGCTTGCCTGGACACATTCCTGTGTGACCTAATCTAGATGGACCTGCTTTAGCAGAGGGTTTGGACTGGATGATCTCCTTCCAACCCCTGCCATTCTGTGATCCTTCTGACAGAGGACACTTTTTGCCACAGTTGTTATCGATCCACTTGAAATTTCTCACTTTCTGAAAGCTTTTTTTTTTCCAATGTCATTGCTGTACTGTGTTTTTGATGTAAAAGCATCCAACAGCTTCTTTCCATTACAAACCCTTTGTAACATTTCCAGTGTTAATGGATCAACATGTCTCAGCTTAGTTTGATTTTTTTTTTGTGTTCAGAATTGGAACAAGGCTTTTAATCTGGAAAGCTCTCAGGTCTTATGTTGAACCTTGGATTTACTTTCATCTTCACAGAATCACGGAATCTTAAGGGCTGGAAGGGACCTTGAAAGCTCATCCAGTGCAACCCCCTGCCAGAGCAGGACCACCTAGAGTAGGGCACACAGGAACTTGTCCAGGTGGGTTGGAATGCCTCCAGAGAAGGAGACTCCACAGCCCATCTGGGCAGCCCTTTCCAGTGCTCCCTCACCTCAACAGGGATGACGTTTTTCCTTGTGTTTCTTTGGAATCTCTTCTGTTCCATCTTGGACCTGTTTCCCCTTGTCCTATCATTTGCCATCACTGAGCACAGCCTGGCTCCATCCTCCTCACACCCACTCTTTATGTATTTGTAAACATGAATGAGGTCACCCCTCAGTCTCCTCTTCTGAAGTCTGATGAATTTGATATTTATACTATAAAAGCTGCAGGTATTGTAAAGCAGACAAAAATAAGAAATTCACCAGGATCATGTGAATAAAAGCAGTGGTATCAGATGTGTGAATGAAAATGACACTGTGGGATGCAATTTTCATTTGGGAGAATTTCTTTTCCAAACTGCTTGTATAGAAAGGTCATTGAATCAAATATATGGTAGACATACTGATAAACTAGTCTCATACAAATTTTGCTACCTCTAATGGTACCACTTTTTGCCTCAGCTTGTAGACTAAATTAGCCAGTTGACCTTTTTAACAGATAAAAGTCAAAAGCGAGAACAGATTGTGCAGGAGGGAAGAACATGTCTTATCGACTAGATTTTCAAGAAACATTTACAATGTCTCATAATGTATCATTATTATCAGTCCCTCTCATCTACACCAAGAATGGGAAGGAAAAAAAAAAGCATAATTTTCTTCTCAATTAGTTCTCACACAAGAAATAATTTTAGTTTAAAAAGCCAACTAATAAAATTTACAAGTGTATTAGGAACCCAGACCCAGGTTTCATGCAGATAGTTATTGCTCTCCATTTCAGTTGTGTATTCCTCCAGTTCTAATTGATTTTTTCCTAACTTAGAATGCCAAAATGTTGTAGATATCTGATCTAAGTCTGATGACACAGTAAAATCAAAGTTGTCCTCAGGAAATGAACATACAAACTCAGATCGTTTGAATAATTTGATCTTGATGGCCAATAAGTCCAAGTCCTGAATTCTCCATGGGGAATATGGAGTCATTCTTTTAGCAAAGTAAACCTAAATATAATCCAGTAAATGATCATTTTATCAGGTTTCTTTATCCCCTGGAAATACTGCTCTCCAACAAAAGGTCAAAGCTTTAAACAATCCCTGAGAATGTTTGAATCTGTCAATAAGGCATCAGTTCTGTCTCCAGATTCACATCATGCTTTAATAAATGCCATTATCCAGAACTGCATACAAATGGATGCAGAGAAAAATTGGGTCTGAAAGAGCTTTGGTGAGGCGAGAATTGGAGACTGATCAAAATTAAGGAAGCCATACTGGTTAAAATGCAGAAGTTTCCCCTTTCCTAAAGGAAACTTGTGATTGTATTTACTCTTTTATCATTGAACATGTGACTGAGTAAAGACTAATTATTGGAAAAGTTCACAGTAAACTAATTTCAGGCTTTAACTTCACATTTATCCCGAGACTGATTTCTTCAGAAAGAAGGAAGAGTGTAATTACTACAAGGTGGAAGGAAGCCTGATCTAGTAAAAAGATGTGAAAGGTGCAATTGGAAAAAGTAGAGAAAATGAAGACAAATGTAAAGAACCTCTCTGACAAACAAGACTCAAAAAATATGTCTTCTTTAACATAAAAACAACATCTGAGAATAGGACAAATTCATACTGAATCTTTTTGTTTTGTCTAGATATATCAGGAGGGTATCATGACTGAAGGAGAAATGGTTGTCTGAGCTAAGAGGCACTATTGGTCCAAGATCAAGATATAAACCATACCTTAGACTTAAAAGAAATCACATATATTTGTGGATGCCAGGAGGCTGGGGCATCACTTTTTTCTGTTGTATCTACCAATAGTACAAAGGGTAATGGAAAGAAGGTGGAACACAAAAAGTTCCATTTAAACATAAGAAAAAACTATTTCAGTGTTTCAGTGAGGGAGCCCTGGCCCAGGCTGCCCAGGGAGGGTGTGGAGGCTCCTTCCTTGGAGGTCTTCAAGACCCACCTGGACACGTTCCTGTGTGACCTGATCTAGGTGACCCTGCTTCTGCAGGGGGGTTGGACTGGATGATCTCTAAAGGTCCCTTCCAACCTCTACCATTCTGTGATTCTATAATTCTATGAAAAGCTCTTGGTGAAAGCCAAGATATAATTAATTATCCCACATTTATTGTGATAACTAGATAGGTAGATTCTACTTCTCTCATTTGAGTAGTGGTCAGCACTCTATCAATCTGCAAAAAACACTACTTGGCAACATGTTTCCCAGAAATCATCATTTTGATTTGCCTAAACAGGATTCCTTGAAAAACTAAATGTTTTTATACTGTTTTTTATTGCAAAACCAGAATAATCAGAACTGATGGTCTTGGTCACATTGGATTTACTCATGGCTACTGATAGTCTCGTGCAAGGAAATGTGAAAGTACCCTCTTGATCTAAACTATTAAAACCACTCTAATGAGAAAAAGAAATTTGTAAGTGTTCTACACTTCAGTGCAAAGGGAAGCCGTGACTTTTGAACTTCTGGTCTAGCAAAAGGGAGAGGTGCACGAGGAAAAGAGACTGCAATATAGTAAATATTACAACTTAGTAGTGTTGTGGCAGTTACTGTATTTATCCACTTGCAAACAAGAAATACTTTGAGTCAACACTTTTCCAAAAGACATCTTTTTGCCTTTTTATGTCAAGGAGAAAGTAGTGAGTTCATCAATTTGAGCAGTTTCCAACTCTCTCTCTAAGACTGGTTACTACCCTTAATATAAAGACATTTCAATCATAGCTTCTACAGGCACTTGTGTAAGAGCATGTCAATTGCAGTACACTCACTATATTATTTTTATACCTATGGGGAGACAAATTGTGCTGCTGGGACAATAAAATGTCACTAACTGTCCAAAAAGCTCACATTTCTGCTGGCTTCTTAACTATAAATTGCAGCAACATCTAAATTGGACTTCACTGCGTTGTGCTTCTGAAAATTTCCCCTAAAACGAGCCTCTGACATAGGAAATAGTTACATGGAGTATCAGAAGAAGGAAAATAATTGACTTTTCCAAAGCTTACTCCTGTTCCACTTCCTTTCTTTGCATTTACTATTAAATTTCAAGGTCCACCACCTTCCTGAACATGGGGAAAGAGGCCATGCTCCCTCCCACCTAGCTGCTTCTGCCTACCCAGCCTGCTCACTGACATAGCAGGAAGAGGAGCAGAAAGGGCCTTGACACTGTGCAAGCACAGCTCAGCACTAACCAAAACATTCCTGTGTTATCAACACTGTTTTCAGCATAAATCTAAACCAGCCCTGTACCAGCTACTAGGAAGAAAATTCACTCTATCCCAGTTGAAACCAGGACAAGAAACGTAGCAGAAGTTTGACAGAAAACTCTTGTCCTTGCCTACCATCTAATGTGGAAATGTTGTGCTCCTGCATCTACTGTGGAGAAAGACTATCTCTGTCAGCTGGTCTAACTAAAGATATTATTTTTTTAACACAAACTAATTTCACTCATATCTTTGGTCAGATGTGGTCACAGCAGTACTACTTACATCTTCGTTATCTGCTATTAAAACATAACAATGATCATAACAACGTCACATACACTAAATAGCCCCATGACTCACTCAATACAGCCATTCATTACCCTGATAAATAGATCATTAATGAATGCATATCAATCTTTCCACCTTCAGAACCTTACGATTTTTGTCATGGCTTTATTGTCTTCTGGCTTGTTTCTTGCCTTGGAAACACCTTTCAGCTTTTTGTCATGAAATATCTGCAACAAGAGTTCAGGCTAACGAAACCCATAGGCCAGGCCATGGCAGTGTCTTCAGCAAGCTCAGAGCTTTACTGGTGTCTGATTTAGTGCTAGGCTTCTCAAACTTGTTTAGAAGATCAATCCCTGAAAGAACAGAGTACTGACAAATACAGCACTCTGCCAGTATGCCTGACAGTTTATCATTGACTCCGTCTCACTTACATGAACATATCTAAAAGGAGTTCAACCCCTTTTTATTTCACTTTAAATGTGTAAAAACACATTCCTATCTTTTCCTTCACTGACTGTTGTTCTGCATCCCAGGTCACTTAATTTATCATTGCTTCCCATTTTCCCAAAGTGTCATTATGGGGAGAGGCCAACATAATAAATTCTTCACTGGTTCAGGGATCTTTAGACAGAGAGATCATTACAGAATTAGAGCTTTGGGCTGTGAGCTCTTTTACAAGGACTTTTTGGTACAGGGACCTCTACAAGGACCTGTACTGAAGGCTAGTTTCCCTAGGAAAGAAACTACTCAGAGATTAAATGGTTCTTAGTGGCTGCCAGCTTAATGAAAAGATGCTGATTGATAGACATCTGCCAAGAAAAGCTTGCAAGATAGAAGCCCAGCTTTATGAACCTCCAAACACATTAAACCAATGAATGCAAAGCATGTCTGTGCTTCACAGTCAGAGAGGGCCTTTTACAAAGGGAACAGTGGGTAGAATATTAGTGCTTCGCATCACTGGTGCTGTCAGCCAAGATGATTAGCACTTTGATCGATATGCAATTATGACTGCACATTTCATCATGGGGATTTTCAGGCAGAAAAGGTGCTGGAAGATGGTTCTTTCTGTATGCATATAAAAATGGGAGACTCTTTTACTAAATATCTTGTATATTAGGGCTTTTCAAGCATCTCTAAAGTGATACCAACTGTTACCTAACTCACTCTGGTGTGAAATGCAAGCAATGTTCCCTAAAGATATAGGATACAGATAAAGTAAACTTTCTTATCTTGACTAACTCCTTATTGGTAACCCCCTGTATTTTCTTATTTTAAAATGTTCTTGCATCTGGCTTTATGGCAATTTCACAGACCTGGCAGAACTCTCTACCTGAAACTCATGGAGAGGATTTGTGGGGTGTTGGCCTTTGAGTCCTCTTGTAGTTTTTTCTCTGGAAATAGATCAGTCATGAGCAGCCTTATTCTCCAAGTCAGAAGTCATTTAAACATCCTTCTTGCTGCTTGCCAAAGGGTTTTGATTACTGCCTGCCAAAAGAGATTATTCCCTAGTGAGATGGCATTTGGTGTCACCACTCCCCAAAACCACCCTTTCACTGAGATGGAAAAAACATGCCTCTGCTCCTGAGAGCTCTGTGATTTGGCCTCATAAGAAGACTCATTGACAGTTGTCAGTTCATCCTGTGTAAAGGTTGATTGTTGTCCTCCATTTGTGAGCTTAGTGATAACAACTGCTAGGGGAAAGGGATTTTAGAAAAGGGATAAGTTAATTCTATCTATCCAGATAATTAAAAATGCCATAGTAATAATAATAAAAGAATAAAATTCATTCACTGTTTCCTTATAATTACCACTCAAATTGCAACTAAACAATTCTTGTTTTAAAATGATGTTTCTGCCCTGATACCAGCTCTATTCAGTTACTAGTTCAGGATCTTTCAGCAGTGGTGTTTTGGAATTGTTTAAAGGAAGGACAAGTAACAAGCACTAGAACAAGAGGAAACAGCCTCAAGTTGCAGCAGGGGAGGTTCAGGCTGGATGTGAGGAGGAATTTCTTTGCTGCAAGGGTTGTGAGACATTGGAAGGGGCTGCCCAGGGAGGTGCTGGAGTCCCTGTCCCTGGAGGAGTTTCAGATAACTTGAACTTGGACTTTATCTAGTGTGAGGATATCTTGTAGAAAAGCCAGATGAAAGAAAACATGATACATAACACTATGAAAGAGGACAAGATGCTTAAAGGGTACAATACCTACCTAATCTGTATGATTCAAGGACTATTTTCTGGGGATCCATTTGCAGAGACCAACAATTGCTCTGAGCATTTGTATGGCTGGTTCTCCTCTGGAGATCAGAATAGTGACATAGAATATTGTTATTTGATTGTAGCAGTGAGAATGCTAGTTCTTGGAGAGATAAAGGGCACTTGTGTCATATGAGGGGTCATGGAGTAATCTGCTGCTTCTGTTTTGCCTTTATATAAAACTGCCATGAGGAAGCTTGGGAAAAATACAAACTTCCATGGCACATAGAAGGCTCAAGAAAACGAATATTAAGCTCATAAAGAAAGTATAACACAGAGGTTTTCATTACCACCCAGGTTAAGTGAACCTGTCCTGCTTTTAGATAATGATGGAGGTCTTCAAGACCCACCTGGACATGTTCCTCTGATCTAGGTGGACCTGCTTCTGCAGGGGGGTTGGACTAGGTGATCTCTAAGGGTCCCTTCCAACCCCAACCATTCTGTGATTCTATGATTATATGTTCAGCACATAGCTATGATTTTTGATACATTCCTTCCATGCTAAAGCTTTATTTTGAAGTCTGCAGTAGAAGTATATTAAGGGATAATGCTTTCTCTTGTGCTAAATTCACATCATAACTTAGTCTGTTCTAGCTATCCCATGTAGGCATGAGGCATATAAAACTAGCAAGGTAAGGTGTTGGGTTCCTAATTTATCAGCTGATGCTTTGAAGTAGAAACTGTTTAATGAATATTAAATGGAATGCCTAAGGAGGAATGATGGATATTTTATTTTTATCAGTGCTTTGTCCAGTCTAGCTTCTGTTCTGTGAGAAAGGAAAGATAATAACAGCTAGAGCACGCTTATAGTGCTGATGAGAGTAGCTGTTTGTGGATGCTCCTGGCTGTGAGCATGCATGAAACAGCAAAACCTCAGTACATGAGTTTTATCAGCCTTCACAAACTTACTCTGCTTGCATGCTATAACATAGGTATTATGGACTACCCTGGGAAACTAAAAGGATCTCAGTTCATCAAAAATGATCTCTTTGCCCATTTATGCAAAGGCAGCTCAAAATGGAGTTGCTGTTTAGATTTCTTCTGGTAAGTCCTCTGGAAATGCCTCTGGAAATAAAATACACCTGAGATAAAAGAAGGGACTAATCCAATCTAAATAGTTGTTTAATGAGGAAAGACTTAGTACTTGTCTGACTGGGAAAGAGCTATATAACCTTCTCTGTGAGCACACAGCCCTACCATTCTATGATTTCTCTACAAGAATGGAGTTGGGTAAAAATTGACAGAGATGTTCAAAGAGGTTTGTTTGGGGTTTTTTTGTTTGTTTATAGTTTTGTTGAAATGAAGGAAACTAAGAAGATTCTTTTATGTAAAAGAGTAACATGTTAAATACAAACACCTAGTAGCAGAAGTTGTACCATTCCTGTGTTTCTGGCAATGGAGTGTCATTGCTGCTGGCCAGGCTGTGAAACAGACCGAGGGCAAAACTACCACAGCCTCTGATGAATCTTACAGGTAGCTCCCTTCCTTTTTTAAGCACCAAGATGAAATAGCTTGGAAGTGTTTGGTATCCAGCAGCTCTCAAAGCATTCCTACAACACCTGCTACTGCCTAAGCTTCCAAAAGTCTGTTCATAACTGTAGAAGGATTCACAGAAAGACATATGGAATAAGGAAAGGAAAAAAAGAATTTTAGCTTCAAAAACAGGGAAAAATTAATCCATCTCTGGGAAATAACATTACAAATGGCAGGAAGGCATAGCAATCATTCTCATGGATTCAGCAGCAGCTGGGGCTTTTGAAAAAACCGTGAAATCCTGGCTGCTTTCTTGTTGTGACTGAAATAGCTTTGTCTGAGGGTAGCAAATACATGACAGAAACAAAACTCCATCATTAATTTGAAGTCCCAGTTACATGAATCTAGTAGATTTTAATGAAACTGAATTGTAGGTCATTAGAATTTAATTGTGTTAATGTACCTTTTCATATAACATATGAATAACATATAATTGCACCCAGATAGCACTTGTATTTTAGAAGAAATACTATTAATGATGGTCAATTCTGTCCTTGACAGTTTTACAAATCCCCTTGATATTATGGTTCCATTTGTTTTATATGTTTGAGATTTATCCTCTGGCCTTTGAAGATGAAAGTGTTGGTGCTCCAACTGGAGGGAGCCTTTATGAATTTGCTGGTTCTAGCAGTATGGATGGTTGTGTAGTTATGAAACCAGAAATAATCATTATGATGATCAAATCTGAGCTCAGATATAATATATATCTTGAGGTTGTCCTTGAATTAATTGTACATGAACTTGAACACAATGTTTAGAAGAAAGTGGCCAGTCCAGTCTTAAAGCCCTTTATAAAATGTTGCACAGTGTCCTGTAATAGAAATACTCTTCTTCAAAAGAAGAAATTAACAATGACTGTATTTTATATGGCAAGGGGAAAATAACTGGTTTTTATAATCTTAATCACACCCAACTTGTCATGAATCAATGAGAGCCCCAGTTTAAGCTAGCATTCCCTCGCTCATCTAGACACTTCCATTTATTTCTCAGTGCTGCCAATACACCTGAAAAAATAGATAACCTACAGAACCAGAAAGGTACTGTTGCCAGTTGTGATGCTGGTCCACAGAACACATCCATCATCCTTGAGAAAGAAAATTAACTATTCTTGGTTTAAGATCTCACCAGTTTTATTCTTGTGAAGCAAAATTAAGATTTACCAAGATGATCAGGGGACTGGAGCATCTTTCATACAAGGAAAGGCTGCAGGACCTGGGGCTGTTTAGTCTGGAGAAGAGGAGACTGAGGGGGCATCTTATTAACATTTATAAATATCTAAAGGGTGGGTGTCAGGAGGTTGGGACATCCTTTTTTTTTTCTACAGTATCTAGCAACAGGACAAGGGGTGATGGGATGAAGCTGGAACATAAAAAGTTCGACTTAAACATAAGGAAAAACTCTTTCAGTGTTTCAGTGAGGGAGCCCTGGCCCAGGCTGCCCAGGGAGGGTGTGGAGGCTCCTTCCTTGGAGGTCTTCAAGACCCACCTGGACGTGTTCCTATGTGACCTGATCTAGGTGAAACTGCTTCTGCAGGGGGTTGGACTAGATCATAGAGTCATAGAATCATAGAATGGCAGGGGGTGGAAGGGACCTTTAGAGATCACCTAGTCCAAAGATACGTGAGTGTTTAATTTGGAAGAATCTGTATAGTTCTAGAAACTCCTTTTATTATTTCCCTTGTTTATTAGAATTGTTTGATTGGAAAATTTGCTGAGAGTATCCAGTAGACTAAAACACAGCCATGTAGGTTGTTTCAGCACTTATTTTTAAACACTATTTATCCTGCAGGCTTGACACAGGTGTTACAAGGGCTAACTTCCAGTAACAGCCTCTAGATATTATTGACCAGAGTATCTGCTCAATAACTTAGGCAAACATTATCACAACAATTGGCCCTAAATATTCCAGGAACACTTAAAATTATTAAAATGACCTAAACATCTCTATGTTGTTGATCAGGAGGTACAAAGCAGGAAGAAAATCTATGGCTAAGGAGAAAAGTGCAGGGCAGTTTTTCTTCAATTTCACATTTCTGCTGTTATTTGATGGTACATTTTACACACTCTTCAATAATAGAGGGTGATGATCAGCCAGGGTAAATTATATAAACCCACAAAGCTGCCTGTGTAAAGACCTCAGTGTTTACAGTGTATAAATGATACTTTAAAATCATACTTTATGTAAATGGTATTTGCATACTGCGTTGGTGGCATATAGGTTGTGCTTGCAGAAACAACAAAGGACAGTGTGTGTTTCATTTCTGATTTTCTAAAAGCAAAATGACTCAAATAATACATGCTCTTCAAATATCCATTAAGTGTGGTCTTGTAAATGATTGTAGATGTCCTTATTTCTACATACAGGTAGAGATTCCTGCTGTTGTTGGCGTTACAGCTTACATGGGCTTGGCACTAAGGGGAGGCTGAAGAGCATGATACTTCTTTAGCACCCATGCCAAATGTTTCCCATGGAAACATTGTGAGAATTGTTCTGGGAGGTTCCAAAATACCAGCTACAGCACTTTATGGCAGCCTCAGCAGTTTTTATTTATCATCATTGTTAATAATGATGATTATTAACATCCTCCTGGAGGGTCTGGCTGTGGGTGTGCAGGTTTGTGAGGCAGACTTGTGTAAGCCATGGCCTCCCTTCACCTTGGAGCTGCACTGGAGATGGGACCTAAGCTGTAAGCCTTTTGATGTAGTTTTTGAGGGCTTCAGACTGCTCCCAGCAGCACCCTGCTGCAGCCCTACTCTGGGGTGAACTGGCTCCTCAGGTATGTATTATGATACCACTTCTCTTGTTCAGTTAAAATCAAACACATTTATGAGGGCTTTACCTTATGAAATGTATTCCTCCTTAAAATACAGTAAATAAACAAGTATTTGATACAGGACTACGGAGATCAAGCTTACAAGGTACAGCAATTTTCCTATCATAATAGGAAAATGCAAATAAGCAATATGTAAACTCCTCAAGGGCAACATTTAATTATGTTGCATACCAAACAGGACACTCTCTGCTACTGCATGATAGATGGCACAGCTGAACAAGCTCCTATTAGCTCTTATCTCTTCAGGAAATTTAGTACAATGATTGGCAAAAGCCATTGTGTTGCTGGAGGAGATTGAAGATTAAATCATCTTGGATTTGTAAATTAAGCAGCACAAGTCTTCGAAACAACAGCTCTGTATTATGGTGACTGAAAGGATGCATTTGCTTCCCAGTTATGACTTAACCAAATGGTGAACAGTAGGTTCTAAAATGAATGCATACATAAAGCAACCTGACAAACAGAAATCGGCCAGGGAGAGGAAATTGTGAGGAGAGCTTTTAGAACATTTAGTCAGTCTCAGGATTTAAGGAACAGATAAAAACCTGTCACATTTATTTTCCAGGAAATTATTTGCCATGGGGTTTATGAGTTCACAGGTAGTGCAAGGGAGGCACAAGGGGAAGAGTTCAGCCCAAAAGTATTCAGAGCTCAGATTTCCCAACAGCACTCCTGAGCCATGCTTAGGTATTGCAGAGGTTACAGTATCATAGAATCATGGAAGGGTAGGGATTGGAAGGGACCTTTAGAGATCATCCAGTCCAACCCCCCTGCAGAAGCAGGGTCACCTAGATCAGGTCACACAGGAACATGTCCAGGTGGGTCTTGAAGACCTCCAAGGAAGGAGCCTCCACAACCCCTCTGGGCAGCCTGGGCCAGGGCTCCCTCACCTGAAACACTGACAGAGTTTTTCCTTATGTTTAAGTGGAACTTTTTGTGTTCCAGCTTCATCCCATCACCCCTTGTCCTGTTGCTAGCTACTATAGAAAAAAGGGATGTCCCAACCTCCTGACACCCACCCTTTAGATATTTATAAATGTTAATAAGATCCCCCCTCAGTCTCCTCTTCTCCAGACTAAACAGCCACAGGTCCCGCAGCCTTTCCTCAAATGAAAGATGCTCCAGTGCCCTGATCATCTTGGTGGCCCTGTGCTGGCCTCTCTCCAGCACTTCCCTGTCCCTCTTGAGCTGAGGAGCCCAGAACTGGACACAGGACTCCAGATGAGTCCTCACTAGGGCAGAGGAGAGGGGGACCAGAACCTCCCTTGACCTGCTGCCCACAATCTTGATGCATCCCAGGCTGCCATTGGCCTTCCTGGTCACGAGGGCACATTGCTGGCTTTGGATCAAAGGTTTAGGGATTGCCTTTTTCCAATCATATTTTATAGGGACAATAAACTATTCATGTTCAAATGATCCAAAAGTAACAAATAGATTTATGGTTCTCTCACTAGACTCAAGCGAAAGTTCACTTGTGCATATTTTACTGCTTCTTTTGAACAGGTGGTAAGTACAGTGGGGATTCAGAGGTATCCAAAGACACGCTCTGTCTTGAAGGCTGTGTTCTGACAACATATACTTTCATCAAAGATCTGTTTAGTGAACTTTTCACTGTATTGGATTGTTCAAACAACACTGTTGCACGTCACCTCTGTCAGCTGCTTACAAAATAAGACCCTAATTTCCTAATTTCCTTATGGTTAGTTCATGTGATTAACCAGACACATGATTTTTACATTTTCTTTCACAGGTTTTGTAAATTAATACAGAAAACTGCTCTGAAGAGATGCAGGCATAAGCTTAACACAAATCCTTCAGCTATCTGTATGATCACTGCTGCAGAAGGACTGCCAGAGGGTAGAAGAGGTCATTTGTTCACTGTGTTTCCTTCCTAGGCTACTTATTTTTCTTCTTATCTACAATAATATACCTTTAATATTATTTAATTAAACATCTAGGGTCTTGCTTTGTTTATATGCTTAGGGGTTTTTTTTGACCACTGCATCTTTCCCATTTGGTAATGAGAAGAAATTAGATTCTTCTGTGCCATTTGATTTATATGAGGATCTCTATGAGATTGGAACATTACAGGGGCTACGACAGAGGCACCAAGACCTATTCATTACATTGCCACACAGTTAAAAAGCAACTGCATACATATTCATTACTTTATATTTTTTCACATAAGAGGAAAAATTCAATCTGTCACCCTCACTACAGTTTACATTCTGGTTTATATTCTCTATTTTTAAGTGAATAGGGAAAGTAACATGCCAACAGTATAACACTGCATAGATTGAAATGAAGCTATGCTGCCTAAACTAATGCAGAAGCAGAATAGCATTGCTATTCCCTCATCCCTCAAGTGATTAACTCTGACATGGTAACATCAGCTAAATCCAAGGGCAAGATTTTCTGCAGGCTCCTCGGAGAACACAGTTTTTTATTTTCTGACATGTTCACAGGTCTGACAGGGTTGTCCCTTGAGTTTCCTGGTAGCTATGTTACTACAGAGACAAAGAGGATTTTATACAATGTTTAATACAGAGCTGGGAGAACTGCTGTGTGGCTGTGCTATATTTAGAGGAAGGGTTCACTTAAAATTAATACCTGCAACAGAAGTCCTGAAGCATTAGATGGCTTGAAGGCCTCCTAAGAATGGACTTTGCCTCAGCATAAATGCAGCTCTGATAATCCATACAGTCAGAAAATGATCACAGAAAAAACTACTCTCTATGTTACTGACAAAGGACTTCTAAAAACAAGCCAGTTGCTTCATTATAGTTCATTTAGTGAGATTTAGATGGGAGACTGGTACCAAAGGCCAAAATTACCTTCCTTCCTTAAAACTTTCCTTTGCACTTGGCAGAATTCAATAGGCCTTTGACTTTTTATTAAGTGAGCTTCAAAGTTCAGTCCTTGATTAAAAGCACCACCCAGTTCCTCTGCTTGATCAGGTGGTCTGAAACATTTTCCCTCCATGATGCCCATGATGTTTTTGATAAAATAACCACTTACTGAAGCAAGGACCAGTAAATGGCCTGGCTACCATGCTCCTTTGTGAATGTTTCTTCTTCTATCTGTTTATCCAAATGAATCTTGATTCTTTTCTGTACCATGACATAGCATGAAGAGGGAAGGTAGAAAGTGCCTTTCATTAATTTAAATGGTACGTAGCACATTACTAACGATGTCTTTCTAGAATGATGTAGGTTACAGGGCTCCCTCAGCAATGCTGGTTCTCCCACTTCCTTGGCAAACATTTAGTGGTCTAGTTTCTGAAAGGAAGAACAGTTTTCTCTCTAGCCTTGTCCTCAAACACAAGCAGTTATTGTAACTGGGGTTTTCAAGCAGGCTAATCCCTCTGCTATGTTTTAGGGATCCCTCTGAGATCTCACCTTCTGATGGATCCTTCTTGGACATTGACTCAATATAGATACTAAGCTATGTCATGGTTAATGCAGTCAGGTCACATAAAAAAGGGAAACTCTAGGCACTGGAGAGACTTGAGTTTAAAAAGTAGAACAAAGCATGTGTTTATTGATTTCAGACTAAGCAGCTGTCAACTGAATGGAGGAAGGGGAGAGGAGTTCAAGTTGCAGCTTTGAATTTGGTACTTACTTCTGCCATAAGAGCATCTGTCTTGTTTCTGGGTTTTATGCAAAAGCTCTGCCTCCATGACTGAGTTTCAGCAGCAAAAGCTCTGCAACAACAATTGCATTCACGTTCCATTCCCAGCATCTATCCAATGCTGGCAGAACCTGTCCTGCTTTTTAATGACTCTGACATAACCTCAGAAAACAACCAGAGGAAGCTTTGGGAACAGCATGATGTCAATTTCATAAAGTGAACTTTTCATATCCTCAATCAATATAGCTGGGTTGGCAAAAACTCTGAGGCATGGCCTCTCTCTATGCTCTTGATAAGCAAGATGATCGGAGCAGTGGCTCAGGACACAAAGCTGCAAGTATTGAATAGGCACAAGGAACAGCAGTAAGGTTTTTATAACCATTCTGAAGGAATATAAGATGAAGGGAAGAGCTGGCTATAGTGAGGAGTATATCTGGTCATGCCTAAGTGCTTAAAATAGAGTGTTGTCCTCTGAGTGCTACATTTAAGAGCCAAGTGAAAAAGGCAGGAATTGATGCTGTCATTCTGCCTCCAGGCAAACGGGACTTGAGAAATCAATGAAATTCAAATGGAAGAAAACTCCATTTCATGGTGTCAGCTACACGCACCAGAGTAGGGAGGGCAGAGAGAAAGACAGAAATCGAGCCTGACACTTTGAAAATGTATGTGGGACATGCAGGCAGCATGAGAGCTAAATGTTAGATGGCTGTGCAAGTGATGCCTGAGCAAGTCATTCCCAAACAGCAACCCATTAGCTGTCCCACCATCACAGACACATGCACACACAAGCATACACACACATGTTGCTGTTGAACATGAAAACAAATCACAGCAGGAAGCTGAAAACTACCCTAAATCCCGGAGGTGTTCAAGTACTGGTGCAAACAGTGAATTTCCATGACTGGAGCTACAACCCTGGCCAGCAGTTCTGCCATCTGCATTCTCTCGTGCTACAGTGGGAAAAGAAGATACTGCATCTCAGCAATGTGACTGAAAGAAATAAGAAGTGACATGCTCTAGAGAATGTATGAATGTATAGAGAAGGTCATCTGAGCACTCCTGCTTATCCTTCCTGAGAGCCTTGCCCTCAACAAAATTGGCTGACCCCATATTCAGAAGTGGTAAAAGGAATGTGCTCATATACAGCAGCACTAATCTGACTTTGAAGCAGAGTACAATGGGGTTTCAAATGCTATTGTAAGTATTAAAAAGAAAAGAAAAAAGAAATAACCCAGAAGCCATCTTAAAATATCTGGTGAATGCAACCCTTTGTGTTGCTTTATGCTTTTTGTATCACTTACTAATTGCCTGGGTTTAAAAAGAAGCTCCTCTGTATATATGCTTTAGTATTGTCATATTATAGTATTATACTCTTATAACTAGGAATCACATTGTGATGACAAATGCTTATTATTATGAGGAAGCTGTACATGTACCCTTAGCATCTAGGACAGGCTGGATATGCTGTTCACATGGATTCATTTGCCTTTTCCTGCATTTATTCTGTGTTTCTGCTGTACACAAGATTTTTTACAAAGTAAAAACTGATAGTAGAAATTGAGTACCCAGACATACTGGGTCTTATACCTCAGGTGCAAAAGTACAACATTTTAATTCAAATGTTCAGAATTACATTCAGACTGGCATTCTGGGATGCATCAAGAAGAGTGTGGGCAGCAGGTCAAGGGAGGTTCTGTTCCCACTCTCCTCTGCCCTGCTGAGGTCTCATCTGGAGTCCTGTGTCCAGTTCTGGGCTCCTCAGCTCAAGAGGGACAGGGAAGTGCTAGAGAGAGGCCAGCACAGGGCCACCAAGATGATCAGGGGACTGGAACATCTTTCATATGAGGAAAGGCTGCAGGAACTGGGGCTGTTTAGTCTGGAGAAGAGGAGACTGAGGGGAGATCTTATTAACATTTATAAATATCTAAAGGGTGGGTGTCAGGAGGTTGGGGCAGCACTTTTTTCTATTGTAGCTAGTAACAGGACAAGGGGTGATGGGATGAAGCTGGAACACAAAAAGTTCCACTTAAACATAAGAAAAAACTATGTCACTGTGAGGTGAGGGAGCCCTGGCCCAGGCTGCCCAGGGAGGGTGTGGAGGCTCCTTCCTTGGAGGTCTTCAAGACCCCTCTGGACACATTCCTGTGTGACTTGATCTAGGTGAACCTGCTTTTGCAGGGGAGTTGGACTAGATGATCTCTAAAGGTCCCTTCCAAGCCCTATAATTCTATGATTCTATGATTTGTCTCTCCTTAATTCTCAGTGAAAATTAATTGTCTGGCTGGAGAAATGAAGAATTCTTTGGCTAGAGAGAGTCTCTACACTATCCAAATGTAACCTCTATAGTCAGAAATAGGACACAGGACATCACTAGCCACTATCCTCAATGCCTGGATACACATGATTTGGTTTTAAGTGAAAAATAGCTTTGCTATGTCAATAGTTTGGAAATGAGAACAGCCTCCGAGGAAATACAAGAAAGGGTTTGGAAACCAAATGTTCAATTTAAATGTAAAGGCTCTTCCATCTGTATAAATGCTGGAATTACAACATCTACAATTATTGTTGTTGTTACTTCTTTCTTCTGTGTTTTGTGTTAGAAGGAGAAGCTGGCAGCATCAAATAAATAATATACAGTGGCAATCCTTGTCTGTTACTCCTGCTGGCTGTCAGAGAATAGCCTGCAGCCACCCTACTAAATGCTCCCACATCCACAACTGGGTCACATCCAATCTATCCTTTGGAAATAATCTGTAGGTTGTGGGGATGCTCAAACCTCACCCAAAAGTTGTTTGGGACATGGAAGAAGTAGGGACTGGGAGGTAGCAATTAGCATTGGCCAAAACTTTGTCAGGCCCAGCCTAAGACATTAACAACATGGGTCATCAAATTGCAGTGCTTATAAATACTTCCTAATATAGGTTATTTCACTTACACAGCTCCAAGGGTAATTTGGGAATGGGAGATTACACTTTCTCTCTGTAGAGAGAGTGCAGGGAAATAGATGCTTAGTGAAGTGCCTAAGAGGAGAAATTATGAATCCAAACTTGTCTATTTTGGGATTAGGGCAGCAGTTTGAGATATTACAGAGTATATGAGGGATGAGATTAAATACCTAAGAAATACCAGGCTGACATACTCAGACTGGTCCAAGTCCTTTCAGGCCCAGGCTCACCACACACGGGTTCAGTTCATGCCTGTGCTTTGTCAAATTCAGAAACGATCTTCAACCAGTGATTGGATTTGGCAGATGTTTTCTGAACACTCTGTCACATGCCCAATATGTCAACCCTGCTAGCATGTGGTGTTGTCTCTCTGAGACAAGTTTTGCAGCCCACGCAGAGCTTTGTGCCAAAGCAGCCAGCCTGCAGCCCTCTGACTGCGGCCACAGAGACACCTCAGGGGAGCCACAGGTAGGATGCTTTCCTCAGCAGTCTTATTCATTTATCTTACTAGACAAATGGATTAACTAACTCTGAAATACTAAAAGACTCCTTAGGTTGTTAACTTCATGGGTTTCTATGAGAACTGACATTGCTGAGTATCAATCTGGGTTTGCTCAGCACCTTGCAGTACTAAAGGATTGCTATAGGTGTGAACTGAATGCAAGCTAAGCAAGGTATGTGACATTATTAAACTTATTATTGTAGATATATCTTTTAAAAGTGATACAGAAGCAATTGCAATCCATTACAATACCTGAGAGAAAACTAGACTCCCAGTCTTGACATTCACATCTGCTAGAAAGATCAGATGTGGGAAGAACAAATCTGTATCTGCTGTTAAAGAAGTTATGAGCATCTTGTTAAAACCAGAGTAAGTGACCTTCAAATCCAAAATCAAAGAAAAAACACATATTATTAGAGGCTGCACATGTGACTGTGACATAAGGATTCCCATTAAAAGAAAAATCACATACAAAATTAGTGCTGGAGAGAGGCCAGCACAGGGCCACCAAGATCATCAGGGGAATGGAACATCTTTCATAGGAGGAAAGGCTGCAGGAACTGGGGCTGTTTAGTCTGGAGAAGAGGAGACTGAGGGGAGATCTTACTAGCCTTTATAAATATCTAAAGGGTGGGTGTCAGGAGGTTGGGACATCCCTCTTTTCTATAGTAGCTAGCAACAGGACAAGGGGTAATGGGATGAAGCTGGAACACAAAGTTCCACTTAAACATAAGGAAGAACTGTTTCACTGTTTCAGATGAGGGAGCCCTGGCACAGGCTGCCCAGAGGGGTTGTGTGGAGGCTCCTTCCTTGAAGGTCTTCAAGACCCGCCTGGATATGTTCTTATGTGAGTTGATCCAGGTGACCCTGCTTCTGCAGGGGATTTGGACTGGATGATCTCTAAAGGTCCCTTCCAATCCCTACCATTCTATGAAAAGTAGAAGAACTAAAGTTTCAGACAATGGCAATCACAAGAATCACCTATGGCTGTTTGGTTTTAGATACATTCACACTTGAACAACACTTTCTACATCAATCAACAGAGAAAGTTAAGTCATTATCATGAAAAGAAACCATTCCAAAGCCATAATACTAATACTACAAGGAATATTGGAAACTCTTAATTACCTAATATTATCATCAATGCTGGGAAAGAAGTGTAATAACAATACCACATAACATTTTGTGTTAGCTAAAGCTCTAGTTCAGAAGCCAAAGAATAGGCCTGTACTAGCTCATTTTGCATTTTAAATCAATCACTATTTTAATTAAAGGAGACAAAGAAATACAGAATCAAACAATTTCAGTTTGATTTTAGAAAACTACTGTTGCAGTTCAGCAAAAATGATGAGAAAGAATCCATTACTGAAATATTTTCCTCTTTCTACCCTTTTCTTGCAGTAGTGGATGTTGCTAGCTTGTGCCTTCATGTATTCATTCATTCCTCTAAGCTTGAACCACTGTTTGCTTAGCAGCAGGGATTGCTTAGACTTACCTGAGCTTAGACATGGCCCAGCTTTCTAGATAAATTCTGACAAAAGCTTGTAGTTTACACTGCTCCCCCCATACAGACAGGTAGCTGAGCTATATAGCTGAAAACATGGTAAAGATGGAACCACAGCAAGAGGGGCTATAGTTATATTAGTGAGACCTTAAAGTAAGAAAATAGGCCTGTTTTTCTTTCCCTTTTTTTTGGGTAATAATTTCAGGGGTTTTTTGGGTTTTTACCATGTTATAAGTAGCATGACACTGATCACATCCATCTAGCTAAACTCTCTTTTCACTCCCCTAGAGATGTAGCCTCACTCATCCTGACTATTGTGAGTGGTTTGGGACTTGTTACTCCCTGAAGTACACCTAGATATTGTCTATAAGGACATTGGGTGCCTTGGAACAAAACTGTGATGAGCAGTACGCCAAAACTTCAGCAGTGCAGATGATCACATGCTACTGCTTAAGCTGTGGATGGTATGGTTAATAGGACATTTATGGATCACATTGAATCACAAGTCCTTCATAATACATCTCATGATGAGACAGTTACAAATTAGCTTAGTACAAAGGTAATATAAGAGACTGAAGATGAGGATTGTGGTTTTCTATCTACTGCTACGTGATCTAGCCTTCAGTTTTGTAATTATCCAGTTCTGCAGGTTCTGTGTGTTTTTTTCCTGTGAAAAAAACCCATCCACAGTAAGGTCATCACACAACACAGACAGGTGCAGCTGAAGTGTGTACCCAAGCCTACAAGCTGTCAAGTACTCTGGTCCTTTAGCTGCAACATAGGTCTACTGACACTACAACAACTTCTGATGCAATAAATTCATGTTTCAAGCACAGAACTCAAACATCAAGGGCGGGGGGGGGGGGGGGGGGGGGGAAGACTTTAAATACAGAGGTTAGTTCTTGATGCATTTTTTCAAAGCCTTGAAATGTTTGTCTGTGGTCACTCAGATATTCCTGAAGCCCATGAATAAAATTAACACAGAAGCCCATGGATCTGCTTTTATGTCACATTTACATGACCACTTCCACTAAAATGAGACCAAATTTCCTTGCTTTAGCTCATTATCAACAGCAAAGCACAGAGATCTTCATATACCAATCTCTGCTCTGCAGGATATTCCATGTGCTTTCATGTTTTGCGCTCTGCTTAGAAACCAAAACTCACAGAAGATTCTCCCAGCAATTTCCCTTTACCTCTAACTTGACAGAAAGTGGTTTACACAGCAAGGTCTCACATTACTATGTTTTTATCCCTTTTACAAAGTAAAACTGAGTAGTTATTTATGTAGTCTGAAGCTTTATAAATGGTACAGTGATAGCTTGAAGAAGTTTCCTATGTATTAGATAATAATCACATTCAGGTTAATCTCTGAGGCCAAAAGCCTCACAGTTCATTACAGCAGGATAGGATTATTACTGGTAAATTATCTAGAAGCAATCTTCAGCTATTATTAGGATAAAATTTTAATTAAAGACTCACAAATTCAAATGACATATTAAAAGGTTTGCAAAAAACAAACCATAAGGGAAAAAAAAAGTGAAACTTAAACTCTGTTTCTTTGGCTTTTTTTCTTTTGTTCTTATTCTATTTTCTGCACATTTTCTGTATTTTTTTCCCTCTTTTTATTCTATTCACATTTATCTGCTCACATTCTTCAACTTCAGCTGAGCCCTTTTCTGGCCCAGGAAGACGCAATATACTTGAAATGGGATATTCATGTAACCTTTTCCCAAAGGTGTCTGCTTTCACAACTCACTGTGTAGTCTCAAATGCCAGGCTAAAGCCTGAGGCAGAAAGTGGGAAAATAGTTTTCCAAAAGTCATGCTGAAGACCTGTGCAAGAGTCAGGAACAGGGTACTTGACTCTGAATGATGGAGCTAATTCCTTTTGTACTATACCAAACAGCCTCTCCCAGCAAAATGATATCATAGCTACCTTGCTTGGTAGGAACCTTGATGTCAGGATGTTGAGGCATCACTTTTTTCCATTGAATCCAGTGACAGGACAAGGGGTAATGGAAAGAAGCTGGAATATAAGGAAAAACTCTGTCAGTGTTTCAGTGAGGGAGCCCTGGCCCAGGCTGCCCAGGGAGGATGTGGAGGCTCCTTCCTTGGAGGTCTAAAAGACCCACCTGGACATGTTCTTGTGCGACCTGATCTAGGTGACCCTGCTTCTGCAGGGGGGTTGGACTAGATGATCTCTAAAGGTCCCTTCCAACCCCTGCCATTCTGTGATTCTATGATACAGATGAGCAATTAGAAACTCCACATCATAGGTATGAGATCCTATGTACCATATATGTGCATTATGAAAACAAGGCACCATAGTGAAACACTATTCCTTACCCACTCCACTGGTCCCTCAAACAAACTACATTATCCAAGGAAAAACTGGCATAGGTGTGCAACACTATCTGTTCAGCACTTCTGTGTTTCATTGGCATGGACAATTGCATTCAATATCGTTGATGATGCACCTGAAAAAAATAACTAGAGTTTATTTCTGTTATACCTGTGTTTTGAATGTTTACTTGTCTTTTTGCTAATGTTCAAGTTTTAATCATGTGCAATGACAGGATCATTTGCAAGGTTCTGCTGAGCTCAATATGTATCCCTTTCTGCATTCTAAGAAAAATACGTTAACTGAGATCTTGTATCATTTTTCTTTGAGAAAAATCAGGATGTTTTGCAAGTTGAATTCCACTGACTTAGCTGCACAAATGTTTTTAATGGCCCAATTGTTGGCTGAACTACTAAATAGCTCCTGTAATTTATACCACAGATATTCTTGCTTATTTGGATGAAAATTTATAAACTAGTCATAGAATCATAGAATGGTAGGGTTGGAAGTCATGCTTTTTTATTATTTTTATATAAATTAATAGGGAAAAAAGAGGAATTTAAATGATTCATCAAGTACGTTTTTAACTGAGACAAAAATATATAATAATGTAATGGAATCTTGCAAAACATTATGTAAAATGCTCTAGGTACTGCATAATTTTGTCATAAACATTGCTGACATTACATATAAGCAGAGCAATTTAATGTGTTGATGGCTGAATAGAGTGCTGAGATTTGTACAGGCTACAGTTTGAGTTATTGCAGTCAACATCAGAATGGTGGTTATGAGCATTTCTTCTAAATCACACTTTGCATTGTTTTCCCTTCTACTTTCTATATCTTCCTGCCCTAAGGCATTGGTGGTACTGGTCCCATTTTATCTGAGGGCACTAAGAAACTGTTCTGGCAGAGGGTTTAAGAACACCTGGCTTCCAGCTTCCCTCTCAGGCCTTTCTCCTTTTGCATCATAGAATCACAGAATGTTAGGGGTTGGAAGGGACCTTTAGAGATCATCCAGTCCAAACCCCTGCAGAAGCAGGTTCACCTAGATCAGGTCACACAGGAACGTGTCCAGGTGGGTTTTGAAGACCTCCAAGGAAGGAGCCTCCACACCTTTCCTGGGCAGCCTGTGCCAGGGCTCCCTCACCCTCACAATATCCTCAGATAAGTGCAGAACTGCCATGCCCTGGGAGCTCTGGCGTTGCTGAATAAGTACAAGTTGCTTGGTGCTACCCAAGCCTGGCTGCTCCCCTACATGTTGGCCACCCTGTGCATTGCACAATAGCACAGCCTTTCACAAATGTGTTGCATTTGATGTTTCCAGGGCATACATTTGTTTTGTTGCCTTGCGTATGTGCTTCCAACAGGCAGCCAATCTATTGGTCAGATAATAGTTCACTGCTTCACGTGTGTACTATTAACATTGGTATTTGTATGAAGGCACATCTGCTCTGTGCATGTGCAGTAGACTTTAACCATATAGGACAGGACAAGTTGCAGTATGCAGTTCCCACCTTTGTGACAACAGGAGGTGATAAACCTATTAAAATTGCTGGAACAGAAAATTGCAGATTGAACTCTTTATCCTCAGGCACTGCAGTCCTAAAATACTATGATTGCTAACAATGATAAACAGCAATAAGTTGGCAGCAACAACTTCAATACTTTAGGTACAAAATGAGCTACAGCTCCAGACTAAGCTTCATCTGGACTCAGTAACAAAACCAACACAGCTTGTAAACCCATCAAAATTATTTAAACACATTTTAAACAGGAGAAATTAAACAGAAGCACTTGGCTATAATTAAGAGCTAAATAAAAGGTTGTAGGAGATACAAAGAATTAAATGAGTCTCTGTACCTATACAAAAAGTCTTTGTGAATACATATCTATGTGTGCAGAAGCTACTCTACATTTAGATCTTTAAATCATTCATTCAAAAGCTCAATGAGCAAAGTTACCACATAAACCCAATGATTTCTCAATGTATGTAAGAGACAGCAACACGCTAAGGACATTTAAAAATGCAGTCCCCAATGACCAAGTTACTCAGTTCATCATAACCTATGCTAGGAAGGAGGAAATGGAAAAGCCAAAAAAAAGAGGCTTGCTTTTTCATAGAGACTGCTTTTGCTCTTGTGCAATAGTTCTGACAGCAACAAGCAACCCCCATCCAGGCAATGGAAATAGTCACATGAAATCATGTTCCTTCCAAATTCTGTCAACTGCAAGCTTCTAAAGAGCTTTTCCCAGTTTTTCTCACACCTAGTCAAACCACAAAGTTCAGTTCTCTATTTTCTAATACTGTCTTGGTTTGTGATTGCTTCTCTCTATGGCAATAGCCTCAGATGAACTCTGCTCAATCTGAATTCCTGAGTGCATGCACTCAATATATTGCCCAACTGCTGCTATTTTTGCAAAGGGGACACTAGCTAGAGCACTTCTTACTCTACTTGCTGTTCTTTCATTTCTCTGCTGGTTCATGTCTCAACCTTATCCTACTCTTTTTAATCTGCTTCCTTAGATCCTCCCCATCCATACTCTGCAGAGTTTGCGAATTTCACTAGACAATTTCTTGCCCATAATGTATTTGACTGCTTTGCCACCTTTGTGAGCTAGTCCTGCTCAGGCATTAAATGCTGTTTGAGAATGTGGGAGAGACTCATATTCAGAACTTTGCTGGCAGGTTAACTGGCAGGTTAATATCTAACCACAACCCAGAACTAGACTTTGGTTTTAAGCCATTGGTCACTCAGGGTAATTTTTCATCCTACACTTGAAAGTGCATTTGTCTGCCAGTAAAGTGCTACAGTATAATCACTTACTTTATACATTACACCCACAGGACATAGTTTTGCAGCTATTTGGCTAAGTAATATGTTGCAGTCCAGTGCTGAGGTTACCTTCTATGTCTGCACACCAATCCTCAGTTTATACGTTGCTGAATGCCCCTTTTCCATCAAAGAAAAGTGAAGCTGTTACTCTGAGGCTTTATCAAAGATCTGCTATTCATTCCAGCAGCCTCTCCCTTTTGCTTCTCATTGAAGTAATCTTAGCTATTGGAAAATTTAGGACATCTTAAGTGTGGAGTAACTGTGGAGTTTGCAGGAGGCAGCAAGAGCAGGAGATACCACAGGGCAATGAGATAGGAATGGGAACTGCAGGAAGGATAGCTGTTGTAAGGCCTCTCCCCTGTGGACTATAGGAACAAGACATGAACCAGAAAAGTAAAAAGGGGAAGTTCTTCAGTCATCTTAAACATGAGATGTGGCTCTGAAAAAAGCAATTCCAAGACCACCTTTTCCTCACACAATCACCATGTGCAGTTTGCAGTACTCTTTGAGGCCCTATGGGTCCCTTATTTCTCACTGGCCTAGTGGAACTGCACTATTTCCTTGTCATCCCTCTCAGCAGCCCAGTTTGTGTAACTATAGTACCTGCTGAAAAAATAATCCTGCTAGTACCTTTTTTCCCTAGTTTAGGAAAAAAAAAGGAGTTGTATTGATTAGATAACCCTTAGTCTTGTGCAACTGCATCTAAAGCTGTGTTTAACTGCTCTAAATACAAAGCAGAAACATCAGGCACCTCCAGACAAAAGCTCTGTCTGAGATTTTTAGCCTACGAAGACAGCTCATGTTTTAGCAGCATCTAGAAAAGCATGTGACAATGTCAGGGTACCCATTGTGCTCAGCACACAAATCATCATAAGCAACAGCTTTTGCCTGGAAAAAAATACTTTTGACAACTGAATAATCAGACAGCTGGATCATAACAGATAAGGAATCTGACTTCTGTTTTACACATGGGGGACTGAGGCAATTGCCTGAAGCTAACAAGTTTCTGTAACACAGCTGGGAACTGAATCTTGTATCATGAGTCCCCTCCAAATTAAGAAAAAAACATTATGTAGTTATTTTTCTGCATCTGTGGTACAACAAAATATGCAACTGTAAAGATGGAGAGAGAGGGGGAAGGGCTTATGGGAAATATGAATTGCAGAACAACTCTATAATTTCATACATTTGCATTAGTAATGGAAAAATCCTTTCAGAACTAAGCTCAGAAGTTTAAATATCTTACACTACTGCACCTCTGGCTGCATTAGATTCACATTACATACTGACATTATACAACATCCTTGTCAATTCTGGCAGGCAGAGCAGAGCCCTGTCTTCTATTTCCCTCCATCAATTGCTTCTGCTCCCATCTGCTCTACTTATCACTCAAAATCAGCTGCTCTGCTCTCCTTGTTAACAGAGTTTTTCCCAGTTGCCTCTGGAGGAGTGCCTTCTCCCCACCTCAGCTGTTTTCCATGTGACAAACTTCATGTGGGTGTGCATTGCCTTCCAGAGTACGTGCCCTAAATACATTCAATTCTTCCTCCTCTTTCTTCTGTAAGTGAGCTACAAGTGGATGATTTAACAGGGCTGTTCAGCACAGGCTGTGTATCTTTCCTTCCAATACTCTAGCTAGTAAGAAGTTAGGGAAAAAACTGTCTGTTTTTGCCTTAGTCGAGTGTTGGAGCTTGCAGGTGGATGATGACATATGAGTTTTGTTCCGTTGATTTATACCTTTGATTTAAAAATATTGAATTTACTGTATGCTGACTCTTATCTGGATGTCATTTCCCTATTGAGGCTGCTGGCTCAGGTAAGGCAGATGTTATACTGTTGCTCTGTCATGTGGATCTGTGGAGGGACAGCTTTGAAATGGTTATTTTTGCTAGGTGGTCTGTCTTCATTTACATCTTCTCAGGGCTTTGTCTAGTATCAGTGACATCAGCAGGCAGTAAATGCATAAAAGCTGAGCATGCTGTCACTAGATGGAAGAAAGGCTTAAGCCCCAAGATTTTATGATTTCAGATCTTACTCTAGTTTAAAAACACCTGAACATTGCATCCGGCCAAGCCTTTGCTCACTAGAAAACACTGGCATTAAAAATATGTTTATGGAAGGAAAAGGAACATTTCTTCGATTTCTCTTTGTTCTGATTTAAACATACTTTTTATCTGTTTCTGCCATGCTTTCATGTACATAGCATGGTAAGTATTCCCATCATCCAAATACACGTGCCAGATTCTCCATTCTTTCAGAAGACTTTGGAAAATCTGTTTAAGGCCTAAACCAAAGCTCAGAAAATCACGACTAGGCCCTAATCTAATGCACTGGACATGCTACAGCTTAACATTTTCTGAAATCTCAACTAAAGGAGAGGTTGAGTGGGTAGGGTTAAGCACATAAATGCTGTGGCATATGACAGCCTTATTTTGTAGGTTTCAAGCATCAGGGTTTTGCAAGGAAAAAAAAAGAAACACAAATCCCTGTGTTCCAAATTCTCTGCTAGTTCACTTCGCTGAGGTTTCTTAACTAAAGGCTGAATTCTAGCAGAGGAAAATGGCTTTTACAATCACACTAAGTAGGAATATTTTGCAAGCCTAGGTCTAAGTTGCCTGTTTTGGGGTGTTTTTTTAAATGGAATTCAACTAATCTTAAAAGTTAAAATTCTTATTGATTTTTTGATCTATACAGAAAAGTACTTTAGATTCCAAATTACTAAAAGAGATCTAAGCACCTGTGAATATGGACAATATGAACAGCATTGGAATAAAGCACATTTCTTCAGTATAGCCATTGTTTATGTGATTACCAAATAGATTTGGTTCTACCATATTTAGTACCATATTACTGCAATGGAAATTTGTCTTAAGTATTACATTTTCAGAGAGATAAAAGTATGAATTGAGCTGTGGGAAATGATGGATGCCTCTCTCATTTCTTCCTCAACTCCCATCATATATATTCAAGCTGCACCTATGGGGTGTGGAATCTCTCTTTCCTTGCTGATATAAAGAAAGAAAAAAAGCCCAAATACAGATCACTATAATGAGAAACAAGCACTTAGAACAACACATTTGAGGCTGAGAAGAATCAACTGAGTACATAAAACTAAGAACACAGATGTTCTCTACATGAATCAGTCTCAAATGGAAAAGGAGAAAATAAGAACAAAACCAAAGAAGGAATTACTACAGGAATTATTTTTGGGAAAAAAATCCAAAACACTTTAAAGATAAGTTGTAGTAAAAGTTAACAAAATCATTTTCTAAATCCTTAATCAGCATGTGGTTCTGTCACAGGTTAACTATGCAAATACCTCTTCCCAAGTCTCAGAAATTGTCAGGTTAATATTGAGTGATCTTTCTTTTAGAGGTTATTGAAGGAAACAGTTACAAGCAATCTCTTTTCCTTTGTGACACCTGAAAAAAATTCCCATTTGTCAGTATTTTGCCTAATAATAGCTAATTTATGTGTGTTTTACATGCCAGCCACAGTGTTGCCACTCATGTAACTAGCCAACTTTTCATTTGTGTCCTAGTTTCAGATCTTTATAGGAAAATGATTTCCAAATCTAAGACTAAGTTGATGAAGTTGATAGCCTATTGATTCGTTTTTGTAGGCTTGATTCAAAAAGCCTTTGGATTGATAAGAAATATGGTTGAAAACGGATCACAGTTAGAAAGAATTTACTACTTAATGTCATGTGAGTAGTCTCACATTGGTCCTGTAAAGCTGTGTTCCAGTGAAGACCTATTGTATTTCCACTCCCACTGAATTAACTTAATCCACTCTCTCATCAGTTGAAGATGATTTAAGCACTATGTTTTATTTTACACTAAAATGTCCTAAAATGATTCCACAGTCACTTACCATGCTTTGTCAGAAGTGCTAACTAGCAGTCAGCAATCCAAACAATCATCATAACCAAAGAATTTATTCTTTTCAAGGACTGGCATCAGTAAAAGTCTAATTTGCAGAACTGCACAAATGCTGCAAAAAGACTTTGAGACTTAACTTTATAAGGAAATAAAATTGCAGATTAAATTCAATGTATAAACATAAACAGGTATATAAAGGGAAAACAATCATTAACTAGTACAAAGTTCCCCACTCCTAATGAGAAGAGACATTTTGGGGTTTATAAAGCAAATTACATTCTAACTTTATCAAATTACAGTCTCTGTACTGGATCCCTGGAAGTCTTATGATTAATGCTCTGGTTGTACCCTTCTTTACCTCTCTATCAAAGGCCACCAGCACCATACTCTCTTTGTTAAGCTTCAAAACTCGCTGCAATCAAAGTGATTATGTTTAACATCAGACTGAAGAAGCTAGAAAGGGGCTGGCTGAATTTTCCTCCAATGTGTGGGGGTCTATTTCCAGCCCCTCTGGGGCTTACTTTCATGGTAGACAAGTAGCCACACCACAACCCTTCAACATCTTAAGCTGTGATTCAGCATAACATGCGTGATACTCCTATGACATTCCATAGTTTCAAGACAACAACATTCAACCTCACTCAAAGAAAAATATTAACTGGCTGCCATCAAATCATAGTTTTTTTGCGTCCTTTTCTCTTTTCTACTTTTAATTTGAATGTCCTCAATTTCAGAAACAGCTTAGGGTATTTTTTCTTTCCATACAGAAATCAATACATCTATCACAAAATACCTAAAGCAATATCTGAAATAGAACTAAGACTTGCTTCCATAAACACTTTCACTGGCCTTCAGACAACCAGCCCTTAAGAGACTTTTTGAGGCAAAAGTTGCACCTGTGCCAACCTGTTAACAACAGAAAAGTCTGATGAATGCTACATGACTTTACACATACTATATTTTGAATTTTTAAAACATCCTGCAGCAATGACTTTGACGGTTTAACTGTACTGAAGGAAAAGAAGACTTCATTTTCTTCATTTAAACAGGCTATCTGAAAATTTAATTAGATGCTCCTCTTTTGTTATAAAGAAGAGAGAATTGTTCTTTCCTTTTTCTTAGTGCTATTCAACAATTCCACTCCATCACCACATTCTGAAAGATTATTTTTCTCAAAGCTGAGTACTTTAAGGTGTTTTTTTCATGGTTCAAAACTCAATATATGATTGGGTTTTTTTGGTAATCCTTCCATGTATATTTTCATTATTTAATTATTTCTAAGAGGGAAAACCAGTATTCCAGACACGAGCATAATGCAAATTTGTACTATGATATAGTGATATTTTCAGTTTTTTCCTGATAAATTTTTTTTTTACTATCACTGAGCTTAATTTTTTAATAGAACTAGCCAAAAGGACAGGCAGATCTCTATTTTAAGCAGCAGACCACTATCATTAGCATAGGTTTGTACATATATTTACTGAAATGCACCTGTCAACATTGTTTTTCCAACTGCTACCTTATCACCCAATTTGTATGTATTATAGAATTAGGGTTTTAATTTACATTAACTTCAAAAGTTGTACATCATTAGCTAGCAACTATTTATTTTTAAACAATTGCTTTCTGAACAGCACAAGTGCCAATACACAATTCTTTGGGACTTACCCAGTACCTGCCTGCTTCTATGGAAGTTAAACATATTCTGTTTCCTTTCTTTTTCTGGCAACTAATCTGTCGAATTCTTCCCTCTGCTTACTTAATGATTTAGTATCTTTGTAGGTCAACTACCTTGCTGAAAGCTTTCTTGTCTTTGACTGTGTTATTGTGCTTTCAAAAATGTAATGGATTTGTTGTGCACGATTTTGCTTTGAAAAAACAATACTGACAGTGACCAATGTATCCATCTTAAATGTCTATTATTGCTATTTTTTTTTTAATCCAGTACGGATTTCAGATTTGTCTACATTTTCTAGCATGTCTCCTACAAGTCTTTTTAAAAGACTTTGATATCTTTGATGTTTGCATCAACAGAAATTGATGTTTGTCCAATTTATTTCAGGTGACTACCCTTACCTTAAAAATATTGTAGTTTAACAGATTAAAACTTTAATATTTGTGTCCCTTGAAAACTTCTGAATACTACTGAGACTGATTTATTGCTGTTCATTTTATCAATCCATTCAAAAAATCAGTTGTATAATATTTCAGTTTAGGATAATTCCTCAGGTTAATCACCAACAAATACTGAATCAAGCACAGAAGAATCTCTCATCTCTTCTGAAACAAATATAGATACAAATGATTCTAAACTTCTCTTCTACAGCCCTGTCTTCTTTCAAAAGCTCCTTTTATATCTCTGTCAGCTTTCTGTCTGCTTGTGATATAGAATCATAGAATGGTAAGGGTTAGAGATCATTTAATCCAACCCCCCTGCAGAAGCAGGTCAACCTAGATCATGCATGTTTTAAAAAGATGCATTAATATTGCCTCTAGTATACAGCTCTTCTTTTATGGTTTTGATTTTCTTTTGTCTTTATATGATGTCCTGCTTGCTATGGCTTGCTTTATTTTCCTCTGGAGGAATCACAGAATGGTAAGAGTTGGAAGGGACCTTTGCAGATCATCTAGTCCAACTCCCTGCCAAAGCAGGTCCACTTAGATCAAAAAGTTCATTACTCTTCTTATAGGTTTAGGAAGCTGTTCCTCTAATTTTGGTGGGGTAATTTTTAAGCCTGCCTTCATTAATGCCAGAACTGTGGCTCCTCACTGGTTTTATCATTTGAACAGAAAAGATACCTATCAAATGAAGCTTATTTTTAATACTTTCCTTCATTTCTATTTGTGCTTTCAGAATGTGTTTTCTAGAAGCAGAACCTTGGCTCACCTGGAACAGAAGATGTGTACTCACCAAAAGTCATGTATGAGGTAATAAAAGGACTGTTGAGCTTTTCACAGAGTAAATGGCTGGCTAATTTTTCCTCCCCCGGGAAAAAACCCTTAGTAATGTTACTAATAGGTCAATATTGTGTTCTGACATGATTAGCTTCTTACAGACAAGGTGTTTCTCTTTTAAAAACAAGTATTCATTGTTATTATTTTGATTAATGGCAATGACATTATGTAATAATGTATTGTTGAAATGTAATATATAAATGCATAGTTATCCAGCTTTAAAAGGCTACCTCAAGAAGTAGTAAATATTAGTTTGATAAGTTTTTTTTACTATATGAGAATTTTCCAAGAAGCTTCCATTAAAATCACAACTTGGCAGCCTAATCTTTCACTGTTATTCCAAAACCAACTAGAGTTCTGGGTTTTTTTTCATCTATTTGTTGAATCACACTGCAGTGTGAGAAATCAGTCTGATGAAATCATGCTGTGTTTCCATAGCAATGACTTCAAGTTATAAAACCAACTCAGAAGGCCAGGTCCTGCTCTCAGATGCATAAAGCTTATTTCAATGCATTAAAAAAGGACAAAAACCCAACAAACCACCTGTTACTGTGTTAGCTCTATGCAGAGCTAGCAACATACCGCTTCAAAGTTAAGAAATAGATTCTAATCTATTAAGAAATAGATTCTAACTAAATAAAAACGTGTCTTCTGAGTATTCCAAGTAGAGATGAGGTGCAATTTAAAATCAAAACTTATTTTCTAAGAGTGGTAAATGAGGTCTGAATGCTACAGCAGGCATCAACATTATCTAATAGATTCCTTCCACATGGATATTTAGTCAGTCAATATATACTTTTGGCTACATTACAAATCTAAGTTTAAAGCAGTTCTGTTTAATCATTATCAAAACTGTCTAACAATGAAAAGTTCAGTAAATTTGTAACTATACCTTTAGATAAAAGCAGTGCACTTGAATATTCTGATTACTTCTGACTAGCCACATGGCTGAACCACTACAATCAAGAAGCGAGCCACACTGGATCACTCCATCATCACTGACAGGCAGGGATGTGGGAAATGCATAAAACTGCACTAGATTTCCTCTGTCATACAAAGGCAGTTATATGTTTTCACATAGAAATGCAAAAAGAAATTATGTGCACATACATTTGCATCCATATATTGTACTATCAGAATTCATTTTAAAAAGTCTGTTTGTGAAGGTGCTAAGCAAGCTTTGAACAGCAGGGATAATGGAATAGGCAGAAAAGAATTCTCATCACTTTCAATAAGATCATCATGCTGTATGATAACAAATGTCTTCTTGACTCCAGCTTAATAGACTGTACCTTTCTATTTGTAAAATATTGAAACAATTAAGATAGGTGCAAGACGTTTTTACTCCAAATCTAACAGTAAAGTGAACAACAAAACACAGAATTAGGTTTTCTTACTTTAAATTATATTTAACTCTGCATATTCCATTATTTTCACAGGACTTTCTTTAGGTATGATTAAACTTAAGATTAAATATTGAAAGCTATAGGTGCTTTTTGCTGTATTGCTGTTTCATCTATCTGCCCAGCTGAACAAAACAAACATGAACATAGTTTTTCTTCCTTACCATTCACACAAAGAATTTATTAAACCTATATCACATATACTGTATAGAAGCTAATCACATTAGATAAGTAAAAAAGGCAATAAATACTGTTTTGTGGTTCTCTCTTTCTTTCTACTAAATTCACTTGAAGCCACATGAAATACTCTAGGAGACACTTCATTCACTAAACTGCAGAAGTACTTCACAGCCTCCTAGCAAAGTGTCAATTAGACACGTACATAACTTCAAATTTCAAGCACACCATGTGTCGATTACCTTTTGCATTTCCTGAGACAGGAAATTCTGAGGAAACCATTTGCATCATGGAAAAAAACCCATATTCAACTTCAGGAAGAATCATAGAATGGTAGGGGTTGGAAGGGACCTTTAGAGATCATCTAATGCAACCCCCCTGCAGAAGCAGGTTCACCTAGATCAGGTCACATAGGAACACGTCCAGGCGGGTCTTCAAGACCTCCAAGGAAGGAGCTTCCACACTGTCCCTGGGCAGCCTGGGCCAGGGCTCCCTCACCTCACAGTGAAATAGTTTTTTCTTATGTTTAAGTGGAACTTTTTGTGTTCCAGCTTCATCCCATCACCCCTTGTCCTGTTGGTAGCTACTATAGAAAAAAGGGATGTCCCAACCTCCTGACACCCACCCTTTAGATATTTATAAATGTTAATAAGATCCCCCCTCAGTCTCCTCTTCTCCAGACTAAACAGCCCCAGTTCCTGCAGCCTTTCCTCCTATGAAAGATGTTCCAGTCCCCTGATCATCTTGGTGGCCCTGTGCTGACCTCTCTCCAGCACTTCCCTGTCCCTCTTGAGCTGAGGAGCCCAGAACTGGACACAGGACTCCAGATGAGGCCTCACCAGGGCAGAGTAGAGGGGGAGCAGAACCTCCCTTGACCTGCTGCCCACACTCTTCTTGATGCATCCCAGGCTGCCATTGGCCTTCTTGGCCACGAGGGCACATTGCTGGCTCATGGTTAGTTTATTATCTATCAGGACTCCCAGGTCTCTCTCTGCAGAGCTGCCCTCCAGCAGTTCAACACCCAGCCTGTCCTGGTGCATGGGGTTGTTCTTTCCCAGGTGCAGGACTCTGCACTTGTCCTTGTTGAACCTCAGGAGGTTCCTCTCTGCCCAACTCTCCAGCTGGTCGAGATCCTGCTGAATAGCAGCACAGCCTCTGGGGAATCAGCCAGTAAAAAGCCAGGTAATAGTTACTTACAATGTGATACACAAAGGAAGTATGAAATGGTGGAATTTTTCAACATCTTCCAATACTTTTGATTCATGGACAGAAACACACAGTGCTATGTGTGTCAATTACCTTTAAGTGATTCCTCACCAGTGTAGTTTGCTGGGAGTAACCAGACATTTTCTCAGATAGCAAGTAGGCAAACTGTCAATCCTTACCTTCTAGAGATTTTAATACCCTAATAGCACAACATACCATCAGAATGCAACAAATACTTCTTTGACTGCATTGTAGTATTCAATGTAAACCTCTACTGCATGGTTAATTATTTATGCACTCATCCCTCTCAAGCTTCTGTATGAACTTAGAATCTATGATTCTATGAACTGGAAATTTCAGTTTTGCTTTCTCAAAATACAACCACACCTTGAGACTCAAAGATACCTCAAACACTATGCACGAGTGAACTCACTTAGCCTAATAAGTTGGAATATTTCAGAGCATTGTCTAAAAACATTGCAATACATCTGTTGTTCTTCAGTCTAATTAAATTCCACACCCACATTGCAACAGAAAATCAAAGATTCACATTCTAAATTAATTAAAAAAAACATTATCACACATTCCTTTAAACCACATTTTTGGGTATATATTTATTGTTCATAAAAGTATTTATACATAAGCAACTAGGTTTTTTGTAAACATTATGGGGAATTAAAAACATTGCTTAAAAGTAGCAGAAACCAGCCAGTAATTTTAATACAATGACGTAGTACTTTAAAAATAATGACCTCAGTTATATGCACATATATAATACATATAAATACACACACATACACACACACACACACTCTTGTTTTTATATATGTATGTAAGCAAATGCATCTCTGCCACAGCCAGGTAGGGTATCAGAATAAGTGTGGGGGTTTTTTAATTCATGTTTAATACATAGCAAAGATACACTATGCTTCCATCAAATAATTGTGGCTATACAATACCAAATTCACATTAGGCTTTTCTGCAGTGCCAATAATCTTGTAGATTCTCTTTACTGAATATTACAACTATGAAGTCTTAGAGATACAACCACTTTAGATGTTGATGCGACATTTAACACGCTAGTCAAATATAAAACACAAAAAGGAATGATATATTGACACTATCTTAAACAAGTAGAAAGATGAAGACCAATACCTGTAAAATACTTTAAGACTGAGACACAGATTTTCAGCTTACATTAAGTGGTAAATAATTTGTCTGCAAATACCTTATTTCCACTTTTTAGGTACACGAGATAAATGCCCTAAATTATAGTACGTCCTTGTCCATGTGCCCAGAGATACATTCTCCGACTAGCAACACAGCACTGAAAACTCCTCTGAAATGTTCTCAAGAGAACCCAAAAGACATGTGTAGAACATGTTAATTCAAACTACAAGGGGTGTACATACATCAAGTTTCATGATAAAAATGAGTTCACTAAGACCTTCTGCTTTAAGAACCTCTTAAGAGACAAATCATTGGCACCTTCAAAGAAAGGCACTAGACAAACACGATGAACATCAGTACAGGAACAACATTCACAACAATGTACAGCTTGCCACTGAAATATCAAAAGCATATGCACGTGTTCTTTCCCTCAAAATTCAGGACAAGTTTTTAGATCTGAGAAACATGCATTACTCTACAAGATTTAATATAAATTGTTATTCTAGATAAGATGTATTAAGCTTCAGTTCTGAGATACCTCACAGAACTTGATGACAGAAGCAGAAATGTACCTATAGATTTTCTTTTAAAAAGTCATTTTTTTACTACAAAGACTTGCTACTTTGTCTCAGAAACCATTTCCCCTGTGGGAATACTCAGTCAACAGTATGTCATCAATAACTTCAGGTACTTCTAAGTTTGCAGAGGTATAATAGCATGACATGATCTCTATTAAGACTTCCCATGGAGTTTCCTGCCTAATCTATATAAATGTAGTATATCACTCTAAGTACTATAACATACTATCATGAGTCAAATGAAATTAATCAGTGTAAAAATATAAAAGTAATCATTACTCTTTTTTTTCCAATGAGTCAAGAAATGAGGGATGTGAAGTCAAGGCGAGATAGAATCTATATGTTCCTTAAATACCACTTCAGATCTCAAACTGATATTAAATATTTTCCCTTCCACCCAACTTTGTTTGCACATTGAACTATCTTTTTCTACTATAATTGTAAAGCTTGAAGCAATCACCTTCTCAATACATTCACCTCTCCTCTCCCTCCCCCTGCAATTGTGCAGTTATAACAATCTTATAGCTTTGCAGTTGTACAAATCATCTCCCACACACCTATTTTTACTCAAATTTCCAAAATCTATCGTGACTGCAGCAACAGTCCATCAGCAAAACTCTCCATCCACTATAACGAGAAGTAGCACTACTATTTGTTCTAAGTACAGAGAAAGCATCAGGCAAGGCAGGTGGGGTAGGTCTAGTAGGTGCTATTTCATCAGCTCTCCTTAGGATCATAAAATGAAATTCTAGACTCTGAAACATTTTATCAGTATCATATTTATATTTTAGAATGTAAAAATACAAGTGCTCAGGGGCAATTAACTTCTAGGCACTGAATTCTCCTTCTTTTCTACTGAAATTCTGTAAATTCTTCTCAAGATCCCATTAGACACTAGTGTGTCACTGCCCATACCAGTCTGTGGCAAGAACTAAATGATACCTCTACAGTAATCATCGAAATCTTTCAAGAGTAATGAAGATCCATTGCACTGTTATCATAAACTGTATTTTAAGCAAGATAAGTCACCTCAGCTGCACAACAGAACAAACTTCAAATGTTTCTAAGAACAACAAAAGGAGCAACTCCTATAGGCACAGAGAAAACAGTCAAGAGGAGAAACTGAAGAACTCAAAACTGAGAGCATGGTTGACATGACTAGTAAAGTGCTCAAATAACTACAGTGAGAAAAGACTTGTGGATGACAATTTAAGTAAAGGAAAAGCACAAAAGTCCATCCAAAAGGTTTGATTTCAAAGATTTTTAAAATAATATATGCAATATTGGTCTGCAAAAGTTTAATCTTTCATTTAATCATATGGGCTCTTTGGGCTGGAAAAAGGTAAACATATAACAAATTATAAGACCAAATCATATATAGCTATTTAAGGGATTTCTATTAAAAATATATTAATCAATTTCCTTAACAAAATGAGTGGTTCATTCAGTGGTAAAAGCCTAGCAAGTGCTTCATATACCTCAGACACTATTTGTGACTGTAGACATAGTTATATCTACTTCAGTCTTCAAGACCCGCCTGGACATATTCCTGTGTCACCTGATCTAGGTGAACCTGCGTCTGCAGGGGGGTTGGACTAGATGATCTCTAAAGGTCCCTTCCAACCCCCACCATTCTGTGAATCTATGATCATAGACCCGAGGAACTTAAGCATAAGTAAACCAAAGTATGCAATAGTAAACATTTCTTTCAGAAGTACTTTGGAGCTTGCAAAAATGCAGTAGGGAAACACACACAAAAAAATTATGAAGTGATATAAAACCAGACTCCCAGAACTCTAGAGGCACTCTTCAAAGTGCCAAGTTACATATCTGTCACCCAAATTTTGCACTGTTTTCAAGCAGCTCAGGGTATTATATGATGCCACATTTCCTTAACAACTGTAGAGAAATGACAAGAGAATTAAACTTTAAATAACTGAAAGTCACATAAAGAAACCTTTTTCATATCAGAAAAAGGCTAGAAAATATTAGTAGTAACTGGTCTATGTTTATTTGGAATGATAGAGGTTTCTGCAAGAAAAAACACAGTGTTTTGGTTTGTGTTCCTTTTCAACCAGAAATTCTTACATTCAACTTAAAACTTCATGGACAGGTTACTGTGAGAATTTAATAAAGAGGGTAATTTCCATGGTTCTGGCTGAAATCACCAGAATTCTAGTGGTCACAACATTTATAGCATATGAACTAAAACACAGGATCAAAACCTTGTCCATAAACTAACAACAAAACAAGAACCTAAAAATCCCCACTTTGCTACAGACGAAACACTTGGTGCAAATAAATAAACACTGCAACTTCTACTATTCCCAAGTTTATGCCTTTTCTACAAAGTTGTATGGAAATCCTTCCCCAAAAAAGGACTGCTGTGTCACATTCATGTGACTTGATCTTTTCAAGCTTCATTAGGAAAAACAGTTAAAAAACTCATAACATTTGAAAGGTGAGATTCTTAAGTTAGAAAGTACTAATTTCCAACCACACCACAGAATTAAAGGTTATACCAGTAGGGAGCTTATGTGAACAAGATTTTAGTATCTACTATTCTGAATCTTGGAAAAACTAGATGAACTATATGAAAACCAGAAACAGCAAGGTTTCAAATTAAACTAAAGGGCAGTTGCTCTCAATGCTGCCAAATTAGACTGCTCCTAAACCAGAAACAAAAATAGCATTTCCTAGGGTTGTACTTATTGTAGAACTAGTACGACATTACCTTATGAAAACTATTAGCAGACAACATATAGCAATGGAAGTTTTAGTGTATTTTTTGCATGTTTAAGGGCTCTTCTCCCCTTGGAAAATATTTTACTACGTTACTAGTAACCCAGTAATCTGCAAAAGTCTGCACCATGTACTGAGCACAACAAATGAAAGCAAACTAAAAATCTTCCAGCAGTTCTTTGGAACTTTCAAATACTTTTGGGTTTTTTTAAACCACCACCACTGGTGTGGCATCACACATACCTCTTCAGTGTTTTTTACCACAAGCTAGTCAGATGCCAAGAACTCCCTGTGTGCGAACAGCAGACGCTACACACTACAGACATGCATCCTGCAAGCAGATATCGGGATAAGAATTTATGTTACAGCATCACTTGGATTAGAAACACAAGGAAGTTAAATATAACTATGTCAAATTTTTGTTCTACTTTGGTCATGTAGAAAGTTATCCCATGCAGATGTTCTGGAAGCTCAGCATGCAAGTTATGAGTTTAAAGAAAACCCAAACCGAACCGACAAACAAAACCACAGCGTTTTTCCTGAACATTCTGAACTATAATATCCAGTAAGAGAGAAATACTAACATTCTCTCATCATCTTCTTACTCTTCAAAATTCAAACTCAGTAGTAGTGCATATACATTCAAGAGATACAATAATTTGAACGTATATCTATAATAGAGACATTTAATAACAAGTTTTCCAGCTCTGAATTTTTTTCCTCAATGTATGCTATGCATTAGGAAACAACTGCTACAGCAACAGCTCACATAAGCCACTGTTCTTGTTCTTTTCTGTACTTCTCAGACCACTTCTGAGTAAGCTCTAGGTAAACATTTGGTTTATGGGGCTTATAATCAAGGTAAACCACTTGCCCAGTCCGTTTGGGGACAGCTTTTTCGATCTGAGTTCCCTCATGCCATTCGTTAAACGACGTAATGGAGATAATTTCTGGTCGCACCAAAAGGGCTGCACTGAAGGCAGTCTCATAGTACTTCCCATTGACACGATTCCGGGTGTTGTGGTTGTTCCATGGTCGGATACTGGTATCAATATACCCTGGTCCCACACTTGGAATGAACATTAAGTTGTTACTATCACAAAAGGCTTTTAGACTTGCCCAGTTATGATGAGATGAACCATAAGAGAAGCCGTTGGTGGCAAAGTAAGTGTACATTCCATCAAAGCCACTTCTGTGAATGTCATGCTTGTGTCTTTCTTCTACAAGAAGTGCAATGAATAATGCATCATAGGGAGTATTTCGAATAGTCTGGGATCCAGAAACAGTTAATAGATTTGCCCATATTTCAGGAATTGTGACGTAAGAATCATAAACATAAAACATAGGAAGCAATCTGCCTGTGCTGGTCTTATGCCTGTAAAAGGCTGGATGGCCTCCATATCTACAAAGCAAAGAAGAGTCGTTAACTCAAAATCAGCCACTTGGAAAACAATGTCTTACAATCTGAGATGAAGACTTTCCTTAAAGATTAATTCAAAAAGACAGTGCATGTGCTCCAAAACACAGCAATTCATACCCATTTTAAGTCCAGTAATCGCTCAGCATTAGATAATGAATCTGCAAAGAATTTCTGAAGCACGAGTTAGTAACTTAGTGTCAAACTGTGCTATAGGTATCAGTTATCTGGAAAAGGCAATTCTCTTGAAACAGTCTAAATTGCATTGATAAACAAAACAACTATTAGCAGAACTGAATCTGCCAAGCTGGACTGAAACTATTAGAAGCCAGCACATTAAAGCTGCTAATTCATACTGTAAAACATATGTTTAGTTTATATACCATGAAGCTAATACTTTAACGGCTTTAATCTGAAGTATCATGACTTGTGATAATAATGAATGTTGAAAGCAACTTACATTTGAGTATCTGTGTAAAATTCACACTTCAATATTCAAAAGGCAGACTAAATACAAAAAGGCACTAAAATATGAACAGAGTTTCCTATGGTTTCCTTCACTCAGTGTACACACTTTTACACATTCTTCCAAGTGTTAATACACAGAAATCCCTTAAAACAGCATGTAACAAACCCCAAAGGGGACCACTCTGAAAGCACTCACTTGTCGATGATGTATTTGACATTGTGGTACATACTGCGATCATCTCTGTCTTTGTAAGGTTCAATATGGAAAGTGACCTGAAAGATGAAAACAAAAGAGCAACACAAAAGTAAAACACTATTGAATACGTGGGCATCATGTATTATATGAAACAAGTATCAGTCACATTAAATATAGTTCCTTACAGAGCAAACATTTTCATTAGCCTGTTTTGAGAATAATCAATAACTAATTCAACTCCTGCACTGCTAAGACGAGAAGCCTCAGATCTGTGGAAGTTTGGTAATACAGTAGATATTTGTTTTTTTACATTAAAACACAGCAATGCTTTTGTTTCCCTAAGCCAAATAGTAAGGACTCTTCAGAAAAAACAACTACAGCAGAAAGTAAACCTGAGATAAAATATTATCTATCCCAATGTCAAAGAACTCATTAACCAATGAAACATTTTAATATTGAATTTCTAAATGACATATTACATTTTCTAGACATCATTCTCCAAGGAGAGTTTTCAGTGTCAAAAACAGACTTTAAGATATGGGATTTGAAAAGCTGAATTTAAAATTTACTGCTGGTGAATTTCAAGCTTGGAGCTTATGGAATTATTTAACCTATACCTGGTGAAGCCATTTCAGAATAAAAATGTTAGCAAATGTACAATTAAATGGGAGAGAATATTACATTTATCAAAGCAAATTGTTTTCCAGCAGCAGTTTTAGAGCAGAATGCATTCAATTCAACAACTCTATCACAGTAACAAATTTCCACTGTAGAAAAATATTCATCTTTATTAGGTGCAAAATACAGAAAAATACAGTGTTAGACTAAATCACTAGGACTGACAGGACACGTTGAAGAACACTATAATTTCATATTTACTATCCAAGTATCAAAACTAGGTAAATAAAAAAGGATCTATCTTTTAGCAGAGGTAATAGAGATGTATTTTGTACGTTGGTTTTGGTCTCACATTCCTAACATATAACTGTAACAACTTACTAGTGTAAGAATGTTTAAAAACATCTAAAATCATCACAGTGAAAGCAGCATTCCTTGAGTATCTAGACTTCATATCCTCCTCCCAGTAATTATTCCTATCAGGACCATACTATTACATGCATTTTCCTTGGTAGTTTATTTCATTTTGCCTTGGTTCCTTAGAGAGACTTGCATGTTAACAAGTTTTTTGGGGTGAGAGCAAGCTCCTTCACATGAGCTAAACATTTTGAGGAAGGATAATACATTTTTTTTCTTTTTCATCATTTACTACTACATATGTGCAACTTGTTTCACAAAATGCAATTCACACAGCATTTTTAAGTTTCAAAATGACTTCTGTAACTGACTTAACCTTCCTACTTTCCTCCTGCTCCTCAAAGAATCTGCCGTGGCTACCAGCAGAGACGAAACATATTCAGCCACTTAAGCAATTTAAAAGCTCAAATTTTTTACTTGGCAAGACTAAAAGGCAAGTGCTTGTTTTCTTTATCCCAAGGGAAAATACTGCTTTTGCTCTAAAAATAACAAAATCCATCAATGAGTCCATGTACTCTTTTAATTTATTTGATATTTCAATTACTTCAAGAAGCTGGTAATTTAGCCTCCGTATCCTGATGTGCCCTGGAGTAACCTAAAGTCACAGCAGCACCTCTCTGACCTCATTGTTCAAAACAAGTGTTCCTGATACTCCCTGGAATAAAGACATTAATTCAAACTAGAACTTATAAATCCCTCTTTATTACTCATAGATGTTTACTCCTGGCCTCTACGATAAGGCACTAGCAAAAATACATAGTAATGCAAAAAATGAGGTTAGTTTTCTTTCCTTAGTTTATAAATCACTTTATTCCATAACAGTTTGAAATATTCAATACTTTCCTCAACTCTCAAGACTGATTTGAAAACAACATTATTGTCTAATTTAAAAAAATATTTCCTTAAAATAATCTACAACACAACACCTGAGATTCTGTAAGCTTTTAGATTCTGTAAGCTTTTAAATTTGAACTAAAACAGCAAAAGGCAGATTATGACATATATTCTAGTTATAAGGCAATATTGCTTAGGTCTTACCAAAATTCAGTGTAATTCAGGAGTCAGAAACAGAAACCACCGTTACAGGAAAAGCCTTTCTACTCTACACCACAAAGCAAATGTAGTAAACTCAGAGAGATTTACTTTCCTAGGCAGTCCTATTCTATGCATCTTAAAAGTAGAACCATAGAATGGTAGGGGTTGGAAGGGACCTTTAGATATCATCTAGTCCAACTCCCCTGCTAAAGCAGGTCGTACTTTACCTTTAGATTATATTTGTGTGCATAATCCAAAATAACAGGCACCAAATCATCAGTTGGCTCTCCATTTTCATCTGCCATACCTGGTGGGTACCATGAAAGCGCTATTACACCTGAAACAACAAAACTGAAGTTTTAAGTCCTGTTGTTTGACATCTAACATGTACATTCTAACACTGCCATGATTATGTTTGATGTGAAATTTGCATAAATGATAATTTCAAATTTCTTTTTAACCAACTACAAAATCTCAGTATTCTCAGAATGGATTTTGACTTACTTTCTGAAAGGCAACAAAACAGTGGCAAGATCATCTGTCAAGGGAACAGATCTGTGCTCAGTGTCACAAGCCTAATACTTAGAGCCGTTCACTCTCACTTCTCAGCACAGCATCCTAATATCCAGGTTGTACCAAGAAGAAGAGAATGCTCCCAACTACAGTATTATAGCTATCACAGAATCTTAGTGGTTGGAAGGGACCTCGAAAATTCATTCAGTCCAACCTCCTTGCCAGAGCAGGACCACAGGAATTCGTCCAGGTGGGTTTGAATGTCTGCAGAGAAGGAGACTCTACAACCCATCTGGGCAGCCCCTTCCAGTGCTCCTGCACATTCACACTGAAGAAATTTTTCCTTTGGAACCTCTTATGTTCCAGCTTGCACCTCTTGCCCCTTGTCCTATCATTGGGCATCACTAAGAACAGCCTGGCTCCATCCTCCTGACACCTATCCAGGTATTTGTAAACATTAATGAGGTCCCTCCTCAGTCTCCTCTTCTCCAAGCTAAAGAGCCCCAGCTCCCTCAGCCTTTCATCAGAAGAGAGATGCTCCACTCCCTTCATCATCTTTGTTGGCCCTATACAGAGATTATCTAGATACACAGGGTTAGAGAAGACTCAAGAGATGAGGCATGTGATGAAAGAGACTGTTATTTTATAAAACTATATTCTCCACCATATTTCTGCATTGTACCTCTGGCTCCACTCCAAAACAATCATTTCATACTAGAGGCAGTGACTGTAATCCCACAACGTTCTTTCTTGGTACATGCAGTTACTATGGAGTAATCCACCCTTTCAGCTACCTGAAATTAGTTTTTAAATTTATTACCTTAAACACGCTTCAGTAATTCTGAATAATTTAAGGATGTTATTATTCCTGTCAAAAAAATATGACAACAAGTACAATGTCTCTACACTGTAAATTTTCTTGTTGCTCTCCATGAAAGAAAAAGAACATGTATCTTTTCAGAAAGGCTAAAGCCTTTCCTCCTAGAATAAAATGCTGTCATATAATTAAGCTAGATCTCTCAGGTGTATAGCTGGAAATAATATCAGGAAGAAAGTAAGACAGAAAGAAATACATGAAATAGTGACATAGGAATATTTTCCTGACATTATTATTATTTAAAACATATGGAAGAAAAAATCATTGTGATTCTTTTTATCCAGGTAAGGATTTAAGTTAGGTCACAGAGACAGGGAAGTATATACTCCATCTATTTTACTAACATTATAACATTTCTGACTAACAATTTCCAAACAAGTCTAAGATTATATAAAATCAAAAGTAGAAATCTGAGCTCACTACACATAGACATTACTTCAACTACCCTCAGCATATTCTCTTCACATTTTAACAAAAAGAGAATCACACATAATACACTATCACAAGAAACAGTTTGCTCATGGACAAGCAAGATGCAATATTTTTACTGTCTTTTATCACCCAATCTTTTATTTCTCACAAAAAGGGAAAAAAATCAAATGAGTAAGATGTAAAAGACAAGCAGAACAGCAGTAACAAACTCAAGTTACATTCACAGTATCCTGAACACAATGTCTGTCAAGATCCTTTGCTATACCTTTAAGAAACAGCAAGAAGTTCCATCAAGGAACCTAAATTCATGTTTGCTTTGCTCTTTCCCTGAGAAAGATCACTTAATATCTTCTTTCCTCTGGTTAAAATATAGAGTTATGCACCACCTCAGGAGTCTAAAACACTTATGGACCTGCTGCCCAAAACAATAGCAATAAGCACCTTTATAACCAAAGTCAAGTCATTCAAGGCAAATGAAGGACTTCAAACTGGACTACCAAAAGAATAGGCTGGTGCCAAAAAACAAAGTTTCATCAAGCAATCTAGAAGAATAAAATCTGTTGTATTTAATCTGTTAACACATAGGAAATTAATAAAGAAGGAAAGAATTGTAAAATACAAGAAGGATATACAGAAGCACTGCATGAAACTCAGGCTCCTCCTATCTCTTACATGCCTTTGATCATTACACAATACTGGCTTAAAGAACCACTTAGAATTTTCGCCTTTTGCCAGATCCTTGATAAAGCCTCTGAAAAGGCTAGAGGAAAAGTTATTTTTTGACAGAATGTAAACTGCAGTCATGGATTAGACATTGTCTAGGAGACTTAAAAGAAGAAATCATAAATAGACAACCTCACACTACACAGAGAATGAACAATTTATAATTCTTATTAAAAATGCAATATTTGAAGTAATAACCTGAGGAAAAAAGGTTTATGACTTATGTTGGTCAAATCTAGACTCTTTTAAGAGAACAAATTCAAGTGTACTTAAATCCCTAAGTCAGAATAACAGCATAAAACAACTACTTTTGACAAATACCAGCGTTACAAAGACTGTGTCACTTACAGGAAGCATCAACTATTGATTCATATTGTTGAACATTAAATGGAAAAGTAACTTTTGCTACTAAAACCAACTTATTTTGCAAAGCATTTTTCCTAGTATTTGGTGCCTTTTCCATCAGCCGTTCAGCTTTATTAGACATTTGTATTAAAAAGATGAGATCCTTCATAGATTTTTATAAAGCTAAAAGTGACCTCTCTGCTTTCATCACATTATCATGCATTATTTTGCTTTAAGTATGACTAAACAGGTGCTTACTGAGAACTAATATCTGAGATTTCTCTTCAACAGTTTACCCACTGTTGTTGGTGTTCCTCTTAATGGAGTTCTCATATTACTGAAAAGGGTGAGAAACTTCCTAAATTTGTATCAAACCTTGTACAAAATACAGGCTAGATAAAAACACCAGGAGCAAACAATAACCAAGAAGCAACATTATACAAGAAACATTGCTAATGGGAATATAACAATTACATCAAACCTGAAAGTGATTCAATTCAAGGTGATTAGCACTCTGAATAATACTATGAGCTCTGGTCATATTGCTTCAATTACATTTAGAGAAACTATTCAGACTTTAATGTTAGCCTCTTTGACTCCTTATTTTGAAGAACGTTAACATAAAAAAGACTGTAAAAGCCCAAGAACAATGAATGACACAAAAACATACTGAATAGTCTCATGTATATAGTCCATCTTATTTAGAGAGAGGGAACTTTGATTTGTATTGGAAAAAAGTATATTTTTGGACAAAGAAGTAAACTGGCATTAGCTACATTGAAATTATCACAGCTGAGTTCAGGAAGGGTTGCATTAGACATCTCCATAGTTAATGAGAACACCTATAAATACACTGCATAAAATGTAAATGGTTTAAAAGCCACAGTCCTAAATGCTCTTTGACATATGAATTAATACCTAATTGTTATTGTGCACAAAGAACTCAGGAAAAAAAAGTTTCTAGATAATTGTTCCTAGTTGAACAGGCTGTTCTATAACCATGTTACGATCTACTGAAACCTCTTTTTAAAACTGAATTATTCATCTCCAAAATTAAAATACAGAGGCAATATATTCTAGCTACGGCTTCTGTATTTTCTATGTATGTCACCGGTGCTTAAGTCATGAAACACATGTACCTGCAGGACTACAAATATAGCTCTTAAGTTTCTGTGCTGTTACACTCATCAGACACAGCTTTGAAGATGCAGGTTTCAGTTGTTAAAACTGAGAAATACCCAGACATTTATTAGCTTCAGACATTTCCAGAAATACACAGAAAAAATGGAAGAATGGGTCAGCTGTGTTCATTCACATATTTAAGGCTGGATAAATTAACAACATGCTGAAACATTAACATTCATTACCAGTTGAAGCTGAACGCATTTGTTTCATGTGAGCTTCTATGACAGAAGGGTCTTTGGAACTGTAAGATCCGAGTTCAGGATAAAAGTTGGCCCCAATGTCCTCAGGAGGGTTATGCCTTCCCTTTGGATAATTGTTCGCAATTTTGGGATCCCAATGTGGCAGCAATGGATGATTCCAGTGAATATATTTACCATCAAACTGTGGATTCCCAAACCAACTATAGTAGAATATGTGAAAATTATAATTAGGAGAAGACATCTCTTCTTCCAGCTTGTTTACAGGAGGCACAGATGCTTTCATGGTATTGACTGCGATGCTGTGCAAATTACTGACACGCGTTACAGTATCTCCTTGAATCCTGTTTACTGAGTTCTGTTTATTGTCTAAGAGCACCGTCCGTTGTTGAAGCTCAGGCAACAAACCAAGTCCAAAAGGATCCCCAAAGCCAGCTCTGTCGGGCCTCAGAGTCTTCAAAGCCATCATTATGGAGCAAATAAACAAAATGAAAAGCAACAAAATGATGCATGTTCTTCTGCGAAATCTTGCCATGATGTCATAGTTCAGAATCCAAACAGAAGGATTTTGGCCAGAACTGATCAAAAGACAAATAGTTAAAGGTCAGATTAATTTTATTACCTAATTCAGCAGCATGAAATGCTTTATAAAATTTCTACACAATAGAAACAAAATGAAGTCAAATCTGATGCATAATTAACAGGCCTTGGTGGGGAGAAGAACAAACCATTTCTGCGTTTGAGAACATGGGCCAGCCAGGCTCTGAGGTTTTACCACTAAGGACTCAAATATTTTATCAAACATCTCACTTTTGGACTTCATTGTTTTCCTAAACCAAACAAATCTCACAAAAAGGAAATTCTGGTTATGTTATTTCAGAACTATCGTGTTTTGACAAATCTGACAGAAACAGCACAGAAAATAGAAGAAAAATAGGAGAAGCCATGAAAGGAAAGTAATGAAGCAGAACAAGAGTGAAGGAAAAAATGGGATATGACAGAAATGCAGCCTCTGTTCAGAATACAGGTCTCTCTTACCAACTTTTCTACTGGCTTCAGACTGCTTTATGTTTAGTTAATAGATACATTAACTTAGTACTTTGACAAATTAAAGTTGAAACAATTCTTTGCAACTTTACAGATCCAACATTCAAGTTGTTTTTTGAATTATGTAAACAAAAACCAGCATAGCATTATGGATGTACCTCATCCAGATAGACAGCCTGTACATTTACTGCTGGCAGGCTTTTAGTAAAACCTCACAGTTGTGTGACATTTCATGTAGAATTTCAGGACTAAGTTCAAAACAAGACCAGTAGTACCCAGCAAGATTTTAGCTCTGAAAGTAAGGGGAAGAAAAATCACCATAAAAGAATGGCTGATTACTTAAAACTTTAATTCCTGTTCGCCATTAAATACAAGAGAGACAGAGAAAAGGAATAACAAAATTCAAGTTACCACAGAATTATGTGAAACAAGTTTATGTATAAAATCTGACAACACTAAAAAGGAAAATCATGGAATAAATTTCTCGTTCAAGAGCCATTAGACATAACATAGCTGGGGTTCTGTACTTCTGTCACCGACCTTCACATTTTAGAACCTTAATTTACTGAGACATACACAGGTTGTTTGAAAATACTTAAATAGTAATCTCACCTCAGTTTCCTACCAATGTTCTTTACCACTCACTGCTGTGATAGGCCTAGGTAAGGAATGCTTTTTAATATTACAACCTGGACTGGATTAGTGGTATGACACCGTCAAAAAGGGAAGTTCTGCTGCTATTTCCAACCTTAATCCACTCATCCTGCTGCCTTCTGTTAGTTACAGATAAATCTGGTTTTCACATTAAGGTCACTCACACACTTTAGCAACAAAACACTGTTAACATCTCAAAATTAAACAACCTCTGTGCATTTTTACCCTTTTAAAGAGCTGACTCAGCTCAATGAATACCACAGCACTAGTCACAGAATGGCAGGGGTTGGAAGGGATCTCTACAGATCATCTAGTTCAACTCCTCGTGAAAGCAGGTCCACCTAAATTGGGTCATACAGAAACGTGTCCAGGTGGGTTTGAAAACCTCCTGAGAAGGAACCTCCACACCCTCCCAGGGCTCCCTCACCTCAACAGGAAAGAAGTTTAAGTGGAACTTTCTGTGTTCCAGCTTATGCCTGTGAGCCCCTTTCCTGTCACTGGGCACCATAGAAAAAAGACTGTCCGCATCGTCTTGACACCCACCCTTTAGGTGTTTATAAGTGTTGTTAAAAATGCCCTTCAGTCCCAGGTCTCACAGCCTTTCCTCATACGAGAGATGCCCCAGTCTCCTCATCATCTTTGCAGCCCTGCACTGGACTCTCTCTCGAAACTCTGTCTTTTCAACTGGGAAGCCCAGAACTGGACACAGGACTCCAGATGAGGCCTCAGCAGGGCAGAGGAGAGGGGGAGCAGAACCTTCCTTGACCTGCTGGCCACACTCTTCTTGATGCATCCCAGGCTGCCATTGGCCTTCTTGGCCACGAGGGCACATGGCTGGCTCATGGTTAGTTTACTATCAGCCAGCACTCCCAGGTCTCTCTCTGCAGAGCTGCTTTCCAGCAGGTCAACCCCAAGCCTGTCCTGGTGCATGGGGTTGTTCCTTCCCAGCTGCAGGACTCTGCACTTGTCCTTGTTGAACCTCGGGAGGTTCCTCTGTGCCCAACTCTGCAGCCGGTCGAGATCCCGCTGAATGGCAGCACAGACTCTGGGGAATCAGTCAGTCCTCCCAGTTTGGTGCCAGCAGGGAACTTGCTGAGGATACACTCTGTCCCCTCATCCAGGTGGTTGAAGACTGGCCCCAGAACCCATCCCTGTGGAACTCCACTGGCCACAGGTCTCCAACTCGATTCTGTGCCACTGATCACCACCCTCTGGGCTCTGTCATTCAGCCAGCTCTCCGTCCACCTCACTGTCCACTCATCCAAACCTGAGCTTTCTGATGAGGATGTTGTGGGAGACAGTGTCAAAAGCCTTGCTGAAGTCAAGGTAGATGACATCTGCTGCTCCCCACCTACCCAGCCAGTCATGCCATTATAGAAGGCTACTAGGTTGGTCAAGCAGGACTAATGACAACAAAAGAGTTAATAGCACAGATAGGAAAAGAGGTCTTTGCTCATTTTACCCAACTGGACTGTGAATTCATACATTTGGCCACTGTCAGGGAAAATTATTTTATACCATAAATGCTCATAGAATCTCATTTAATACTTAACAGATTTCACATCATTTTACAACCACTTACAGGGTTCTTATTCTATAGCTCACTATCCATTCCAAGGTCTTAGAATTTCATCAGAGATTATTTGGAGTCCAGAACGCTTTTATTCCAATAAGAAAAGAGCTTTAAATACATTCAAACTACTTCTACTGTTTTTCCTGATATTTCCAGTCTCCTTTGCTCTCCTTGTGCGTTTAACTCAATGTTTGCATTAGACAAACTGAAGTTTTCTAAAGGGTCAGGAATTTTATTTTTTTTTAAGGAAACAATATTATTCACCTGGCTAATTAATGTATTCAGTTTAACTTATCCCAGATGCTGATCTTCATCAGACAACATAGAGGACTGGCAATGACTAATTACTTCTGCAATTGTTCTTTCATCTCATCTTTTCTGTTAAAAAAGAATTCATGAGTGTAATGTCTATAATTAGAATGTTCGTAAGGTCTTTCATTTGGGCTTTCCTACTCAATACAGAAGAAACTATTCCTTTTTATTCTTTGACACATCTGATACTAAATCCATTCTTTATTGCATCAAGATTTCACTATCATAAAGTACTTTTTCAAAATTATCAGGTATTGTTCTTACTGCTCCGTGTTCTTCTTTCAACAAGTACTTTTTCAATAGAATATTAATCATGAAAGTATACAGCATAGTTATTAAAAACTGGCTGGCACCAGGATAGACCCTGGTCTACCACAACATATTACAAACTTCTGGTGTGCTTATACAGAGAATCAGCATCATAGTGCAAGACATTATTGTTTACAAATATGTAAAGGGCAGGTGTCAGAAGCATGGAGCCAAGGTGTTATCCGTGATGGCCAAGGATAGGACAAGGAACAATGGGATACAAGCTGGAAAGTAAAAGGTTTCGAAGAAATGCAAGGAAGAATTTCTTCCCTGTTGAGGTGAGGGAGCACTGGAAAGGGGCTGCCCAGATGGGCTGTGGAGTCTCCTTCTCTGCAGACATTCCAAACACACCTGGACAAGTTCCTTTGTGACCTGCTCTAGGTGGTCCTGCTCTGGCAGGGGGGATGATCTTTTGAGGTCCCTTCCAGCCCTTGAGATTCTATGTTGTAGAACAAGTAAGTGATACCTACAATAAACGCTTGTGTTTTGGGGAGATGTCAGTGTCAATGATGATGACATAATTCAGCAGCAGCATAGACACCTATACTGTAAAAGCTGCATTGAAGAGCTACAGGTTGACAATACTTGCATTATGTCACTTCATCTTGTTCAGAGCTACTCTTTAGAGTCAGTGACAGACAAATTCTGCTCATCAATACCACAGCAGAACAGTAACACTGGGGAAACAGACTCAGTGAATATATGCCACGTGAAACAGCTTCCTGAAGTTATGTCTGTCCTTGGAATTTCAAAAACCTTAGAACACATTTCTGATTCAACAGCCATTAGAGACAGAGTAGCTGTGATTTTCTGTTGCTGTCACGTACATGCAAATTTTAGAATCTGACTTCAATTTACTAAGGTACATAGGTCATTCCTAACAGACTTGGAAGCACCCTGCCTTGAATTGTGTGTTTATTTGGATCTAACAGCAATTCCCTTTCTCAGTAGGAAGAAGTCAGCCTAAGTAACTTCAGTTATATGCAGATTAAAATCTCAAATGCAGTCAGTTGCTCTGACTCATGTGAAGACTTGTTAACTAGAAGCAGCTTTTGGATTCTAATCCCAAGTTTTCTGGCCTAATTTGGTGTACCAGCCAAAAATGTAAGTACTTCAAGCTCTTTCTCTTGCCCAGTGAATTCATTTTAAAAGAAGAAAACCATCTGTAACAGGTCAGAAAGAAGAATGAGTTAGTTTAGATCACCACTTTCTACCTATGGGCAAATAAAAGGTACAGTGTAGAGCAATGCTTTACCAGAACAGTCAGGCATCTTCAGTTCACTGTGGTTCAAAGACTTAGAATCATAGAATCATTTTGACTGGAAGAGACCTGTAAGATCGAGTCCCAGCGCTATCAACCACTAGATCATTTCCCTCAGTGCAATATCCACCCGTCTCTGAAACCCCTCCAGGGACAGTGACTCCAGCATCTCTCTGGGCAGCCCCTGCCAATGCCTCACAACCATTGCAGCAAAGAAATTCCTCCTCACAACCACCGTGAACCTCCCCTGCTGCAACTTGAGGCTGTTTCCTCTTGTCCTATTGCTTGCTCCTAGGGAGAACAGATCCACCCCTGCCTGGCTACAGCTTCCTTTCAGGTAGGTGTAGAGAGTGAGAAGGTCTCCCCTGAGCCTTCTTTTCTCCAGGCTCAACAGCCCCAGATCCCTCAGCCCTTCCTCATAGGAGATGTGCTCCAAATCCTTTCCTAGCTTGGTGGCCTGCCTCTGAATCCTCTTCAGCACCTCAGTGTCCTTCTTGTACAGAGGGGCCCAGAACAGTACACAGGATTTGAGGTGCAGCCTCACCAAAGCTGAGTCCAGGGGAATGATCACCTCCCTGCCCCTGCTGACAACACCGTTCCTGATCCAGGCCAGGTTGCCCTTGGCTTTCTTGGCCACCTGGGCACATTGCTGGCTCGTGTTCAGCTGCTGCCAACCAACACTGCCAGGTCCTTCTGTGCCTGGCAGCTTTGCAGCCACTCCTCCCCACGCCTGTAGCACTGCTGGGGGTTGCTGTGGGCCAAGGCAGGACCTGGCAACTTGTCCTTATTGAAACTCATGGCACTGGCCTTGGCCCAGCCATCCAGCCTGTCTAGATCTCTCTATAAATCTTCCCTGCCCTCAAGCAGATCAACACTTCCACCCAGCTTGGTGGCATCTGCAAACTTACCAAGGCTGCACCCTATCTCCTCATCCAGATCATTAATAAAGATGTCAAACAGGAGTGGCCCCAGCACTGTGCCCTGGGGGACACCACTCCTGATGGGCCGCCAACTGGATTTAACTCCATTGACCATGGCTCATTAGTTTGACGTCTCTAGTCCTCACATTAAAAGGGAGAGTAAGCAAGCATCTGGTTACATTTATTTATTGTTATTTACATTTTCTACTTCACTAACAATTCAATTGCCTCTATCAGGTTCTCCAAGTCTTCCTTTAGAGAAATTTCTAGTTTGTCTTGTGTGTTGTATCACTGTCTTTGGATGCCTTTAAACATTTTTGTGCTGTTTCTTTTCTGTACTATTTCTCATCCACTGGAGATCACTTTCTGAGATCACTGGAACATATTCAAATTCAGTGTGACTTTCAACATGCATCCTGGACACAAAACTGCCCTTTCAAAACAAATGAGTTAAATTTGCTCCCTATTCCACCTCCAAAAATTTCTGCTTTTATTAATTCAGTACAGAGCTGATGCATGCAACGTGACTACAGAATTATTATAATCCCTAAATGTTAGTCCTCAGTGGTAAAAATCAGCACAAAGGTCACGACTGTGGAATTAAAATGGTTTTCTTCACTCTGTGAATTATACTATTTTTTTGTTTGGTTTTATTTTTTAATCACCTAGTCACTGGAAAAGTTCCTTGGCAGATTTTCCACTGAAAGTGTCTGAAGAAGTCAGGATTTTCAGTTAACTCTGTCAATGTACTATCCACTACCACTCATACACTTTTCCAAATCACGTAATGTCACCTTCAGGTTCAGACTGAAAGCATGGAAGTCAACTGATGTCATTTGAATTCTTCTTTTATGATTAAGATACTGTAACTTTCTTCATTACACAATAGAAGAATACAAAGCTTCACCATGAAAGGACAGAACCTGTATTCCCATAACATTCAGTCCTCCTCTCAAAAAGTGTCTTATACAGTTACCACAATCACAGAATTTTAAGGGTTGGAAGGGACCTCGAAAGATCATCCAGCCCAACATCCCTGCCAGAGCAGGACCACCTAGAGTAGGTCACACAGGAACTCATCCAGGTGGGTTTGGAATGTCTGCAGAGAAGGAGACTCCACAGCCCATCTGGGCAGCCCTTTCCAGTGCTCCCTCACCTCAACAGGGAAGAAATTCTTCCTTGCATTTCTCTGGAACCTCTTATTTTCCAGCTTGTACCCATTGTCCCTTGTCCTGTCATTGGCCATCACTGAGAACAGCCTGGCTCCATCCTGACACCTACCCTTTATGTATTTGTAAACATGAATGAGGTCACTCCTCAGTTTCCACCAAGCTAAAACAGCTCCAGCTCCCTCAGCCTTTCATCAGAAGGGAGATGCTCCACTCCATCATCTTTATGGCTCTGTGTTGAACTCTATCCAGCAGCTCCCTGTCCTTCTTGAACTGAGGGGCCCAGAACAGGATACAATATTCCAGATGTGGTCTCATGAGGGCAGAGTACAGGGAAAGGAGGTAGAGAGAAATGTGTTCATCGAGAAACACTACTTTTGTTCCCAAGTGATTGAGTTGTTGAGATTTAGTAAACCTAGAGATTTAGTTAAGCTCCCTGAGGGCTGGTAAGAGTTTGTATAAACCACAATTAGAGAGTGCATTCTGAGGAACAGAAATTAATAAGGAACAGAAGCTGACAATATCTTCCTTGTGAGAGCCTTGGGAGTGTTTCAGGTATTAGAAAAAAGGGGGAAATTTCTCAGAAAGTGTCTGCATAGGAAAAGGAATTTTATAAAGACTTTTTTACAAAGCCCTTGAAAATCATTAAAGATGGGGAAGACATTACATATGGCATTCAGACACTTTATATATGTGACTTACATGACACATCTATTTTTAAGTATTTCCAATAATATAAGGTTTCTTTTTGGTCCACTCAATTTAAAAAGAGATGTTTGAAATACGACAATTCTAATCTGGATAACTATATCACTCACAAGACAGGAAATACAGCAAAAGCTAAGCAGACTATTCTAAGAAAGACCACATCAAGAACAAAAAACAACCCTGTTACATTCCTTTTGTTCTACAAGTGGGAAAACAGTCTCTGGCATTACATTGTTTCATTTATATAGAAGAGTATTCGATTTCAACATGTCAGCGGTCTCCTGCTTTGAAATGGGACTGAAGCACACATCGAAGTTTGAGCAGTTGCAGACCTCGAAAAGAAAGTAACCTTCGGCCACCTTTCTCACAGGGAGCTAGCTGCCTACGAACCATCCTCCCGGGGCAGCTCACAGCACAGGCAGCTTGTAGAACAAGGTTGTTTGACAAGAGTGTAAAGTAAGTGTAAAGTGTAAACGAAGCCAGCTTGCTGCTTTGCTCCCATTCCCCAAGCGAGTCACCAAGAGCCGAGCATTCAGACCTGTAACACTAACAAGCCCAGCGCCGGAGCTCTCAGCCAAGCATCAGCCCTGGCAGAAGAGCCTTTGCCGCGGGCGACAAGCGCGGCGAAGGCCTCTCGCCGGAGAGAGGATCGAGAGGGTGCCCCAGCCCCTCAGATATCGGCGGCGAGCAGGGGCAGGCACCTTCCCCTCCTCTCCCGGCCTCTCCCAGTGCCCAGGAGCCCCAGAGCTACACCGCAGCGCCCAGCCCGGCCTGGCCCGGCCCTTCGCTGCCTCTTCCCCAGCCCCCGCAGCTGAAGCCAAAGCAGCATTCCCTGTGCCGCCGCCGTTACTCACCCTCCCGAAACAGGGGCGCTGGCCGGCAGCGAGCGGGAATGGGGCTGTGCTAGCGGAGCTGCCGACCGCGGCAGCAGCGGCCAGGGCGGCCGGTGCAGGAGGCTCCGGAGGCGGGCGCAGGGGCGCATGCGCCGGCTGGAGCGCATGCGCGGGGCCGGGACGGGCCGTGGCGGCCGCGTGTGGGCAGTGGGAGGCTGTTGGCTAGCAGCCCGCCTCTGCGAACTGCTTTGGTGTGTGGGTGTGAGGTGTTAGCGCCGGTTACTGCAGGCTTGTGGGGGAAAAGCCCTGCTCTCATCCTGCCTGCGGCCGCGTGCTCGCGGAGGTTTTTCCCCCTCTGAAGAAAAGACGTGGGGAGCTGTCTGTGAGGCCTCTTGGGGCTTTGAAATAACTTTTTTGTACTCAAAAGGTCTAAAGATTCTTCAGTTCTTGGCAATTATTTGCTGGGTTGTTGGTTGCTTTTTGAACTTGTTCAGTGATAACGGCCAAGTAAAGCCCATAGCTTATTCACAGAATAACAGAATCACACAATGGTAGGAGTTGGAAGGGGTTTTTTTTCTTTTAGTCCAATAAATTAATCCATCTTTTTTTTATCCATTTCAGTGTTTTGGGTAGAATCAGGAACAGAAACATAAAACCTATAAACCACTACCTTCCTAGTCAAGCCACAGTGGACCAAAGCAAACCTTCTCCTCAACACTACTAGGAGTCCAATCAAATTGGGAGTTCCAGTTTGATCTGCTGAGATGGACAGCTCAGATTTGCATTCACTAACTGAGATCTATATCTGAGTGGAAAAGCTTTTTGTTTTTTTCAACTTAATTTCATCATTTGTTTGTGTCAGTTAACAGACTCACAGGATCACAGAATGGTAGGGGTTGGAAGGAACCTCTAGAGATCATCTAGTCCAAACGCCCTGCTGAAGCAGGTCAGCCTTGATCAGGTGTCCTGGTGAGTTTGGCAAACCTCGAGAGAAGGAGACTCCACACTCTCCCTGTGCAGCCTGTGCCAGTGCTCCGTCACCCTTACAGGAAAGAAGTTTTTCCTTACATGTAAGTGGAACTTTTGGTGTTCAGGCTTATGTTCATTACTCCTGCACTGGACACTACAGAAAACAAGTGTTGCCCCGTCCTCTTGACATCCTTTAGGTACATGAAAGTGATGACGAGGTTCCACCCCCTCAGTCTCCTCTAGGCTAAACAGCCCCAGGTCTTGCAGCCTTTCCTCATAAGAGAGGTGTTCCAGTCTCCTGATCATCTTTGTAGTCCTCCACTGGACTCTCTCTAGAAGTTCTCTGTCCCTCTTGAACTGGAGAGACAGGAACTGTACTCAGTACTCTAGATGAGGCCTCACCAGGGCAGACTAGAAGGGGGGAGAACCTCCCTTGACCTGCTGCCCACACTCTTCTTAATACAGCCCCAAATGCCATTAGCCTTCTGGGCCAATTCTGTTCTTTACTCTTGCTTTTTTTCAGAATAGTGAAAGTGGGCTATAGATTGTTGTCACCATGATATTAGCAACTAATTCAATGAAAGAATATATACCCATTTTCTACTGTAACATCAGAAGTGTGTCAGGAGAAACATTTGTTGATGAGCACTTCAGCTTGACTTGGTACAAATTGTTGCATTAGGTGAACAGCCCAGTTTTCCCATAGAATGAAAACATTTCTTCCCTTTGCTGTATGAAAAGTGACTATAATGAGTTGGATTCCTGTGGTGTAGTTTGCCTGATATTTTTTTAGAGAATCTTTCTAAGCCTTGAGGGAAACAGAATACAAACAGTGACCAGAATTGTAGTTTCATTGAAATCAGTAGCAAAGCTCTCATTGATTTTGACAGAGGCAGTATTTCATCTTGTATGTGGATGAAAAGACTTGAAATGAGTGTCTCTGACTGTAAATAGAAACAAGATGAATGGGTAAATTCAACAGCTCCCATAGTTCTCTTTGAGATCTGAGAAAATTGACAGGCAGAATTGTTGGATGATGTTTTCTTTATGCTGTCTGAGTACTCTCGTTGGAAATAGGTTTGCAGTAATGCTTATTTCTAAATGTTATTTATTGTGTGTTTCTGAATAATTCCATTAACAGGAAATATCTTGTAAGTGATTCAGGAATATCATGGTTTAATAATAAATAGTTGGCACAAGTTAGACAAGATTGAAATGTTAAAACTTGACATCCATATTATTTCCTTATAGTCACACAAAACTTTTACTGCATTTTCTTTGTCTTCATTCTTGCTTTTTCATTTATTTATTCTTTCTTTTTTTCTTTCTTCTTTCCTTCTCCCTTTCAAAAGAAAAGTTAATATAAGGGTACTCTTTGCTTCTGCTTTATGGAGGTTGTAACTTTAATTTTCACTTTCTCTTAACCATGTGGAAGAACTCGTAACTAGAATTAGAAAAGCTTGTTTGAAAATAAGATAATCAGAAAGTTTAAGGGTGTAAAAGTAAACCTGAAACTTCATTTGGTCACATTCCAGTAAGAGTATGTGTTTACAGGATAAATATTTACTAGTGTTAGGAATTTTTTTTTTAAAAAAAAGAAACATTTAATCAGAGCAAAAAAAAAAAACCTAAATTTTTTTTTGCTCTATATAGTTCTACTATATCAGAACATTTTTTTCTAAACAGACTGAATCTACTGGCTAGGATTTAAAAAAACAGCAAACCAAAACTGTTACACAATTTCCTCCAAGCTTTTCTGCATAGTAAAGAAATTAAGTAATTCAGTTTAACCTTAGATGGAATAAAGAAGTTTAATATGACTGTGTTATTGTTGGTTAACTTTCTTTTTTAATGTCTTGTCTTGTATTTCTTTTTCTTTCTTGGTCTTACGTTTGCTTATTTTTCCATTTTAGATCCTGGTGTGTCTTTCCCTAGCTTGCCTTCAGTATGTATTCTTATCTTTCCTGCAGTCTCTGTTATTTTCTTCTACATTATATCCTGTATCTTCTCACTTGTTCTGTATTTATGACTATAATAATTGTAATAGACTGTTCTGGCTTCAAAGCAAACACAAAAGGAGGAATAATCGGTGCTTGTATCCTTTCCTTCTGTTCTAAATATTTCTAACTATTTCTAACACTAATTATAGAATCATAGAATTCTAGGAGTTGGAAGGGACCTTTAGAGATCATCTAGTCCACCCCCCCTGCAGAAGCAGGTTCACCTAGATCAGGTCACACAAGAACATGTCTAAGAGGGTTTTGAAAACCTCCAAGGAAGGAGCCTCCACACCCTCCCTGGGCAGCCTGGGCCAGGGCTCCCTCACCCTCACAATGGTTTTGTGAACCTAGAAATAGGGTTTTTTTATATTTCAGTGGAATTGTTTGTGTTCCAGCTTCATCCCATTACTCCTTGTCCTGTCACTAGGTATAACAGAAAAAAGGGATGCCCCAACCTCCTGACATCCACTATTTTGATACTTATTAATGAGATCCCCCCTCAGTTTCCTCTTCTCCAGACTAAACAGCCCCAGTTCCCTCAGTCTTTCCTCATAAGGGGATGCCGGTAAAGAAAATGGTACAGAAAGGATTTATGTATTTTTTTCAATATCCTCCCTAGAGTACTTCTCAATCTACAGATATATTTGATTTGGAGTCTCATCTCCTTCAGAAATTAGAAGCCTCGTTTGTGTTTTGTCTCAGATTAAATGAACTATGATGAGACAATGATAAGCATAGGTAGATTTGTACACTGCCTTTTTGTTTTGTTTTTTTTTCTTCTCTTTTCAGCAATTGCAGTGGAAGAAATCATTCTTGAAAAGGAGATGAATGTTTAGATGACAGGGTGATATATTCTTTAAAAATATCTGAGTTAGGTGCTATTGGCAAGAAAAGGAGCCAAAGCAAGGGAGAGTATAAAAAGATACAACACAGTTTGTGGGTACTCTTTAATAATGTATCCATTTGGATTCAAAGTGTTCCAATACCATTTAAGTATCTTTAGTTGGGTTAGTATTACTAGAGGGAATAAATTAGTTGAATAATATTTCCTCACACCCCTAAGAGTAATCAAGTATTTCAGTTGCTATTATTCATTAATGCATACAAGCTTTCAGAAGAAATAAGTACTCTCCTTATTGACATGCAAGACAGTTTACATATAAAATGCAAACACACATGCATAAAGTTCCCCTACTGTGTGTTCAAATGGGCTGTAGTCATGCAGCTTTAACAGGCTTCATTTTAGAGTGCCAGTAAAATTTCTTGAGACAGAGCAGTCCAGTGATTTTGGTTTGTGGTTAGGATAGCTCTGCAGGATGAAAAAATGTTCTTATCTTGTAAGGGACTCAGTGAAGACCAAGATTGCACAACCCCCTGCAGAGTTAAATAAACTACTACCAGAGCTCAAAACTCTGATGTTTAAAAGAACCAGGTGCTTAATTACTGCCTGTAGACATGAGTATTACCATTAGTATGGTGGGTGTCAGGAGGTTAGGACATCCCTTTTTTCTATAGTAGCTAGCAACAGGACAAGGGGTGATGGGATGAAGCTGGAACACAAAAACTTCCATTTAAATATAAGAAAAAACTATTTCACTGTTCAGATGAGGGAGCCCTGACACATGCTGCCCAGAGGGGTTGTGGATTCTCCTTCCTTGGAGGTCTTCAAGACCCGCCCGGACATGCTCCTATGCGACCTGATCTAGGTTGACCTGCTTCTGCAGAGGGGTTGGACTAGATCTCTAAAGGTCACTTCCAACCCCTACCATTCTATGATTCTATGATTAGTAGTATGACTTTGTATGTGTCTGTGTAATGTCCATGATGAACATGTACAAGTATCAAACAATTACTATGTTTGCAATTCCAACTTTTTACTAGCTTTTATTTTAGGCATAAATGCACGAATAAATTTCACACTGAGACATGAAACTGTCATATAAGGTTATGGCATTTTCATTTTAACCACTAGGTACCTGATTAATCTCTAGGTGAATAAACAGTAGCAAACAGAATTTTCTTTTTTTAAAGTGTTATGGAATAACTTAAATTATTTGTGTCATTTCCAAGTAAACAGCAACTTTAAATTTGTTGCCATGTGTTAAGCATAAATATTATCTCAATGTAAGTCAAAGGTATGTAGTGTCTTAAACCACCAGAAAGTATTCCATGACCTGATAACAGTGCTGCAGCTGGGATGGCAAAAGGCTACAAAGAAATGTATATTCTGCTTAATCAGGCTGCACTGTGAAAGCTACTGGCACTGAAGTAGTCACACAGGAATTGGAGGAAATATGTGGAATTAGACAGAATGAGAACTTCCAGTAGCAGAAGGATTACAAACCACAGATTTTCCTCATAGAGAAAACAAAAGAATATGCAATTGTGTTAAAAATATCCCTGCCTTCAATTCCAGTTAGTTTGAGCTTATAAACTAGAATGGGAAATGTTTTGCCATTTTTATTACAGTGTTGTTTTCTAAGCCAACATTATTTCCATCTGTACGTCTGTGTTGATGTAATTGAGATGCTTAAAACATTAGATGCATATTACTGGCATAGATTCTATATTGTTCTTTTAGCCATTCACTACACAAATTGCACTTGAGGAGCAATTTTACCTAAAAAAAGAGAAATCCCTTATTGTGGGGGGGTCTCATTTCGGAACATTGTTAGAATGTGGAGGAGCAGAGAAAGCTCATGGAGGCCAGGATACATTTAAGAAGTTGCAGCAGTTCACAAAAATATCTGTTTGTACTGTATAGGCAAGCATTAGTGCCTGGAAGATTGCCAAGTGAGTGTAGTAATTTCCATAATTATGCAGTTAAAACTGTCTTCATCATGAAGGCATCTGATTAATTTGAAGATCTTATTGTTTTATGTGATGAGAGAGGGATGAACTCCATGCAGTTAGTGTTGCACTTGAGATTGTAGACAAACTTGGCAGCTGATTTATCACAAGGAGAAAAGGAATTCTCACTGAGCTAGCAAATAAACCAATGCAGGGTTTATTTTTGTTACAATCATTAAATTTTTGACATTAGAATACTGATAGAGCATGATTCTCCATTGGTCAGTGCCTCTATAATAATGACAATAATAATTTATCTCCCGTAGCACCTAATTGGATGAAAGTCCTTCTCAGAAGACATGAAAAGAGATTCTACCTGTCCTTAGTGCTTAGAAACTTCTCAAGCATTATTGAATGTAGTGTTAGAAGTGAGAGGCAGTTGCAGACTATTAATGGCTTTATCTTGTCTTACTGTCATTTTAGTATTGCTATTACCAGTGTAATACCAGACTCTCAAGGGCTGGAAGGGACCTCCAAAGCTCATCCAGTGCAACTCCCCTGCCAGAGCAGGACCATCTAGAGTAGGTGACACAGGAACTTGTCCAGGTGGGTTGGAATGTGTGCAGAGAAGGAGACTCCACAGCCCATCTGAGCAGCCCCTTCCAGTGCTCCCTCACCTCAACAGGGAACAGGTTCTTCCTTGTGTTTCTTTGGAACTTCTGTTCCAGCTTGTACCCATTGCCCTTTGTCCTATCATTAATGGAATAAAACACGTTTTAGTTGTCTAGCTTCTTGTAGGATACACAAAACAAATTGGTCTGAATGTGGGCCTTTGTGGTACTGCAGATCAGCTCAGGAGAAGGCATATGTAGAATATTGGAAAATATAGGTAATTGCATGGATGAATGTGGAAGCTGGTAGCAAAATGCCAAATGAGAGCACAGATTTTGTCCATTTTTTTGTTCTACTGAAAGAAATGCAGTAGTCAGGTATGCAGCTATTTCTGGTTAACTCTCAGTGAGCAATGTGGCCAAGAGGTGATATGGCAGTTGTTGCTAACGTGGAAATATTTAGGTAACTTGATTTTTCCAAAAATAGAGTGTATTTCTTTGGAGAAGAATACTTTTCTCTATTATCTGTAATGAAACAACCTGTCTGTTCACTCTTAAAAGTTATTTTATGACTCATTTTCCACCAACTTCTTAAAAACCAACTTATGTGAGCCAGGAAGTTAAACAAAATAAGGTTCACAGCATAGATGATGACTGGAAAATCTTTTTGTAGTTACTGATTTTCTATTGTAAAGATAATTAGTCCTGCCTAACGATACAGTATTATGTTGCAGGCAATATGGAAATTGATTGACAACTCTGATGCAGACCTAAATTCCTTCCAGTAAGGGGATAAAACAAGCATGTCCTAGGGAATAAACGTATCTCTTGATTAAAAACCAATCACTACATTTCATATCTTTTGCAATTTTCATACAAATAAGTAGAAAATAAGGAGAAATTCTGCTTTCATTTTGCAAAGGTGAAAACCATTTTAAGAAACATTTGATCCACAGGAGCCAGCAGAGGGTCAGGTGTGTTATGAAAACATGACTGCAAAGATGATCAAATAAGCTCCTCAGCTGTAGGCACATTTCAGCTTCCACTCTTGGTTCAAGGGCATTGCTTTACATGAGCTTGTAGTGTGAGATCTGCAGAGGTGATTAATCTACTACCTTGAAGGTATGTTAGGAAGTAGAATGCTTGTTAAAAGGAGCCATGTGCTATGTTATTGTGCTATGTTTATGATTTTGTTCTTTTCCAGACATGTTTTAGTATATGCTTTAACAAACCCTCACAAACAAAACAAACTCATTTAACTAGCACAAAAATTCTTGAATCAAAGATAAATTACAATCTATCCTGAAAATGGGTATCATGCAAAACAGAAACAACAGGGCATAGAGATAAAAGGAGATGAAAGGACCAGTATGTTAGCACCGATACTGAGTTGATGTTTTCTGAAAGTTAATTTGGAGATTTTGATGGTCTTTTAGACTTCTGTTGTGTCAAAACACAGGATGTAAAGCCTGGAAACAATTGTATGCCTAAGCCTCATGTGAAACACAGAGCAGTAAAGGCAGCTGCTAGTTTACTATATTTGCTTTTCTTAGTGAGGTTTGAAGTGATCCATTCTCTGATTGATTCTAATAAAAAGGAAAATAGAAAAATATGTTTAAAAGATTGTCAATGAAACATGATGTATTTTATAATGATTCTTTAGAATCAGATGTTTAGGGCACATTCTCATCATCTTCTTCATGGTTGGTTAACAACATGCAGGGAACTAAGTTATGAAACTGCATTAGAAAATAGCTCAAAAAGACAGGCTTTCTGTTTCTCAACTTACAATGCATTATTTATCAGAGAAGCCTGATGGACTGTAAGCATTAAAATTTTAGGGAGTAGAAATTATCTTTTTCTTCTGTACATGAAAACTATGTAGAATAATGAGGGTTTAATCCTTGTTTATAACCTCTACAGGCTACTGAAATTAAAAGAATATGATCTACAGACATGTTTTTACTTCATTACTCCTGTTTTTAGCTTAAAGTAAAAAGTACTACTTCCAAGTCCCAAGTCATTCTGGTTTTAGAAAGTGTTTTAGATAGTATCTGTACTAACTTAAATTACCTCCACTGCAGCTCTTACAAAAATATCACCAAAAGATTTAAAAAAGAAATTATCACACAGCCTTGTGACCTCTTTTTATTCAGTGCTTTCAATCCTGAGACGTTGCTGTTTTACCAAGAAGCAGTAGGAATCTGGTGTGATGCCCTGAAACATTTTTGTGAGTAACATAAAAAAGAACTGCATGCTTAAGTTTGTAGGCATCCATATTCTGCACACATTGTCTTTCTTATGCTTTCTGCCTTCTGCATGGAACTCCAGAGCTTCAGTTCCCCTTTCCAGGGTGGTGGAGATATTTATGTAGTTCTGAAAATCTGTGTTCACTTTCTGGATATGCCCAAGGCACCTATGTATTGTGTCATGTTTCCTTCTGAACTCAAAGTCCACCAGGTGCCTTGAACACCTCAGCACTTCAGCTCCTGTCTGATGCTGCTGCATCTTGGGCATTGATTAAAAGTTCAAATTTCAGTGGGTCAATGAAAAATTCACATTCTGAGTCAAATATGAGTTAACCTAGAGTATCCTTTTCAGATCTCTTTCTATAAATGTATATATCCTGTCACAGTCCTTGGTAAATTACTTTGATGGTTGCTAAAAATTTGTGCTGTGTATTCTTTAGACATTATGGTACTTTATATCCTAGTCTGTTGCTTTGAAGATCCTCTTATTTTTCGAATTTCTGTTCTTATGGAGGCAGAGAGGCTAAGTCACTCTGTGTTCTTTCATTTCATAGGTTCAATTCTATTCATGCCTCTAGAAGAAGAAACCTTCACAAGGCTTTGATCATTCTTGTGAACCTTCCACAAATTTCTGTGTATGTCTAGAATGAACTCTAGGCATAAGAGCTGCATGCATCACAGCAACTTAAACCATTTCTTTTCCAGTGCCATTTCTTTCCAGGGAAAGGACTTATATCCTATATGGATAAAATTACTGGTATCTGTAATAACTGGAGTCATAAATAGGACTGAAAGAGGTTATGTAGTCCTTGGATGCACTTCCTGCATGAAGACATCCAGAGAAGGAGACTCCCGACCCCCCCCGGGCAGCCTGTGCCACTGCTCCATCAAATTTTAGCACACTGCTTTTTATTTTGTCACCAGACTACACAAAGAAGGATGAATTTTCTCCTTTATCAACTCCTCTTACATTCTTGAAGATTTGCCATATGTATTGTAGGTTGAGCTGTATACACCCATGCTCATTTTTATTTTTCCTCTTTTGGACTCTGCAATTATTCCATATCCTTCCTGAGCTGTAACCCTTCAAAATGCTGGCTTGTGTTTCGTTTGTCACCAACCAACACTCCCAGGTCTCTGTAGAGCTGCTCTCCAGCAGGTCAGTCCTCAGTCTGTCCTGGTTCATGGGGTTGTTCCTCCTGAGGTGCAGGACTTTGCGCTTGTCCTTGTTGAACCTCGTGAGATTCTACTCTGCCCAAAATGTTCTCTTAATTGGCTTCCCTTAATTTCCTGAGCTTGTAGAATTGGTATCTGAGTAGTTAGAAAGTATTTTCTCTCACTGCTGACTGGTGGCTTGATTACTTTTATTCATAACATCTTTGTTTTGTGCTAAAAGCATGCTTACCTTTCATTATTGTTTTTAATCCTTCTAGTTTACTGTAACTTTAATAGCTTTATAATATCATTAAAGTAAAGTTTTATTAGGCAGTAGAAGCTAGGAGGTGAGTTCTGTCTAGGAGATGAGTGCTGTTTTATTCAACAGCATGTGAGAAGGTTTTAATAATACAAGGAGCTATCACAAATGATTTCACTAATGTCTATCTAGTCTGGTATTCCAACTGTACTGGTAAGTACCCAAGATTCTGTAAGAAGAAATAAAATTCTTTGCTATCCAAATGAGGTCTAAGAGTATTTTTTCATAAACCCCAAATGTATGGCTTATGTAATTAAAAGCTTGAAATGACATTTTTATTTGAAATGAAGCTGCTATTTAAATCATAGACACTTCTTTGACACTGAAAGCTTGCTGGTACTCAGCTACATTGCCCAGGCACAGGAACCTAAAAGAGAAATAGAAATCCAGCTTCTTCTCAACAGCTTAAGCCTTTTACTTCTGAAATGTATCTCTGAAATGCCTCTGCAGTGTCTTTGGTGGCAGGACAGTATCTACAGGGGTTGCTCCTATGAGAAACTGATAGAAGACACAACCTCTACCTTTTGCCCAGAACAACTGGGCAGTCACCAGGGTCAGTGAAGAAGGAGGGGAGAAGGTGTGCCAGAATAGAGATTGCTCTGCAACCCACAGTGAGATGGCAGGCTGTCCCCCTGCAACTCATGGAGGTTCATGGTGGGGCAAATCCCCACCTGCAGCCCATGGAGGACTTCATAGCAGAGTACGTGGGTGTACCCAAAGAAGGCTGTGTCTCCATGGGAAGCCTGTGCTGGACCACTCTGTTCCTGAAGGACTGTACCTGGTAGAAAGGACTCACATTGGTGATACGTATCTCACCCTTATTTCCTTCAAGGAGGAGCATCTAAAGTGGCCTTCTTCATCATTAATTGTTATTGCAGCCATTAAAAAAATGTATTTTTAGTAAAGCACATTTATTTCCATAGAAATTTTGAGAGTCTGTGTTGTCTCGACTAGATGGCACGTAGTTATCTGATCTTCTCTCGTTATTTGTAGTGAACTCCTTCTGTGGTTGAATGTAACGATTCTCTGACTTGACTTAGGGCTAAGATTTTGCCTTCTTTCTGTGGTACTATTGTCTAAAAAATGCATGAGCCACCTCAGATGTTTTTCAAAAGCTTTTATATTCCGTAAATATTGTCATTATATTTCCCTTATTTCTATTCCCTTAAGAGTTCTCCTGCAATAGCTGTTACATCCCATTTATTTTTTTTTAAACAAAAGCAAGCTCCCACTCCATAGAAGTGATTGTTAAGGCAGAACAGATTTTTTGAGCAAGGACTCCAGCATCTTCTTTCCCAGTCTTGAAAACGTATGAAAGTTATCAAATTACAAAGGCCAGCACAGCTGGGCCACTTATTGCTTTCTTTAAATTAGAAAGTGCTACAGTTACTTAAGTATGGAAATTTCCTTCCTAACTCACATGACTGACAAATACAAGGAATATTTTTACTCCAAAGTGCCCCTTTTGTATGTTCATTGCAGTATTTTTTTTCCCAATCACTAGCATTCCAAGAGGGAGTCAAGCATATTTCTCTTTCCAGGGCCTGTTATTGACCTATGACATCTAAGTAGCTTCTAGTACAGGACAGCTATAGAAGACCAGCACTGCATTTGATTTTAAGTCTATAATTTCTCCAGTGCTCTGTGGAAAAAAAAAGTGGAATAGTAACAAACAGAAACTTCTTTCAACACAGGAGCAACTGTTAGGCCATGATCCTAATCAAATGCATTGGCAAGTCTTTGTGGAAGAACTGTAATGTGTTGCTTCAGTCTAAGGCAACCCATGTCCATTTCATTTGAGTCAGCTGTCTTTGGTTTAGATGTCCTGAAAGAGCTGATCCCCAGCAGTCCCTGCTGCAACAGAATATTACAGCCTTCTTCACATTGTGGATCAGAGCACACTCAACTTTCACCTTTCCATGTTAAAGGCAAAATCAGGCGTTTAGTACTCTTATTCTGCATCAGGGTCACATCTTATATCACTTCTGTCCATAATGCTGAGGACAATAACAGGCTTCTTTCCCACTTTAATAAGGAAAAAACTTGTCTTCACTCATTTCCCATAACAAGGGCTATGCTTCCTTATTCCACTCATGGCTTCAAATGTGACAATCCTCATTCAGAGAGTAGTCTCACAGAGGCCAATTGGTCTTGGAGGACTGGTATGTGGTGTGTATAAACACATGGAGAGATATCCAAAATAATCAAGAACAGGAATAGAAGTACAAAAAATTAAATTGTCAGTCTCTAAGAAGTAGAAAATACATACAACTAGACAGTTCAAATAATGTGCTTTCCATACTAACAAATACCTTCTCCAAAAATAGGGGAATTCAACTCTTCTGATCTTTTTGGATGTGTTTGGCATAGTCGTTTTATCTGACAGGATCTTAAATCACTTTTACTGTATATTAATCTACTTTAAAAAATTTCTAACAACCAGTACATGTATCATGTTGCCCTTTGCTGTCACGGTAATAAATAAGAGCAAAGTAAATCAACATTGTGGTTTTCTTTTTTGTAAAGTAGTATGGCAACTAGGTATAGTTTCATACAATAACCTTAGCACTGGGAAGTCTGCAACCCTTTTGTACAAATTACTAAGAAAGAGTAGTTTGTGTTTGTTTATATTCCTTTTGTGCATCTTTTCCTGCCCCTAATGATTAACAGATAGTATTTCAGGGTTCAATATCTGCCTTTTTTTTCCCCTCTGTGATTATTTACTTTAGAAAGGGAAAAAGGTTTACCTGGCTAAATGAAGTCTTGTCAAACTAGACAAAGATAACCTGACATGCTTCTGCCCCCTTCCCATCCTATTAGACTTTAAAAAGTGGGTTTACAAATAAATCTTTGCAGGCCACACAATACACTGCAGAACAAGTACTTTCCTTCTTTTACCAGTTCTCTGTGTTGCAATGAACTCTTGACAGTCTGCTTTCAAACCACTGGATAAGTTTGTTTTCTTTCTTTTGCTTAAGTGACTTGGCAATCACGGCTTTCTGTCAGCATTAATGGCATCACTTTTCTTTCAGTTATGTTACAGGTTGCCTATATTTTAGATATCTGTGCTGTTGGATAGTTTCAGATATCTCCTCTATCCTCTACTCTGGATATCCTCTACTGAGCAGAGTACCCTGTACTCTAGGATATCCTGTATCCCCTCTCTACTCTGCCCTGGTGAGGCTTCATCTGGAGTCCTGTGTCCAGTTCTGGGCTCCTCAGCTCAAGAGGGACAGGGAAGTGCTGGAGAGAGGCCAGTGCAGGGACACCAAGATCATCAGGGGACTGAACATCTTTCATACAAGGAAAGGCTGCAGGAACTGGGGCTGTTTAGGAGACTGAGGTGTGATCTTATTAACATTTATAAATATCTAAAGAGTGAGTGTCAGGAGATTGGGACATCCCTTTTTTCTATGGTATCTAGCAACAGGACAAGAGGTGATGGGATGAAGCTGGAACACAAAAAGTTCCATTGAAATATAAGAAAAAACTATTTCCCTGTGAGGGTGAGAGAGCCCTGGCACAGGCTGCCCAGGGAGAGTGTGGAGGCTCCTTCCTTGGAGGTCTTCAAGACCCACCTGGACATGTTCCTGTGTGACCTGATCTAGGTGACCCTGCTTCTGCAGGGGGGTTGGACTGGATGATCTCTAAAGGTCCCTTCCAACCCCTACCATTCTATGATTCTATGATCTCTGTTGCTTTTCTTTGAACTCCACATGGTGCTACCAAATGGATATCATCACAAGCAGCAAAACAAACAAGGTACCTTCCTTTTGTTTAGCAGCAACTTTTAAAATTAAATCTAATATATGCAGTGAAATGCAAATTGGAAATAAATAAATAAATGAATACAAGCATATTTATTTAGGAAGATCTCACTACTTTTTTTCGTATTGCCACCAGAGCAGATATTTGGAAAGTGCTCATTGTGCCCAGGTTTCTTAACCCTTCGGAACAGGAGATGAGGTTTGGTTCTGCTAGGTGGTAGAAAAGCTGCTGCAATGACGGATGGAAGTGGGTGGCTATTTGCAATGCCTGGCTGAAGCAGACTAGAGCAGACTTGGAGAAGAGTAAAGAAGTGGTAAAAAAGTGTGAATTCTCAGCTGAGATACTGTTGTTCTAAGGCAGAAAAATGGTGTTTATTGGGTAAATGAGCTTCAAATCTGGGAAATGCTGTTGCCATGTGATAATACTGCTTAGATGTCACCAGACAAATGGGCTTCTTGAAAGCATGTGACACAGAAGGCCAGCTAAAAAATGAGACAAACATAGAAAGAATTCTTTTAGGAAGATCAGTGGCTGAGAAGCAGCAGAAAAATATTTAATATGAAACAAGACTAAAATGGATGAGAAACTAAACAATGAATTCAGGGATGAAAGTCTATTAGGATTTCTGATGCAAGATAATATAGAAAAAGAAAAGAGCAGGAAAAGAGGAAAATGGGAACTGAATTTTTCTGTATTCAGTATCCTCAAAGAAGCATATCTTTAGTTAATAAGCGGGTATAACAGTTTTCAAACATTTTCTGTATTACCCTTGTTACAACTGGTTCACCTGTTGAATAGCTACCTAACCCATTACAAACTTCTCCAGATATATATGTAAACCCATGGTATGGCATAAAATTGTGGGGATAATAAAGAGAATAGTAAACATTTTATAAGTAAGGAATTTGCATGTTTTCTCAGTGTAGTACTTAGATTTCTCTAATGTGATATTCACTCTGACAGCTTGAAAGGTGAAAAGTACAGTAGAGTCTATAATTTCCTGCAAGATAAAACTGAGTATCTCTGTTGAAATGGTAACTGTAATTTGCTAAGAAATTCATTCAAGTCTACAATTACTGTTATTTCATAAGGTATTTCATGAGACAGAAATAAAGTCAAATAGTTCAATGAAGTCATAGACCCCTGAGAAGCTTCGATACCCAACAGCAGAGTATCTGTTTCATGGCAGAGTTTCATAACGATTTTCTAGGCCATTGACTTAAGTAAAGAAAGGCCTTACATTTTCATTTAGTCTCACATAATGGCTTTTGGTATAAAGTGGAAGCAAATAAAGTTTTTTATAACGATAACTTTTTTTTCCCCTTACTTTTTGAATCACACAGTGATTATGATATGTAATAAGAAGCTGATTCTATGTGTTTTACATAGGAGGCTAAACTGTATTTATCACTGTAATACCTAGCTCATCCAGTGTTACATTAAACTTGTGGACATTACTTCTCATGTGCTTCGTGATTCCATTCTTTTTCTCACAACAACAAATCCTATGGCAGGAGGCATATTTTGCATTGATATTGCAGCTATGCTACTGTTCAGTGCACATGCTGATTTGTACTAATTTGGAAGAAAATAAGGTCAGAAGAAAGTGCTTGTATTGCTGCCAAGTTTTGCAATGATTTTAACTGCTGGGGAAAACTATTTTTTGCAGATTGGAGTTGTGAGCTTTGTGAACAACACATATAGCCTTTGTGTGGAGAGACAGCAGACTGTTAATATCAGTCTTCCCTCCAGATCTTCAGAAGAGTTGGAAGAAACGTCATCTCCTCAAGGGTCAAGCCTGTGAAATCATTTGGTATTCTTTACTCTTTTTTTTTGTACTGAGCCAGACAAAAAAGTCTTTTTCAGCCCATCTTCTCCTTTTCTCAGTGAGCAGTTCATGAGCTGACCAAGCCTCTGCCAAGTCCTGTAGAACATCCTTCTTCCTTCCAGCAGTCAGCTCTGAACCACAGACTGTAGTCATACCTTTTTCACCATGAATTCATCTATTTACCTTTTGAACCTTCTCTTTTATGCCATTGACTTCTACAAGTTTGTATGGTAATGTGGTTCTACACTTCAGCTTCACGTTGGATGAAGAGTACATTCTTTCATTTTCTTTCTTTTTAAACCACTGCCTGATAATTCAAAGATATTTTTTAGTTCTTGAATTGGAGAAAATCGAAACTATCTATTCCTTTTGTATGCCATTCATGATTTTAGAATAATTTCTCTTATCTCTCACCAGATGTCTCTTATCCAATAGGAGAGTTATTATCAATTCAATTCTCCATGTAAAGAAGCTATTTTGTTTCTTAGATCGTCCTTGTCACCCAATTTTTATATTTTTATTATACCTTTCTGAGATGGAGAGATCAGGAACCCACACAGAATTTGTCATAGGTACTCATCATGAGTTTACAACATGGCATGATACTGGGTTTATGTTTTTCTCTCTGCTTTCTAACATGATAATTGACTTGCTGATTCCTCTCGAGCAATAAGTTAACTTTTTCACCAGGCTGCCTCTGCTACCTATTTCCTTAGCACTGAGTATCTACTTGCTCAGTTCAAGAAGGACAGGAAGCTGCTGGAGAGAGTTCAGCACAGGGCCACCAAGATGAAGGGAGTGGAGCATCTCCCTTCTGATGAAAGGCTGAGAGAGCTGGGGCTCTTCATCTTGGAGAAGAGGAGACTGAGGGGTGATCTCATTCATGTTTACAAATACATAAAAGGTGGGTGTCAGGAGGATGGAGCCAGGCTGTTCACAGTGATGGCCAATGATAGGACAAGGGGCAATGGGTACAAGCTGGAACAGAAGAGGTTCCAAAGAAATACAAGGAAAAACTTCCCTGTTGAGGTGAGGGAGCACTGGAAGGGGCTGCCCAGATGGGCCGTGGAGTCTCCTCTGCAGACATTCCAACCCATCTGGATGAGTTCTGTGTGACCTACTCTAGGTGGTCCTGCTCTGGCAGGGGGTTGGACTAGATGATCTCTTTCAAGGTCCTTTCCAACCCTTAAGATTCTGTGTTTCTGTGTGATTTTGGTTGTTTCTTTAATTATTTTTCCACTTTTTATTTCCTTTTGTTTTGTTATGCATTTACTGACATAGGCTTTCATCTGCTACGTTACTCCTTAGTCAGCTGTTATTGTAGGCAATTCTTTTTGGTCAGCTTTGCTTTTAATGATCTATTTCCCTTCCATTATGGAGCCAGCACGATTGCTTTCACCCTTTGCTTCCAATCTTGTAACTGGTTAGTAATCAATGAGAAGTCTTAATGCTTATCCATGGCATAGTTTCTTTAAAAGCCACTAACACTGAGCAAAACCTCAAGGTATGGTCTGCTGTTCTCTCATAATCAGTTTTGCAATGTCTTTTTCATTCTAAACTTGTTCTAGCTATTCATCTGCTGATAGATTTGAATATTTTGTCACCTTACCAAATTGTTCCTAAAAACCTTTTCTGATGTCTATTGTACCTTTCTTTTAACTTGTCAGAGCTTCTGCTGTGTTGTATCTCATATAATCATAACTATTTGACAAAAATGTCTAATTTATGAAGGAAACCATTTGACTTCTAATCCAATTTTTTGTTTAAACAAACTGCTAAAATCAAGTTGGTACACTTATCCCTTAAAGACTGTATCGATATTTTGATATTCATTTATTTCTAAATGAGAGTAGTAAAATTATCTCTATCCTACCCACGTTTTTCCCAAAATGCTTAGATTTTTTTTCTTGAAAACTCTTATGCATTCTACATATCCCAACTAAATCTTTCATTACTATTCTTGGACTTCATAGCATATTACTCATATCGTTACCATCATTGTTACCTGCTTGAGCAGGGGGGTGGGACTAGATGATCTATCAAGGTCCCTTCCAAGCCTTGCCATTCTGTGATTCTGTGAAATATTTTCCTTTTTCTATATTGTCATGGGTTTCAGTACATTTAGTTTATGTGTTTCTTGTTGATTTGGATGATTTATAGTTAATCAGATTTGATGAGTAGTTCCTTTTTTCTACTAGTTTGACCTGTCTATTATCTCTGTAAATTATATCCTGTCATCCCATTATCACCCCCTAGTAAACTTCTGAAAGGTATTACATAGGTGAATTAAAAATCACAATATCACAGGATCCCAGAATGGCAGGGGTTGGAAGGGACATTTAGATATCATCTAGTCCAACCCTCTTGCAAAGCAGGTCCACCTAGATCAAGTCACACAGGAATGTGTCTAGATGAGTTTGGAATAAATAATATAATCAATAATATATGTAGGCATCAGTCTGAATAAACTGACTTCTAAAATCTTTTATCACTACAGCCTAGACCTTTTCATTGATTGTATATTTTACTTGAGGAGTGGCTGAGACAAAGTAAAACTGTCAGATGTAAAAATAATTTCTATTTCTGGTTAAAATGGCCAAATTTAACATATCAATTGTAATTATTATATAAAACTGAAGTTAGTCCCTCAAACAGAAAATCACTCATGAAACCACAGAAGCTGAGGCCTGTATTAAAATAATTCTTCAAAGGGTCATGTATTAAGCAGTATTTGTCCCCTGTGTCTTACAAGACCCTGTACTATAGCTGTTATCTGTAACAGTAATATTTAACCTTTACATAACCTCTCACATCTTCAGAACATTGCAGAAAGACTAAGAATTTTTACTAGGTCTCTCTGAGGTAGATGCATGTTTTATTAAACATTTCTTTTGTTACATGATAACAAGATATTCTGATAATGCAAAACAATATCTGATAATTGTATAAGCTTGTTTCTTGTGCATTTGTTTAATATTTTAGCTATTAGAAGACTGTGGTGGTTTAGCCCTGGCTAGGTGCCAGATGTCCACCAAATCATTCTATCACTGCCCCTGTAAAACTGGAGAGGGGAGAGAGAAATAAGAGGTTTGTGAGTCGAGATAAGGACAAAGAGGTCACTCAGCAATTAGTGTCACAGGCAGAACAAACTCAACTTGGGGAGAAAAGGGTTTGATTTATTAATGAACAATCAGAACTGGGAGCTTAGAAATAAAACATACGTTAATCTGCTTTCTTTCTTTATGCTTTCACTAAGATATCAGACCTCCTGTAAAATAATCCTAACCATACCTTAAAACACCTCCTCCCCCTCTCTTCTCCAGGTCTCTCATGCCCTCCCTCCCCACAAAGGAGCAGAGGATGAGGGACAGAGCTTACTATAAGTTGGACTTTGCTGCTGCTGCTTCTCAGGAGGAGGACTCCTCATGCTTCCCGCTGCTACAGTGTGGAGTCTCTCCTATGGGAGACAGTCCCTCATGAACTTCTCCAGTGTGGGTCCTTCCCCTGGATTGCAGCTCCTCACACCCTGCCCCAGCATGGGGTCCACCAAGGGGCAGCTCCTCACACCCTGCCCCAACATGGGTCACCCACTGGGAGAACAGTCCTTCAGGGACAGACTGCTCCAGCCTGGGGCCCTCACAGGGTCACAAGTCCTGACAGCAAACCTGCTCTGGCCTGGGCTCCTCTCTCCCTACAGACTCCCAGCTCCTGCCAGGAACTTGCTCTAGGATGAGCCTCCCACAGAGTCACAGCCTCCTTCAAGCATCCACCTGCTCTGGCATGGGCTCCTCCATGGGCTGCCAGTGGGTCTGTGCTCCCTCATGGCCTCCATGGGCTGCAGGGGCACAGCTGCCTCACCATGGGCTGCACCACAGGGCACAGGGGAGTCTTTCTCCCAGGGCCTAAGCACCCTCTTCCCCTCCTTCTCCACTGACCTTGGTGTCTGAGATGTTCTCACATTCTCAATCGCTGCTGCTGTTTAGCAACTGCCCAGCAACTTCTTCCCCTTCTCCAATACATTAATCACAGAGGTGTTACCTCAGTCACTAATTGGCCAGGCCTGGGTCAGCTGTGGGTCCATCTTAGAGCTGGGTGGAATTAGCCCTGTCAGCTACAGAGGAAGCTTCTGGCAGCTCTTTGTTTAAACAAGTCACCTCTGGTTACTGAAAACTTGGGCCAGGCAAAACCACTACAATGACAAAATTACTTCTTTGTTTCTTTCAAAAGCAGAGAGAGAAAAAATATTCAGCATGCTTTTCCCAGTATGCTTTTCAGAAGAGAAATTGTTTTTGATGAATCTATTCAAGAGAGAAGGATGTCTCATTACATCAAATGGATTTTTTTTCATTAAGAACTGAGTACTTTCAGGTTGCCCAGATAGAAATGTGAGAAATGGGTATTTTGTAGCTTGGTTGGTGAGAAAGAGAATGTTGAGTTGAACAGATAAGTCTCAGAGGCTTGGAAGGCAAATCTGGAGGCGTGGAATACAACTGAGTGGACAAGAGTTCAATGCAACCTTCAAAGCCACTGGACATTCCTAGAATAAGGATTGACTCTGCAAACTTTCAGGTAGGCCAGGAAAAATTTGTTTTCAAATCTCTTTATCTGTCTCAACCAGGGCAGTGATACTTTCTCCCTGTAAAAGATACCTTACTCCAATATATACTCTAATAAAATCCAGGCATTAAAAATTCATAGAACCTTTACTGTGCTTGCTTTCAGAAGGAGTTGCTGATAGCTCAGCCTATACATTTGATCTATACATGAAACAAAATCCTTCGGAGTGGAAGCTACAGCTTATCTGTGTGATGATGTTTGTTCATCTTCCCTAGCAGTAACAGCACATTGAAACATTAGACATTTCACTGTATAAGACATAATTTCTGTCCCAGGTAATGGAATTTCTTGATTATTTTCATATTCATAGGTGCAGTACACTGTCAGTAAGCAGACAAGTCTCAGGAGTAACTTAGCCTTGGATAAAATCAGCCGTTTCATCACTAAGATGAAGTTACTTAAATAATGATGCTTTTTGCAGTGAGAAAACAATAAGATGGATACTTTTTGTTCCTTGTCCATGAAGTCAAAGCTTTCATGTTCAAGACCACTATTCTGTTCCTACATTTCACCATGCTGTTGTGGATTTATTGTAAGTTCTATTCATTCACTTATTTAATGACTAGGCTTGCATTATCAGTGCAGGTATAGGCATCATCAACTTAATTTTTAGTATATGCTTGCTTCTGCAGTGTTTTATAAATATTATAAAGTATTGTAAATGTCAGTTTGAAGTCTCTGTATACCACCAATTTAGGACCACTCATGGATGAGACTGCTTTTGGTTTTATTTTCAGGGATGCAATAGTATTTTTCTGTATATCCACAAAATGTTTTATTATTGCTGTGATTAGTATTAAGAAATTAGTATCTGCAAGATGGCAGAGGTCATCAGAAGGACTAAGGCCTCCACAGTGCTGGTTTTGTAGCAAAACACAAGTGTCTCGTCTCTCTTCTAAATACTTTTCAAACACTAGAAATCAGGGCATGTGTTTTAGCACAAATTAAAAAGGAAACGATCCATTATATATATATAAAATATATATTCATTATAGATATATATTATATAAATGAAAAGATCCATACATCCTTGGCAAATGATTGCTGTCTTGCTTTGCAATAGACATGCATTTGTTACAGATGATCCTTCATTAACATATGTGGAAAGTTACATGTTAAAAGTAATACCATTCCTTAAAGGGTAATATGTCAGCTGCTAATGCATTTGCTCTAATTTCTCTAAATGTTTAGAAAGGACAAAATAGCAGTGTTAATACAGACCTCTACTGCAAATGACAACAAGAAAGTGAACACACATGCATTCCATTCAAGAATATGCAAATATTAATGTTACACTACACTTGTTTCAACTTTAATAGTGATGTAAATTTAGTGAAAAGTTGCAAGAGCTTTGTTGAACGTTGTTGGTAGAAGCTAAAAGCATTAACTGGTTTCACTCAACCCAAAGTTGGAATGCTGTCATTTAACAAGTATAAAGAAAAAAGGGGAAAAAAAAAAAAGCCTACAGTTTATCAGTTTATGATGAAAGGGGTTGAAATGAAATATTCATATCGGGGTAGACAATTCTTGCTTTGTAGATATGCATTTTGATGTTGGAAGGACACGTGATTCTTGATGGAGATTGACATATTATCCCTGCAAAACCCAGTAAAAAGTGAAACTGATTTGTTTCTTACTAGTTCTGCTTTCTTCTAATCTAAAGAGAATTTATAGCTTTAAACAAAAAGGGTTGACAATTTTGTATTTCAAGTCTGATGGAACAGTTTTCAACCACAAAAATAGAAACTATTTGTAAAGGGATATTGCATTTATTGCATGCAAGGGAAACCTGAGTTGTGAGGTATTGAGGGAACGAGTATGACTGCAAACTAGATTTGTACTGAAGCAAGGAATCAAAAGTCTATTTCTTGGTCTGTGTCCTCTTCATTGGACCATGGCCTTTTATCCTTGCTCTCTCCACATGGGAAATTATTCAGGTACATTAGGAGTTTCTTGTGCTCTTCATGTTACTCCTGAAGCCTTTGTAAGGATGGAATTTCTTGTCACTTTCTAAAGTCCATATATTTTTCCTAGTGTGATAGTAGTGACAGAAGAGAAGCACTGATTTATTTTCCCCTCAGCCATCAAGAGAAAGAAGTATGCTATACAGTTTTAACAGAGCACTGACAGAAGCCATAACCAATATCACAACCCCCCTCACCTTTTTTTACCTGCCAGCAAAGTCAGTTTAGGAAACCTCACTTGCATTACTGGTTTTGAATGCTTAAACTGTAACTAGAAAGCCTGTACATTCAGACTTTGCAAAAGCATTGTCTTGGAAGGATTCAGACTTACAAGTTGTGACTTGCCTCCCAGCCTTCTGACACAAATATTATGTACTAAAGATAAAGCCTTGTCATTATTTTGCACAGCAAAAAGAAAAATAAGAATAAGAAGCTTAAGAAGCTGAGGCAGGGATATTTATAATGTGAAAAAACACAGGCCTCTCTCCATTGTAAATTTGCACATATTCTGTCAATATATAGCTGAAATAGTATATATTCTGGAATATATATCTATAATCCAGGTTCTCTAAGTACACAGTAATAATTCTGTAGCACTTTACCATGTTGCTTACTATGTTTGCTAGTCTTCTGAAGAAGATGAGAGGAGAGCAGAAAGATATCTGGGGTCTTGAGACACACAAACTGTCATATCCTTTACAGGACCAAACCAAAATCCTTCCCTGTCTGATGCAAAATACTGAAATTTGGAAGTTACAGTGTCCCAAAAGATATGTGAAATTTGTGCTTTTTCATAATCTTCAGTGTCTCCTCAGAAATTGAGAAGCAGCTGCACTGCACAATTTACCTTGGTTGGAGCACTGGGAGTGTGCCTGCTGACTCTCATTGGGCAGAAGTCTCAGCTGTGAGGCTGCTACCATCAAACATATTTCTTTCTACAGACTTCTGTGTGCAAAGTATTATTCCTTTGGGTTTATGACCAGAGCAGAGGCTGGACCCCATGGACTGGATCTTTTCTGGAAGGCAGGCTGGGTGAACCAAGCCTTTCACTGAAAGCTGCTGTTTCTTGCAGGAGCAAGGGACGGTGGTGTACTGCACTGCACATGTAGTTTGACCTCAGTGGAGAGGCAGAAAGTTACAGCACTTTTTCACCAAACTTTGTGTTTGCCTGGAGAAGGAGAAATGAGAATTAACTGTGCAGCTGAGGTGGCAATACCAGCTGGAAAGCTATGCGGCTGCTTCTCACCTTAGTCTGACTCCATCTGACACAAGCAGTTCTTCATTTTTCTGGTTTTAGGAAACAGTAGTCAACAGCTACCAAGGGAGCTTTCTGAATTTGCATTGAAATATTGTCCAGTTCATCTCTCAGTTTAGCATGGTGGGTTTATAGGCATGAGATGCAAGATCCAATAGAATATTTAGACCCATTTAACAGTGTGAGCACTAAGCAAGTTGACCTAGGGTCAAACTGAGTTTAAATATGTGAAATAGATGTAACATTATATGCAGCATAGATACAACATAACATGCTAGCCATTTGCTTATTATTTAAATGTGATTGGCTGTCAATATAAGAGCCCAGGGGCTTCAACAGGATGGGTACAATGCACCCTGTATCACTTCACCAAAAAGTATTTGCTACTGTGCTTCCCAAGACAGCACGGATGCAGCCAAGAAGAGACTGGGAAATGAAACTTGATGGGGAGGAAGAGGGGAGAGATTGTGTGATTCAGACTGCTTAAAATAATTCAGATGCATAAAATGGCTCCACAATCCTAATTCAGAGTGCAGAATGCTTCCTGGCCTCAAATACTGTCCTTCCAAGCACAAACAGTAATGGTAACAGAGCTTTACATTATATATATGTGTACACTGGGTATGAAGTAGACTATAAGAAATTCTTGGTCATAGGACAGAGAGAAAAAACATGTTCAATGCTGTATAATTGCTAACTACCTAACATTTTTTCTTGAAGTCACTTCTGATATATTGGGGGTTGGACTAGATGATCTCTAAAGATCCCTTCCAACCCTACCATTCTATGATACGAAGGTTTTCTTTTTGAATAGTATATTCTGCACACATAGAGATTTGTTCTAACATCAGCAGTGAAAGCTACTTTCAGGCAACAGGGCTTTTCTTTTTCACATTCTCTAAATTTTCAAGAAATAATTGTCACCACAGTAGAAACGTGGTCTGTAATACTTTAAATGAATACAGCATGACATCTGGCAACATATATTTCCCTAAGAACTGAGGAAGTGATAGACACATCCAAACTATCAGTTGAATTTTTTTTTACTCTATTTATTCTGTCTGTCTGTATTTCTCCTCCTCTAGGAGTCTGGGTTTTTTTTTAGGGATGGACACAAAAGCAAATCAACAAAAAATCTGGACATCATAGGGTTTACAATGCTAGGAAAAAAAAAGCCAAAACACTCTTAAAGAACAAGAATAACTTCTGAAATGAAAAATTGTAAAGGCAAATGTATTTTCCTTTAAGATTTTTGAACAGTATAGCTAAAAAAAAAGGACAATGAAATCCCAGGAGGTGATTTTATGGCAAGAAAACAATTACTCATCTACTGTTTAGGATGAGGCAGAATTTAGCATCACTTATTTTTATTTCAATGAAAAATTACTTCAGTGCTTTAACTGCTCTCATGAAGATTCACTAATTTTATTAAAAATGCATCACACCTTTTTCCTATGAGAACTTCTCAAAGCCTCTAAGGGTCATAAGAATTTTCTTTCTCACTCCTTATTCTATTACCACTGTGAATTCCCTGAGGAATGAAAACTGAAATGAAATGAAAACTTGGTTTATAAAGCAGATAAGGTTAATTGAGAGGGCTGTTGTTTTTTTTCTCTCTTTAAATTAATGGCAACAGTGAAATTTTAAATGTCTTTTATGATTTCTCCTTAAACACTCCGACTATATCTGTTTAAGTTTTTATGAACTTTATTTATTCGTATGTTAATGCACATCTTCTCTTTGTGTATACTCTCATTTACCTTCAAAACGACTTGAACTTTAATGGAATTCTGGATATTAGAGGATAAAAAATAATTAGACAGATTTAGCAAAAGTGCATTTTAATTTCCATCAAGATAAAAATAAATGGGCTTCAGTTACAAGAAGCAGGTAGTGACAGTGGAAGAACTGCTGCTTGCTGTTTACTTTAATTAACACAGTTGGAACAGCCAACTGATAATTTAAGAATAATTAGTTTTGAAAGTGGTTTAATCACTATTTTGATTACCAATAATTGAATACAGAGATTCCAAAAGGGAGATTGGAAATTACACTTCCATTGCATGCCTTTAATTTTAATTCCTAAAACTATGAAAATGGATTTATTCACAAATTGCTATTGGTGATGATGTTAGCTGGTTTATATATCAAAGTTTAAACTGCTGTACTTAAAAATCTCATTTCTAATTATTCTAATTTTGTTTTTTCATTAAAAATGAGGTTAACTCTAATGAATTTCTAAATTAGCAACCACCTAATACTGAATCATTTTTATACTTTTAAAAAATAAACTGCTTTTTACAAGGAAAGGAAGTTTGGTTATAATCTGTCCTATCCTAAAAAGGTACAGATATAGTGTGAAAAGAAAAGTAGAAGGCAAGGCCCAATTCAAGACTAGAAAGTTTCAGAGTTTTCCCATATTTTCCATTTCAATGTGAGTAACACAAATTTCTGTAAATAAAAGAATAGATCTAAACTTTTACTACACTTTTTATTTGAGCTTTTCTGTGTTGTGAACCATTTCCTCTCACTATTTCCACAATCACAGATCATTTTATTTGGAAAAGATCTTTAAGGTCATCAAGTCCAACCACTTACCTCATACTTCCAGTCCCATCACTAAATTAAACCCTGTTCCTCAGCACCCATTTTTACCAGAGAAAGAAGAGCCATAGGGGATTTTGAGCCACTGTAGAGGAGTAAGGCCCTTCAGATCCCTCAAGACACCTGAGAGATGTCTTCTGCATCTGGGAGCCTTTATGATGTCCATGTGTTTTGGAGGCAAAGTAATTTGCTGTTGGGAAAGGGCAAATCTAAAGACTCAAACAGAAGGCTTCCTGGGGGACTGAACATCTAAATTACTTAGTCAGGTGTATGATTTGCCTCAGAGGCCTGACTCTGCCCTGAATTACACAGCTTGAGTTCACAATGTTGTCATGTTTATGCACTTTACAGCAAGAGTCCAGAAGCAAAACAATATCTCCATTAACAGTATTTTACATAGACATTTTCTAAATGTAATCAATGATGTCAACATAAGAATGACAATATTATAAAACGTTGGGTTTTACAGATTCATTCCTTTTCATCAGAGTCAAGCTTGATTGGTTAGCCTCAGGTTTTCTTATTTAACCAAATTCTATTAGAGTCACTAAACCTTTTGGATAATAGGTGGTTTATCACAGAGGACAATTTGCCTGATTTTACTATTGGTTCCTAATTGTGGAAAATGTCATTAGCCTGGAGCTATGTTTCTAGTTAAGAGATTTTCTCATCCTGAGATCATTTGAAAAAAAAATTATATATATGCATAGAATCATATTACTCTTCTAGATTGTTCAATTTTATTTGATCAGAAAGTCATTTAGAGATATAATAGCTTTGAGGCTGCTATTCCCTGTGGTCTATAAATATGATATCAAAATATGTATATGGACCATATTTCTTGTCACTAGAGTTACCTGAAGAGCTTGGTAAATGAGAAGAAGAGCAGGAGATTATTATTCCAGGTTTGAAAAGTTGTGTGATGATGAGATTTTTATTTTTTTTAAAGTACATGTCTAATGTGATTCAATTGATGTTACTGCTGTATCCGTTCTTGGCTCTTTGAACATTATGTTTGCTTTCTGTGTAATGCCTCCTGAAAGTGATCTGTAGCACACCACGAGGTTGGACTTTCTATCATAATTCTCTCCTGTTCATAATGAATTTGTATTCTTTGTTGTTTAAAGCAGAGTGTAATGAATGAAACTTCTTCATTTTTTGGTTAGAAGCTTTGTCTCAGGTTTGAATGTGTAAGGCTTTTTGGTCATTTTTTTAATTGTGTGAAGACTAAAAGATGGAAATGGGAAGAACAGCATTTTATTAAGTATTGTACAAATGTGATAGCTGTTGTAGATGCAAGTTACTACTTTAGTAACCACTTCATCTATTTCACAGATGTTTGCTTTGCTTTGGAAATAACCAGTGTGTTTTCTATGTGGTGGAAGTTAATCTCCTGAAGTACATATTTAACTTCTTGTGGGAATGATGGGTATTCAATGTTGTTGAAAATGTTATATTGACTGACTTAAGTGGTATTGCCTAACATTGTAATATTGAATAGTATTGAATATTATTTTAGTGGGTCAGAATAAGAACACTTGTTACCTGGGCTAGAAGTCATGATGCTAGCTTCTTGCTATATTTGATGCCTGTAGTGAAGTTATTGAGTCGAAATAAACTCAAGATTTCCTTGGATGTGGATTATTAACTTGAATTCAATAAGAGAGCAAGTCAGTGTTGGATTCATATTTAACTGGTCAACTATCTCATTTTATCCTTGCTGTAAGAGCTCTATTACAATCATAGATTCATAGAATCATACAATAAATATATATAATAGAATAAACTGTATATTAAACAAGTAGTCCCTCTTTGTTATCTCAGCATACTTGCGTTGTCCTTCTCTCTCATCTCACTGTTTCTTTTTTGCTATAGTCTTTCAGCATATTAATTTTATTTACCCCATAATTTGACTCCAGTTCCTCTCACACACCCTGCTTACCCCTTCGAGTTCTATGGCTAACCCATCTAAAGAGTCTCCATTATCTTTTGTCAAGGGGTAAAGTTAAGCTTCCCGATTCTCCTCTTTCTCCATCCCATGTTTCATTATTTCCACATTTAACAACCTTAGAGTTCAAGTTTGCTTATGTTCTTCCACTGTCAGAGAACATTAATTTGCATGAAAAAAGTCTCTAGGGATTTTGATTTGTTTGTTGTCACTAATCTAGATAATTATCTATCTATCATTGTGTAATCTTTTATTTAAGAAGCTCTTCATTTATGAAATGATGTCTGGTGCCTAAAACTCTGTAATTTGTTTCCTATTCTATCTTTCACAGATAGAATACTCTTTGAAGTTAAACCACACCTTTGGAAAGTATTAAACCTCTTTCTAGTACACTGTTACCCTTTTCATTCTTCCAGCTACATGTTTCTTCTCTCTCTGTATCCACCCTTTTGCATCTTTAAGCTTGATTATTTTTTGAAAGTCTCAAGCTAGAGATAATGGACCTTTAAAATCATTGTCTTTCAAGCAATAAAAATGATAAACATCCTCATAATTGCTGAGCTGTCATCACCAGCAAGGATGGATATGTTGAAATGAATGCATTCAACAACATAAAATATATGGGGTTTTATTATCAATGTTTAGTGAGTAAATTATAAAAATCATAAGGGAAAAGAATCCTACCATCCTGGGATTTTTATGCAGTCTAAACATTTGGTTAGATAGAAACTTTTGGTAATATCACTATTATTCATCAAAATACCAACTATTATTTATGAGTCCCAAGTCTTCTCTTTGATCTCCATGATTTTTTCCTCTCTTTGTGTGAAATTAACCTCCGAACAGGCCTCTTGCTAACTAAATCAGGTTTTGGTTGACAATTTCAGAAAACTTAATGTTCTCCAGAAGATCCAGGAATGAAGTATTTGACTAATCCGTATTAAAGAAATCTCAAGTATTCAATGAAATAACAGTTAATGGATTCTATAGGTCTACTGCAGATATTACTGGATAATGTCTCTGGCTTTAAAGGAAGAGATCTCAAAACACAAAAGTAGAAGCTGCTAGGAAAGCCTAAGAAGAGATATTTGCAGAAGATGAGGTGTTGATAGTTGACAACTCTGTTAACCTTTGCCAGCAACACAAATTAAGACCATGGAAACAGTTGTGAAAATGGCAGAATTTGGGAGGGTGAAAAAAACCAATTTGCTTAGAGCTTGTAACATTGGTGTCTTCCTTGTTTATGGGAAACTCTAGAATTACTTGAATGTCAATTCTCCTTAAGTGAACGCTGTGGGAAACAGCATCAAATGCCTTACTAAAGTCAAAGTAGACAACATCCACAGCCTTTCCCTCATCCAGCAAGTGTCACCTTGTCATACAAGTACATCAGGTTTGTTAAACAAGACTTGCTCTTCATAAACCCATGCTGACTGAGCCTGATCACCTGATTGTCCTGCATGTGCTGCATAGTAGAAATGGGAATAATCTTTCTTCAATCAAAAGGATAATCAAAACATGGAAGTAAAAATTCTTATTTCTGCCACAACTCTTCAGAGCAAATAAAGCAATGAGCAAGCCTTTACTTTTTGTTTGACTGATGTAGCTGGCTCCAACTTTTAGGTGGCATGATGAAGATACATTCGAAAAAAAGTCTTTGAAAGGGTAACTCAGGTGCTTAAGCTCAAGCATTATTATTTTGGAAGGTTCTTCCAGCTCATAACAGTATAGAAGACAAGTGTCAGCTTGTCTACTACACCTAAACCAGGAGTCCTAAATCAAATCTAGAACATCCCACCAATATAAACTCTTGGTATTGTAAAAATAAGTGATAATGACATTTTAGAAGCAAGTGTATTTTTCTGATAACAATACTACAAACACCCATCTTTCTCAGCTGTGAGATACTACCTTGTAAAGGTCCAATGCTCATTTTGACTAATGCAGGTAAACAGAGCTCGATTGGAAATTCTAAGACCTCTTAGGATGTCCTATATTTCTTTGTTGCTTGTATCACTCTTCTCTATTTGTTTGATTTATAGGACCTGAGGAAGATAGACTAAATATTGAAATCACACTATAAAAAAAAAAAGCATAAAAGTGAAAACTGGAGGGGAGAAAGAAGGATGGATGCAGAGGACAATGTACTTGGTTACTTACAGCAAGAACAAAAAGACCTGACCTGTCTGCCCTTGTGCTGTCTTTCCTGAATAACTCAAAGCAATAAAGCATAACAGCCAAAATATTGTATTTACTGTTTGAAGTGGCTAAAAAGAAAATCTTGACACAATCAGTATAAGTGATCTATTAAGCTGAGAATGGTCTTTCAAAGTCATTGTGTTCTTTAAGATAAAGCGCTCCTCTATGTTATCTCTCTATTATCAATTAAGTTTATTTGACAGTATTTTCTAAGGAGATACATATCAGATATGGCTTAAATTCATAAATGTATCACTTATTATAATTAAAAAAGCTAGGTTTTTTAGTTATGACATCACTTGGGAACCTGATGATTTTCACTGGCATTATTTTGCTTCACCCAATAGACCTTTGCAAGAGTTATTTTCCACTTTTCTTAGGTGAGTGTAAAATGACCTTAAAAACATATATAGATCCAATACAGGAGTACTTCTTATTTCACAGTGGTAACATAGCACTAGAACTCTAATAACTGTATTCCTCTGTAATAGATTATGGCGTATGTTAAATGAAGTGTGAAAAAAATGTTGCAGGTTATATAATTAGAATATAATTGCTTCAGTGCACACCTGTCTAAAAATGTATTTGCCTTTAGTGAAGTGCTTGAATTTATCTAGTCTAATAATCTGCTCTTTCCTTGTAATTGGATATCCTGCAGCTTCAGCCTCAGTACATTTTGTATCAAACTTTCCGACGTGCCTGATGGAAGCCTATATCTACTAGTTTAGATGAGACATTGTTTTTACTGGGCACTGAAAATAACCACTAGTTTGCTTTGATATGAGTGTTTGTGAAACATGGGATAAGGACCTTCTCAGGTAGAAGGGTTCAAATGAGCTCTGAAGGATATGAGAACACTTCTGTATTAAAGAACAAAGAAACAAAATATTTTGAAGCAATACAGTTAGGAGCATTTTGAAAAACCAAACATCAGACAAAACAATAAAGGACTGAGTGTTGCTGTAAAACACAATAGCAAAGCAGATGAGATAACATTTCATACTTACAACTAAAACTGGAAGTGTATATCTCTCCAATTAAATAGTTGTGAGGGTTTTGGACCATATACCACTTGCCAGCATTGATTCCAATTAAACTCAGAGGTTGTCATTGTAAAGAATGGTGAGTAATCAATGAGCAATTAAGAGAAGAAGACCTCGAAAGTTACTTATTGTTTTAAATCTGGTATTGAGATGCTGCAGGCAGATTGCCATTAAACCACTTACACCAGTTATAACATCTTGCAGGCAACATAATTTGTTGCTCTTTTAGCCTGGAGGGTAGTACAAATGGCTTTAGGTCTTAAATTCCTTCTTAACTCCTCAAATTTCAAATACTATCTGCCTGTAAATCCTGGTCTGGAGTTGGTTTGTCCTCTGTAACCATCTACTACAAGTCCCGTCTTTAATACTAAGAGCTTAGAAAACCTAAGTCCTTAAGGATCAAGTAAGCTTAAAGGCAGAAAAGCTGTCAATACAGGCAGTACCAAAGGTGAATTTGAGGACAACAGGAGCAGAATGTTTGAATAAGTTAATTTGCCCTTAGGTACTGTGACTACCTTTTATTCTAGGGCTGAGGAAGTGAAATACAGATCAAATGAACTTTCAGCAAGTGCCATGCATGGGGATGTTATTTGCATGAGAATTTAAGGTTTTATTGTCAAACACAATATCTTTTTGAAAGGTTTCTTGTCACTTCAAAGAGTCTTTGTCATGCTGCCTGTATGCAATTTTGTTAATTAATGTATTCTCTCTTTATTTTTATTGCTCTGCTAACACCTAATTAATCTTGTGCCTGATTTTTTGCTTGTTGCTGGAATGTGTACCTTCTGGGCCAAGAGCTGTTGTTTCCTCTTGAATGTGTAAATGTTCCCTCAGGCAAACTACACACATAGCATATAAGCAAAATAGAAATCTATATATTTATCAACATAGATTGGATTTAGCACCTTGCTAATTTAGGAAGTGAAGCTCCAAAGTATTGTTGCATGACTGCTGAGTAAATGATGACTGGAAAATGACTGTGCTACCTGTATGCCTGGATGTTTGTATCTTTTCTATTTTTTTCAGTTGTATATTGTTTTCCATGTTGCAGCACCATGTAGAGTTTAAAATTAAGTTCCTGTCTTTAACATATCTGCCCTAATTGTTACTCAAAATCTTCTTGTAGACAAAAAAATGGGGACATACCTTATACGTGAAGTAAAGAATTTATTGCTCAATACCTTCGAATCCTAACAAACCTGAATACTAAACCAAACCAAAGTTACTATGATTAATCCATACCAAATCAATACCAAATACATCTCATTAGTAATATGGCAAAAATCGTTATACCAACACTTCCCCTTTTTTCCTGGTATTATGGTCATCCTTTTGCTGTACCACTGGTGCTGAAGGAGTAGGAGGGGAGTTGCACTGAGTTGTCAGGATCCTGAATTCTTGTCAGGGAGGAGTGTGAATCTGGTGATGAAATGTCTAGAAGAGTAGTTCTTTGTAGGTTTTTTTCCCCCCTCTTTTTTAGGTTTTTTTTTCTCCTGTTGTATTTCTAATGTCTGCCTGGGCTATTTTAATGTATTCTAACATAGAATCATAGAGGTTGGAAGGGATTTCAGGGATCATCTACTCCAACTCCCCAAAACCTGACGTTCACACCCCAGATTTTGGAGCAACTCAGTGTGTTTTCACCATTAGACAGCTGTGCAAGGTTGCACCAGCCGGGAATTGAACCCGGGTCGCAAGAATGGGAATCTTGCATGATACCACTACACCACTGGTGCACATAGAATGGTAGGGTTGGAAGGGATCTTTAGATAACAGCTGGTCTAACTCCCCTGCAGAAACAGGTTCACCTAGATCAGGTTGCATAGGAACATGTCCAGGCAGGTCTTGACCTCCAAGGAAGGAGACTCCACACCCTCCCTGGGTAGCCTGGGCCAGGGCTCCCTCATCTCACAGTGACATAGTTTTTTCCTATATTTAAATTGAATTGTTTGTGTTCCAGCATCACCCCTTGTCCTGTTGTTAGCTTCTATAGAAAAAAAATGCTGTCCCAACCTCCTGACACCCACCCTTTAGATATTTATAAATGTTAATAAGATCCCCCTTCAGGCTCCTCTTTTCTAGACTGAACAGCACCAATTCCCGCAGCCTTTCCTCATATGAAAGATGCTCCAGTGCCCTGATCATCTTGGTGGCCCTGTGCTGGACTCTCTCCAGCACTTCCCTGTCCCTGTTGAGCTGAGGAGCCCAGAACTGGATGCAGGACACCAGATGAGGCCTCACCAGGGCAGAGGAGAGTGGGAGCAGAACCTCCCTTGACCTGCTGCCCACACTGTTCTTGATGCATCCCAGGCTGCTATTGGCCTTCTTGGCCACGAGGGCACATTGCTGGCTCGTGGTCAGTTTATTATCCATCAGGACTCCCAGGTCTCTTTCTGAAGTCCTGCATCTGTGAAGGAACAACCCTATGCACCAGTAAAGGCTGGGGGTTAACCTGCTGGAGAGCAGCTCTGCAGAGAGAGACCTGGGAGTCCTGATTGATAATAAACTGAACATGCTTTAGATCTTGCTTATTCTTTATTGATCTGCAACTCTATATTGCATCTCAATGTATAATATATAGTATGCCTTGTGTTTGAGAGATACTTGTTATTTTGGGGAGTTTTGTGCTGCTCTTGCAACAGTTTTAGCTTGCCTCTGAACGATCAGTGAGCTGTGTATAGCCTTGGGGGATGTAGTGTTACTCTGCATCACTGTTTTTAAGATCATCATAACAGAAGATATTACCTTCTCTTAATATTCTCAGACCATCAAGCTACAATGGACAATAACATTTTCTTATGAAAAATCCTGATTATATGTACCAGTGGAGTTGACAACTCACAGTTTATATGCTTAACCACATGAAAGAAAGCTGTTTGGGAAATACACTTTTTTGTCACACTGCAAATAATTTGTTTCTGTTGGAAGATTCCTTTTTGGCCTGGTGATAAATTTATTACTGAAAACACAGAAAGGTTTTACTTCCATAATCGCATTTAAAAGGAAATCACAGAGTCACAGAATCTCAAGGGCTGGAAGGGACCTTGAAAGCTCATCCAGTGCAACCCCCTGGCCAGAGCTGGACTACCTAGAGTAGGTCACACAGGAACTTGTCCAGCTGGTTTTGAATGTCTCCAGAGAAGGAGACTCCACAACCCATCTGGGCAGCCTGTTCCACACTGGAAATTTGCAAAACTGGAGACTTAGACTTCTTTAATATTCTATTAGTGAAGCTACTTACATATGTTTGGATAGAAGTATTCTCCACAAGTCTGACACTGCAATTACATACCAGAAAATTGACTTGAAATAGTTAACGGGTAAATCCAATCCTCTCTACTTCAGATACATTGCTGTTTGGTTTCTTTTATTTTCTCTGTCAGATGAATTGCATTTTTTTACCCTTAAACAGGATCATAATGCTGGAGAAAGTTGTTTCTCTGTAAGGTGTTCTTTAATCAGAAAATGAGAATGAAATCTGTTGACCCGTTCACCTGCATTCTGTCTTACAGCAGCATATAGGGGTGATGATAACTTATACTGCTCTCTCCAAAGGTCTCACATCTTTGCAATGTGCAGTGCTAAGTGCCTGACATCCCATGCTCATTTTGATCTTTGATAGGAAGAAATGTGAAGTACCATATTGGAGCTTGAATGATGGAACTTTTTCTGGTGTCTTCTGTAATGGCAAAATGAAGTTTCTTGATTTTAGTAGAGAGAATTGATTTATACATTGATGAAATTCTTTATCACAATATCTTTTAGGTATCTTTGGTTTAGCTATCTCTATTTTATTGTATCTATATCACCTGATTTAATAGGAGGTACTACAATTTTCTCTCTGTCTCTTGATGACCTGAAAATATAATGACACTGTCGTGGTTTGGCCCAGCTAGCACAACAGCACCATGACAGTTTCTCGCTCAATGCCCCCATTCACCCCCACCCTCGTTAAGATGGCGGAGGACCCAGTGAAATGGGAGTAAAAAGATAAGCAAGATTGTTGTGGATTGAGACAAGGGCAGGGAGGGCTCACTGCCAATTATGGTTCTGGGCAAAACAGACTCTAGTACTCGACTTAGAGAGGAAAGTAGGAAAGTTTATTCTACAAGAAACAGAACAGAATAAAAGCAAAAAGGGAGTAGGATGATGAGAAAATTACAACCAGCACTTTAAGATCTCCCTCCCCCATCCCTCCTTTCTTCCCGGGCCCAGCTCACTGCTCCCGATATCTCTACCTCCTCCCCCCACAACGGCTCAGGGGGGCAGGGAGTGGGGGATGTGGTCAGTCTCTCACAGATGGGCTTTGCCGCTTCTGTCTTCTCAGATGGGGATGACTCCTGGCATTCTTCCCCTGCTCCAACACGGGGTTCCTCCCCCAGAACACAGTCCTTAACAAACTTCTCTGGTGTGGGTTGTTCCCAGCAGCTGCGGCTTCTGCCGATACAGGGTCCCTCACACGGGACACAGTCCTTGGTGAATATCTCTGACGTGGATTCTTCACCGCGGTTGCAGTTTCTGCAGTTGCAAGGTCCCTCTCTCAGGACAAGGCCTCTTCTGGGCATAAGTTTAATGAGCTGCTTTGTCGTGGGTTCCTCCCCACAGTTGCAGCTGTGGATATTGGGTCCCTTCCTCGGGACAGGGCCTGCTCCGGCCATAGTGATAAAGGGCCCCTCCTTCGGGACAAGGCCTCCTCCGGCCAAAATCACTGTCCCTGGCTCGGGGCCTTTAATGAAGTGAATCGCTGCCCCTGGTCCGGGGTCAGCTTTAGCAAAATGAGTCTCTGCCCCTGATGCGGGCTCATTATCAAAATGAGTCTGTACCACTGATGCGGGGTCTTTAAAGAAATGAAAATAAATCTCAGCTTCACCAGTTCTCTCCACAGAATGCAGGGGAGTCTCTGCTACAGTACACCTCCTCCCTTTCATCACTGACCTTGGAGTCCGCATGGTTGTTTCTCTCACCGTTCCTACTCCTTGCACCACCACCAGCCAGAAGAAGAGAAGAAGGGCCAGAAGAAGGAGAAGAAGATGGAGGAAGACACCTCCCCTTCCGACTTCTTCTTAAAAAGTGATCGTGGAGGCGTCTAATTGGCTCAGCCCCAGAAGTGAGCCTTTTCTGAGCTGGGGAGAGTTGTGAGCAACTTCTTGCAGGAGCCATCTTTGCAGCCCCTTCCCCTTCAACAGTGCTAAACTTGAAACACTAATCTCTTAGACTATATTACAGCACAGTCATGCCAAATGTTGTAGGTAAAGGACTATCAGCAATTTTAATCTAAACTTCATTTTTTTTGGATGTTGTGACTTATCCATTGGGAACTGGAGTGGAACAAACAGTGCAGGTTGAAAGATCTGCTACGCTTGGCAGCTCTAGACATCTTAGAGACACGTGGCTATTCAGAAACTGTGAAAACAACTCATGCAGCTTGGATGGTTTGGGGCTGGAAGCATAAGCAGAAGGTGGACAGAGAGGGAGTTATGGGGCAAGAGCATGTAAATAGTTTTGCCCTTGGTGCTGTGATCTATCAAGCCCTTATGTGACAAGTCCACAGAAACTGTAGAAACAGATTTCTAACCGTTTATGTGAATGTGTCAAACTTTTGTGACTTCTTCGGCTTGGCTGTCGGGTTCAAATCTTGTATTGAAACTTTCTTTGTTTTGGGATTGAGTGGAGACAAGCAGGATTGTAAAAGATGCTTAACACTTCACAGAGTACTCTGGATTCTCTGCAGCACAGGAGAAAATTTTGACATGCCCCTGTGAACCAGAGAATCCATTCTAAAGAATACAAAGAATAGTCGTGATTATATTAATTTATTTGTTTATTTTAGCTTAAAAAAGGGCTGGAGTGTACAAGAAAGGAAAATTTATTTGTAGGTGAGGACACCAATCTGGATGACATATGATTCATCAAGTTATTATTTTCAGGATATATATGCCTCAACTTACTTGAAGGAAACCATTTCAAACATGTCTACAGCAGATGGTAGTCTGGACATGGAGCTATTAGCTAATATTGAAGCTGTCAGAACATCTTGTGGAAGAATATATTTTTAGTTTGATATTTCAAGTGAGACAATGCTATTTTAGGAGTTGCTTTTGACTTCTTTACTGGAACTGGTAGTAAATAAGGAGAAACACAATTATACCATGTGTTTCATATATATAGTCATGCTGTGTATTACCACTTTAAATTACTTGTCTGTATCCTTTTTTACGTTCATTTTATGTGACAAAATTATTTAGGAATTATTTTATGCACAATAGCTTATAATATTTCTAGAGGTAATAAAATCATATGTGCCATGAAAAACCTAATAACTTTTGTGTAATTGTTACAGGAATACTGATATGCTGAGGACTACATGTTAAATGATAGCTGGCCTGCAGGAAATAGAAATTTAAACTAGAAAAAACTCTAATATTCATAGGCATGTTCATTCAAAAACTAAATATAGAGCTTTGAAACTCTGTTTAGAGCACCTTTCCTAGAGGGTTACACTTTATTGTGGTTACCTTAACCCTTTCCAGCTGACCAATATGTTTCTTAAAACAGTGTCACCAGTACGACATGCCATTTTACAGATCACAGAATCATAGAATGATAGGAGTTGAAAGGGACCTCTAAAGATCATTTAGTCCAACCTCCCTGCCAAAGCAGGTCCACCTAGATCAGGTCACACAGGAATGTGTCCAGGTGGGTTTGAAAACCTCCAGAGAAGGACCCTCCACACTATCCCTGGGCAGACTATGCCAGGGCTCCTTCACCTCACAGTGACATAATTTTTCCTTATGTTTCAATGGAAATTTTATGTTCCAGCTTCTTTCCATTACGCCTTGTATTATCACTGGACACTGCAGAAAAAGGTGTTGCACCATCCTTTTGACATATATCTTTCAAATACTTGTAAATATTAATGAGATCACCCCTCAGTCCCCTACAGACTAAACAGCCCCAGGTCCCGCAGCTTTTCCTCATCAGGAAGATGCTCCAGTCCCCTGATCATCTTGGTGGCCCTGTGCTGGACTCTCTCCAGCACTTCCCTGTCCCTCTTGAGCTGAGGAGTCCAGAACTGGACACAGGACTCCAGATGAGGCCTCAGCAGGGCAGAGTAGAGGGGGAGCAGAACCTCCCTTGACCTGCTGCCCACACTCTTCTTGATGCATCCCAGGCTGCCATTGGCCTTCTTGGCCACGAGGGCACATTGCTGGCTCACATTTGGTTTATTATCAACCAGCACTCCCAGGTCTCTCTCTGCAGAGCTGCTCTTCAGCAGTTTGACTCCCAGCCTGTACTGGTGCATGGGGTTGTTCCTTTCCAGCTGCAGGACTCTCCACTTGTACTTGTTGAACCTCAGGAGGTTCCTCTCTGCCCAACTCTCCAGCTGGTTGAGATCCCGCTGAATGGCAGCACAGCCTCTGGGGAATCAGCCAGTGCTCCCAGTTTGGTGTCATCAGAGAACTTGCTGAAGGTACACTCTGTCCCCTCATCCAGATTTTTCATGAAGATGATGAATAAGACCCCTGTGGATGAATATGATATATTCATACCAGATATGTAGGTAACACCATTTTGTATAATGTGTACATCTCATTTTCATTAGTTACATTCACATTTTAAGATCAAGCCAGGTAGCCTGAAGCAACTCTTCAGCCCAGGTGATTTTTTTTAGTGTTGATACTTCAACATAGGCCAATACTCAGGTGCAGACAGGCAAGTTTATGTGCAAGCTTGGGAGAAAGTCTGGGACAGAGGAATAACAAAGTTTTTCCTGGCAGTGGCTGTGCCTGCAGACATGTCCCACAACAGACCAGTCATCTGAGTCCTTACTATACAGTTCGCAGCACTGTATGTTGCAAGGTCAGACTGATAATACAATGGTTTGACCAGATGGGACAAAATTGTGGCTTTCTCTCTATGAAAGTGTGGACAGACCAAGTCAGGGTAGACAGAGTCAGGCCAGGGAGCATGCCAAACATTATCAAACGTTCTCATAGTCTGCACTGCTTCAAAAGACAGTAGAGAGAACAGCTGTCTTGGCATATCAAGGCAATATTAATTTTTCAAGTATAAGGAGCACCTTTTCTGTTTACTTGATACTCAAAAATCTATGACAGATTTCATCATCTTCAGGCCTCTGTACTTTTAATTATTCTTTTTTGTGTGTTTGTGCATTTTGGTTTCATGGACTGTTTCAGACAATAAGAAATGCCAATGCTCACTGTACCTTTCTTGCTATGACAGAAGGGCAGTGAGAAATATAGCCAGCACAGAGAAGCTGAATCAATAAATCAGACTTTTTTGTTTTGACATGGAAATTTCTTGTCCCACTGTAGTGTTTTTGCCTGGGCCAGGTTTTGGTAGATGGTGGACTACAGGGGTGGCTTCTTTAAATGAAGATCTACCAGAAGCTTCCCCTGAAGCTGACAGAGCTAATGCCAGTCAGTTCTAAGATGGACCTACAGCTGACCCAGGCCTGGACAATTAGTCCAGCAGCAGCAACAGGGAGTGAGAATGTGAGAACATCTCCACAGACACCAAGGTCAGTGGAGAAGGAAGGGGAGGAGGGTGCTTAGGAAGGAAGGAGAGTCCTGGGTAGAGGGAAGGGTGTGGGGGGGAGGTGTTTTAAGTTTTGCTTAAGATTATTTTACAGGACGTCTGATATCTTAGAGAAAGAAGATAGCTACATGTGTCTACATACAGGGACTATAATATCCTTAAATATACCTAGTACCACATGGGAATTCACCAAGTGAGGAATTATGATAGCATTCAAAATTGATTCAATTACTTCTTATCCTCATGTTCTTCAGTCTTCAGCTTTACTATTTTGACAGACATGGTGATGTAGAGTATTGGGCTGAAATTCAGAGAGAAAAAAACCCCAAAACAATAAACCACTTCCCTCTTTAAGATATGTTTTTTGTTATGCACAATGATAAATTGAACAGACTGTTACTGAAGTTTTGATAAGACCATAATATTTTCTACTTTATATGTAAAATAAAGCAGTTGATTCAGTATATAAAGATGCAAACAATAAAAAGCTACTGTAAAATATATGTAAGTTATTGAAATATGGATTTGTTTATAAAGGATAATGCTGACAAAATACTCAGCATCTGATGCAGCTATACAAAAGAGGCAAGGGCCAATTAAAAAGAGGTTACACTAATATATTGAGGGTCTGATTTCAAATATAAACTAATCCATTCTGCAAAAGGAATTGCTAGTAAGTGAAGTTACTAACAAATACAAGCTCCAGCCAGGGCAAAATATGTATGCCTCTTCCAGTTTCCTTGCCTGAAGGCATATGCTTTATGCCAGTCATGGTTAATTTTGCACTAGAAATCCACGTGGGACTGCCAGATGGAAACAGGAGAAATTAAACCAATGCATGTAAGTGCCTCAAACTGCTGGAAATATGGTGCTTGGCATTTAGATGTCAAAAAATTGCTACTTGTTTATTGTCAAATTAAATTCCCTTAGACTAAGAGCTCATCTATAATTGAAGTTTACTTTTAAAGCAAATCTCAGCAACCTCTCTTTCTGCTCTTGTCACCCATTTTTATAGTCCTGAGAGGGCCTGGGATTGTGTTGCAACACCAAAGAGATTTCAAGCTTACGTGTCTTGAAGGAACTCGTCATCATGATTAGGCACTTAATCTTAAGGCATGAAGTTGAGTCATCAAGTTTATTAGTTTTCTACTACTTTCACAATAATAATTTAAAAAAAGACAGAAAAAAGGGCTAGTACAGAATCTTGGAGTAATTCACATTGGAAAGGACCTCTGAAGGTCACTTGGTACAACTCTTGCTCAGAGCAGCAGTTGTTGAAATTATTTAAACACAATGAGGTCAACATGGCTGAAGAAGCACAGGAGATTTTTTTTTTCCTGTCTGGAGTGGATCTGAAGGGTTACAGATCAGTTCTGATAGAAATGGAGACATGTAGACTTGGAGACTGTTGATGCTTAGCTGAACCAGTGTTAATGCAAGAAAATATTTTATTTCCTAGCTACTTTCCCTGCAGAGTTCATCAGTTTCTTTTCCCCTGTCCTTCTCTAACAGTGCACCACAGTGGGAATTTATTAAATCATCTTCTAAGTGGAAGTCTCTTCGGCTCTTGTTTGCATTTTAAAGGTGGTGATGGATCACAGTGGAATCCACAAGCATCTGAAACAGTACATTAAGTAGCCTACTCCCAGTCCAAAATATTTAAGTTCGGATAGAACTGAAAAAGAATCAGATGGAGAGAAGACTAAAAAGAAAATAAATAAAAGGTTTGAAAAATGTGTTATTTCTTTGAACTTTAGTAAGGTTTCTTATGCAGAGCCAGACTGAGAGACATATGCTCTTGTTGATCCTTCAGTGAAAGCTTATATTTATTGAATGGAGTACCATTGTCCCTCAGGAGTAATTTCTCTGACCTTAGGGATTCTCTTAACAGAATCAGACTCTTCTTCTAGCTTTTATTTTGTGGTGTAATGGTCCATTTCAACTGCTTAGCTCCTATGCATTCTTACCACACCATTTTAACATTCAGATTCAAGAGCAAGGAGTCTCAGTTAATCCCAGGCCTGCTATAGAAATTTTAAGTAAAAATCTATGAAATTAAGTTTCATTGCTGCTCAGGGTTTAAAGGCTGTCTCCCAGCTATCTTTGGCTCTTCCATTGCTTCTTGTAGCAAAGCACTGATTTTATATGCCCAGCAGCGTGACTCAAGCAGAGCTTTTTGGGACACACTCATCTCTGCTAGCTTTTGGGTGATAGAAAGAGACAGGAAAGGAGAAATGTTGTACAAAATAAAGAGGAAAGAACAAACTACCCAATTAGTTTGTAAAAAATAATAATAAGCTTAGCTATTAAATCTGTCACTTCAGCATTTTTAAATCACCTGGATTTAAAGAAATGCACATGTTTGAACCTTATATGATTTTCTAACAGTAATAAACCAAAATCTAGATGATTTAACAGCCCCTTAATTTTCCACTAAAAAAAACCAGCAAAACAAAAAAGGTGAAAATTTTTGCTATAATTTCTGAAAGGTAATGCTGCAATAAATGAATTTATTTCTTTCACTCCCTGCAGGGTTTTATGAGGCTATAATGCAATGGCAACCTGCTTGGGCTAGGTTATTATATCGAGCTAGGTGATTTCAGTGGCTAATGGAGCTTTGGCAAACAATGAAATGCTGGAAGCTTCAGATAAAGCAAATAAGATCAATGAGAGAGGTGGGAAATAATTGAATAAAGGCACAATTTGTAGTAATGGAGGTGGGGGACTGGGGAAAATAGATGTTGTGGTTTTGCCCAGCCAGCAATGAAGCACCACAACAGTCTCTTGCTCGGTGCCCCCATTCACCCCCACTCTTGTTAGGATGGCAGAGGCCCCAGCAAAATGGGAGTAAATAGATAAGCAAGGATGTTGTGGATTGAGACGAGGGCAGGGAGGGCTCGCTGCCAATTATGGTTCTGGGCAAAACAGACTCCAGTGCTCGACTGAGAGAGGAAAGTAGAAAAGTTTATTCTACTGTGTACAAGAAACAGAACAGAACAAAAAGCAACAAGAGAGTAGGATGATGAGAAAATTACAACCAGCACTTTAAGATCTCCCTTCCCCATCCCTCCTTTCTTCCTGGGCCCAGCTCACTGCTCCCCATATCTCTGCCTCCTCCCCACTCAGTGGCTCAGTGGGGCAGGGAATGGGGGATATGGTCAGTTTCTCACAGATGGACTCTGCTGCTTCTCTCTGCTCAAATGAGGACATCACCTGTCATTCTTCCCCTGCTCCAACATGGGGTTCCTCCCCCGGGACACAGTCCTTGATGAACTTCTCTGGTGTGGGTTGTTCCCAGCAGCTGCGGCTTCTGCCCATACAGAGTCCTTTACATGGGACATGGCCTCCTCTGGGCATAGTCACTGTGCCTGGCATGGGACATTTAACAAAGTGAAAACAAATCTCAGCTTTACCAGTCCTCTCCTTAGAATGCAGGGGAGTCTCTGCTCCAGCACACCTCCTCCTTTCTTCCCTGACTGACCTTGGAGTCCGCATGGTTGTTTCTCTCTCTCTTCCCATTCATTGTACCACCACCAGCCAGAAAAGAAGAAGGGACAGAACAAGAAGGAATAGGAAGCAGCCTCCTCTTCCAGCTTCTTCTTAAAAAATGATCATGGAGGTGCCTAATTGGCTCAGCCCCAGCAGTGGGTCTGGCTCAGAGCTGGGGAGAGTTTCAAGCAACTTCTTACAGGATCCATCTTTACAGCCCCTTACCAGAAACGGCTGTCATGTCAAAGCATGGCAATAGAATAAGTATAGGCAAAGGGAAGCAGTTGAAACTAGTAAGGTATTGTGATGATTTAGCCCTGGCTGTGTGCCAGATGCCCACCAAGTTGTAATATCACTCCCTCTCCTAAACTGGACAGGAGAGAGAGAAATATAACGAGAGGTTTGTGAGTCAAGATAAGGACAGGGAGATCACTCAGCAACTAGTTTAATGGACAAAACAGACTCAACTTGGGGAGAAAAAGGTTTGATTTATAAATAAACAGTAAGGGAGTCTTTCTTTCAGTGCCTAAGCATCCTCTTCCCGTCCTTCTCCACTGACCTTGCTGTCTGTGGAGATGTTCTCACATTCTCACTCCCTGTTTAGCAACTGCCTAACAACTACTTCTCCTTCTCCAATACATTAATCACAGAGGTGTTACCTCAGTCACTAATTGGCCAGACCTGGGTCAGATGTAGGTCCATCTTAGAACTGACTGGCATGAGCCCTTTCAGCTACACGGGAAACTTCTGGCAACTGTTTGTTTAAAGAAGCCACCCCTGAAGCTACTGTCCCCTGCTACCAAAGCCTGCCCCAGGCAAAACTACTACAGGTATAATAGAAAATAAGAGGCAGGGAGGGAGTGATATACAAAGGATTTCTGAATATGTTTTTTTTTTTTCTTAGGGAGACATAGTACTTTGTTGCAATTATGACAATGGTGACAGATATTGCTAATAGGGCACTACAAAGATGACTTTACTAAGCTTATTGATTTTAAAGGAATGTCTTCCAATGTGCCATCGATATTTTATGAAGATAATTCACAGTTTGTCTCTTCAGTATGAAAGGTCTTGGAAACAATATGACTTGTGTCAAGGCCAATTACAAATTCATTTCCTGTGGCCTGGAGGTGGCTCTGCTGTGTGAAGTATCTCCCTGAAAAATGGAGCAGTGACTCAGTGAGGGCATTCTTAGGAAAAAAAAGCCACACACACCTCCACCAGAACAAATCTTAGAAAAACATGTTCTTAAAATCTCTGACATGAGTACCTGGATAAATTATGGGGCATCTGATTAAAAAACCCAAAAAAGTATTTCCTGTGTGTTTTATCTCAGCTTACTTACATGGTAACTTAGTGAAATGTTTTACTTTCCATTATAGTAGCCTAGAGGATTTGTTATAACAGCTCTGCTAATGAGACATTATCTGCTAAGCCCTATGACATGAGTATTTCTAATTGTTTGACCATCTATCATTTTGTTTTGCTGTATAAGGATGACAAATGAAGTGTAGTTTGACCTCCTCACCTTCTCAAAAGTAGGATTTATGTGGGAATGTAGAAGAGTGTTCACCTGTTTGTTTCCAGAAAATAACACATTTTCATGGACACTGGTGATCCATTGAGGAGAACAATGCAGTGGGAAACTGTAATGAGGCTTAATTTCTTGTTTCTATGGTTTGAAAGAGAAAGACAGCCTTTGCAAGCACAAAAGACATTCCAGTCTCTCCAGGATCCAAGTATTCCCCAAAGCACAAATTTGCTATTTTGGATTAAACCTGTTGTTAACTCTTTCTTCAGGAGAACATTTCCTTCTTGCTACTCTCTCTGAGCAAGCACAGGTCTTATAAAGCACTTTTCCTTTTTTCTCGTTACTATGGCAGTATTCAATTTCAGGTCCAATGCAAAGTGACAAGTCATTAACCATAATTTATTTAGGATTCATCATGAAATGTTTTTCTTTGCACTACCAATAAAATAAAATAAACACAGCTGTAAAAGGCAGATAAATGGGAAGAGGCTTTAATTGCAACATATAACTAGATAAATTCAAGTGCTTCTGGATTAAATTTCATCTAAAGTTGAATGTTTCAGCTTTCAGAAAAAACACACAAGTGCAAGTTATTTTGTTTTCAGCTTTGTTAATCTAGATTGAACGCATTGAATAGATTCATTGAATTCAATATAGATTAATTAATTGAATTAAATCTTTTCCTTATTGCAGCTGATCCATCACTTCAACTTCCTTTTATCTTTTAGCATGTACTACTGTGTCCTGATGATGGAGAACTATTACCCTTTAGGTTTTGGTTGTGTGGTTGTGTGGGATTTTTGTGCCCACTCCACCTCCTTCGATTTCTTTTACAGTTCTATTGAGCTGGTAATGTCAATATAGGAATATGTCAATAATATGTCAATAATGTCACTATAGGAACATGGCTTAAAATATTTTTTTGAGTATTTTAGGTTTTTTGTTGTGCTTGCCAAGGCTTCACTGCATCTGCCACATGCACCATCACTTAATGCTTCTTTTTCATAGAATCATAGAACCATAGAATGGTAGGGGTTGGAGGGGGCCTTCAGAGATCATCCAGTCCAACTCCCCTGCAGAAGCAGGGTCACCTAGATCAGGTCACACAGGAACATGTCCAGGTGGGTCTTGAAGACCTCCAAGGAAGGAGCCTCCACAACTCCTCTGGGCAGCCTGTGCCAGGGCTCCATCACTCTCATGGTGAAATAGTTTTTTCTTATGTTTAAGTGGAACTTTTTGTGTTCCAGCTTCATCCCATCACCCCTTGTCCTGTTGCTAGATACTATTGAAAAGAGGGATGTCCCAACCTCCTGACACCCACCCTTTAGATATTTATAAATGTTAATAAGATCTCCCCTCAGTCTCCTCTTCTCCAGGCTAAACAGCCCCAGTTCCCACAGCTTTTCCTCGTATGAAAGATGTTCCAAGGATGTTTTCATTCTTCTGTATCATTTCTGTATCATTTCATTCAATTCCTATTCCAAATATCTAGGTAGAGTTAATCAGTTATTTTGTTACAATGGAATATTTTTATTGTCTTCATAGAGTTGTTTTCATTTATAGCAATTATTTCTATGCCCTTAATGAAAGATTTATTTCTTCTCTCCCCTAAGCCCGAGTATGAACGAGATGAGCATAGTCTAAGAACCAAGTAGACGTAGTCATTTGCTTGTTCTAGCAAATGTGCCTGCCTGCCTTTCCTTTTGTCCTACTAGTAGCTGAAAGCTTTCTAAGCCCATAATGTTCTCAACCTGTTGGTTTTGGGGTTTTTATTTGTTTGGTTTTGGTGTTTGGGAATGTTGGTTTGGGTTTTTATTCCTTGTCAAGGAGCTAGCTTTCCAGAAAGTTCATCCTGAGAAAGGAGAGATGTGGCTTTCCATGTGTATTACTTTATAATAGTATTTTCAAATGATTATAGCTGTCTACTGCTGCAGATTTCTCTCTCATTTCATTCAAGCTTCAATGTAGGGAGCCTCAGCCATTTTGCATAGTGGAAAAGAAAAGCAATTTAAATGATTTATTGTGCTGGAGCTGTATAGGGCCATGCAGTTTATTGTGCATATGCATAGTTCACTGTGGGCTAGAACCCCTAACAGGCTAATGACCAAAATTTATTCATCACTTAAGATCCTTAGATCTCTTGGTTGCTGCCTAACAATGAAATGTCTAAATTTCTTCTCTCTACTGGTACAGATATTACCTGACTATCCAAATGCTCTCCAAGGCTGTCAGACTGTTCAAAACTTGAATATATGCTTAGGTAGTTAGCTTGATCTCCCAAAGTACTATTTCTTTGTTATTCTGTTTCTGAGCTCTCAGAACACGCCCACAAGAGAAGACCAGGACTAGAAGGTAGTTTGTCAATCTTTTATGGATGGTGCTTGGAACAGTAGAGAGCTAGACTCTATTTTCACAAGTATATCAAAGCTCATCTCAATAATTTTTGCACTTCCCTTTCTGCCCCAGCTCCCATTGGAAAGCTGTTTGGGGGGTTCTGCTAACTTCCCTTTGACAGTTTATTCATAGCTGTATTTGTGCTGACATTGTTCCTTAGTTAAAGTTACACTTCTCCCTCTTTAGTATTTACGTCCCTGAAGTATTTTAGGGGAATGGTACCTCACCCGCCTTTCTGGTAGATAAAAAAGCAAAGCTCTTTTTAGTCCTCTCTCCTATGATAGTGTTTTCATTGTCCTGATCATCTTAATAGCTCTTCCTTAATTATCTTTCTTTTTCATTAATATATCTTAAGCTTGACAGTCACTAGATTCTTGATGATGATGTGCCAGTGCATTCTAGATAGTTATAGCACATCAAAAACATGTTAGTTAATCTATGATCAACAAACATGACCAGGTTGTCCTGCCTTCATATTATAAGAGCAAATTTGAAATTAAAAATAAGTTTTAATTGAAATATATTCAGTCATTAGTGCATGAGTATGTATTTAGTATTGCTGAATATCCACTAAAATGATCCTTCAGGTCATTCAGCCCTGTGTTTTCTTAATAGTGTCTCCTATCTTTATGAGGAGAGAGGTGTTTTTCTGGAACAGGAAATTTTAAAGAGGTCAGGCCCAAAGTTAAACTTTGCTTCCACAATCAATCACCTTGGCACAGGAGTTACCTATTTAATCCTGTCTAATGTGTTCTCTTGTTATGCCAATTCCTTGCTGAGGTTAGACTTCTATTTATCTTTAGCTAAACTACAAGATTTCAATGTGTCAGAGTATCAGAGCCCAGATGGATGAGCTCTTACTTCATTAACATGCTAAAAGAAATAATTTCATTTTTTAAAAGCTGATGTTCCATTTTTGCTTGTTGTTTAACAAACTTTGTTTTAACAAACAAAATTGGGTCTATTGATAGACGGAAAAATGTGCCCAAAAGCCTTGCATGTCATTTGGGTCATATGAAAAAGTCACCTCAGTGTTTGCACCTTACAGTGCCACCTTTCAGATCTCTTAAAAACAAGGTTATGTATCCTCACAACCCAAGGTCTTTTATAGCTGGCTGGGTCAGATCACAGTCACTGTATCCATCTGTGCCTCTGTCAGAATCACAAAATGGTTGAGGTTGGAAGTGACTTCTGGAGGTCACTAGGTCCAACACCCCTACTCAAGCAGGGACAGGGACCCATTTGCCCATGACCATGTCGAGAGAGCTTTTGAGTATATCTCAGGATAGAGATTCCACAACTTCTCTGTGCAAACTACTTAGTTAAAAAAGGGTTTTCTGATGTTCAGAGGAAACCTCCTGTGTTTCATTTTGTGCCATTGCCTCTGGTCCTGTCATTGGACATTCTGAAAAGAGCCTGAACATGTCGTCTTTGTACCATCCCTACAGAAAGTTTGTACATTTTTTATGAGATCTCCCTGAAAACTTTCCCTTCTCCAGGCTGAACAGTCTCAGCTCTCTCAGCCTTTTCTCTTAGGAGAGATGCTCCAGTCCCTTAATCATCTTACTATTCCTTCACTAGGCTCAATCCAGTAAGATCATGTCTGTCTTGTACTGGGGAAGCCCAGAACTGTACAGAGTACTCCAAGTGTGGCCTCACTAGTGCTGACTAGAAGGGACTATTCATCTCCCTTGACCTGCTGGTAATACTTTGCCTGCTGCAACCCAGGATACCAATCACCTCTTTTGCAAAGAGGCATTGCTGACACCACCAGAAACCTCAACTCCTTTCCTGCAAAGCTACTTTGCAACCAGGCAGCCTCAACACGTGCAGATGCATGGTTCTATCTTTCAGCATCAGACTTTCCCCACATATTGTGTGATATGTGGCCTCCCAAATTGTGGCTGTAATTCAACTTGTAAAACATTTAAGAGCTGAATTTTGCAATAGCTGTATGATTTTAGTCTCACTTGGAAGTTACTGAGGATGTCTGGTCCTTGAAGGATGTTGTGCATGAGCACACTGACGACTAAAACTAAACAGGTCATAGACCTAAAACAACACAGGTCATAGATGCAACTTAGCTGTGCAACTGAAAAAGTACAACGTTTATTTACTCTTAGAGCTGGCCAAATGAAAGTTAATGCTAAATAAAGACATCACTCCTGTGTTTCCAGTTATCTTTTATTCCATCACTTTTGGTAAATTTTCAAGCCTAAGCAAGTTCAAGCCTGTGTATTGATAGTTTTAGTTCTTAGGACATCTAATGGTCTGCAGAAAGTAGCTGTTTGTGGAAATGAGATAGAGGCTGAAGGACAATGATTATATTATTAATTGATATTTTGACTACAAGCTCCTGTTCAGTCGAGGGGGGTGTAAAAAAACCACAAAACCAACAAAACGCTATTTTAAGGGATTTCCCCCCTCTATTCCTTTTCTCGTTCGTTTCTAAGACAGGTGCCTGGCTCACTTCTGCGTTAGCAATGGACATTTTGCCCTCTAGTGGTGTCTCTCGGATAAGAAAATGTTCTGGGGAAACCTATTTCTTTCCCTCAAATTGACTGAGCTTGATTTTCATTTTTAAACTCTGCACTCACATCCTTCAGACTTTACTTAGCTTCTGGAGCTGCAAAACAATCAGCTTTAATATTATCTTGCAAAAGCCATTGGGTTTTTTTTGGTGTATTTTGTTTCTTTTATCTTCATCCGCTGATGCACTTTTAAGACCCCGCCTTTAATTTCAGTGTCCTCAAGTCCAGGATACATAAAAGTCTTTCCATTTCAATTTGAACAGTAGTAGCAAGGACATTAGTCAGCAAAGACAGTGACACTTTATGGGCATTATGAGTCATGTTATTTGTTACTTTAATGAACAAAACAAAGGAGACTGTGTGATAACTGAAGCTGTAATATACTCGATATGGCATCATATATCTGCTGCACAATTTTTCTTTGATGCCATAACAATGATCCAGTTGTGCTTATTTGGGGCATGAATTGTTGATAGACAGGATAATTTTATTACTATTCTAAAAGCCACAGTCACTGCTTTGGTGCTCTGGGAGTATGGGAATAAAGGGGTACCATTTATATTTTCATTCTTGAGACTCCAGCACACTGGCTTTCTGTTGCAGTGATTCTATGCATTTTTTATCATGTCAAGTTTTGCTGAAGTGGCATTTTGCACCCCTTACCCCCAGCCCTTCATTTATTTGGAACTGTGCAGGGGAGGAATAATACTGCATAAAATATGTAATATTCTTCTGAAAGATAAGAAAGTATCCTAATTAACATGCTTGATGCAGCACCAGGTGAGATTACATGCTACTCAGGATCATTTCCGTGCAAGATAAGCTAAAAATAAATATTCAGGAGATATTACAAAAAGTCAACTTCAATACAATTTTTCATTGCTTCTGTTAATTCAGGTATTTCCTGATTGAAACAAGAGAGGTTAACAGATTAGTGCTCTTCCAGTTCTCTGTTACATGGTTCCCAGAGTGTTTAGTTTAACTAATTTCTGAGAGGAACCACATTGATTAGGTGGTGGGATTGATGAGACCCAAGGGTTTCAAAATGACTGGATTAGAGTACACTTGGGTTAGGTGATGCTTGAGAACAACAAGTGTAACTAAACTACAGCACAGTTTCTTACATCAAAACTGAGCAAATTTTCACCAACAAAAATATTCTGAAAAAGAAATGTACTTTTATTTGTTCTTTTATTACTTTTCAACACATGAAATGTCAGACTATTGTGTGACCTACTCTAGGTGGTCCTGCTCTGGCAGGGAGGTTGGATTGGATGAGCTTTCGAGATCCTTCCCAGCCCTTGAGATTCTGTGATTAATTTCCAGTGCTCTATTTATACTCATGGAATGTTTTTTTATAAATATTTATTAAGCACTTTTCCCCTACTCTAATCTCTATGGGTTATTTTTAAAGCTACTTTTAGCGCTAACACGTTCTAAAATGTAGTAGAAATTGTAAAATGCAGACTGTTAGATAAGCAGGGATAGAAAGGGTTTGAGTGAGGACTGTAGAGAAAATGGTGTGTTACTCTCCTAATTATTTGTGAATTTTCATCTCTCTGGAGCTGGTTCTCTGAGGTACTGTTGTTGCTTTTTTTTGTTGGTTTTTGCTTTTGGTTTTTTGGGTGGAGGAGTGGGAAGTAGGGTGAGGGATTGCTTTTTTTGTATGGATTTCAAGGCCACTTCTCAGGGTTCTTATTGGACTTTAGAAGTCCTTTCCAACCCCTACCATTCTGTGATTCTATGATCTTAACTATCATTGTTGCTGATGCTTTAGATCATATGTAGGAGATGTTTCTGGTTGTCTGGTGGATGCTGCAGTTCCAGAATCTTGTGTGTTGTGCATGACCAAAGGCTCTGCCTAGAGCTGCAAGCAGACTTGGTGGGTTGATGTAGCTGCTACTGCCCAGAGCTGCTCACTCTGTCTTTCTATTTAAGGCTTCTACCTATTTAGCAGGAAAGAATGAGCACCTCAGGTCACTCATTTGTGAATTCCAGTAATATTTATAAGCATATAAATGGATGTTAGGAGGTTGGGACATCCATTTTTTCTATTGTATCTAGCAACAGGATAAGGGGTAACAGAATGGAGCTGGAACACAAAAAAGTTTCATTTAAATGTAACAAAAAACTATGGCAGTGTTGAGGTGAGGGAGCCCTGGCCCAGGCTGCCCAGGGAGGGTGCAGATGCTCCTTCTCTGGAGGTCTTCAAAACCTGCCTGGACATGTTCCTGTGTGATCTAGATAGACCTGCTTCTGCAAGGGGGTTGGACTAGATGATCTCTAAAAGTCCCTTCCAACCCCTACCATTCTGTGATTCTTTAAATTACCACTTAAAAATATGTGCTAATAGGAGAGTCTGTTAAATTGTGCTGAATTTGGAAGCACTCCCCAATATCAGGGAACATTTTGAAGCATTTATCACTTCAGTTCCAGGGCTTGGTCTCCCTGGAGTCAGGAGTCCAGTCTTCAAAGCTCTCATGAGGGAGAGATCAAAAGATCTGTGAGGTACCTGTGAATGCTGCACTGAAGTCATACTTAAAATAAAACAAGTTTATTTTGGACAGACCAGCATATAAATGAAAACTGCTGCCATTCTTATTAGAATAAAACCAATTTCAAGTTCAGAAAACTTTATGAGATGAACTGCAGTGAGAATTTTTGTGTTATTTTTTTTTCCCCACAAACATTGGTTCCTTTACCCCTAGTTCCTATTTGTAATTATCAAGATTATAGTTTGTTGCTTTCTTTGTGCATATTTTAACACAAAAAATGTTGTCCTTTATTTTTTCCTTTATACATAGTAGAAAAATAAGCATCGGATCAGGAGTGAAAATTGTATGTTTTGTACTTCATGAGGTGCACTGTAAATCTTGTGAATTGCTGTCATATGCTGTAATATGCTCAGCAGTTGGTGATTGCTAAATAGATTAATCAGCTGGTGTCAGTGTTTGAAATTCTATCATAAATAGTCTAAATCGTGGATCGAATAGTGAAAATTGTGTCATTATGGCCTCTTAAATGGCAGTTAAAATAATTAAATTATCCCAGCCAAAGCAAGTGTAGCAAATAGAAGAACAGATTAAACTTGATTTTGTTTTATCTTTCTCTAATAAATTATGCTAAAACATTTCAATATCCCCTGGGGAACATTTACTGTAGGTTAATAAAGACTAAAATTATGTCTGAAATTTTTATATCTGTATCATATGAGTATCTAGATAGAGGATAATCGGCTCTTAAAAGTTGCCTGAAAATAACAATCCATCATATTTTGGAAGAGTTTTCCTCCAGTTTGCTAGGCTAGCATTTTTTCTATAGTAGCAGCCATCTCAGGAAAAATGGGATCCCCTAACGACATTCTTGTATCTTGGTAGGAATTTCATCCCATCTAAAGAATTTTGAGAACCAGAGTGTACTTGTTTCTGAAGAAAACTTTTTTCTTTCAAGGTTCTATGACTGCATATATAATTTCTATCTCATCTATGCATGCTAAAGTACTTGTCTGCATGAGATGTCCTAAAGAGCATTACTACATGTTGGGACAGCTCCATTGTTCATCCTAATATGTGACTCAAACCAGAAAACAAGTTGGATCACTTCACAAACAGGGGTTTGGAAAGGTGGTTTTATTTGATACAGGCAATGTTGCTTTTTCATTTTTCTCAATCACCATCCCCACATTGATGTAGTCAGTGGCCTCATCAGCTATCCCCAGCAACACTGTGAAATAGCATACCAATGAGAATGCTCAAGGGGTAAACATTTTAAAAGCTAAAACTTATTTCTATTGCTACATTACATTTTATTTACATAAATCCATCTGGTTCAAGATTTATGGTCGAATGAGTGAGTTTTATATTCATTTGTATTTCTGTCCTTTTCCGTGTTGTCATTGATGATGCAATTACTAATGCATGTTTTCCTAAGCAGTATGGTGACATTGGCAATAGAAGTGACACCAGCTGGTATGCCAGGGTGAAAAATATGTTTTTCTTCTTTGGCTTTGTTAAGTAAGTCTATGTAAGCAATTGTATCCTTGAAGCAGACTTGATAACAGCTGCTTCCAGCTCTAATTCTTTCTTTTACCATCTGTCTTCTCTTAATTCTGCTATTAGAATGGCAAACAGAACCCCAAGGATGCTGTGAGTTCCTGAGAAAGATGGGCAACCTCTAGCAGCCTCTGAACACTGAAAGCACAAAGTTGCATATGAACTTAGCTCTGCCTTCCTGCTCCAAATGAAGACCTGGGGGAAATGAGAGCTGTGCAGATGCTTCGTGTTGAATAACGGAGACTTATAAGAAGTCTTGAAATGGATTAAGAAGCAGAAAAATGTTTACTTAACATGTTTAAATGAGGACTACACCATCAGACTTCTGAATCTGCCTAATTTCAGAAAAAAACACAGTCCTCCTACTATGTTCCATCTTCAAAAGTTCAGTTTCAATTGAATTTGAAAAAAAGTCTGTGTGTATCTGAAGTCAGATCAGCACACTTGGTGCTGCAGTGAAGAAAAAGTGCTATATCTTCAGAAAAAACCTGCTATTTGTTCAATGTATCCTATAGCCATTTTAAAGATGGAGGTTCCTGTAAATTAACCTTTCTTGTAATGTACTATCTAATCTACAGATTTATGTTTTCCCCAACACTTACAACTGGTTTTCAGTTGGTGATAGAGTAATACTTCTTGGTGATTTCATGGTTGTTAATCATTTTTGGTCATGCTGGTAAACTATCACTGTGCTCCCCTGCCCCCCTAGCAAACTATGCTCCCCTGCCCCCAAATTGATACTGGACCCTGTGCTGTTCAACATCTTCATAAATGGTCTGGATGATGGGATTGAAAGCACACACACCAAGTTTGCTGATGACACTAAACTGGATGGTGAGATGTACAAGACAGAGGGCATATATTAGCAACGAAAGGAGGGCTAAAGGGAATCTTCACTCTTTAATGGATGAAGGGAGAAAACTTTGCAAACAAGGATGAGAAAAAGGCTGAGGTACTTAATGCCTTCTTTGCCTCAGTCTTCAATACTAAAATCAGCTCTTCTCTGGGCACCTATCCACCTGAGCTGGAAGACAGGAATGAGGGACAGAATGAGGCCTCCTTAGTCCAAGGAGAAATGATGTGTGACCTGCTGCTCCACCTCGATGCACACAAGTCGATGGGGCCAGATGGAATTCACCCAAGGGTGCTGAGGGAACTGGCAGAAATGCTCACCAAGCCACTCTCCATTATCTACCAGCAATCCTGGCTCACTGGGCCAGGACTGGAGGATGGAAAATGTGACCCTCATCTATGAGATGGGCTGGAAGGAGGATTCTGGGAACTACAGGCTTGTCAGCCTGATCTTGTGCTGGAGAAGGTTATGGAACAGAGTATCCTGAGTACCATCCTGAGGCACATACAGGACAACCAAGGGTTCAGGACCAGTCAACATGGCTTTATGAAGGGCAGGTCCTGTTTGACTAATCTGATCTCCTTCTATGACAGGTTGACTCACTCAATTCATAAGAGAAAGGCTGTAGATGTGGTCTTTGTGAACTTTAGTCAGGCCTTTGTTACAGTCTCCCACAGCATCCTTCTGGAGAAACTGGCTACCCACGGCTTGGATGGATCTACTCTGAAATGGGTGGAAAACTGGCTGGATGGCTGGGCCCTGAGAGTGGTGATGAATGGAGTTAAATCCAGTTGGTGGCTGGTCACCAGTGGTGTTCCCCGGGGTTCAGTGTTGGGGCCTGTTTTGTTTAACATCTTTATCTGGATGAGGGAATTGAGTGCACACACAGTAAATTTGCTGATAACACTAAGCTGGGTGGGTCTGTAGACCTGCTTGAGGACAGGAAAGATCTTTGGAGGGACCTGAGAAGGCTGGAGCTGAGGCCAGTCACATGAGGTTCAACAAGGCCAAGTGATGGGTCCTACACTTGGGCCACAACAACCCCAGGCAATGCCACAGGCTTGGGGCAGAGGGGCTGGAAAGCTGCCCAAAGGAAAAGGGCCTGGGGCTGATAATCAACAGTGACTGAACATGAGCCAGCAGCGTGCCCAGGTGACCAAGAAGGCCAAGGGCATCCTGGCTCGTATCAGAAATAGTGTGACCAGCGGGGCCAAGGAAGTGATTGTCCCCCTGTACTCCGCACCAGTGGGGCTGCACCTCAAATCCTGTGTCCAGTTCTGGGCCCCTCACTACAAGAAGGACATTGAGGTACTGGAGCACGTCCAGAGATGTGCAATGAAGCTGGTGAAGGGTCTGGAGAGCAAGTGTGATGAGCAGCAGCTGAGGGAGCTGGGGATGTTTAGCCTGGAGAAGAGGAGGCTGAGAGGAAACATGGTCACTCCCTACAACTACCTGAAGTTTTAGTGAGAAGGGGGTCGATCTCTCCAGTAATGAATGAAATGGGCTCAAGTTGCACCAAAGGAGGTTTAGATTGGACATTAGGAAGAAATTTTTGCCCAGAGGGTCATGAAGCATTGGAAGAGGCTGCCCAGGGAGGTGATGGAGTCACCATCCCTGGAGATGTTCAACAGACACACAGATGAGGTGCCAAGGGACGTAGTTTAGTGATGGGCCTGGCAGTGTGATTCTAATGGTTGGACTTGATCTTAAAAAGGTCTTTTCCACAGCAGTGATTGTATTATTCTATTTATCTGTGATCTTACAGAGAGACCTGGACTGGCTGGAAGAGTGGGCTAGCTGGAATGATATGATGCGTAAGAAAGACAAGTGCGAAGTCCTGCAGCTGGGATGACATAACTAAGAAACCTGTACAGGCTAGGATCTGTGTGGCTGGGGAGCAGGCTGGGAACATGTCAACTGTGAGCTGCTGCAGCAATGATGGCAAAATGGATCCTGGGCTGCACTTGCAGGAGCATTAGTAGCAGAGTTAGAGACATGATCATCGCACTCTACTCAGCTGCTTGCCAAGTTTCACCTGGAGTACTGTGTGTGGTTCTGGCTCCCACAAATCTAGAAAGATGTAGACTGGAGAAGGCCTAAAGGTGACCCGTGAAGACAATCAAAAGGATGTAGAAACTGTGCTATGCAGAGAGACATGAATGAATTAGATCTTTATTCCCTGAAGTAGAGAAAACTGAGGAAGGATCTCTTCACAGTATTTCAGTACCTAAAGGGTGAATGCAAAGAGGACAGAGACTCTCTTTTCACAGGGAGCCACATGGAGAAGACATGGGTGATGGAAACAAGTTGTACCAGGACAGGTTTCATAATGGTGCAAGAAAGGAATTTTTTTCCAGTGAAAATAATAATTCAATGGAACAACTGCCCCATGGACATGGCAGAGTCTCCATCACTGGAGATTTTCAAGATGCAGTTGGCCAGGTTTCTAGATAATCTCATTTAGGTTCTCTTCTCCACAAAAGACTGGACAAGATGATCTTTTGAGATCCTATTCAGTTTTGACTGCTCTGTGGTTCTGTCCCATCTACTAAATCTGTTCTTGAAAGGGCAAGGAAAAAGCAACTTTTAGGAGACAGCCCCAGTGCTTATTTCAGTCATGTTGATTGTGTACTAATTTAACCAGTAATAATTTAACAATTTCTACTGAATTACCAAACTACCTACCTAATATCATCCATCTTTGGAGTAAGTAGCAAGGTACTGACAGGAGGCAAGCATATACCTTGACATATATAAAGCACTACTGTTAGCTTGCTCTTTCAGTTAGTCTTACCATTAGAAGCTACTTTAATTTTTTCTTCACTGATACCTGAAAGGCAACAAACATCTGTCAAAGGGAAGGATCTCTTACATGTATATCTGTTTTGTTCTCTTTCTACCTCCTGACTGATTGTTGCTACTTTTTGCTGATGGAGAGATGTCAAAGAAGTAGCAACTAAAAAAGTTCACAGTCTGAATGGAACATAAAATTGGCAGCTTTGCAGACACATAATATATGAGATTGGCAGAGTACATGCTCACATCATTAATCAAGCTGCCCATTTACAGTGCATGTACCATATTCATTTGCTGCAAAGTCGTTGAAACATGAGAACAGCGATCTCTCAACATCTTTGATTACTTTGGGCTAGACTTGTCTCCTTTCTAAGTTGTATGGCCACATTACCCATGGTTCATTCATCATGTCCTTGGCTATGATGAAAAAAGTCCATTGTAATAACTTTTAAAGCTTGCAAAATCAACATATCTGGGGGGTTTTTTTTAGTTTTATTTTTTTCCACATGTCAATCAACAAATGTAAGCACTTTTTATTGCAGATATAATTGCTAAGATTCTTATTTATTAGATTATTTAATATTCATTTCACCCCCCCAGAACATTAGTAACATTTGATGCTGTAAAATACAAAATCTTTAACATGGAGTTCCATTCTCCTGTGCAAAAGCCTGTTTTTGTTTGTTTGTTTTTTTCTTCATAGGTTCAACAGTATAGTAATGGGGATTATTTTTGGCTCAAAAATTGGGAAAGGAAACAATTTTGTCATATGATGTTAGTCATGAGAAATATAAATCACTTTGTGGTAGTGAGAATTAGGAAGATCAGTCATGCTTCCTGAGCAGAAGGGGAACAAGGGAGTTGAGCTTTAGTCTATTCTCAATAGAATATTTAATAACAGACTTCAATATTTCATAAAACTGATATTCAGTGCATCATTTTAATTCTCTCCTTGTAGTGTTGGGCAAAACTTGGTATTAATTAGATACTGCACAACTTTTCCACAATAAAAAACTCATTCTGTTTTATAAAGTGTTGACATAAATTGCATTTGGACATTTTTATGGAGTAATTATTATGTGGTATTCCTGTAAACTGAATTCAAATTTAATCTTAGAGTGATATTCATCTTGCTTAACTTTATACATCTTAAAACTAGATATATACTGGGATTGTTTAACAGTGAGAGGACAGGGAGGACTAGTCCCAAAGCAGATTTATACTGTGTATTCTAAATTTGGTTAAATAATATTTGGAAGAAGGTATCCATTTGTCTATTAATGGAGGTTTTTATAGCACTGGAGAAGTCTCGATTAAGAGCTAAGATCTAGTCAGTGTTTGTTGATGGGCAAAGTTTCATACAATTCCATTTTTGTCTTCACACAGACAAGCATTTGATTAGCAAGAAGGAAAAACTATTAGTTGCTGTAAATTCCCTGATATTCTTAGCAGTTTGAGAAAGTTTTGTGGGCTTTGCACCATCTATAATTTTCAAAGCAGAACCAAGTTTCACTTGTCAACAAAGTTTAGCACGTGTGTGACAGATCTGATGTTAGTTGGAGGTATGAGGATCTAACTGTCACAGGAATATCTTTAAATGTTTGTCTGCAAATTGGAGGCAGGGTGATGGATCTATTTCTAAGAACTATTGTCATGTGTTTTCAGGTAATGGAAACTGTCTGAAGGTAGTTTATTTACTATATTGATGATACATGCTATTCTAATGTGGCAACAATAGAGGCCACTATGGTTCCAGAATTCAAAATCTAAAGAAGCCTATAAATTACTGTTTCCTAGAGAAGTAAAATAACAATAATGGTTTTCAGGTAATGTTTACCTTATAAATACTAGTAAAACATGAAATAAATACATCTTGATGATAGTTAATTCCACTTACTTGAAAGCAGATTAAATCCAGGAGGAATAAAATTGTTTTAAAACTAGATTAGAAGTTTAAGAAATGTTATACAGAAGGGTTAAAGCCTTAGTATAAGAATAAACTTTTCTATTTAGGAAGTATTGGGGACCATTATTTTCAGAGACTTTTAGATTAGAATATACCTCTATCGTACCTGCCTGGACATGTTCCTGTGTGACCTGATCTAGGTGACCCTGCTTCTGCAGGGGGGTTGGACTAGATGATCTCTAAAGGTCCCTTCCAACCCCTACCATTCTTTGATTCTGTGATTCTATTAAATGCTCTTACGACCCTCTGTGTTCTCATTTGTAAAATATACATAGCACTCACTACAAAGGCAAAAAAGTTGGCACCATCATTTCTACCTGTATACTGTACTGAAAAATGTACTTTTGACTGGGGGTTTATTTTATTTTATTGTATTTTATTGTATATTTTATTATAGTTTAGTTTAGTACCAGTATTAATGGGTCTTTCAAAAGAGCAGGACACCATTATTAAAAATTAGACTACTAAATGCATGGATAGATAGATGCTCAAGTTTATGTTGTGATGTTATTTAGGCCTTCATTTTGACACTTATGTGGAGACTCTGAAATGTTAGCTGTGATTTATTCTAAGGACTAAACACTGGTCATATTACGGAAGTCTCAGGGATTTTGCTAGGCTTGTAGAAACACAGGATTTGCTTATTTTCTGTTTGTTACAGTGGTTTGATATTACAACTCCCAATTTCCAAGCACAGCCAGGGGGAACAAGTACAGAAGTGGAAATTTGTTCAATGTATGGCAGACTGCCCAGTAATTAAATACACTTCTTTCTAAACCCATCATCCTCATTTGAATAGCTGTTTCCCCTGGAATCTGGCTTAGAACTGGGTGTGTTAGACTGGGTCTAAAATACAAAATGATGCTTGTCCATTTAATATGCTCCATGTGGGCAAAGCTTAAATTTGCACAGGGCTCCAATAAAAGCAGTGATGCTCAGTACAGCAGAGAGCGATGGGGACACAGTTGGATTGTTATAACTTTGATGCCTATCAGTTTCACTAGGCAAAAGGCCAATTGCTGGAGGAGCTGTCTAAGGGGACACAAAATTTAATGGTGATACCATTAGTGAAAGTGTCACTTACTGAGTTGGGGAAGATGCATATTTTTATTTGGGTATTGTCCAACACTGAATTAAAGTAATTTTACACAGTGCATTGAACAGTCATCAGATGGCTGTTGACTGCTTTCAGCTTGAGCTGGGTTTAACTATCAGGTTACAGATGGGAGATTTAAATCCTTGCAAATGAATTCAGGTACCATTTCTGTTTGTGAGCTTGTGAATACCTCTAATTTTGCAATATCTTCAGTGAAACTTTCTGCATTCAAGTCATCAGGTTATTTCTCAGAGTTAAAATAGCAGAATCTAGAAAAAAATAATAGCAAGCTTATCTCACTTTCTTTCATCATACCATTATATATGCTTTCATGAAATTAAATATGGGACAAGTTTCAGAGTGGCTGCAAGGTCACTCTTAGTCTTTTATGCTTCCTTTCCAGGGTCTAATGAATTCTGGATATTATTCCTTTCTCTCCACATATACTGTCTATGTGATTGCTAAAATAGCTCTTTAACCCACCCATCAATGTATCTTAGATTTTGCTCCCTAGATACCATGTTTACACGTGGCAACAGAGCTCCCTAGGTGAGATGCTTTATACCTGGCAAAAGGAGAGCTTTACTCATAAAGACATGTTACCTTTGTTGCATGAAAGGCTAAGCCAAGAAAAATCTTTTGTTTGCTGGCATAGCTGTATCCATTCTAGAGAATTTGACAACTTGTACCAGCCAGTGTGATTTTATATCCCTAGACTTTTTTTTCCCCAAAATAGCTACATTGGCAGAACATTGTAGTCTCACCTAAGGAGTACATCTGCTCTGTCATGATGCAGTTGATTCACATAGCTCGTGATCCGTTGATACCTTATACAGTTTATTTATATAGTTTAGGATCTGAGGATCTCACATTCCTTCACTGTGTTTATTTCTTGCTTTCTTGGAGAGCTTTTGGAACAAAAATCTACCTAATCCTTACCTAGCAATTGTGAAACAAAATAAACCAAAAGTCCACAACAGAACCTTAACCTTTAATCTTGTTTGTGCAGGTGACATAGAGTTGGAAATTCTTTTTATGGACAAGGATTATATTTTTACAGATTAATATATGTGTTTTTTAATTTCCCTTAGCACCTAGGGAAACATCTAGTCTAATCTAGGTGTTTTCATCTGATATGTTACCAGAACTTGAGTCCCTGCTACTGTAGGTTGTTGTGGTTTGTGTGAAAAACTGCCATGCTCTGCAGCAACATCACTGTCTCAAGGCAAAGCACTTGTGAGTTGAGAATGCTAACTTTAAGAGAATTAATCTGCCAACCCCGTGGTCTGATTCCTCACCTGCTCAGGCTGAAGCTGTCATCTGTGGGGCCAGCTTTGACCAACATCACCACATCAGTCAGCCAGTCATCTTTTAATGGGGCAAAATGACAGTAAGGGGCAAAATGACAGACAAAATGTGATTGCAGTAAGAAAAGCGTTGTTTGAAAAATGACCCTTCCACATTATTCTTCTGTAAATGTGAAAAGGACAGTCTATAGTCTGTTAGGCTTAAGAATAGACAGGAATAGAAAGATGTTCTCTCAAAGCTGGCACAAACTTAATAGGAGGCAGAAATGAATATTCTGTGCTTCCTGTAATGAAATGAGAGTGACAGAGGAGAATGGGATAAGCAAATTGGGTATAGTCACAGGTGATTAGAAGATATCTACCTAAAGCATTTTTCCAATCTTACCATGTGACAGTCACTAATGCTAAAAGTAAAGCGTGTGCTTATAATAGCAGGGACTAGAGGGGGATGACTGTGATCTGTGACACCACATGATAAAACAACACAGCAGACAGTTTATCAGCAGGGCTGTAACTCTTCAGTAGCTCAAATTAATGAAGGAATCTTCAAAATTCCTGTAAAACTGAGGAAAGAGGCTTTGCTGGTGGCACTGCAGCAGGAGGAGGCTTTACTTATTCTCAGTGACTGATTTTGAGTAGTGTTCTGACATATGTATACTTATCCCAGGCCATATCACAGTGGGGAGACTACTATTTACTTGTGGTAGAACACCTACCGGGAAGGGCTACTGGCTTGGAAATCTGGCACTTTACCTGCAAACCTCTTTCATCCCTGAATGATATCAACAGAACTGCCCGCAGTGACACTCACTTAAGAGTGATAAACCCTCTGACAGACCCTTATCACTAAAAGCATGGTTTGCAGGAAGCAAGGGATCTCAGAAGAACAAGGAATAAGAAACTGAGTTAAAAAATATCCTGTCCAACAAAAAGGTTATTTGTGTCAGATATCTCGTTTCTGGCCCGCAGGTTTGGCTGTGTTTGCAATTCTACTGCAGTCTTCAGAGTGCTCTCAATACAGTAGCAGAGCTAAACCTTGTCACCTTTGAATGACATAGTTCAGTTGACTGCTTGTAAAGGTGAACAGTTCGTTGGAGCTCTGATACAACATCCCAATGCTTTTGAGGCAAAGATCAATAATTAATGTTCCACTAGAGACCTTAATGGCACAATTCCCACCACATATTGTTCTGTTCTATAATGATGTCCCTCATAACACAATTAACTTATAAAAGCACAATAGTGGTAACGCTGAAGAAAGCAAGTTAACACAAAAAACCTCAGTCTCCTCCCTCCCATTCCCTGCTCTGTCCTTCTCTCTAGCAGTGAATGCCTATATCTCTGATGGGGATCCTAAGGCAAAGTAAGTATTAACTATAATCATTCTTACAGAACACTAGGTAAAATAGTCTACAGCAAAAGGAAAAAAACCCCATCAGTTGTACATCATGCCACGTAAAGACAGTGCATTCTTCCTTAAAGAACATGCACAGTGTGTTTTTGTGTTGTCAGGTTTGTTTGCATATGAAGACCTAACAAACTTAGGTGGATAAGCCCCCAAAGAATAGGCAGGATCTTGAAAGCTTTGGCAATGTACATACAGCAAGTAATAAACCAGCAAACTCCTCTCTGGTACTCTTAGTTCTTTTTAGAAAGCATTTAGTTGTCTCTGTTTTTCTTGATTCCTTTATAATGAGTTTCCATTGTATCAAATGTAGGACAGTACAGACCATTTACCATGAAAATATTTCCTTTAAGCTGAAACTCCAGTCAAATACCAGTAAGATAATGATAGGGCTTGGTAGTTACAAATGCTTGCTTTAACCTAAAGAACCAAATACCTTTTAGGCCTCCTTTGTAGTTGGTGATGAGAGAAACCCTGATGTAAGGAGAAATTTTGAGTACTTAGATATAGGCTACTGCTCTGAATTACTTGAAAACAGGTCCTTCAGCAGGTGAGTCAGAGTAGGGATCTAATCTCCACTTTTTCGTCCACCCAACACTAGACTCTGTTTTGGTACACAAAACAAATTAAGCCTGATCTTATCAGCATGACTTAAGGAAAAACAATTTCACTGGACTTTTGGACCATCCCTGTGTATTCAGTAGGAATGTCTGAACTGGATGATCAGAGAGCAATTTCCATCTCTCAGGTCTTGGTATGCTCCATCTTTTCCTATGAGCTCTATTTCTTTTGAAAGGAAATATGTGTATAAAGGAATGGATCTGCAGTGCACTCTGTGAGAGATTCTACCTGGCATGAGAGGATTAAGGACTGTGAAACAGAACATACATATTTCCTAGTTTGGACACAGTCAATACATCAAACTAAGGTTCCCAGACAGGCTTCCTGTGTTCTCTTCTTCTCTCCTTTCACTCTTTTGCATACAGCCACTGATGTGGATGAGTTTGCCTTTGCTGTAAAGCAAAAAACATGTTTCTTTTTCCAATGTGCTTGTGCTAGGAATGATTTCACTTGTGTACAATTAAACAGAAGTAACTAATGAAACTATTCTTCATTGGCTAATCCTGTCAGACTTTAAATATATTATATAAACCATTTCTTACCATGGGCTAACACATCATTTCATCAAGCAATGAATGCTCTGGTGAAAAAATGGCCCAGATTAGTTACACTCATTCTGTTTCTCAAAAGAGGAAAATGAATGAGGTAAATTTTAATTCATCTGTTAATGATGAGATAACACATGAAACAGGTCACCTTGGTTAATATCACACGCCACAAATGAAAGGAAATGCGTGGATAATAACTTTTAAGGCATGTTACTGTCATTATTCTTCACAAGTTTGTTTTGTTTTAAGAAAGGCTATTTTTCATTCTCTTCGTATAAGTGTGGAGTTTAGAATCTCATCAAAATTATTTCAAGTCCTATAAGCCTCGATTCCCACAGTTCTGCAATATTTGGATGGTGAAAGAAGAAATTGGCAGTGTATTCAGCACTGAGATTCAAGTTTTGTTTCTCATAACACATGGACTATGGATCAAAGGGGAATCACTGCTATGCTGAGATTTCATGTGCTAAAAATGAAAGCACACTGAATGATGTAGCCAACGTACCTTGTGTCACAGTAGGTGTATTGGGTCAAAGATAGGAAGAAAACCTGTACATTAGCTCTATCTTTACACAAGTACATGATAGTATAAACAAAACAAGTTTTTGCCTGAGACAGTGTATGGTTATTATTGAATGTGCTTTCTCTGAATCTTTGTATTTTAATTAGTGGCAGTGTTCCCAGGTTGTGTTCACTTAATACATATGTCAATAGAAATTCAAAGAAGTGTATTTTCACAAAGAATTTAAGTGATTTGGTGAACTCCATGGTAAATGAGGGGCAGGTAACATTGACTGTGACAGCTACATACTCATACTGCACTGCACTTACCCATTTGAAAAAGCAACCAATGTGTGATCAACTATTTCATCCAAAAGCAAGCATATTATTAACTACAAAGATTAACAGGGATTATAGTGACAGATAAATGTGCTATTATTTTGGGACAAGAACTAGGGATGTCAGTAATAAATATTATCTCAGTGCCAGTGGGGAGTAGTGTATGATAGTCTTGATGGGTAAAGTTATTTCTGAAAGGAAAACACAGGGGAAGACATTTATATCTGTGTGATAAATACAGGAGAGTATGTTGTAATATTCTTGTTATATAGATGTATTAGCAGACAGAAATAAATGTCTGTGTAAGAGTATCTGTTGATTGACATGAGTATCTGTGATTCACAACCACAGGTTCCACTAGGGACACCTGCTTTAGACATTCCAGTTGAAGCTAGACTGCTCATTTTCCAGCACTTTCATTGTACTAATGCAACCCATTGTGGGACCATACTGATGAGATCAGGTTAACAATAAAATATGGCTACCAAAGTCAGTTTGTTTTATAACTTCAGCTTTACCCTGTAATAACTTCTGCTTGAAAGCAACAGATCTTGTAGAAAATATTGTATGTGTTTGTTGTGGTTTAAGCCCAGCTGGCAGCAAAGCAGCATGCAGCCACCCAGTCATCCTCACATAGGATGGTGTTGGCCCCAGTGAGATGGGAGGAGAGAAGATAACCAAGGGCCTTGTAGATTGAGACAAGGGCAGGGAGGGCTCAGTCATCATTTATGGTTCCTGGTAAAACAAACTCACCTTCTCAACTTAGGGAAGAAAACAAGATCAGTTTAATCCACAATCAACTAGAAACAGAATAGACAGGAAGCAAAAACATCACAGCTCTGATCACAGACACTCCCTCTGCCATGGGCTCCTCCACGAGCTGCTGGCAGATCTCAGCTGCACTGTTACCCTATATGGGTTGCAGGGGCACAGCTGCCATCTCACCATGGGATACAAGGGAGTCTCTCTTCCATCACATCTCTTCCTCTCTTCCCTCATTTACCTTGGTGTCTGCATAGTCACATCTCTCACCCCACTCCTTCCACAACCTCCACCCTCTCTTCCAGCTTCTCTCCCTCAAAAAGTGATTGCAGAGGCACCACAATTTCTCAGCCCCAGAGGTGGGTCTGATTTATTGCTGGAGGAGGTTTTGAGCAACTTCCTATAAGGGCCACCATTACAGCCTTTTCCCATTACCTAAACACAAACCTAAAACCTAAACCAGCCTTTGCTCTCTTTTTCATCTGTGAAGCTGTATAAAGTTCTTCCGTGGAAAATCGACTAAGAGCATCTTCATTAATAAATGATTCTTTTCTCATATAAAACCTCACGTTTGCACTAGACAGTGCTTTCCTGTACCCTGCCTTGGGAAAGAACTCCAGTCTAAATTCCAGTAAGCAGCTGAAGTGAGGTACAAAAAGCAGGAGAGCTGACAAGTTACATTCAACATTGCTTCGGTATCTCCTTTCTGATTTCAGTCTTTGATAATGCCCTTGCCAGGGGACACCCATAGAGGGACTTTATTTGTTCTGATAACATAGTTGGGAATTACAAAGCAGAAAGCACAATCACATCTGCTCAGGGCAATCTCTATGTTGGCATGTTTTTAAAGCAAAGTGTCTTCTGTCATCTTCCTCCCGCACCTTGGTCCAGGATGAATAATTTTACGTCCGCAGTACACGAGTCCCTCTTCTACCTCAGTGCCAGTTCAGTAGTCAAATAATAGACAGCCCTCTGTAAAGGTTTTTCTGAGAACAGGCTTTAGAGAATCATAAAGTGGTAGGGGTTGGAAGGGACCTTTAGAGATCATCTAGTCCAACCCGCCTGCAGAAGCAGCTTCACCTAGATCAGATCACACAGGAACATGTCCAGGTGGGTCTTGAAGACCTCCAAGGAAGGAGCCTCCACACCCTCCCTGGGCAGCCTGGGCCAGGGCTCCCTCACCTCACAGTTAAATAGTTGTTTATTATATTTAAATGGAACATTTTGTGTTCCAGCTTCATCCCATCACCCCTTGTCCTGTTGCTAGATACAATAGAAAAAAAAGATGTCCCAACCTCCTGACACACACCCTTCAGGTATTTGTAAAAAATGTTAATAAGATCCCCCTCAGTCTCCTTTTCTCCAGACTAAACAGCCCCAGTTCCCGCAGCCTTTCCTCTTACGAAAGATGTTCCAGTCCCCTGATCATCTTGGTGGCCCTGTGCTGGGCTCTGTCCAGCACTTCCCTGTCCCTCTTGAGCTGAGGAGCCCCAAACTGGACACAGGACTCCAGATGAGGCCTCAGAAGGGCAGAGTAGAGGGGGAGCAGAACCTCCCTTGACCTGCTGGCCACACTCTTCTTCATGCATCCTAGGCTGCCATTGGCCTTGGCCACGAGGGCACATTGCTGGCTCACGTTTAGTTTATTATCAACCAGCACTTCCAGGTCTCTCTCTGCAGAGCTGCTCTCCAGAAGGTCAACCCCCAGCCTGTCCTGGTGCATGGGGTTGTTCCTTCCCAGCTGCAGGACTCTGCACTTGTCCTTGTTGAACCTCATGATGTTCTGTGTCTAGTAATTAAGGGAAGACTTAGCAGTGATTGGCACATCTATGCTGGAAGGAGTAGACAGAGAAGGTCAGATGATATCTGCTATCTAATTTGAGCACTTTTCTTGTCAGGAGCTCTACAGTAGGGAAGAACTCAAGAATATTGCAAGAACAAATTGAAAAAGCAGCTATTTTCCAGTGTAAGAAAATAATCAGGAACAGGTTTTCCTCTGCTACATTTAAATATAAGGAAAAACTATTTCACTGTTTCAGTGAGGGAGCCCTGGCCCAGGCTGCCCAGGGAGGGTGAGGAGGCTCCTTCCTTGGAGCTCTTCAAGACCTGCCTGGTCACGTTCCTGTGTGACCTGATCTAGGTGAATCTGCTTCCACAGGGGGGTTGGACTGGATGATCTCTAAGGGTCTCTTCCAACCCCTACCATAGAAGAGCAGGAGAAATTTGTATTACTCAAAGAACGAAACTGGCCTGAGACTAGGTCTAAGTAAGCTAGGGTCACTAAATTAGGTAAATGACTTTCCTGTGTAGCCAGATTAGCCTTCAAAGGCTAGAAAAGGCCACCCAGACAATTGAATGGAATGTAATTATATAGGAACAAAGATAACTTGTGAATTCTCTTTTCAACTGGCATTTAAAATAGAAATGCTGGGAAAACATGTTAGACTGTATCCTTGTTGATCACTCACTCTAGTGACTGTAAAAAAACAACAGCCAAACTGCCCCTGGATTTCTGTGTTCATCACTTGATGTTTAATCCAGTGCCTTTCCTTGTAAGAAAGCAGTGATCAAATATAAAATACAAATGTGACTGTATATCAGAGTGGTAAAATTAAATGAAGAATGGCCAATTTAGAAAAGAAAATGATCTTTCCTAGTATTATTCATTTTTCAGTTTCATTTTCTACATGGGAAACTGAAATATGACTTCTTTTAATGTTCCGAGGCATTCCAGGAATGACATCTTAAGTCCTGGGCCATAGTCTGGGAAACAGGTTGTTCTTTTGTTCCACTTGGTTTGATTTTTCTAATGGCTTCATTATTGACAGTGACAACATGCTTTAATGCACCTGCTTATAGCCTTTTCATATTAGCTGAAATATGAGTTGGTTTTCATGTATCTTAGGTTCTTTAATTGGAAAAGGCTTTGATATAATTCCAGACAATACTGACATTCTTCATTTTGCTGCAAAGTTGTGAATGTTTTTCAAAAGATTATGCAGGAGACTGGTGACTTTTTTCCCTAAGTTTTCAGTACTAACAGACAGGAAGAGAATAGTAAGATTGTAATGGAACTACAGAGCATTACACGTTGTCTTGTCAGACAAGGACTTATAATACATTTGCATTCAGCTGAGTAAACTAAAAAAATACTTTCTTAAATGAAGAAATTGACTACCACTTGTTTCAACTGCTTTTGTTGAAGTGCAATCCTGAATTGTGATGCAAAATTGATAAAGAGGCTTAATTTCTTGGAGGCCAGCTTGCGTTCTGCTTGGGAAATGTCTTGAAATAAGAACTAAAATTGGTGATGAGACATCTTCAGATACAAATACTAAGGCTTTTTGGCTATTAAATACAGGGTCCAGTCTGTGCAAAGTTTTGTAAGAATTAAATCATTCAGCAACAGAATGAAAGTTACTCTTTGAGCTTGATTCAGTGGGCTAAATATAGGCAACCTGGCCTTGAACACTTCCAGGGATGGGGTGGCTGCAACCTACCTGGGCAACCTGTTCCTCACAGGGAAGAGTTTCTTCCTAGTACCTATCCTGTTTCAGTTTGAAGCCATTACCCCTTGTGTAATCACTACATGACCTTGTAAAAAGTTTCTCTCTGGCTTTCTTTTAGGCCCCCTTTAAGTACTGGAAATCAGACTTTTGAATCATTTTGGAGCATCTAGTCACGGAATCAGATTGAAGTCTTTTTCTGACGGCTCAATTATATCATTTTGATAGAAAAACTGCTGAGGTATATAATGAAATACCTCAGTGATTTAGGCAAACAGTGTTATCTGTCTTACAAGGGTGCTAAAAGTTATTTGGGAAAGTTCTTAAACTACTCACCAAATGTTGTAAACATAAATTCAGTATTTTATTGTTGCAAGCCATGGATCTGTGTTACTAATGAAAGATTTAGGGTTTTTTTTCAGTAATCAGTTTTTCCAAACAGGGTTAGACCCAGAATTGACCTCTTGTGTACACAACTGTTTACTGGCCTCCAACTAGACTTTGCTTTGCTGACCATCAGACTTCTGGGCCTAGACAGTTAGCCAGTTCATCCTGCTGTCTTCTCATCCAGTATAGACATCCACAGCTTGTCTGTGAGGATCTTATGGGAGATAAAGTCAAAGGCTTTTTTGTCCAGGTAGACAATATCCAGTGCTATCTCCTCATTTACCAGGCCATTTGTTTCATCACAGAAGTTTATCAAGTTGGTCAAGCATGACCCCCTCTTGATGAGGTTATACACACTACTGATGGCTTTCTTGTCTCTCATGTGCTTGGAAATGTTTTTCAGGATTAGCTTCTCTTTCACCTTCCAAGGGATCAAGGTGAGATTGACTGGACTGTAGTTCCTTGCGTCCTTGAAAATAGGAGCAGCATTTCCTTTCCTCCAGTCTTCAGCCACTCCCCCCAGCTGCCATGATTGATCAAAGATTATTAAGAGTAGCGTTGCAGTGGCATCTGCCAGTTGCCTCAACACACGTAGGTGATCCCATCACAGCTTATAGACTTACCATATGTCTGCTTTGCTTAAATATTCCCTGACCTGATCCTCTTCCACCAGGGAAATCTTCCTTACTCCAGATTTTTTTCCCCTGGTAAAAAAATCCTCACAAATAATAAAAATGGAATTCCAAACCAGCTGCAGTCTACAAGTTAGTTACCTATATATCAAATAAATGTAGAACACTTGTGGTATTTAACATTTTTATGCTTGGTGCAGTCTTAATAATTAAGTCAAATAGCTTATGAATAATTAAAATGAGATTAAATTCAGGAGCATTCCTTCACTTATTTCTGTTGCCTGTTGTAGCAGGTAGGTAAGTAGCATAACATTCCCTACTGCTCTGGAGTTTCGCCATCAAAGGGAAAAACTTTTGCATTATTGCAATGTCATAATACAATCACCCTGAAATGCATCATGCATAGAATATGAACTCAAGTGTTTGTCCTCTGTGTGCTTCAGTTGCTTTTAGCACTGTTCGAGGAGTGCTGGAACTGGAATGCCAGTTTCCCCACACAGTACTTCAGTCATTACTGTCAAGGTAGGATTTCCATGGCAGGTGGACCTGCTTGAGCAGGGGGTTTGGATTACATGATCTTTAGAGGTCCCTTTCAACCCCTACCATTCTGTAGTGTACTGATGTTGCAAAAGGTGAGTCAGAACATTCTATGGAGACAAATACAAAGACACGAGAGATAATTCCCATTTATTTAGCTGGATCAAAGTACACAAAGTTTTGTTATTGCATTTAAAGAAAGTTCCAGATAAAGTAGAAGTTTATGAAGGAAGGAACAAGAACATGTTCTTTCTGTACTAGGTTTAGATTTCTGCTTCTCCTCAGGTCTAATAAAGAAACATAGTGCCTAAAAGTTGGGGTTTTTCCTACTTTATCAGTCTAAGAAGAGATTACCTCCTCACATAAACTTTCCCTCTCCTATCTTTTAACCATCCCAGTGAAAAGAAGATTATAAATAGGACATTGACAATGCTTCCATTCTTCTTCTAGAAAACAAACTGGAATTGACTTAACCTGTAGAATGAAGATGGGTAGCATTAAGATGAACTTTCTAACTGTGAGAAGACTACTCAGACAATGTCCGGGAAAAACATCTTTGTGCTCACTATCACCATGTGTCAGAGTATGTGCATGTATGTCATAGAATCACAGAATGGTAGGGTTGGAAGGGACCTTTAGACATCATCTAGTCCAACCCCCCTGAAGAAGCAGGTTCACCTACATCAGGTCACACAGGAACGTGTCCAGGCAAGTTTTGAAGACCTCCAAGGAAGGAGCCTCCACACCCTCCCTGGGCAGCCTGTGCCAGGGCTCCCTCACCTCACAGTGAAATAGCTTTTTCTTCTGTTTAAGTGGAACTTTTTGTGTTCCAGCTTCATCCCATTACCCCTTGTCCTGTTACTATCTACTATAGAAAAGAGGGATGTCCCAACCTCCTGACACCCACCCTTTAGATATTTATAAATGTTAATAAGATCATCCCTCAGTCTCCTCTTCTTCAGACTAAACAGCCCCAGGTCCCACAGTCGTTCCTCGTATGAAAGATGTTCTATACCCTTGATCATCTTGGTGGCCCTGTGCTGGACTTTCTCCAGCACTTCCCTGTCCCTCTTGAGCTGGGGAGCCCAGAACTGGACACAGGACTCCAGATGAGGCCTCATCGGGGCAGAGGAGAGAGGGAGCAGAAACTCCCTTGACCTGCTGCCCACACTCTTCTTGATGCATCCCAGGCTGCCATTGGCCTTCTTGGCCCCGAGGGTACAATGTCAGTGTCTAAACTGTCCATAATAATCTGTATATAGGAGGTACAGATAAGATAGATATAGGAGACATAGATATAGGTATACATGTTACTGAAAGGAAACGCACAAAATATCACTTTCCAGCTATATATTTATATGATGAGATTTTCCTTAGAGAATCTACCCCATTGTGATTTAATTTTGCAATAAAGTTATCTTAAAGTAACATTTTATGTCAGTATCTGTGATGAATGTTTAACTTAATTCTTTGGACAGTCAACAAGTGGATTTTCTATGCCCTGTTTAACTCTATCTCGTTTACTTTTGAACCAATTTAATTAACAAAACACGTTTCAAATCTAGCCCATAGACTAAGCTTTCTCTTACATGTTAAAATAATGTCACCATGTACTGCTGTCAGATTTATGGTCCAGTGCCACCCTAGCTGACACAAAATAATTTAGTACGCAGAAGAATCTAAATAGGAAACCAAAGGAAGAACTTGTTTTCTTTAATTATTGAATTGATATCAATTATAATTAACATAATGGTTGGAATGTAATTATAGTACCATGCCATAATTTATTTTGTGTTTACGTACCGTGTCCAATTTGCTTGTGTTAACCCCTCACCTTCACATTATGACTTGGCATTATGCATTTGTAATAACAGATGTTCATTTTATTTTTTGTAATTACCTGAATATGAGATTTAGGGTAATAATTTGTGCAAGTTGTTTATTAATAACACACAGTTTCAAATCATTACCAAAGAAAAACAATATGTCAATTTACGAACATGTCCTTACTAAATTTATCTGCTTTCAGATTTATTTTAATTAGCTGTAACCTGCTGTTTGAAAAAAAAACAAATAATGGAAACAAACTGAAATTAGAAGCAAACAGGATTTCCAGCAGAGTTATTTCATGCAAGGAATACTAGGAATATGGAAGAAATTGCCAAGAGCACTGATGCGATCAGTACAAATGGCTTCATGGAGAAGGGAGAAATTAAAGATGCAGTGACAATACAGAAGGATGAGAAGGAAATCAATTGAAAGAGCTTGTGTGCTTGGGTCAAACAACCTGACTTACCTAAGGCATCCCTTAGTTATGTGTTTCACTTACCAGTCCTATATGTAGATTCACAGTTTTCCCATCAAAATCATTTGTTAACAAAACAAAAGCTCAGACAGGGTCAAATTCAAGGTCCAAAAGTTCAAGCTAGGGAAGAGATCTTTCATTCTAGAGGCAAACAGTGCAGTAGTTGTTGGATGATTGGTGATTTGTTTATTGTATATGCTGACCTGGCATTCTCAGTAGCACTCTTGGAGATTTAAAAAAGGAAATAATTCAGTTACACAGTACAACAGGGCTGCCACAGGTCATGGCCATTAGTGGACTACTAAGCTTTTTTTTTTGAGAAAACTTCATAGAAGAAAATCTTTTTACTGATGGTGGCAAAAAGTAAAATTTCAGCCATCACATTAGAGACCTTGTTTTTCAGAAGGAGTGGGTTAATAATTAAGGGGAAAAAAAAATATATAGGTAATTGAAAAAAATATTTGAAGTTTGGCTGAGATCTCATGATGCCATCTAAGTATCTTCAGTAATCAATTATTGCTCTCAAAGGATGGTTTATACATTAACTGGCAAATGCATCAACTGAGTAGCACTGAGACAGATTTTAGTATCTTCTTCATTCTTCTGTGTAGAAGAGGAAAAGGCTGTGGGTTGGAGAAAAGATAGAAAAAGCTGCAAGACAGCTTTCCTGAATAGTTATCAGAAAGGTGGAAAAGTTTTGTGAAGAAGTATATTTTGAAAAGTTATTTGGACCTACTCTAACAGGGGGAGTGGACTAGATGATCTTTGGAGGTATCTTCCAACCCCTACTGTTATATGTTTGTGTGATTATAATGAATGTACATGAGAGAGCAAGTCAAGTAACTGTTTTCACTGACACATCCCATTTTTACAATGAAATACAACCCAAAAAATGTGTGTGTGTGTGTGTCTAAATATAATCATAGCTGGTCTTTAAAGACTTCAGAAGCTTGATTGATTTGAAACATTTCTTTAACAAAAAAAATACTCATTGGCCAAATGGGAGCATCTTTATAAAAGCAGCTGTCTAAATTTTTGATGAAAAGTATCCTACTGGCATTTTTCTGAGACCAGAATGAGCCACATATCTGATCTCTTGAAATTTGTCTTAAAAAAAGCATTTTGCTTCATGTGAGAAAGAGATGCAGAGAGAACTTTATGGGAAGAAATCCTATTTTATCATCTTTCTGTAAAACATCTGCAAGGGTTTTGGAATCCTAAGGTCTGCTTAAGCTGACATGAGTTAGTTATATGTTAGCATCTTGGTTAACATTGCCTCCTTAAGGAAAGTGCTTGCTTGTTAGCTGTAACACTCCTTCCATATAAACATATGGAAATATAAATCATAGAATTGTAGGGTTGGAAGGAACCCCCCTGCAGAAGCAGGTTCACCTAGATCAGATTGCATAGGAACACGTCCAGGCGGGTCTTGAAGACCTCCAAGGAAGGAGACTCCACAACCCCTCTGGGCAGCCTGGGCCAGGGCTCCCTCACCTCACAGTGACATAGTTTTTTCTTATGTTTAAGTGGAACTTTTTATGTTCCAGCTTCATCCCATGACCCCTTCTCCTGTTACTGTCTACTATAGAAAAAAGGGATGTCCCAACCTCCTGACACCCACCATTTAGATATTTGTAAATGTTAATAAGATCTCCCCTCAGTCTCCTCTTCTCCAAACTAAACAGCCCCAGTTCCTGCAGCCTTTCCTCATATGAAAGATGTTCCATTCCCCTCATAATCCTGGTCGCCCTGCACTGGCCTCTCTCCAGCACTTCCCTGTCCCTCTTGAGCTGGGGAGCCCAGAACTGGACACAGGACTCCAGATGAGGCCTCAGCAGGGCAGAGCAGAGGGGGAGCAGAACCTCCCTTGACCTGCTGCCCACACTCTTCTTGATGCATCCCAGGATGCCATTGGCCTCCTTAGCCACAAGGGCACATTGCTGTCTCATATTTAGCTTATTATCAATCAAGACTCCCAGGTCTCTCTCTGCAGAGTTGCTCTTCAGCAGTTCAACCCCATCCTGTCCTGGTGCATGGGGTTGTTCCTTCCCGGCTGCAGGACTCTGCACTTGTTTTGTTGAACCTCATGAGGTTCCTCTTACATATGAGGTTCCTCTTATATATGTATATACCAAATGTTGGGGTGGTTTTGTTGTTTTAGATTTTTTATTTGTTTGTTTTCAAGTAATTTTAAAGAGATAAAGTCATGGTACAGGCAGAATTTTGGATGCATAATTTCTTGGTTTGTAAACTTGGTCTTACTCCTTCTGGCTACACCGTGACTCTTACCATGACTTAATGATTCATTGCATGAAGTTGATAGTTTACTCAAACTCGATTAGGCCTTTATTGTGTCAGACATTTTGTCTGAAAGAAAAATTTCAGTGCTTTATAATTCTCAGTAGATGGTTGTAATATAAGTTGAGTGACATGTATGCCTGTGTGACTTTTAAATGGCTTGAAAAGATGAGCTGTTGATTGATAGCCATTAAAAGTCATTGTAAACAGCTTAGATTTTGAAACTAGGGAACTGTTTATTGAAAAGAGTAGCGCAAAAATTCCCTAATGTTTGTACTACCTCAAGAAAAATCATTTGGAACCACTATGAGACTGCTGCAATGCTTTCAATCTTAGGATTTCATTGCAAGGCTCATATTTTTCCTATTTTTCGCATTATCATAAACTCCTAACTCATGCAATCAGGAGATGGTATCAGAATCTACCTGTCATATTGGCATAAGAATGCTTGGAATGCAAATGAAATACAGTATTAAAACCAAAGAACTAGAGTAAAAAAGGAGAACATAACATTTTCTGTCAACTTCATGATTATTAAACTACTCTCTGAGTTTTTAAAACATGGATCATGATTTTTTTGAGTACCCATGAGTGCCAACATACAGGATAGTCTTTCAGTCACAGAATCATAGACTCTGAAGGGCCGGAAGGGACCTTGAAAGACCATCCAGTCCAACCTCCTTGCCAGATCGCGACCACCTAGAGTAGGTCATACAGGAACCCATCCAGAGAAGGAGACTCCACAGCCCATCTGGGCAGCCCCTTCTAGTGTTCCCTCACTTCAACAGGGAAGAAATTCTTCCTTGTGTTTCTTTGGAACCTCTTGTGTTCCAGCTTGTACCTGTCCTATCATTGGACATCACTGAGAACAGCCTGGCTTCATCCTCCTCACATCCACTCTTTACATGTTTGTAAACGTGAAGGAGGTCACCCCTCAGTCTCCTCCAAGCTGAAGAGCCCCAGCTCCCTCAGCCATTCATCAGAAAGGAGATGATCCACTCCCTTCATTATCTTGGTGGCCCTGCACTGAACTCTCTCCAGCAGCTCCCTGTCCTTCTTGAACTGTGAGGCCCAGAACTGGACACAATATTCCAGATGTGGTCTCTCGAGGGCAGAGTAGAGAGGGAGCACAGCCTCTCTCCACCTACTACCCACAGCCCTTCTGGTACACCTCAAGATGCCATTGGCCTTCTTGGCCATGAGGGCACATTACTGGCTCATGCTCATCCTGCTGCCCACCAACACTCCCAAGTCCCTTTCCTCTACACTAATTTTTAAGAGTTCATTCCCCAACCTGTACTGGTTCCTGGGGTTTTTCTTTCCCAGATGCAAGACTCTACACTTGCCTTTGTTGAATTCCATTAGATTTCTCCCTGCCCAACCCTCCAGCCTGTCCAGATCTTGTTGAATGGCAGCACAGCCTTCCACATTTCAGATTTGCCAGTGAAACCAAAATATAACTTGTTTTTCTAACAAAAGGCTTCCCATTACCCATTACTTATTTTCTCAGTTTGGCTTTAATTAAAAGGATCTTCTACACAGACAGAATTTTAGATTTATCCAGGACACAGCACTGCCTGTCAATTTGCTTCCTTTTCTTCAATCATTAGGCAAGTTGGAATTTGAGGAAGTGCAAAGACAGAAAAATAGTGAAGTAACAGCGTGAAGTTTCCTAACTTGACAAGTCAATAGTTAGTAAATTACAAAATATTTGTGCTTCTGAATTTCTCATTTCTCTTTTTCTTGCCTGTAAAGCAGTCTTTAATTATGTGATTGTACCCTGGGTCTTTTTTTATGTTAATATTTACTTCATTCATCACACTATATTCATCACACTCCTCAGACTGAAGCCTTATACTTGAGGAAGCTATTGAAGTTTAGAAACATGAAGAGGATGTAGCATAGGTGCTGAGAAGACAAAGGGGAAAAAAAACCAAACTATTTTTTTAAGTGAAGCTTGAGAGCTGATCTCATTAAAAACGTTGTAGATACACGATGTAGTAATAATGAGCAGAGTTGGAGAGTAGAACTTCATGGCAAAGCCTGTTGTGATCATTTACAAATAATTGAAAAAATCATAGCAAATTATTTCAATTGGGAAAAAAATCCCCACAACCAGAAGTATGGTTTCCAAATTTTTAAAAATAACGTTTCTTTGTAGATAGGAGGAGATTTAGGCCACTTTTCAATTTCCCACTGTTTGAAACATCTGACAAGAGAGTCTTCTGATAGGTAATCCCACATTGTTTCCTTCTGAAGATAAACCTCAAAACTTAATTGATCCAAAATGTAGTACCAAATGTGAAGTGTAAGGTAAAAGCCATTTGGAAGAAAATCCTGGTCTATGAGCTTCTGCTTGTATTGTTTAGAATTACAGAATCATGGAATGGTAGGGATTAGAAGGGACCTTTAGAGATCATCTAGTCCAACCCCCCTGAAGAAGCAGGTTCACACAGATCAGGTCAAATAGGAATGTGTCCAGGCAGGTCTTGAAGACCTCCAAGGAAGGAGACTCCACAACCTTCCTGGGCAGCCTGTGCCAGGGCTCCCTCACCTCACAGTGAAATAGTTTTTTCTTATATTTAAGTGGAACTTTTTGTGTTCCAGCTTCATCCCATCACCCCTTGTCCTGTTGCTAGCTACTATAGAAAAAAGTGCTGCCACAACCTCCTGACACCCACCCTTTAGGTGTTTGTCAATATTAATGAGATCCCCCCTCAGTCTCCTCCAGACTAAACAGCCCCAGTTCCCACAGCCTTTCCTCATATGAAAGATGTTCCAGATGAAGAAGATGTTTACATGAAGTAGAACACAGTTTACAGGATGGATTTCAAACTCCTTTCACGCCATCTGTTCCTAAATAATATGTTCCTAAATAATAATTTTGTAAATTTGTTTTTAGCTTTGCCAAATTATCCCTAGTACCAAAACACACTGTGTATTTTTTCCCAACTTGTGGGTGACTTCCAGAATAACAGAAGGCTCACCAAATCCACTTATCTTTCATAGAATCATTAAATGTTAGGGGTTGGAAGGGGCCTTTAGAGATCATCTTTCCTCAGTTTGTATCTGCAATTTGTCTGCAAGTCCAACTTTGCTCTGAAGTGTAAGATCTATAACATTTCAAAGTAGAGATATATTTATTTCTTTCCTTTATCTTCATTTTTTCCTTTATCTGCATATCCACGACTGTTACAAGTAAATATTGTCCCAAATGAGTAAAAAAAAAGAACTTTGGATTCTGTATTTCATATTAAATGTCATAGAATCACATAATCATAGAATGAGAGAGGTTGGGAGAGACCTTTAGAGATCATCTAGTCCAATCCCCTTGCAGAAGCAGGTCAACCTAGTGTGAGAGAGAAACAAACAGGTGGAAGAAAAGGGAATATCTAAATGTGAACACAGAACACAAGGGATGTGGTACATTTTCCATCTAATCTATTTAGTTTCAATATATCCCCCAATGCCAGGGTAGCTAAGCACAGCACGACCCACAGGTGTGAGCAATGCTCAAGATGTATGATCAGATCTCAGAAAACAGCAAATGCTATCAATAAAACATGAAGCAAACTTAATTACAGGCTTCCATTCAGAGTCACCCTGCCGCTCATGGCATCTTATAATGATTCATTCCTAACATGTAGGAGAGATTGACAGAGATTTCACAAACTTTCCATTCTCCAACTTTTCCCTGTGTAATAAGTGCCTGCTGTATGCTAGGAAAGTGATTAAGTATCAATTTCATGTAGAATAAGGAATAAATGTTTAAAAGACTAATGAGACACTATTTTTGCCTCGTAGGGTACTGTGACTAACCAATGAGTCAGATGAATGCCTCTCTCATTTTAATTAGGCATTGGATAAACCTCTATTTTTTTTTCTTAATCTCTCTATTGTTTTTGAGTAACTTCAAACTTTTCAGGAATGCATTTTATTTAGTGATGAGACCAACAATTTATTTTCCAGGAGTTCTGCTGAAATAAGTATGTATTACATGTTGATCTGAACTTGTGGGAGTCTGAAAGTAACGTCATTTTACCCTTCCAGTTCCTTATAAATCTGTGTTTGTAAGTAACTGTCGTCTAAGATGCCCATGTTTACAAGCCTAAGATATTTATATTTTTGGTATTTAGTGTCTTGCATACTTAAATATCTGAAAATTTTTTCTCTCACTGCAGTCTTTCTTTAATCCAATGTAGTGGAAAGTGTTAATTAGTTTTCCATTTCTATAACCCATTGATGCAATTAAAAAGAAAATTGTCTCATTAGGCCTCATCTGGAGTCCTGTGTCCAGTTCTGGGCTCCCCAACTCAAGAGGGAAAGGAACTGCTGGAGAGAGTCCAGTGCAGGGCCACCAAGATGATCAGAGGACTGGAGCATCTTCCTTGTGAGAGGCTGTTTAGTCTGGAGGAGACTGAAGGGGGATCTAATTAATATTTATAAATATCTAAATAGTGGGTGTCAGAAAGGTTGGGACCACTTTTTTTTCTGTTGTACCTAGAGACAGAACAAAGGGGAATGAAAAGAAGCTGGAACACAAAAAGTTCCATTTAAACATAAGAAAAAACTATTTCACTGTTTCAGTGAGGGAGCCCTGGCCCAGGCTGCCCAGGGAGGGTGGGGAGGCTCCTTCCTTGGAGCTCCTCAAGACCCGCCTGGACACATTCCTATTTGACCTGATCTAGGTGAACCTGCTTCTGTAAGGAGGTTGGACTAGATGATCTCTGGAGGTCCCTTCCAACCACTACCATTCTATGATTCTATGTTTTGTTTAGCATTTTAATAGATTTTTTTATGTTTTAGAATTACAGAATCATAGAACCATTTAGGTTGGAAGAAATCTATAAGGTCATCAAGTTCAACCACTAACCTAACACTCCAAGACCACCACTAAACCATGTCTCTCAGCAGCACATTTACACATCTACACCCAATAAAGGATGTAAATTCTCCTTAGCCCTCATTTTGTTGCTGATGTCTTAATAGAAGCATTTTTTATTGTCTTTTACATGCATCTTCTGATGGGTTTTATAACCTCACTTAATGAGTTTTCTAAGAATTCACTGTCATATTGAGAGCAGGATGATGAATGTCCATTGTGGTGGTGTTTGCACAAGGTTCTATAGGTAGGACAGCATCTTGGAAAAATTATTGCTTCTTTGCTTTCTATTCTTCCTATTATAATTTTGGTTTAACTTCACCAAAATGCTTTAGCCCATTATGAAACTAATGAAAAGTGTGTAGTTTTGCCTATGTTAAACTGTTAGTGAAGTCAATTGTTATAATTTCAAGCACTGGTATTGGCTTATGGTCCATAACACTAGTACCCATTCATATTTTATTGAATGCCTCAGTGAATTTAACATCTTATTTCATCTTTATAATTTGTATTTCTTTAATCTACGGGGTTTTTTTTTAAGGAAAGGATTAATTTCAGGAGATAGTTGATATAATAAGGGTAACACTGTCAGCCAAACTTACTGTGAACCTAGCCAGGGCTGTAGCCTTGGCTTTTTCCAGGTTGAAGTGTGAGTGTAGACTTAAAAATATAATTCAGACTCATTCTGATAGAAGTTAACACAGGAAAAAAATAGGAGTCTTGTCCCTACTACCCACTGGCTACCAAATCAGCGTTGGGGAATTAGGTCGCTGCCTGTAAAATCCTATAACCCAATAATCGATAGGATTTTATGTTCCTTTTTGTGTTTTATTGACATAAATCAGAGTCTGTTGCAGCTGCTACATCAAAAGCTGGGTTTTATTTTAGCTAAAATGATGCCTTTGGTTTTAGTCTTTCTGAGTAAATCTTCATTTCAGAAAGCTATCACCCATCATATTGGCAGATAAGTTCCTCCTACATGTTATGGTGCTCTTGGAAGTGATTTTGCATTGCTTTGAGCTCCAACTCAGCAGCCTAAGTTCTTTCCTCTTTAAGTTAAATGCAGAAGTGAAGATTTGGGATTAACATAATGACACTACTGAGGTGTCCTACAAACATGTCTCTACCCCAATAAATGACATAAAACTATACAGATTCTGGACTAATATAGATCATTACATCTAATCGAATCATAGAATCATAGAATGGTAGGGGTTGGAAGGGACCTTTAGTTCTGATGTGACATTAACACAACTTTATATCTCTAAAATGAAAATAGTCATATTTTCTTCTGATCTAAGTCCACACGTGTATATATATTTGGTTTTATATCCACATGGATTTCAAGTCAACATGTATGTAAAATCTATCTTGAAGATGCCCAGCCTGCCTATGAAAACAATTGGATAAATAAATGCTTTTGTTGACTTTAATGTCACATTTGTTAAGAGATAATGAGAAAAATTGCTATTTATGGTTTGTAATTAGAAAGGTAATTAACATATATGGTGTTTGCCAAATTTAACATTCATAGAAATGCTTATTTCATAGCCATGTTTTCTTTACATTGCATTTCAGAAAGCCAGTTTGATTTTAAAGGGTGTTTTTCTACTCCTTTAGAAAGAGCTGGTAGGTTTCAAAAAAAGGTACATTAGAAAGTATAGATTAGATTTGTTTTAGAAGACTAGAAACTAGTTAGACCTCAAACAGTCTTGCTTGTCACAAATTTTCAGAGGTTATATGTGAGGCTGTGTGGTATGCTTAAAGAAGTTAATGCTCACTAGCCTGGAGGCCTTGATTTTTTATTACCAAGGAGTGCAAATAAACCTGCTTGTTAGGGTAGAAATTTAAAGGTCAGACCTCAGATGTCATAAATCATAGATCTAGGAAGAAATAGATTAAGGACACCCAAAATACTGGGTCAGCATCAGCAACACAGCAGTGTTGCTTTCATTCTGTAACAAAAAACTGATTCCAGTCATTGCTCTGTACCTCGGGGAGTAATTTAATTCTAGTTCAGTTCTTAAGAAAAACATTGTAAAAGTTAGAATTCTAGAATTTTATGCTGGTTTGGTTCTTACTCTTATAGATGCATATTAATTTTAGTCCTTCCTCTGGTTAAACAGTGTGTTTCATTTCATTTTTTGTCAAGAGATAAGTTGATATTTCTTAATTAATTTTTATATTAGTATCGATTAACTTTATTGAAATGCATGTATAATTAATAAATGCCTGTTTATTCCATTTAATTATCATGGACTCATATGACTACATGAATTTTGATAAATCATTTAGCTTATGATCAACAGGGATGCATATTTATGTCATTCTTAATATGTATTTCCAAATGTTTCCAGTTTTGACATTTGACATTTGCCAGAGACTGACACTTTCCAGAGCAAACTAATTCAGTGCTCCACTACCTCTGCAGAAGAGAAATCTTTTTCTACTATCGAATCTAAATCTTCCTTGCTGCAGTGCAAGTGTTATCCCTAATTCTGTCTGCCACAGGCATGAAGAACAACTCTCTTTATGAAAAAAAAATACATACTTATGCATTGTATATATCATAAACATTATCTTACAGTTGTTGCTCTTGCCTGTAGTCTTCTTTACCTCAGGGTAAGTAACCGAGGTCACTCTGTTGCTGCTGAGAGGACTTGCTAATAAACCTCTCATAATTCTTTTTTCCCTCCTGCTTTGGTACAACTGATAGGGACTTCTTTGATATATGGTGTCCCAGAATTAGAGACAAGGCTGCAACTGCAGTTTTACAAGGGCTAGACAAAGTAGAATCTGTTTTACAGACTGTGAAGCAAACTAGTTAAAGTCAACTCTGTTCTTGTGCTGATTCCATTTACCAATGTTGTTTCATTCTCAGTCGCTATGAAGGTCAACCTTTTCATTCCAAGTTTGTTTAAGAAATGTACTTTGTATCTCCTTTTTCCCATTGAGAAAATTCTTACTTGTTTTTCTCATTAATAGACTCCTCCCAATGGTATCTAGTTACAGAAAAACATGTGAAGGGAACAAATTGATATATAGGAAATTTTCTGAATACGAACCTGGGAGGGTGATTGGAACAGGTTTCCCAGAGAGGCTGTGGAGTCTCCATCCTTGGAGACATTTAAAAGCAAAGGGGACACAGCCCAAAGCAACCTACTCTAGCTGACCCTCCTTTGAGTAGAGGAGTTGCACTAGACAATCTCCAAAAGTCTGCAAATATTCTGTGATTCAGTGAAAATAACACTAAAATAAAGGCTATACATACAGGATTGTCCTTCTCAGTAGAATTAAAAGCAATAAAAATTTCTCTCACTAAAATCTTTGAGATTTTTCAGTCATGAAGGGAGTTTAAAGTATGTTTTTCTCTTTTTCTAAATCTGAAATTTATACATATATAAGTATAAAGATTAAATTCAGTCCTTTTGAAATATTTATTGTGTGAGCAGTGTACAAAAATAATTGGCAAACTCAGATCATAGAATGATAATAAGTGGTAGGAGTTGGAAGGGACCTTTAGAGATCATCTAGTCGACTCCCCTGCAGAAGCAGGTCCACCTGGAACATGTCACACAGGAACATGTCCAGGCGGGTCTTGAAGACCTCCAAGGAAGGAGACTTAATTAAAGTTTAATTAATTAAATTGTGTGCATCTTTTACATGAAGAAGGAAAGTTTGAGATTGGAAACATTTAGGCTTATCAGACACACTGCTAAATAGGAAAAAGGCATATTGGTTCACACTGCTTTAACAACCAGTAGATAGTTGTTCATCTTCCCAAGCATAAACTTTTTATTCACTTTTAAATAGACATTTAGAACATATTTTCTTCTTTTGGTGTATGACCCATATCCATTGTCCATCACGTTAAGTGACATAAAATGCTCATTTCTGAAGAAAAAGCAATCATTGGCACACTAACTGTTCCCTTGAATGTGATTCTTCATGTGAAATTACCCTTACTCCCATTTTATGAAAGATCATTATATGCTCATTACAATACCCTGATATTTGTCTGAACCCTTTGTTCACACGTAGTCATGATTATAGTTGTTTGGTCATGTCTGACTGCGTGTTGTTGGAGAGGAGCTTAGAGAAAGAGAAGGAGGAAAATTTTTTTCCTGTTTTAGTCCATTAAGATTTACAGTCCTTCAAACTGGGAACTATTCATTGTACTTCCATCACTACCTTGATCGTTTTGGATTTGCTGTGTTTTAATTTCAAAGGTAGTGTTATCTCACCAAATAAAACGGAATGAGTTTTCCACTGACTTGAAAGATGTAGTTTTTTGGACTGATTTCTAAAGTAGGATTTTATTTTTCTGTGATGACATATTACAGATACGATATGATTCATAGAATCAAAGAATCATTTCGGCTAGAAGAGCCCTTTAAGCTCATGGAGTGCAGCCTTTGTCCCAGTGCTATCAACCACTAGACCATTTCCCTCAGTGCAAAATCCACTCAGCTCTGAAACCCCTCCAGGGACGATGACTCCAGCACCTCCCTGGGCAGCCCCTTCCAATGCCTCACAACCCTGTCAGCAAAGTAGTTCTTCCTCACATCCAGCCTGAACCTCCCCTGGTGTAACTTGAAGCTGTTTCCTCTTGTTCTATTGCTTGTTCCTAGGGAGAACGGACTGAAATCTATCGTCTAATCTAATGCAGACTTGGATCTAATCAAAGAAGAGAGTTCGGGAAAGCTCAACCTAGGAATAGCAATACTGCAGCTGTAAGTAGGTAGGTTTTTTACCATACTTTTACAATCACATTTACTGTTCAGCTAGGGATGTCTAGACTTATTCAAATATAAAAATAGCTACAAAATATTTTCTGATTTTTTCCCCAGTAACATTTAGAATATAAGGTTACTTTAATTCTTATTTGGTTTTTTTTTTGTTTCTGGTAGAGGACTGAAATGGGCTGCCCAGATGGGTTGTGGAGTCTCCTTCCCTGGAGACATTCAAACCCACCTGGACGAGTTCCTGTGTGACCTACTCTAGGTGGTGCTGCTCTGGCAGGGGGAGTTGCACTGGATGAGCTTTTGAGGTCCCTTCCAACCCTTAACATTCTGTGATTCTGTGATTTTGTTTTCCTCTTTGAATATGTTTACTTAGACACACTAAATTCTTTTCAAAAGATGTTTTCTGTAGACATTGTTGGAGGCAAACTGCAGGGTCAGATGGCCAAGGGTCCAAGCCAGCACTTCTTGTCTTCCAGCTCTGTGTTAGCCTCTTGGTCAATCATTCTGTACACTCAGATCATCTCTTATCTCCTCTTTGATCAGTTTTGATATCTGTAAATTTGATGCCTACTTTCACTTCTGTTTCAGCTTATTTTTCCTAATAGGGAATGATTTCTTTCCAAATCTATTCACAAGTTTATCATTTTCTTCTCATCTGTATCTTGCCTGCAGAGATACAGCAAGACAAACCTAGGTGGAAAAGAACTATATCACATTACCAGTGTTGTATTATAGGGTAGAAAGATGTGTCAAGGTACATGGCTTGTCCCATAAACTGTAAAATCATGGGACCCATTTTTTACGTGCTGGAGGACTACATATTAGTTTACTGTGGTTAGTAATGTTTTTATTAAAGCAAACAATGGTGTATTTTGTAATTTATTGTAGTTACCTCTGGGTGCTAGTGTTACATTTTTATTTCACAGATTTACAGTTACATCTATACTTGAGTGACTAAAATACAAATGGACCTTTTTGCAGAATATGAAGCAATGTTATGTTTCATTTCTATACATTTCAGTCAGTATTCCATAGTGTCTCTTAGGCATTCATTTGCCAATGGAAAGTTGATACGTATTTTTCACTTACCAGAGGTATTTCAAGAACTGCAAATCCTTTGATTCTTCCAAAACAGAAGTTTCAAAATATGATTGAATTTCTCATCAAGACAATTCAGATCAAATGCTAAGAAGGTGAAAGCTCAGCTAAAGTACCTTTTCTGATGGTTGCATGAAAATTATGTGATCAGAAGAATTTTTTACACTTTACATTTTTCTGCCTTTGGTTCCATTATAACATAAGGTAATACAGTGCTTTTGTCTTCTAGATGAGTGCTTTGTTCTGTAGAAAGTTAAACTGGATTACATTTTCTGTTGCAGAACTGTCCACAAAGGAAACAAATGAAAATGGAATGATGGAAATGGGAAAGTTCTCACTTTTAGGGATAAGTTTTTAAAAGGAATAACTTTTGAGAAACTTAATATTCTGTTGATGGGCTGCTACTCTGCTTCTTGAAAATCAAATTCCTCAATTTTATCTTTAGAAGGCTCTCTGAATTCAAAGCTTATGCTGAGGTATGGTATCACTAAACAAATCAATGTAAATAAATTGTACTGCTATGGACACTGAATGAAAAAGATGAAGCTTAGCTAAATTAGTATACAGGAACAAATTAACTATAACTGTTTGTTTACTTTCCTATGTATCTTAACTGCAAGTGTTTTTGGTTTTGTTTTTGGGAGCTGCTGAGCACAGTTTCATTACTCTTAGGTTCAAGAATCTCTCTTTTAAATCAGCTTTCAAACTGCTGGCTGAAACCAATATTTCTTATTGCAGCTCAACTTAGTTTTGCATAATTTGCAGGTTTTGGGGATTCAGGGCAGAGATGGCTTTTCCAATAAAGGCAGGTTTGGTAAATAAATATGTATTAGCACTAGCCAAAGTAGACAGTGGATAAGATGATAATTTCTGACATCAGTATTTCTTTCATTGACATCTGCACAGAGTTTCCAGAATCCACTTAAGATGTCATAGCTTTCCTGCAGTTCATAGTGCTTGTTTTTATGGGATGAAGCTGAAAAACAAAAAGTGCCATTTAAATGTTCAAAAAAACCCTATTTTACTGTGAGAATGATGGAGCACTGGCCCAGGCTGCCCAGGGAGGGTGTGGAGGCTCCTTCCTTGGAGGTCTTCAAGACCCACCTGGACGTGGTCTTATGTGACCTGTTCTAGGTGAACCTGTTTCTGCAGGGAGGTTGGACTAGATGATCTCTAAAGGTCCCTTCCAACCCTACTATTCTGTGATTTTTTTCATGCAAAACACAAACTCAGCTTGTAACTTATGGATGATTTCCTCATAACTGATTTCTGTCTTTGCCCATTTCCTCCAAGGCAGAAATTGCCTTAAGTACCTCTTTTGCCCTTGTCAGTTGTAGATTTTGGCCCAAAAAGTCTCTCTCCTTTCCTTTATAGGAAATAAATCACTCTGTTTCTTTAAGCCCTTTGCTCTTCCATATTTTCAGTCATCTTTAAACTTTCTTTTAATTTCTTTTCATTTTGAGGGATCTAAAAACAATTATCAGATATTTTGATTTATTTTTTTCATCTTTGGCAATGTATGATGCATAAACTTCTCATATACACTTTTTCCCCCATTATTACTAGATTCCCTGTTGATTAACCAGTTTCCTTTCTTCCTCTTATTTTATTTTATTCTACTAAAATAAAATTGTTTTAAATAATTCTAGTGATAGTACTTCACAGTCATTTATAATTGATTGCGAAGTTTTCTTCTTGCACAAGTAAATGTGTCCATTTTCTTTTACTCTTTTTTTTTTTTTGGTGGAGTCTGTTTTTCAGTGATGTTTTCAAAACACCAATGTTTTTCAAGCTAAGCAAATAATTGATGGTGTCTTTTTATTGTTTGGCACAATTAATTTGGGTGAACTCCCTGCAAATCAATACATCTCTCTTTTGTATTGCAAACATGCAGGTTATTCTTCTCTGGGTATTGATATTCTCCTGCTCTCAGGGGTTTCAGCTCTCAGTATTTCCAAACTATTTGCCAATAATCAAGAGAAAGAAATACAGGACACTGCAGCAATTTAGCTGATGGAGGAATATACCTAAACATATATGAAATATAATAAGGAAAAACACCTAGGAATGTGATTCACTGTTACCTTTTCACACAATACTAACTTAAGAGATTTTATTTATCTGTTTTAATGCTAAATGAAGCCATTTGGTAAAATCACTGAAGTGAGCTAAATCATATACTTTGGGGTTTATCTATATTAAATATGTGAAATCATACACTTTCATTTGTTGAAACAAAACTGAGTTTTCTCTAGCCCAGACCAGACAACTGCATTTCTTCACTGAACTCATTGAGACAGTATTACTATAAATAAAGATTTTTTTCTTCTTAGAACATAAAGCCCTATGAAGATTAAGAATTATTTTAGACTGCAGAAAATAGGTATGGGTGAGACACTAATAGTCGTGGAAAAAAAAGTGCTGAGTATGTAAAGAGGCAAATGCCTTTCAGTTGATTCCATAACTCAAACAGTGAAACATTTGTTCTTGATACAAGATAATTAAGTTCAAATTGCTCCGGAACCCTACCCTTTGCTAGAAGGTACACTGGAGTGGATCTCTGCTAAGTTTACCTTGTGGGTTATTCAAATATTTACTGAGAGTGATATAAGATAGATTCTTCAAGATCATGAATAGACCACCTTTCTAGACTTGGGCAGTTGTCATCAGACACTTTTCACAGGCCCGTGGAAAATCAAATAATCCCTTGAGGATCTTTATGAATTAATTTTATTTATTAATGAGTTTTGTTTATAAAAATATATGTTCTTGTTTATGTTTGTGTGTGTGTAATACATATTTAAGAGAATAAAAGTAGAAGATATCATATGTGTGGAGTTACAGACTTGTTAAGAAATGAAAAAAAGAATCTGCAACGTTGTGAAATCTCATAATACGCAAATTCTTCATCCTCACACCTCTGGAAAACTGATCAAAGCCTTGCACTTCTAAAAGAAAGAAAAGAGGATAATAACATTAGCCACCTCCCTTCAGATCTTCTATCAGAAAGCCTTGTATTTGCTATCTTACTGAACCCAGTTAGTTTTCCAAGCAGTCTTCTAAATTATCAAGCTTCCTCACCATGAGCACCTATGCTTGATGCCACATAAGTCAAGACCTACAAAACCAGCTGAAATTCACTACCTACTCATTTAATCTAGATTTCTTTGTTGTAGTAGTTCTCATCTGTCTTGTGTAACTTTGCTGCTTTGATGATTCTCTTTGTTGTGGCTTTGAGAACAACTGCAGAAATAAAAAACTGAAGAAGAGTGTTTGTTTTTTTTTGTTGTTTCCAGTTATATAAAAATTGTGGCTGACACTAATTTTGTTAACTGGGAGAATTAGACACCTGAAATATTTCTAGAAGTATCAAGTCAAACAGGTACCTCTTGTGAACATTACAGAACTGACATAATTTTTGGAACTTACATTTTAGTAACAGTAAAAGTGCGAATATGAAATAAAAATTTACCATTTTCGGGTGAAATGGTTAGTTGTTGTTATTAGAGCACTAGAACAACATGCAAGTCTCTTTACAGATGTTTGACCTATAAATGGAATATATTCTACTCATTTTTAAAAAAACTTTTCAGTTAAAAACAAATTCAATCAGATACAAAATTTCTTTGTACTTGCTTTTCAGTCTTTTAAAGGTGTTCAGAGAAGTAGCTGAAGGAGTATACACCTTTAAAACAGTAAAAGTCTCTTTCAGTGTAGAGAGGAGGGATCTGAATTGTTTTTAACTGTCCTTCCTGACATTATTTTTCACACTACATTAGACACCATCTCTTTCCTGTTGTAATATCTCTTTATACCTAGCCTATAAAATAGATGAAATTAGTTGCAGTGGGATGCTCTTCATTTCTTTGCTGACAGATTTCATGTGACAATTTTTCATCTACTTCTTCTAGTGAATTTGAGTAGAGAAGTGAAAAAACATTGGGACAAAAATGAAAAAAAAAACCCACCCCAAACAACTCCAAAACCTTGTGGAATTCAGAACACAAATAGACTATTTTTAGTTTATAGCTAGTTTAGTTATATAGGCTTTTCTATGATGCTTGATAATCTACTGTCAAGTAGCACAGACTACTTTGCTTTTCTCAGTCTGAAGGAGCCTTCACTTTGCACAAACTTTACAGAAGAGGCACAAAGGTGAGGGAAATCTGTGGCTGGCCCAAGGTCATACTGGAAATGTAACCTCCTGAACCATGGCCATCATGCCAAACTGAAGACAATTTTGCATTTAAAACATTTTTTGTTTTAATTACAGTAATGGGAAAATATACACCTGAGATTACCATGGAAGATTTTGGCTTCAAAGCAGGGTTTCTGATCTGCATGTTTTTCAATGGTTCAGAAATAATGTGTTCACAGAGATAGGAGATTGTCACATGTTCATGTGGAGCCACTTTTTGCTCCGTAATGGGAGGAGGCAGCTGCAGTGCTGGTCCTAGTAAGCAGTTCTCAAAACGTCCCCTAGCTCTGAGTTGGACCCACCTTCAGCCCAGCCAGACCAATCTAGTGCCTCTGCCATCACTAAGAAGGGAAATCTACAGTGGGAGAGGAGGTGAAGGAGTGGTACAAGATGGAGGTGACCATGTAGACCCCACAGTTAGAGAAGGAGGACTGCTGGACCAGAGAACCCTCTGCAAGTCATGTCGAGAACAAAGTAAACATAGATGTTGTAGTAGTGCAGGCAATATTCACTCGAAGACATGTGGAAAGGCTTGTGGAATAAATTCTTCGATTACCGCATCATGTATGAGGCCTCTCCATTTTAGCCGGATCATAGTCATGTGGCCGGGGGTCTTTGAGCACCTGTGGGGATGAAACTTTAATCTCTGGGTTGGTTAGGGTTAGGGTCATTAATTTGTTCCAACAGTTGATTAGCTGTTGCTTTTGGTTTTTCCATCAGTTCCTCCAAATGGGCCAAAGTCTGTTTCATATCTTCTCTGTGTCATATTAATTCTTCCTTTAATAATTGTCTTTGTTGATCTTCAACTTCACTAGATGTTGGGGGTGAAGATGGAAGAGGAACACACTCAGGGATTGATGAGCTCAGAGGCAATGGCATATCCATAGTGTCATTTGTAAAACGTACCTTTCGTTCTCTGCCAGGTACTCCTTCAGGCATAGCAGAAGGTTGGGATGGGGCAGGATGGTGAAGGGTGGGTGGGAGAGGAGGAGAAGCAATGTGTGTATTCAGCTCCTGGAACGGTGCTCTAGAGGGTTCTGGGGGAGGTGGGCTCACATCCATGCTCTCCTCTTCTAGAGGTGGAGCCGAGGGTATTATGACATTATCCCCTCTGAAGAGTCTCTTAGTATTTTCTTCTAGAGGTGGAGCCGATGGTACTATAAAGTCACCACCTCCAAAGAACCTTTTAGCATCTACTGGGAACGCAGATGGTACAGCAGTTTCTGCTTTCATGGCAGCAGCTGCAGCACGCTCAGCTTCTAGCTGCTGTATAATGGATGATACCGATTTACACAAGCCGATAGCATTATTCAACATGTCTCCTAGGTTTTCCCAGTGTCCCTTTTCATATACTTCTTGGGGGGAAACAAAGACACCTACTTCCTGTCCCCATCTTACAAGTCTTAGCAAATCCTCTTTCATAATTGAATCCTTTCTCAGCAAGGATATGCTGGAGGATGTCAATAGGATTTTCTTCTTTGCTTATCATTTTTCCCATTACATCAGTTTACTCAGATCACTTGCCTTTTCAAGCAGGAATCCAAGTGCTTTTCTGCCAAGGGTTCTTAATCCAACCAATTCGGCAAATCACATCGGGGTCACCAAATGTTGTAGTAGTGCAGGCAATATTCACTCAAAGACGTAGAGAGTCTAAGTAATGCATGTGAAGAGACATACACAGGCAACATAATACAACCACCAGAGTTGACTCAAAACCACCCTTCCTTTGCTAGCTACCTCCTTATATGCTGCTTCTGCCCATGAGATCACCCAGGGCCCAATTGATTAACTTGCAGCACCTGTTTCTGAAGTAGCATGCCAGCTGCATTAACTTATCCCTACCATCTTTATTCAAGGTGGCTGGTCCAAGCTACATCCGTGCCTACACATAGAGCAGAAAAACCAAAGGAAATACTGAGCAGAAAGATTGTAGCTGTGGCCCTGCAACCATAGAGGGCAATGGCAGGACTGAGAGCCACCAGTAGCTCTGGGTGAGCGCAGCTGGATGGGCAGAGACTGTGTGAGGAGGGCCCATGGCACAGGCCGTGCTGGAGCCTGCGGGCCCCAGAGACACACACAGGAGTGGAGAGGAGCTGCAGCCCTCAGGATGAAGGCCCGTTGAAGTGGCCTGTGAGGGAATCCATGCTGGAGCAGAGAGGCCCGGCCAGGAGCCACCTGCCCTGAGGAGAGACAAGCCGCAGAAGCCATGGGAAAAGGGTTGACTGAAACCCACATTCCCTGCCCAATTTGGAAGAGGAGGTAAAAATACCAGGATCAGGGTTCTGAGCCTGGTAAGAGGGGAGAGATGTGAGGGGAGTGGTTTTAGAGGGTTGGTTGTGCTCTTAATCATCATATCACTCTGTGTTGCTTTCTGATTGCTACATTTTTGGGTAGTGGTGGATTAATGTTTGTTTTCCTCCCCAAACTGAGTATTCTTATCTGTTTTGCCTGAGATCATAAGTGGCAATCGAGCCCTCTCTGTCCTTAGAGTGTTCTAAAGGCCCTTGGTACCTATGGCTGATCGTGGTCCTTTGTTGCTAAATGGGCCTAAACTATGGCAGAGGTTCTGTGGAGCAAATGTGAAGTGATTTCATTTGTAAGATTGTCCAGTCCATGATATTAATATGTGACCTTTCTACACAGCGATTCTTCAACTTTTGCTTAGAAATAAGAGAGCACTTGAAATGGTCATTGTATTTGTTTAGTGTGTGACTTCAGAAAAATACAGACCATTAAGAAAGAACACTGACAAACATGCTATACAGAAATCAACATTAGAGAGGCTGATGGAAATTTACAATGATGAAGACTTTATATTGCAAGAGAAAGAGTCAGAAGCTCTTTCCCACCCTCTTATATGTTTTTGGTGCTACCTAGTATTCTGCAGCATGAAGTGTATTTGTGGTACCTGTTGGAGTAATCATCTTTGGAGTAGTCCAGTAATTGCATGGCAAAAAAAAATAGTAATTCATATAGGCAAATCTATCAGTAGAAAATCCCCTTAAAATCACATCTAAATGTCCTTGAGTCAGACAGTGTCCTCTGAGTCAGGGGTACTGAAGAAAAGAAGACCTGCGTGAAGGTGATTCCATTTTGTTTGTAGCAATCTCCACCACATTATAGGAGTCACAGATGACCTGAGGATGACTCAAGCAATTTGGATAATGCCATGGTGAATTTTTTAAAGTGCTCCAAAGACAGTATGGGCATGTGAAATGCGAAAAGGCTGAACCTGAGACTATATGACTGTTCATGTCCTAGATTTGATAATGCCCTTCTATTCTCATTTCCTGTTAATGGAGTAGAATTTAAGTATCTTTGACTATTAGAAAGTGAGATATTTGTTGTATTATGTGATTCCTTAATTGATTCATGTAATGAAATTTAGGGAAAAAGATTACCTAGGAAACTGACAATATTAATTACAGTACTTTGAACGTGCCTATAATAGCAACCACACTACGACTAAACTATGATTTGGACATGTTTTTTCGAGAGTGCATTTGCTGACAGTAGCAGCAGAAGAATGCTAGTTTGCCTTGTTTCCACACTGACTCTCCACTGATCCTTTCCATTTATTCAGCAATTACTTCAAGTGATGAAAAGTAGAAACTATTTTAGTTCTGGTTTAGGTGAAATTTTGATCTAGATGTTCCCTAGTTGCACTAATTTAAGCTTTGACTATTAAGTCATTCTTAGCCCTGTTCTAATTTAAGCAGGCTATTAATAGAAATATTTTGACATGGTGTGATATTTCTTTTCCAACACAGATTTTTTGCCATAGTCATCTGTGGCAGTCATGTAATGTTCAAATACTTTTCATGATTTTGGAAGAAACGTTCTTTTAAGCCACTTAGGTGTTATCCTATCAGATCTGAATCTGGAAATGTCTTCTAGCATATCATTATTGAATGTAGTAAATAGAGACTAATAAAACGTTCACCAGCATGCCAGTTGTCTGGAATGTCCAAGTGCTGGGTTTGTGTTGTGTAACTCACATGATTTTAGAATTGCCATAATAACTTAGGTAGGAAAATATATTGATGTCTTCTGCAGAGGTTTTGTTAGCCTCTGAAGAGTCCAGAACAGAAACTCCAGTTCTGTTCTTTATTTGAAATCTACTCTCAAATACAGTATTATGGGCTTAATACTTGTCTGAGCCATCTGTCTGTCTGGTGGGATGGATACCATAGCCTGTGTCTCTCTCCTTGAATTACAGCTATTAGATCATTCAAACATCCAGCAATCTTTCATTGTCAACTTTATAGCTGTTCTTCAATTATTCTTCCAGAAAACCAGTTCTCAGTCATTTTTAGCATCTCCAGAATTTTCAGGATCTTTCAAAAACTTTTTCTACAGCTTTTATTAATACTTCCTTACCCAAATTATGACTGCAAGAGTGTAAGGTCTTCTAGCCCAAAGCTATAATGAACTAGTGAAAGGCAAACTGAGATAGTTACTGAAAGTTTATTAACCAAGGTACAATCTTTTTTTCCTCTGGCTTTACTAATAAAGTCTATAAAAATATTGCATAAAGGCTGAAAATATATATTGTATCTAGATGAAGAATGTGTAGAGGTCCTGCAATGAAGCAAACAGTTCAGAAATAGTCAGCAATGTCTTTGGGAGGAGCCAAAGAGTAATAAAAAGAGCAGTGGAAAGTAAGCAACCTGAAAAGTCATACATCATTCTATACTATGAGTATGTCAAAGTTTACCAGAAGGTTTAGTCCATCCTATGTACTTAACATATACCATAGCAACAGGTTGCATCCTTCAGGCTGGAACATGTACATATTATTTAAAGAAATATTTATAATAATAACCATCTTCATCTTACCCTTTTTAGGTAAATGAATTATTTATTCCAGATCTGTGCATAGAAACACATCAACATCCTCATGAAAAGCATTTATTAAGGAGTTAAGTAAAAGTTAAAACACTCCACAAGTGATTGGAACAGTCTTAGTTCCTAAACTCAGCTCCTCGGCTTTTCATTTGGTGTAATTTCATATAGTTGTTGATATAGCTGCACTGTGCTAATTTACTGCAGCTGATGATCTGGCCTAAGGTGCTCTATTTGGATACAAACAATGATTCTGGCAGATTCTAAAATTCTTTATTGCTCAGTTTACGTAAGTTGCTTTAAATTAACCAGAGCAGCTTGTCTTCAGGCAACAGAAGTGAACCTTAGACTCAGGAAAACCTTGTGATTTGCTCCCTACTTCCCCTTCGTGGGATGGCACTGTGGTTTGTGTTTTGTCATGGCATGTCTGTCTCTTGCTGTCTGTCTTTATTATGGTCACAGCAGCATTCACTGTTCATAACTGCACACTCAGTTACTTGTACAGACAAAACTAAGTAAGGAAAAGGTCTGCTGACATAGTGTAATTAATCCTCTGGAGACACATAGGCAACAAGCAACTGCACAAACAGCTGACTAACCTGCCAAAGTACGTACATATCTTGATCTGCAACACAATCAGTTGTCTGCTGGTATTTGTATAATTAATCATTAATTGTCCTTTGTCATATAGCAGAAGTGAACTCTTCTTAACTTGGATGCCACTGTTCATTGCTTGCATATTTTTACAGAGGTTTATCTATTTCCAGCCTCTTGACATACCTCATCTTCTCTTTAAACATTACAGGACAATGCCCTCACCTCATATGGACATGAAGAAAGTAATTTTCTATCAACCACTCTTTTGAGTTTGGTTTTCATTATCCTTTGTATGTTACCTTCAGCAAACTTTTTTAAAGTACATTTTCTACCCTTGAATAATTAAATCAAAAGTCCACAGAAACGAGTCAAGTATTAAAAAATACAATCAAAAGAAAATAAACTTTCCATTTTCTTGATATAGATCTGACCTTTGGTTTATAATAACCACATGCTGTGACAGATGACCTAAGCTGTAAACCTCTACAAGCAATAATGACAGATTGTGTAGATTTTTTCTGACATTAGGGGAACCATATGATGATAAACATGCTGTTAATACAGAGGGCACATTTTCACTTTTTCTTTAGAAAACAATGTGTGCTTCCTCCTTTCATTTCTCACTAACAAAAACAAATGAACATTTTGTGCCTATGTTCATGATTCATAAATGGGTAGTACTCATTCAGTGAAGTCTATTTTTCTCAATTAAAAATCAATTTTTATTGCTGAATTTGGTAAAACTTCATGTGAAAATAATCAGATATAGTGGAGGTTACAGGAGAGCTCTTTCTTCAGAAAAAAAATAAGATCACAGCAATGATTTATTCTTAATTTTATAACAATATTGTAAGAATTCAAATTACGATAGGACTCCTGAGTCCACTGAAGTCAGCCAACCAATGATATATACTTAAGGAGATTAAAAAAAGATCTTTGGAGTATATTTCTGGAAAGATCAAATCAGCAAGAACCTGTCTTGGGAGCAGTAGGAAAGTAGATAAAAGGAGAGCTGATGTACTCTAAACTGAATTGCATTTTCTTAAGAATACAAAAAATGAATATGAAAATCAGTATCATGAAGGAAAAGGAAAATAAAAACAGAGTCCTGGTGGTAAAAGTAGAAAGATATCATGGAATCTTTTAGATTGGGAAAGACCTTTGTGTCCAACTATTAACTTAGGCATTGCCACTAAAACATGCCACATCTACATATCTTTTAAATACTTCCAGGGATGGTGACTCTACCACCTCCCTGGACAGCCTGTTCCAATGCTTGACAGCCTTTCTGGGGAAGAAATTTTTCCTAATATCCAATCTAAACCTCTCCTGGTTCAACTTATGTATGGATTATCAATGTTAGATTGCCGTGTCAAACTAATTGTCTATTCAACTAATAGAAGCACAGGTGTGGAACTAGTCTTTCTGGGATCAGTAAAGCTTTCAAACAAAGGAACTAGATGAACTTTCTAGGTCCCTTTCAACCCTTAAGATTTTGTGATTCTGTAACAGCTGGAGGGAGTTCCAAGAAGATCCTTTCAGCTCTTTCGTGTTGAATATTTGCTTTTGAGACACAATATTGCGCTGATGAAATGCTAACACAAAAATTGGAAGCTATTATGAAAGCAGAAGATTGTAGGCTTCATAAAACAAAGGAATAAAAAAAGCAAACCAAAGAAACAAAAAAAGTCCTATTAAATTCAAAACCTGAATTAATAAAAAATAGATGAAATTAAAAAGCACAAAATGCCAGGTCAGGTCTTTAATAGCCTATATTAGGAAGTTTCGTTTTAGCTTTAGTGACCATCACTGCATATGGCAAATGGGCTGTATTGCTGTGTTCTACCTGAATCATTGTCTGGGTTAGAGCTGTCAAGGGGATTCAGTTTTTAAGAATGAATATAAAACCCTGCTAAGATTTCTCCTGTGCAAAATTCTCATCAGACGTATTCTAGAGAGGTAAACTGACACTGAAACAACTGTATGCTAAGACTGCTAAGGTGGTTAGGAGAGCCTACCTTTTGATAGAAGAGCTTAGCTTCGTTAGCCAAGTAAAGTTGGGAAGGGGTATGAGTTTGTTTACAAATATCCAAAGAGAGAAAAAAAGCCATTTTAACCAAAGAATCATTTTGGCACATGAACAGGTTGATATAACAAGCTATGAATATATCCAGGCTGAAAATGAGATTAACGTTGCTGACCAATGGAGCACTCAGGTTTTTGGATCTGCTCTCTGACAGTACAGGGATGAAAAAAATTAGCTATTTTTAAATTGGGGATTATAAAATATGGTATCCTTGATAGCAGGGCTCAATGCCTGCTGTCAACAAAGGCTTTTTGAGTTCTTTCTTCCTAAGTTCTTAGGAATTTGATCCATACATCTTATATTCAACACACAATGAATCACCAACAAATATAAACATAGTAAATTTTCTTTCTGGAACCTTTTTTTACATTTTAGTGCTACTAATCATACTTTATTTAATGCTTAAAGGACTACAGTTCCACTGAAGAGAAAACTGTGGCTGATAGCTGTGTTCATCTCTTAGGGCATTATCAGCTGACTTGCCTGTTCCTTTTAAAACCAGATCGTAGAAATTGTGGCCATGAAGGAAAGATGTCTGAAGTTTTCTCTCTAATTTACACATATATTTTTTTTTTTTCTTCTCAGTGTGGTTGAAGGTCATATTTTCCAATATCCCACTCAAGTAAAAGAGAGTTCTCAGTTTGCAACATTGCCTTGGCCTTGGCTCAGAGTTTTGCCCATTTGAGCTCTGAAGTATCTCTTTGAAGGTGGAAACATAACAGCCTGCCCTGGCTGGACATGATATTGCCAGGGTGCCTCATGGGCCAGGATTTCCCTGTGGCCAGGGCATCAAGGGCTCCCTGGGTCTTTCAGAGCAGCTTGTGGCAATCAGCTCTCATCCCCCCATCCCAGGCAGGACAAGCCACCTCCAGCCCCAGGCATCTGGAACCTGAGAACATGAAGATGAGAAGTCCAGGCTGGGCCATTGGCCCATGGATAGGGTCAAGATCTGGTCTGGTGAGGAAACCTAGGATCAGACACAGTCCTAAGATGGCCAGGCAGGATTGTGAGAATGGGCTGAGGGCAGACTGGGAAATCAGGTCACAATTTGGACCGAAGTGGAACATGATGGAGCACATCACAAGAACAGCTACAAAACAGATGCAAAACAGTTGAAGTGGAAGCTGAATAGTGAGGCTCTCCTCTAAAAGCAGATCCCAAGCAAAGGATCGGGGAGCCCTTTCCGAGGCTCTTAAGCAGAGTGTTTTTCTGAAGTCTGTACTTGGACTTGCTCTAGTTTTCTTCAGAACTCAGAGAATTGGCTTTGAACAACTCCAAACTTTTATATTCTGAATTACAAGCCAATACCTTCAAAACTTCTCCATTCTACACCAGAATTTTTAAAAAACCCATATCATTATCGACTTAAAAATGAACAAACTTGGAGACAAATAACAATGGAAACTTGCATAAACTGCTTACTATGAGTATTTGTTAAGGTTATTAATTTCTATTCAGCTAGATACACCTGTGGGTTTTTTTTTTTTAATTAAAAGGCATAATTGTACTTCCCTTGATGAAAAAGAAAAATCAATACTTGCTTAACTTACATGAGCAGTAATAATTGTCCAAGAAAATTCATTGATTTCATAGAGAGGTTTCAATCTTGAGCATGCCATTCTTTAAAAAAAAAACAGGGACACAATTTTTCCAGGGAAATATCATTCAATTCATTAGAGAAAAATGGAATTTTAATTTAAAGTTCTGAATTTTGAGCAGTATGCAGTGGCAAAGAGAAAATAAATCACATTTGGTTATAAGGTATTACTGTGATAAAGAGACAAGTGAGTTTAAGATGGTATGAGACCTGTGAGTATAACTCAAGAGACTGGTGATAGACATTTATTTAGAAATGTGTTTAGAAGTATATCTCAGTTCATTAATTCCTGTACATCTTTTGACTTCTTTTTTCTCTGTCGTCGAATTTCTTTGGTTGGTTATGTTCTGTCAGCCTGCCACTTTGTACCTTGTCATTTGTTTGTATGTCACTTAAAACATTGCCTTAGTGGTTAAACAATTTTTTCTGCTCTATATTTACTTTGTTTTCATTTCCACACTTCAGTGTGTGGACCATCAACAACAGTTTGTGTCACCGCTAAACCAAGTCACTTGTGCTGTTATTTATGTTTGTTATAAACTGTTATTTACACAGCAAGCTGTAACCATGATTTACAGTGATGACGTTAATTGACTCCATTTCACTGTGCACCTCAACTGCCAGTAATTTGGACATAAATTTTACAGAGTTTATTCTTGTTTTACAACGTGGGAAGCTTGTTGGCCTTTTGTGAAAATACATGATCAAGGGTGTTCTATTAATTAGCTGGCAGTACTGCTAAAATGGTATGGCTATCACTCTGTATGGATAGAGACTGTGATTCCATCAATGTGAAAACTTTATATCAGATACAGAAATTAAAGTTTCTTCTAGTGGATCTGTGACCCACATATCCTTCAAGGAATCATATGAAACTGCAGCCTTCTGCACCACCAGTGTCTGATAAATACATTAAATAAAGATTCAACACGCAAGCATTGTGTAAGTCCATGGAGTTGTGCATTATTCTGGAAGCTGCTGAACAGCAGAAGGCAAAGTAATCACTCAGTATAGTCAAGATGAATAAAATAAAAGGCTATCTCATGTTACAATTGATTTCAATCTGCTGAAGTATGCACTTTGCATTTTGATTAGCTGGATAAGGCAGTGTGTGGTTCTGCTAGGAAGGAGAAACCCAACACTTCATTGTACTTCTTTTGGCTGCCTATTCATTCATCAAAGCTCTCCTAATTTACATTCTATTTCCTTTGATGCAATCAATATGAACAATAGAGGGTGTTACCTTGCATTTCTGTACTTTGATCTGATTTGACATTTGTCATCAACATAGCCTAGCAACGTTGCAGGTTAGGAAACATTTTGCTGCTGCCATCAATTACATTGTTCGGTGACCTTCCCTCTCACTGCTGTACTTCGAAAATACACGTTTATATTTCAAGATATCTTTTTTTTTTTCCAACAGTATTTGTTTTACAGAGCAGTCCTCTGTGTGAAAATGAGAGATGGTAAACAACATCCTTAATGCTTAAGATGAAGAAGCCAATGGCTACTTATCCACCATTATATTGATGTACAGTTACTATTATAGTGAATATAAATAATAATAGCATTTATCCTCCATGATGTAGAGAACTATATACGTAGCCTGCAGCACTGTGGTATGCATTATCAGTTCCTGGACTTGAGATTTTTACTCTCCCAGAATGAAGATGTGGTTTGTTGGTGTGATCTCAGGCCTTGAAAATATAAATGAAGTGTAATAAACCTGATAGTGCGCCATGAAATAACGGTAGAGCCATATTTATGCCTCAGTGTGGTAATTCTTCTACTGCATATCTTTGGATGCATTACTTCCATGCTTTTCTATCAGGGAGTTCTTCTACTGGTAGAATGGGATTATAAAAATTTTTCATTACTTTAAGATTTACCCAGTACAAAAGAAGTGTTGTCTGTATTATGGTAGTTCACAGGGCAAAACAAATAAAGATGGCAAAGTCATAGGTGACTTCTTCTCTGTAAGCAAGAGGAAAAAGAAGTTAGTTCACCTAAGTCACTGTTCTCTCTACAGCCATTAGAACAATCTAAATCTAAATCCAGTGCTACCGTCTGTATCATTTAACAACCTAAAATACCTTTTAGAAATCTAGGATCAGAAGTTCAGAGTGATGCTCCAGGCTTCTCAGTCAAATCTCATCTCTAAGGTCTTTCGTCTTACAAATTGTTGTTTGCTGCTACCCACTGATATAAATCAGCTCTACGGTTTTGTTCTCACTCCCATCATATTCCTATATGATTTTCTATCCAAGAAACACCTACCTCTGAGAAGCTGGGAAGATCAACCAGTCCTAAAAACCGTCTTTTAAGTCTGGAACATCTGTTAATCCTGTTTCAGGTTGCCTACACAAAGAACCAAGGAGTGGATAGCTGTCAGAGAGAAAGTGTTGTTCAAACGAAGGAGAACAAGCAGAGCAGAAAGAAATGCAGGACTAAGAAAGAAGCATAAATAATATCAAAAGAAGTGGTGAAAATGCTTATGGGGAGTGGAGTATCATGTCTGGAAGACATCGTAATACAGTTTTCTATATAGTTTACACGTTACTTATCCAGAGAACAGCCCCTAGAGATGAATTTGCCTTATTTGTAAGTAATACCTAGGTGGTTTGAGAGCACATGGGCATACTAACATAAATGATGCTAGCAAAGTACATTTACTTTTATCTTTAAAGGGGAATAAACAGGTGAAATTTAATAAAGTGCCTGTTTTTATGAGTAGGCTAAAAAGACTTGAAATTCTAAAGGGAATGGCTATCAACTGTGATAGAGAGCAGCAGGGAACGTGCATATTTCTGTAATGGAAGTTATTTATTCTACTTATTATAGCAGTCACTTGCTCATAGCTACTCTGTTTAAGAATGCAAACCAGTTTTCTTTCCCACCTCCTGCTTTCTCTAACATTCACATCCGAGAAGTTTTCCACTCTCAAAAGAGGTGGATGCTTCATCTTCCCTCCTTTACTAATTAACATTTTGGTCCATATCGTTTCTGCTCAGAGTGTTACAAGTCCTCCAGTAAATTATCTTTCTTCTTTTCCTTTCTTTTCCCCCTTGCCCTCTTTCTTCTCCTTCTTTTCCTGATTCCAGGTTGAGTTTAATCTTCTGATTAAACCACCAAGCCCCCAGCTTCCCAAAATCTCTAGATGCTCATGTCCTTGTGCTATTCAGTTTTTCATCCTGACTCTGGCTCTTAGCATGTTGTGTGTCTGTGCATAGATGCTGGCAGCTGGGGCCTCCACAGAGCAACCTCTGTGAGGGGAGGCTGCGGCTGCCCCGTGCTGGACACAGCCGGATCCAGCCAGCTCCAGCCCAGCCACCACAGGGCACGGCTAGACCCCACTGATAAAACAATGGCTAGTCTGGGAAAGTATATTTAATAAAAGGAACACACTGCATGGCAGAGAGAAGTGAGGAAAAACAGTGTGAGAAACAACCCTGTGAGCACTAAGGTGAGAGTAGAAGGAGAGGGAATGCTGGAGCAAAAATACCTCTGTGGCCCATGGAAGAATCAGGGGAAAGTGTGAGGAGGAAAGAGCAGCAGAGAGGTGCTGCTATGTGCTGATCCCTATCTCCCTTGCCCATTGCCCTACTCTGCTCAGGTAGGGGGTTGATGGGAAGTGGTAGAAGAGAATGAAGGAGAGAAGTTGCACGTCAGGAAAAAAAAAGGATAGGTGGAAGAAGTTGGTTTAAATTTTGTGTTTGTTTCTCACTGTCCAAATCTATTTAATTTGGTACTAAAATAAATGTTTTTCCCCAAGCTGAGTGTTTGCCCATGACAGTAAATTTGTAACCAATCTCCCTTTACCTCCACCTATGAACTTTTTCACCTTATTTCTCCCCCTATCCTGTTGAGGAGGAAGGGTGAGACAGCGGCTGAATGGTCACCTCTCAGCCCTCTAATGTGAACCCACTTAGCTTGACTCTTAACTCTTTTTTGTGAACTCTCTGTTTGTAACACATTTTCTATATTGGGCCCAATTTTGGAGTGATACTTATACGTGTAGTAATGTTACAAGCAATAGAACAAGAGGAAACAGCTTCAAGTTACACCGGGGGAGGTTCAGACTGGATCTGAGGAGGAATTTCTTTGCTACAAGGACTGTCAGGCATTGGCAGGGGCTGCCCAGGGAGGTGCTGGAGTCACCATCTCTGGAGGGATTTCAGAGATGGGTGGATGTTGCACTGAGGGAAATGATCTAGTGGTTGTTAGGCCTTGGACAAAGGCTGCACTCAGTGAGCTTAAAGGGCTCTTCCAGCTGAAACCATTCTATGATTCTATGTTTCTCTGTTTTAGTGAGGTTAAGGGACATTATGGAGTCACAGTACTTACACAAAAATAAAGATAAATAAATATTATTAAGAGCATAGTGAAATTAAATGAAAAATTCAGTCCCTTCATATATGAAAGAAATAATCTGAATCTCAATATTTTATGCAAAAGAGAAACTTGAAAAGGACTAATAGTAAGAAAAACCTCAGGTGATTGTGACAGTAAAGTGTAGATGAACTCATTCACTATCCCTCAGGTGAGAATGGTACATGGGATTATTTGTCTGCTTGCTCTAAAGAATGAAGTCATGCAGAAATGAAGTGTTAGTCTCTGCATAGTTCTTGTGAAGTCATGTCAGGAATTCTGTGCCCAGTTCCAAGCATCTGAACACCTGAAATTTATGGACAGCTCCGAGAAGTTTTCTAAGTAAATAGTTCAGAGAAACAAGTACTAAAATTATTTGTGAGCCAGGCAGGATTGGTTTGAGTAAAAAAGGAAAAGGAGCTAAATACACTGAATACATGAAACAGCCAGAATAGGTACGACTTCATCTATTTAAAGAGTGTAAATTCCATGTAAGTAAAGTAATCATCAAGGAAATGAAAACCGGACATAATTGCATATATTTAGATGACAATGATACTCAAGATCCAGGAACTGAGATATAAAGGCTGAGGCAGATATCTGAAGAAAACAACATGTTAGCAGTTGTGTATAAATGAGCAGGTTGTGCATTTGCAAGTGTGAAAATAGAGCAGCATGTATATTATAAAGAAGCATCTGAAATATTGACACATACTCTAAATCAGTCAGGAGCAAACTAGAATGCAGCTTCATCACTTTTAGGGGTCACATTCCATGTTCATTGTTTTGAATTGCTTGTAAACAGGAAAGTTTGATTTACCTTGGGTTATTAATTTTGCTTTTTCTTAAGCAAAATACGACACATCTCTGTAATATAAAAAAAGAGAAAAGCTAAACCTACTGTCAGGACAAATGCTAGGCAATGACTCGACTTTTGAAATTACTCCAAATACAGTTGTGTACATAATATGTTTTTGAATTTGCACTGTAAGCAGCATTGTTAATCTCTGGAGGAGGGAAGAATCTGTGTGGTCAGTGGAGACTTTCCACGAATATGCAAGTGCTCCTTGTAACTTTTCCTGATGTGTATGAGCTCAGAGGAACGGGTAGCAGAAATTAATGTCTCAGAAGGAAGATCTGTATCCTTAACATGTAAACCTGAAAAGAGAAATGCATAGGAGAAATTTCCAGTAGAAATTACACGGTTTTATCTCTGCATTGGTTTATAGCTTAAATTGAACCTCTTTTGAAGTTTGATATGTGTATTGTAGACCTCACTCAAGTAATAGAGAACTTGAATCTAAGAGCAGTATCAACTATCAATCTGGGAGAAAAACACGTGAAGATGGACTAATAGCTCCTTGATTCCTTATGCACAAGTCTCCCTACTGTAATTTTTCTTTAGGAATTCAAAAAGATGTCTTTTGTAAAGTAACATTGCAAAAGTTGAATGACAGGCATCTATGGCTTCACTACACTGAAAATAGGCCACCTTCAGCATATTCATCAGTGGGCATGCTATTCCTCTTGATAGTGGGTAAAACAATAATAAATAATGCACAAAGGAAGTTAATCTGTTTCCAGAGTATTTTAATAAATAAAATGTACAAAACCCTTCAGGCCTTGGGCTTCTTGCCAGAGCCTGATGTGAGAGAAATACCAAAAGCACACAAAATACTTCAGAAAGCTGTTAAACTGCTTGTTCCAATTTCAAATTTGTATTTATTTTTTCTTCTCACACACTGTGATTGGATTTTGTACAGTAATCACACTAATAATATAATAACTTGAAAAGAAGGGAGAAAGAGGCACATCTCTACCAAGGGCAATTATCGTTCCATCAATTTCTAATTATTCCTCCTAGACTCCTTCTATTTTATATGTCTGGTACTGTAGGGAAAAACACAGAAAAGTAGCTATCACTTGTGTTGAGGGCATATGGTGGAATGAACCACACATGGAGAGGAAAATGAAGCTGCATGCATTATTAGCTGCACAACCGTGTTCTGCTGGCCAAGGTGGAGGTACCGAGAAGGGATGTGGAACGTTTCCATTCACTTGAGTGAAGTTCCTTCAACCCAATGGCTTCACCAGGCCCGTGTATTTCCTGTTCAATTAGTCTTTTATGTCACTGTGAGCATCTGGAGTCACCATTATTCCCTTTACTGATTTAGTATCACCAGGGAAGGACAGATGCTTGTGCAAGGACTATATGCAATACATGTATTTCATCTTCCTTTCACTAAAGAAGTTTCGTGCGCTCAGCTTCAGTAGAAGACGTAAAATAGTAGAAGAAGTAGAATATGCCACCTCTCACAGCTGAGATAGATTCTCTTTGTGTAGGTGCACATGATAAGAGCAGATATTGCATTGTTCAGGAGCTGGTTAATTTAAAAAAAAATAAAATGAGTGTCTTTTGAGCTGTCAATAAAATGCAATTCATAGAATCAAAGCAAAAAATACAATACTCTGCATACTAGGAATCAAGTGTGAGAAAACAATAAATGCAAGTTACCTTGCAGCACTTTTTAAACATCACAGTAGAACAGCATCAGCAGTTCAGCTTCTGAATATTCTTATTTTTTTCCAATTCCAACACAGTTCTTAATTATTTATTTTTTAAAAAAAGGACTATGGATAAATGGATATATCTGTCACAAATTTAGTGTTTTGGTCCAGGCCATTAGAAACATAGTAGTTACATTTATTTCAATTTAGTGGTTTATTAGCTATCTTGGTTAGCTAATGAATACAATTGATAGGGACTTTTTAAATGAATAATTGGGAAAATGCAATCATAAAAGCTAATTCCAGTGATTTAAAAAAAAAAAGAAAAAAGAACTCTTTATGTCAGAAGTTGGGAAAAAAACTCCAAAAATCCCTGTATCATGGTATGTTCTAGAACTTGTTCCATTTCCCCAAAAATATAGTGTTAATGCTTAATTATAAAGTCAGAATTATGACTAAATACTGATGATGCTGTAAACATCATTATGGCTATATTTGCTTTTGCATACGTAGAAGAAATAATGATTAACTATTCTGAAAGAATATAGAGCTGAAGGATTTAATACGTATACCCTTACTTTTTTAATTTAAAGAGGTAGAGTGGACCTCTTTATGAAGCTAAGAGACCTGCTGCTGCTGCATATTCGTTGTAGAACTATCACAGTATGGTTAAAGCAAAATGTGGTTAAATGCATCCAAACAGTGTTGCATTCTTTACTTTACAAAAATGTTATGAAATGGGCACAGTCAATTACTGTTCAGTATCTTCAACAGTTACTCCTGGAGATGTATTTATGTATGTATACTTTGTATTTTTTGTCCCACATCCTAGGGATATCAAGAAAAAGCAAAACATTGTTATTACCAGACATTGTTATTCCCTGAGAAGTCAGGGGAAAAAAACAGTAGAGGAAAATATTCTGAGAGAGTATGACAGGAAGATAACTTTTGCATTCTGACAGCAACTATGTTCCTTATTGACAGCAACCTTCTCAATATGTCTAAAGAAAACAAATTTATCTACCCATTAGTTCTCTTAAACATTATTCATCATAGAATCATAGAATCATAGATTCTGCGATGAATAAATTCAACAGCTGTTGGATCCACTGTGTGAAAAATCCCCAGAATCAGGAACACAACCCTCTTCTCATAGATGAATGTATTAGCTCCCTTAATTTTTTCACACAAAAAGGGAGAGAAAAAGCCATGTGTTAAGTTTTTGTTTCTTTGTTATGTTAGTCATTGCCACTTTATATGGTGAACATTTTAGAATTGGTCTGACAACACCTATGATCTCTACAGAGATTGAAGAGAATTATGTATTGTTTTGGGATACCACTTCAATTTTCATTGCAAAATGAGGTGGGAAAGCTTATAAAAAAGCATTTCTACATAAGAGAGCTCATGACTGGATCTTGAGGCCAAGCAGCAAGAAGCACCACAAATTCAAGCACTTCTACAGACAGGAAACAACTCCCTCAAAGCCAGCTTAAGCCTTCTTAAAATGCTTGCAAGTTTAAGTGATTTTTAATAAAAATGTTGATTTCATATATCTTCTCCTTTTCTTCTCCAGTCACCTCTGTCACTATATATAGCCTCCTTCTTTGTTTTAATCTTTCTTCTCATGTTGTCTGCAGTTTTCCCATTGATCTCTGAAACTGAATGAGTTACAAATGATGCCAGGTTCTCCAGGAGCCTTCTGTGTGTTGAACTGATTGCTTATATCCCACATCTATTGTCTTTTAACTTCTACAAGCCAGAAAATCAAAATGTTGGGGGGTTTTGCTGTAATATTCCTTCTCAATTTTTGCCACTGCTTACATTCTGAAAGAGGGATCAACACTGGTAGTTCCTTCCCCCAAGTTCAAATTTACATATTTTACAGGTCCCCATGAAAAAGACCCTTCAGAAAATGCTATACCTGAGAATTTGTCCGAGACTGCATATAGGCATTGGATTAGCTACATTTTGATTCATATACTGAGATTTTACAATGTTAGTATGAGCAACACTTGAGGTCAGACCTGCATTCTTTTCTGAGAGTTAGAAATGATTAAATTTTTGTTTTAGTAGTTCAAGTCAGCTTTAATGGGAGTTAAATCTTGCCCTTAGAGCTTGGAAGATGAGTGACATTGGGAAAAAAAAATCGGTATTTAGAAGTAGAAAAGTCAAAATTGGTAGTGAAAGAAAATTTGTTTCCTGCTTTCTGCAGTGTTGTAAGCAATGGAGAGGAAACAAAACAAGACATGACACAGTACTTGACTGTGATTTTAATGAGTTCCAATTCTATAAGGATTTTTTAGTTTGTTTGACTAAAGCAATAGTTTACAAAGTATATCTAATTGAAGGGCAGTTTTCCAACTATCCTTATCTTAGCAACCATGACACACAAGTGACGAGGAAATAGTTCTCTAACAAGCACTTTGAAAGTTGAGTTGCAAACAATTTTTATGACAAATACTGGGTTTTTTAAAATTAAATACAGTTCATAAATAGATTATAATTTACTTTTAAGATATTAATAGTTTTTCACAATAATTTGAACAACTAATTTTTCGTCTCTAGGCTACAGGACAATTTGCTTTTCTTACTCTGTGGTGGATGTCTAGTTACCTACATCATATTGTATTATGTCTGATTTCAGTGATAAATATTTAAAGAGTAGCAGAGGGAGTATCAGCTAATTAATGTAGCTGATGACTTATTTATACATACCTTTTTGGAAGAATTTTCTTCAACATCTATCACTCTTTAGAAAGCAAAACCAAGAATTATGATCACATAGATAATGCAAATTGATCATAATATTTTCTTTCACAAACAAAACTTAAGGGCCTTTATGTACTTTAATCCAAATACTCATACAACTCCTAAAAATTCTTTTAAAAATATATGTGTCTTGAAGCAAGATTTCGAGGCTTAATTTTCTCTTGTGACATTTCTAATACAAAAAGATTTACTTTTTGTGAAGAATTATTATGTTTCTATGCATGTGTGCGTGTGTTATATGCCAACTAAGGTATTTGAATAGCTGTAGCTTTATTTCAGGAAACAAGGTGGTGCTGTTTCTTTTTAAAACCAAAAATAATGTGTTGATATGATTCTGCAGAAATAAGTAGCAAGGACACAATATCTCATCGAGTACATGTGTATGTATGTTTATATGTGCACATATATATGTACACCCCAACAACGAGTTTTAAAGCAATAGCAGACTTCAGCCTTGTACATAGTGCTGAATTTGAGTACTTGCGTGCAGGTTCAATCTCTTACATTAAAATTAACATACCTTTTGTTGTAGAATTAAAGTACTGTCAACTTCTTTTCTCTGTATTGTACATGAATGAAGGATATCAAAATCCACCTGGATGAGTTCATGTGTGACCTACTCTAGGTGGTCCTGCTCTGGCAGGGGGATTGGACTGGATGATCTTTTGAGGTCCCTTCGAACCCTTAAGATTCTGTGATTCTGTGATATTCAGCATTTGAAATTCTTGTAGTTTTACATAGATATTACATTTCTGTGATGTATTTACTTAGGCATCTGGCTTTTGTGTCAATAAGATCACTGTAAAATAATGACAGAGCTTTTGTTTTTAATTAAAAATTGGAAATGTGACACATCAAAAAAGAAGTCAAGCAAACCACCAAGACAAATAATTACATGATTTGCACCCTTGCAGCACTATACTCTCCCCAAATCCTTCTCTTCTCCTCAGTACTCACTATTATGAACATAAATGCTATATCATGGATTGCAAGACTCATTTTCTGAGCTCTCTGTTGACTGACATTATCTTCTTTTAGTTCTCTTTTTTTTTTTTTCAAGTTTCACTATTCAGCCAGATGCTGACAGTCTTTCTGGGTAGCAGAAGACATTTGAAACCTTGCAGGGTCAGGCCCTGGCATAAGATACATGAAATGACCATGGTCCTTCTGAGAGATAACATTCTGTGAAATAATTAAAGGAACCTTAGACTGTGGATTAATGAAATATCAGACTAAATGAACAAGAAGAACTATTAAAATGTACTAATGGCATAATACTGCTTCCATTAGCATGGATTTTTTAAAAATACCTGACAGGTTACGATCCATGATCCTGAGAAGATCTTACATTATACTTGGACTTGTGTGTATGTACAGATCCATTGAAATTGATGGGGTTAGTTATATGAGAGGCATTCACAGCTAAGCCGTTCCTGGACTGCAGACCTTAATTTCTATAGATAGTGCCAGAATAGATTGGTCATCTTGGCCAACAGATTCTTCTTATGCAATAGGCAATAAATAAGTCTTTTCAAACATGACCAGGGTATTACTGAGTATCCTAGAGTATCCTGAGTATCCTAGACAGTATCTTCTGGAACTAAAATACCCTGTTTGAGTAGACTGTTAAAATATAACACTAAGATCAAAAGGGTGGGTTTTTTGCCTTTGTACTTACTTTTTAAAGTGTAGCTTATTTAAAATTTCCATTGTTCTGTCTCTAGTGTTACATGAAATTATTTTGTATATAGCTGTACATAGCCACAGAGACATGATATTTTACTGTTGTCTACTGTTGTTTTTCTAAGATTTGATCCTAGCACCTACCTCCAGAAGCAACTTTTTATATTCACAGATATAGGTGTGCACAAAAGTTTTGTTTCTGATCCTGTTACAAAATAACCTTAGTGACACATAGTTTTTCTACATAGGAAACTAAATGGCTTCCACAATTATCAGTAAACATAAAGAAATAACTCACATAGATGCTATCTATGGCTACTGTGGCTACTATCATAAGCTGCTTAATGAATACCTGTTTAAATAATTAATTTTCAAACTAACAGGGGATTTCTATCTAAATATAAGGCAAGTGACTTGCATCTTACAGGAAAATAATGACAGAAACGTATCTTTAAGATATTCTCAGAATATAATCTAATAAAAACTTTCAGTGATGTACATCCTTCTCCCTTCTGATGGTGTGACTGATACTTACCAATGGTTTTAGTTAGTAACAAAATTATTGGCCTTGTTGAGCAATTTTGAATGTTGAGGTTACTCAGGGTTAAAAAGAAAACCTAAAAATTGAATAACGGCATACCTAGGTAATCCTTTGTAAAAGTCTTCATTACACAAGCCTTGAATCTGACTGATTCTATAAATTGCTTCTAAAATAGCAATAGTACCTTCTGGGATTTATCACAGTATCACAGAATCTTAATCACAGAATCTTAAGAGTTGGAAGGGACCTCTATCATCTAGTCCAACCTCCTTGCCAGAGCAGGACCATGTAGAGTAGATCACACAGGAACTCATCCAGGTGGGTTTCAATGTCTCCAGAGGAGGAGACTCCACAAGCCATCTGGGCAGCCCCTTCCAGTGCTCCCTCACCTCAACAGGGAAGAAATTCTTCCTTGTATTTCTTTGGTACCTCTTGTGTTCCAGCTTGTACCCATTAGCCCTTGTCCTATCATTGAACATCACTAAGAACAGCCTGGCTCCATCCTCCTGACACTCACCCTTTACATATTTGTAAACATTAATTTTGATGTTGCCTAATGCATATTAGTCTTTTAGTTCAGCTACAAATTAGCAAATTAGTGTACTTCTTTAATCAAGTACTGATCTGAGAAAGTTAATGCAATTTGCCTCTCTTTTCTAATCCTCTCTTTTTGACCATCTCCTTCATTCCTTTTTATGCCAGTTATTTAAATGGAACTATATTTAAAGAGCTGTACAGAATGTCCAAAATGATGATAAAATGTATAATTATCTCGAAAGTAAAGGTCAATAAACCTAAGTCATAAAGCTAGATGACTAACTGGATGACTAATGTTCAGTTAATTTAACAGGGATTGGTAAATCTCTAACTAGTGAAAGGTGTAGAACTCTAAGGGAAAGAAAGAAATAATGAATGAATGAGAAATGTATATACTGCAATCTTATTGTATCTTACATTAAAATGTAGTGATAGGGATAACAGTGGTTATGAGAAAAATTACCTTACTGGCATGGATATAGTTGTCTCTAGATGATGATCAAGTCTAGACAAAAACATGAATCTGACAGCTCCTGAGTCCTAAGGGAAGAGTTTGAGGTAATGGAAAAGGTTTTGTCTTTATCAGGACAGAAGTACAATAGAAATCTCCACTGAGTATTGCACACATTTAGAGTGAAGAGGGAAAATAATAGATTTACATGTCCTAGAAGTCATTATTTGGAGCGTAGGTATATATTTTAAAGGTAAAATTCACAACTTTTAAGTACATATGGAATCATATATTAGCATATTAACTATGAAACATTGCTCCTTTCCCCATATGAATCACAAAATCTTAGAAGAACTATTAATTGATGGACAATTTGAGCTTTTGGACTGTACACTAGAATACATAATGCATTACATTTTCCAATTATTCTTATCACCTAGTGGAAGGTCATCAGCAAGTATATCATTGAAATGATCTGATTGAGCATGCTGTTCAGGATTTCCCATTTGCAACTTGGTTTTACTTTCCCTGCCTTCATTTTCACATTATGGATTGTGGCTTTTACCTTGTATTCATGAGATGCAGATTTGTTTTGGTTCTCTAACTGATTATTTATGATTATTCCTCATATCAGGAGGTCTGATCCAAATATCAATGAAGACAGTGTAATTCATTCAGGGCTTTCAATGGGCTTTGAATTAGGTCTAAGTTTGCAGCTTTGTTCAGTTTGATGATGATTACTGTAATCGCTAGAAGATGTTAGGCCTTAAAAATAACTTTCATTCAAATATGAGAGTGACTCTAGGTTTTATTATATTTTTTGATAGTTAGGAAAAGGTTAAAGAATTTTGTTTCACTTTATGGCACTCTTAATGAATTTATTTGAAAAACTATTCATATTTCAATCACTAAGAATTAAGTTAAAGTCATTGACATTTATGCTGGCAAGCCAAGAGAAAATGAATTGCCTGATGTCAATAGATTTGGGTGATCCTCAAGTGTGTGTGAAACAAGCATTCAAAAGTGACATAAATGACCTCAGGAAATAAGGTTCATTACCTAGCAACTCCTTCTTGATTCCTCTGAGTCAGTTAAAAATATTAGTATAGATAGATATCAGTTGTTTTCTATTAAAGGTCACCAAGTTTCTAGAAGAGATGATGGCCTTTGTTAGTGTCTTATGCAAACAGAATATACTTGAGAAGACAGATGTTTGAATCAAGTTTATCTCTACCACAGAGGTTCCAAGTCTCCAGCTTTCTATTTCCTGATTTTTTGGAACAAAGAGGATTGTTTTTATGACTGTAAGCTTATTTATCTTCTTCATTGAGTCTCGTGGTTCAACCATAACTAAATAGGGAGCCACATAAGTACTAGCTCTACCTGCTGAACAGCTCAGCCTGCCTTTCTTCATTGTATGGAGTATTATAGGCAGAAAGGTAAAAGACAAAGTATTGTGGCAAATAGGACTATTTACAATTGCACTTTAAGTTCTGCAAGTAAATTGCCTTCTCTTCAACTCCTGGTCAGTTACATTTTTATTTTGAGCATTCAGAGACTCAAAATGGTGTGTTTAAACTCTTTCTGCCTTTCATTATATTTTGATAAAAATTTTTGTTGCTTTAATTTCAAAGTAGGATATAAAATTATAATTCTAATCACAAATAAATGTTTAATTTTGGGTTGAACAAAACATTAATTTCACATCATGCAAAATCTTTCATTTTTGCTTACTTTGATGAGAGAAGTGAAACTTTTTCATCCTTAGTATAATCAAATAATTTTTCTCAACACATCTTACACCAATCACTGAGTCTAAACTCACTTTCCTGTGTAATCCCAGTTATAAACATAGTATCCATTTCAGTGTTTTAGGACAGTGGAAAACAAGGGGATTTATAGAATAAAGATCATTGGAAAGATCTCATGTTGTAATGTGTGAACAACACATAGTCATTTAATAGTTTAACATAAATATTAGATCAAGTAAAAGACACTGATTTCTGAAAACTGGGTGTTTGAACATTGAAATCCAAAATCTCACCTTAAGTGCCTCAGAAAAGATTGATATAAGAAGTTATATTCTGAATACTCATAATCTGAAATTCTTCTACTTTAGAGTGCCAGAATTCCTGGATTAGAGTTACTTGATGCACCCTAAACTTCAGGTATAGCATAAATTCCAAAAGTCTTTTATTACATCTTAAAAAGCCACCTTTATTTTAAAGTGTAAAAAATTAACTAATCAATAAAATGAAGAATTTATACCTTGGAAATTAGAAAAAACAGATTCAGCATTCTCTTCAGCCTGGTGGAATTGAAATGCACGTGTCCCAGGAGGATACCCAGTAGAAGATAATCTGGGTACGTTAATCCTATACATCTCCAGTTGTGTGCTTGTTGCATAGGTATGCAGGAACATGATTTTGAGATAAATTAACATGGGATGACAGAGGGATCTCACTTGAGTTTTCATACCTCCACTACTACCCATTCTTTTTCCTCCTAACTTGTTTCAGTTGTATTTTCTGAAGAGTGTGGATATCCCTGAGGGAGTTCACAGAATCACAGAATGGTTGGGGTTGGAAGGGGCCTTTAGAGATCTAGTCCAACTCCTCTGCCAAAGCAGGTCCACTTAGATCAGGTCACATAGGAACGTGTCCAGGTGGGTTTTTAAAACCTTCAGAAAGGGAGCCTCCTCCACACCCTCCCAGGGCAGCCTGAGCCAGGGCTCCCTCACCTGACTTAGTGCTATTGTGACAATGCTGACCAGGTCAGTGGGTTTACATATTGGTGTGCTTTTCTTATTCTCAGTAGGGTTTGGATGTGACTTTAACACAACTTAAAATGCTTCCAGATATGTGCACAGTGAAGAACTACACAGGTTTCAGAGATTATTGTATGTTGCTCACTGGGTTAGGTAATTAGATTTGTGGTGGTGCTAGCCTAAGGTATTGTGAACTACAGAAGATTCCTCGTTACTGAATAATCTTGTTTAGGGAGCTAAGATCCTTGTTTTGGCTTAGTCTCTAAATAACCTGTAGCAGCTCATCTTTTAAGTCCGTAATGAAACGATGAATTTAACAAAAGTACCAGAAGTCTTTTGCTAATGTAATCTTTCTTGCTTCCTACAGAAGCCTGTGCAGATTAATACAGGTAGCACTTATGCACACTGCAGTTGTATCCATGGACATTTAAATGTGGTGGAATTAGCAGGAGATTACATATAACCTAAGGCAGAATTCATCCTGAAGTTTCTTTATTGAAAGGAGCCACTTCCCCTCTTTAATAAAAGGAATTACTTGTTCTCCCATAAAACTATTATAAGATAGTATTCTACGTAGTAGGTATAAATTAACTGAATATTGAGATTCCCAGTATGTATGCCCACAGTATGGGAGCAGCAGTAAAATCACTTGATGTTAAGAAGTTACTTCAAGATACTAAGCACTGAATTAATGGCTTTTATGTGTAAACATGTGACATAACTTATTGTTGTGCTTCATTATATCTGGCCTCTGTATTACTCAATTATGCAGGCACTCATTTGCTCAAGTCAATACTCATTAAAACAAAGATCTATGCTACAAGTAGGAATTTACCTTACTTTTGCTGTTACAAAAAAAGAAAAGACTGGAAAAGTCTCAAGGGAAAACAGCATCAAGACCCATCTTGTAGCCTAAACATAACTGAGAAAACAAATATAGATGGCTATGAGATGGTGAGAATATATTCATGCAAATGTGAAAAAACTATTTAGAGTTTATAGGTGAAGGACCATGGACTTTGTAAAGTGAGAAAAAAACTCCAAATCTAGCTTAAACAGAATCAGCCAAAGGTGGAAGGCACCGACTGAGTTTAATAAGCAATAATAAACAGCATAGATGTCCTTCGTGTTGCCTAAATCTAGAGCAAGCGGGAGAGTTCATGTGTCTATTTAGGACTTGAAAGCCATCGTCAGCTTTTTATGTTTAGACCAACAAGGCTTACAAGACAACAGGCCAAGTTTCCTCTAAAATTTCAAACTCAAAGAATCAACTCTGAAATGTATTTAATAAAGTGCTGTTTGCTCAAGTAAACATTTTAGTCACAGTGGTGACAGAAGTTCCCATACACTTGTGGGTTTTTAAAGCATCCCAGCACTCTCAGAGGCTAGCTGCTATCACATATCATGCTGGAATAACCACTTAAAACCCCCATATTTTTCAACAGTAGATATAGGTACATATTTTTACTTATACACAAAGCTCTTCAAATAAGACATCTGTCTTAGGCATGTCATTACATTCTGTATGATGCTGAAGTTTGTATAATGTTACAATTTTCCTCAGTCAAAAAGAGAAATTGGAAGAAGTTACTATGTCTTTCCCAGAGTTTCATCTCATGAAAAGTCAAACTCTCTTCACATTCATCCAGCAAAGCACCTAAATACAGACCTTTGTTAGAATCACACAGGTACATCACTGGATGTTTGGTGCTTTGCAGCACCCAACCCTAAAGTATCAGACGTGAATCCATTGTTTAACCTTTATGTGGGGAAGAAAAAGATGCATAGGCCTGTTAGTGACTTTCAATATATATTGTAAATATCTGCAGCTGCGCTATTTTTAAAGCTTGGCTTGGTCTTGCAGCTGACTGAAAGGTACAGCTTGGTTTACAATGCATAGAAAATCCAGTTAAGTGAAGGGAGCTGCTGAAATTCTTTTTGCATTGAGATCAAAACCATATTTGCTAAACCATGTTAAGTTTTTCCAGTAAACATAGAGCAGAGACACTTACATGCATTAAAAGGAGTTTCTCCATGCAATGAATGTTACATATTAGCCAGTATCTTTTTTTGGAATATATTTATCATTCATATGGAATAGTAGAACAGTGATTGAAGCTCAAGAAGAACATCAATTACAGGCATTGAAGAGAACAACATTAAAATTATGAATAACATCTTGTTTATTTAATGTTGTACGTTGTGTTTGTATCATCTGTGAATGTGTCTATAAACATTTCAATTTATCAGTACACAAATGACATGGGTTGGGATCACTGTAACGGCAACAGTTTCAATTAGTTTCTTTCACTGAGAATTTGATGCTGATATTTCCTCTCTCTTCTCTGAAAGGAAAAAAAAAAGTGAGGTGTAGCTCAGTGCGTGGAAAAGGAAGTGTAGCAAGTGAAACGTTTCTTGTGTGCCTGAGGATTTCATCTTGGCATCTGGATCAGGTGACATGGAAAAGGTAGGCAGAATGAGAGATAACATATCAACCTGCTTGTGCAATGTGAAATTCCCTCTTCGTTCCAACTGTCTCCAAGCAACAACTGCAAAATCTCTTGAGTTAATGTACCAAGTAATAAACCAAAGCAGAACTTTTCCTTTTTTTTTTTTTTTCCCTTTTTGAAAAAAAAATAACCTTTACAAGAGAGATGCAGAAGGCAAGGAAAGAAAGATAAAGAGATCTCCTTCTGTTAGTTTAATACATTTGTGATTCTCTTACATATCACAGGGACAATCTCGATTTAGAAGTATAGATGATAAGGAGCAGATGCTAAACAAGGTATGCTTTTCTCCAGTGAACCAAAGTGAATTTTCTGCTATGAAATGCAGAATAAATGAAATATATCAGATTAAAAATAACTCATGATCTGCACTCCAGGAACTCTTGGGAGAGTTAACAAGTGTGCCAGCAGGGACAAGGAGCTATTGGCATTGTATTTCCTTGGGACTATTGCTGATAGCAAAGAGGAAAGGTAGACTGATGTGTGTTTTTAATGAGCTTCAGATTATTTCTGAAACTTCTGAAAACTCTTTAAAGTGGAATAGAGATTAGGAGAATGAAAATAGTTTTGAGATGCCTATTTAATTCTGTCATGTTTTCCCTAAATCTTCTTATCTCCAAACCGAAAGAACTTCCATTTTATTGTATGAAAAAGCAGCATCTGTTAGGTCCATGCATACTGCTGTATTTATAGGTGAAGCCATTCACTTAGACGAAAATCTATTAAAGTAGTTTAGGAAAGATTAGTATAGTTACCTTTCACAGAAGCAGAAAGGACTACAGTAAAACATATCCACAAATCCTTCCTTCTCTAGTAGTTGTATTCTGATCCCTACATAACTTCAAGTCAGTGAATAATTTAATGTCATGTAGTACATGTTAAATGGTAAGAAGCTCATCTGCAATCATAAAGAAGGAACAGAGAAACAATGACAGGAAGAGTAACTTGATAACCTACTCTGTCTGTTCCCAGGCCATCAGCAGCAAAAAAAGTCACCATCTTGAGAGATCATAGGAGTAAAGGGGCACTATTAGCAGGCACAAACCCAAAACAGAGGCTTGGGATGAATGTCTACCTTGTCTAGGGGCTGCCTGTGGTTGTCCCAGCAAAACCAACAGCTCTGTTGTCCAGGCATGAGACCCATCACAATGAACCATCAGAAACAGCTCTCTGGATCACCTTTTGAACCAGGGTGGGTTACTGCCAAGGGGTGTGGGGCATGTGTTAGGGAAAATGAAGTTTTGGGATTGCACAGGTCTTATTACAGGATGTTTAGGCAATGAACAAGAGGCACCTCAGTTTGTCCTATCTCCTTATTAACCTCCACCTTCAATTTTTTTATTATGAGGGAGTCTCTAGTCTGTGTGTATATAGAGGGCAAGGGCATATGTGCAAGTGAGTGTATGATCCTTAATAAAGATCAAGCTGGACTAGCCAGCAAGTAGGTGAAGTGTCCTGGGAGCCAGGAGGTGAGTGGGCTTCTAAGGGCTCCCTCTGGGTGTGAAACAGACAGGTCATTTATGTGATCAGGAGGGACGTGTGAGTGTGAGAGTGAGGGGGTCTGTAGCAGCCATAGGTGTAGCTGATGCCTTGGGGCTCACATGTCTTAGATGCCAGCTACTGGGGGGATTGGGATCAAGGGACAGCTACTGGGAGGGCTGAGTGTCTGAGGCCAGCTGCTGGATGGACCCGCTTTATAGATATGCATATACATATTTTCACACCATCGGAACTCTATCCTGCTCAATCAGATAGGGGATGAGACCATTGCTTTAAAATGAATGCTCTGTGTGTCTGCCTGTGATCTATGGCCAGACATGTATATATGTATATATATGAATGAAAATTCCTTTTATCTGGCTGAAAATGGTATGATTTTTATTAGTTTATCATTTTTCTCAAAACCAGACAAAACCAATAATGACAAAAAAGGAGCAGAAATACAGACTTTCTTGCTGTTTTGGGCAACCTTTTCACTTTAGAGTTTTTGCTTAAAATGTGTCTTCAAATCCTTTTGTCATGTGGTTTACTGAAGTAAGGTCATTATGTCCAACACAAATGCCTGAGAAATTAGAAAGTATAATCACCTGCTTTTTACAAACAGGGTAAAGTAAAAAAAAAAAAGAGAGTTCCAAAGTCTGGAATGAGGCTTTCTACTTTGCAAAGAAGTTGTGGTTTGCTTTTAAAGGTTTATAACCTTTGCAATGGGATGTTGTGTGTTCCCTGCAAACAGATACACACCACTGAACTTGCAACTTCATGACAGACAGCGCTAAGGTTAAACATAAAGGAGGCAGAAAGTCTGTATCAGCTTCCAAATCCTTCTATCTTATCTTTGGGGCTGCTATATCTGCCTTTTTCTAGAAAGGTGTTAAAAAATGAACCTACTATACCCACCAAAGAACATGAAGGCTTGTTCTGTGTGAAGAGAGGACACCTCAGCTGGCACTGAAGAGGGAGTTATCACAGGAAAACTGAACTGTATGATGCTAAATTTTATCTTGTCTAACTCTTCACTCAGAGCAGTATCAGCTGTACCTGTTCCATTCCTGACAGATCTTTACCTTCTCTGTTTGTTAAGCCCTCTGATGGGAGTGATGGATTCACCTGCTTTGCCTTTCTTTTCTGGTGCCTGTGAGCCCGACTTTCTATTCCAAAGCACTGGCACTTTTCTCCAAGAGATTCCTTACAGCTTTCTTACAATAATTTTCTCCTTCTCATATCCATCATGAAAAAAGGGAAAAGGTGGTTTCTTCATCTGTATCAATTTTGTACTTGAACAGTACCATCCTTCTCCCCTCATCTTAGACAAATGAACATGAAATCTTTCATATAAATTATATGTAATGGTTTCCTCTCTCCATTATTAGTGTATCCTGTCTGTGGAGGATCTTATACTTGTTCCAGCTCTTTTTTCCCTAGCTTGCTTACAATACTGTCTTATTAATCAGCATTGAAAGGTATCCTAAAGTCAAGAAGCACGTCCATATTACTTCTTTACTACCCTCAAGAGGTATTAGTCACTCGTAGAAAGAAATGTACATCAGTTAATACAGTTTGATATGAAAAATATACATCAGCTGCTTGCTGTCTTCTCCAAAAATTACAAATTGTTTATTTGATTATTTATTTTGGAGATTTTTTTGATAGTAATAGCTATAAATTTTGTTTGCTGAAGTGCAGCACTGAATTTTTGCTTTTTCTGGGGTTTTTTTGACTCCTCTTCCATCCTCCACAAATTCTCAAGAATACCTGCTGTCATTTCAAGAGATGACTTCAGCTCTCTTCTCATGAAATTCATCAAATATAGCCAATCTGAAAAAACTAAATATACTCTTAGTTGCATTTTTGTTTTCTGTTCAAAGATCTCAGCATTTCTTGTTTTTATTCATTAATTTCTTTCAGCTGGGCAAAGGTGTCCTAAATTATACTTGTTATCCTAAATTAACACTTGTTTTCAAGTATTCCTTCTTGTCCACTAGTGACCAATTACTGCCTTGATTTTGTTTTTACTGTTATCACTGTGGAGTCGATACTTTGAATGTCTCTTCCCATTTGGATCTCATTTTATGTTTGCCAAACCATTCACTTTTTTTAGTTTTCCATTCACTTTTTGCATACTTTCCCCTCTCTTATGGATCAATGAGGACCACCAAATTTGTCCATTGTAGGTCAGCTGTCATAGTTTACTTGAGTGCCTTAAATATAATTTCTTAGAGAAAATTTCAGTTGCTCATGAACGTTTTTTCTCCCTTTGACTCTTATGAATTGAATGAGTTTATTGAGAATAACATTGAAATTTTATTCAAGAATCATAATAGATGTTGAAGACACCTCCCAAATTGTCTTTCAGCTCTTTAAACAATCCTTCCCTATGGACTGGGAGTAAATCTACAGGAAAAAACCCCTTTGTTCTGTTTCTTTCTTCATCTTCTATGTGCCTTTCTGTAGCACTGGACACTAACCTTAATTGACCTGCAGTATGTATTTGGATTCTTAATCTACATCTGTCAAAATGGAAAGGTATTTTGAAACATTCAATTTCATTACAATGCAATTGCTGATATTAAGAAGCTGTTGGAATGGATCCTCTCAAATTTTTTTGAAAGGTTCCTTGAAAATCAAAGCACTGCAAGAATCATTTTCATTAAGCACTTTTCATGCACTCACCCTGTTCTGGAGAAAAAGAGAGTTACTTGCAAAGATACTGGCCATTTTTTGCAAGGTGGTCTTAGTAAATGAAACTGTTTACTACTATAAATGCAGTTCCTGGGCTGCCGAGCTGAATGAGAGCTACCTATGGAATTGTACTTGATTAGTTCTGAGAAGTTGCTTGCTAGGTCGTTTTTGCCACCTCTTTCATGAACACTGGAAATTCCTTCATTGCATAATGCAGAAATATGAGGTACCTCATTGTTCAGGGATGGACCAGACCGCAGCATATGACAAAACAACTCTGGTCCTATTGTTTCATCGTAGTTTGTTCCATAAGAATTTGCACAGAACCTCACTGAGATTCATGCTTGCTGCATTAAATACATAAGTTATTTGCACCTTCAAATTTTGAGCTCTTCTATAAACACAATATGGTAAAAAAAGTCCCAGAACCCTGTATATTACAGGTTTTCTGTTGCTTTTACTGCTTTATTGCTAAATTTTTGACATATTACTGTTCTCTAGCTAACAACCCTTTTTTTCTCTCTTTGTGTATAATTAATTGAACATCAGAAAACACCATCAATCAGAAATTCTTCCTTCTTGTGGGGAAACACAATAGTAAAACAACTTTATAGCCATAAAAAATGATCAGGATTAGGGTTCTGAGTATAGCTTCCTTTATAGACTATTTGCTGAGAGAAAAGAAGTATAACTTTTGAGTAAGTTTGTTTTATATACTGTGTAATGCATTTCTACAACATTAAACATGTCCTTGCATTTTTTCAAGCCACTTGTGCTGACTGGAGAATTCCAGAACTGGGGTTTTTTTTTGAGTAGAACACCAGAAGAATAAGAAGTATCCTAATAAGCCTGCTGGGCCAAGAGTCCTGATTCAGCAGAGTCCGTAAGTCAAAAATAGTAACTAGGCTAGTATGATTAAGGAATGCTACGTTCTCTAGCCAATGTGTGGAATAAAATGAGATAATTAATAATGCATCTACTAGTTTTGACTCTCCAGACAAAACGACTGAAAATGTATTTACAGCTGTTTTAACTGGGGGCAGCTCTCAGTGTGGTTCCAGAGGGAAATTCAGACTCAGATGTTTGGAAATACAATGATACCAGAGCCTTTCCCCTATTACACTGTTCCAAGAGAAGCCCTTGATTACTACACTCACATTTGCATGAAGCATATTTTTAAGTACCTCAGTGATAAGGGGCCCAAGTTGTTACAAGTTAGAATTATGAACAGCGCTGTTCCTCTCAGACTGTAAATTAGTGAAAGCTGATTGAGAGGATAAACTAGGGGAATTATTTCAACTACATACTGTGCTAGTGACAAGTTGCACTCACAGTACTGTAGCTGTACTGAATATGAGGGTTGGATTTCAAATGTAAGAGTTGTTTCAGGCTTCTGAAAAATGATATTGACTTTTATTAGGAAGCAATTATGTATCTTAAAGCAAACAATGGTGAATCATAAGAGGTTTCTTTAAATTCAGATATGATTTAGACAAAGAGTGATGAGGTCTAAAATCCTCCTTAACAACGTGCAGTTGTTAAACTCAGTGAATATCAGGATCTTGGTCTTTGAACAATGTTACTAGATTACCTTGGCAGACCTTGTGATGAGCTGGTGAAATCTGGTGCTGATATAAAGGCATTTCAACACAGGGGATGATCAAACAGTTATATAGGGAAAATTAATTACTTTCCAGTTGTAAGAAACAGAAATTTTATGTACTACATTAATAAAAACAAAGTTCAATGTTATTTTCTCAGTAGTCAATAGGAAAATCCACAATAAACTTGGGCAGAACAGATGAAAATGACAGTTAAAAAAGCCAGATCTGCCCATTTTTGACTAGTCAAAGGACATCCCTGAGATTGTGACAAAAAACGAAGTTTAATAATTATACATGCACTGTGGCCATAGAAGAGTTAATGGTTATCTCTGAACATAACACATCAAGTGTTTTTAAGAGATTAGAGAAAACCAGGTTGTGTGTGCTGACCATGAGTAAATTTAAGGGACAAGTTAGAAGAAAATCCTAGGTTATAAAACAATCAGGTTCATCATTGCAGATGATGGTGCTGGTAGAAAATTAAATGTGCTTCTGGATGGAACTGGAAAAGTTAAAGACAATGATATGAAGCAACATCTGATGATGCAAGATATTATTTCCAGTCCTATGTTAATGTCAGTGCTCTCCTTAAAATCATAGAATGGTAGGGCTGGAAGGGACCTTTAGAGACCATCTGCAGAAGCAGATTCCTTTCCAAAGAATAAATTGAATTGCAATAAAAACAAAAGTCTGTTCTAACGTTCCTTTTATTGTTGCTGTTCCCATTTCAGATTTTTATCTATTCTATCATTCCATCCAAAATATCTTGGCAAGGCTGTTAGATGGAGTGGTTCAGCAAGTAATTACATTTTCTCTCCCTGTGGTTGTTTATAAAGGAAAAAGTGATTTCATCAGTTATGAACTTACTCTAGTATGAATCCTCTGTTTTAAAAATAACCGACAGGTTGATGGCAATGATGCTACTAGATGCCTTCTGCACCTGATTACAATGTTCTCCTTGCCACTTTGGAAATCTTGCTAGCCTATAATCACTGCGCTCTTTGTAGAAGGATATTCAGTTTTATTGCTGGTGGATGTCAAAGCTAGCTGCTTACCTCTGTGTGGTGAAATCCTGCCTGACATATTCAACTTCGACTGAATTCCACTGTAGAATTTTTAACTTGGATTCACTCCTTGCCTGAGCTGCTGATTTTGAACACTACAGCATTTTTTTGTGTGAAATTATTGGCCTGGATGTCCTTTAAGATTTTTCCACAGTGTTTTATTTGCAGACACGTCTCAATATACTGTTTTCCAAGAATGCTTTCTCACTCTCACAGGCTATCAAAGTTAATGAAAAATTTCTCTTTGAAACCAGGTTATTTGCATTGTGAAATGCTGATGAGAACCTAGGTTATTTCTGAGTTGAAAGAAATGTTAAACTATTAGCAATGAGTATCTGGGAGACGGAAACTTATGATAAGACCTAATTAGTGATGTTTGGAAGCCAATTGCAAGATGGCAGAAAAGAGGTGAATTGGAAGGAGAGGATAAAAGAAGGCAGAGTAAAGACATCAAGATTTTTCTTGTACCTGGTACTTTAAAGTATTTTAGAATGGGAAAGTTTAGCCTTATGATAAAAGAAAGCAACTGTTTTGTTTTTATTTCTCTAGCAGCAGTCATCATTATTTTATAATGAGGGAATTATTTCTCGTCTACACCACTACTCCAGCTTTTGACTTGAAAATGTCATGAATCCATGGAGACTACTCTGAGGCCTGAAATATGAAGTTTTTTGTTTTGTTTTACAAAAGTTACAGTAATTATGAAATGTGAATGAGTAGGGAAGGTCTTCTTCCAGACAGTGTGAAAATACAAAATGAAAGAGTGGAGGAGAAAGAAGGGATCAAGGACATTTAAAAAAATTTATGGTTCAAAGGACTATTTCTGTTTGTATAAATGTTGAGTTCCAGCAAAGTAATTTATGTATATCTCATTTAGCTGTCAGAACAATGATTGCTGATGCAAAAATCCATAAATGATGACTGATTGTAATAAATTAGTTTTGAGTATTAACATTTACAATTCCATGAGCTTGCTGATTTTCAATACAGAGAACGTTCAGTACATTTGTATATTCCATGACCTTGTTTCCAGATGATTTCAGGAGTGTAATTACCTTTCTTACCATGCATCTAAGTCCTAAAGAAACATCTTTGGTTATTTAAAATGTGAGTAAATAGTAATAGAAGTGATACAAAGGAAGTGTCCTTTCTGCACTAGTACTAGGTTAATGTTTGGACTTGATGACCTTTAAGATCTTTTCCAGCCTAAATGATTCTATGAGGAACATGGGGAAGAAACTGGGCAATGTAATCAGTCCTAACAAAAATATTTACAGAGTCATAGCATCCACAGATTAAACTTACCCTTTGGAGATTTAAAATAATTACTAATTGAAAAAATATTAACTGTAGCTCATGAGACTAAAGTCTTTTTACCTTCTTTACAAGTAAACACTACATTATTTTACCCGACAGTACAAAATACTTTTAATATTAGTGATTCTTATTTGATAGCTAAGCCTATCCATTTCCTTTGAAACTTATCACTGTCACAAGAAAAACCCATGCAAATTGGTAAACATATGCAGGAAACTGTAAACTGCAGCTAAACCGCACATGATTCTGGTAGGTTCTGCTAAGAAATCTCCCAGATTTTCGTCTTATAACTCCTTTCTTGAATGCTTACATCTTCACAATGTCATTGTATTTACTCTGGAAATGAGACAGCTATCTGTCACAGATGAAAGTACTATGTCTTTATACTATGCAACTTCACAGAATCACAGAATGGTAGGATTGGAAGGGACCTTTAGAAATCATCTAGTCCAACCCCTCTACAGAAGCAGGGTCACCTAGATCAAGTCGCATAGGAACGTATCCAGGTGGGTCTTGATGACCTCCAAGGAAGGAGCCTCCAAACCCTCCCTGGGCAGCCTGGGCCAGGGCTCCCTCACCTCACAGTGAAATAGTTTTTTCTTATCTTTAAATGGATCTTTTTGTGTTCCAGCTTCATCCCGTCACCCCTTGTCCTGTTGCTAGCTACAGGACAAAAAGTGCTGCCCCAACCTCCTCACATACACCCTTTAGATATTTGTAAACATTGAGATCCCCATGAGAACTTGAAAAACCTTTGAAGATTATGAAGAAATACATCATGTAATAATGATATTTTCTGCATCTTTTATTGATAAAATGAAAGTCTAGATATTTTGCAGGAGAGCATTTTTTAGACACTGGGTGAGTCACCAGGTGGCAGAAAGAAGACAATACAAGTTTGTTGGTTGTGGATCCCTGACAGTCAGTACCTGGTAGGATCAGCCTGTGTTTCTGTATCTCCTCCCTGAGAATTTTCAGGATATACTTTCACATTTCAAGAGAGGCCAGACTACATTTTGCCCCTCAAAGTTGCATTTGCTGTATATGTCAAGGATTCAGTAGCAGGGAGGCTGCCCTTTCCTAGACACAGCTGGTTCCAACTGACCCACCACAGGGCACGGCTGGGCCCTGCAGACAAGATGATGGCACCTCCAGGAAACTAGAATTAAGAAAGGGCAGAAAATACCAGCCAGAGAAAAAAGTGAGAAATAGAAGTATGAACATCCAAGTGAGAGAAGCAGGGAAGCTGCTGCTCCAGGCCCCAGAGTTTCCCCCACAGTCCATGGAGATGGGCTTCACAGTGAAGCAAATAACCATATTTTAGCCTGGGAAGGACAACACTGGAGCAACTGGAGCATTTACTAAAGGAGATATGGCCCACACAAAGCACATGCTCAACAGTGAAAACTTGTAAGGGGAAAGGAGCAGCAGAGAGAAGCTGCTATGGACTGACTGAGCACAATTCCCTCTGTGTTGCTCAGGGGCTGGGTGTTGGCAGAGACAGGAGTGAAGGAGTGATGTTGGGCTTGATAGAGAGGGGAGAAAAGATTTTGTTCTGATATTTGCCTTGATTTCTCTCCACAGAAAACTATTTTACTTGACAATAAATTAACTTTCCCCAATCTGATCTTGTTTTGCCTGTGATGGTAACTGGTAAGCGATCTCACTGCCTTTACCTCCACCCATAAGCTTTCTCATGCTGTTTTCTCCCCCTGTCCTGTTGAGGAATGGGAGTGAGAGAGTGGCTGGATGGGCTTTGGGCTCTTAGCCAAATTTAACCCATCACATGGAGTTTTAAATTTGTATTTAAAAAGTATGCTTTTCCTAACTTTATAAGCCTTCAAATTGTCTTTGAAGGCCTCTCATTAAGAAAAGGCTTGTATAGACTCATCTCAAATATTCTTATGCCTCAGTTCCTATTAAACCTTTATATACATTGAAGGGGTGACAACTGAAAAAGTGGGAGGAAGAGACAACTACCAATTTTTAAATCTCACTGCTTGCGCATAAAACAATGTCTCAGCTGCAAGTATACAAAAAAATTGTATTTTTATAGTATTTTAGATTAAACATCTGAAGAAGCATTGCTATCTGATGAAGGGAAAAGATAAAGAGTGACGTTTACAGCTTGCAGTTAGTCTTTCAAAAGCAGAATATACTAAGAACTGATATAATTGATGAGTGAGTTGAATAATAGACTACAAAGCATTTAACATCTCATTTAGATGTTTGAATGTGTCGTCATTTACAATGAATTATTTTACAGTAGTTGGTGAAAGTCTTTTACAGTTGTGAGGTGGCTATATATTTAAAAAGAGAGAGAGAGAGACAGAAAGAGAGAGAGAAAAAGAGAAAGAAAAAAGAGAAAGAAAGAGAAAGAAAGAGAGAGAGAGAAAGACCAAAAGAGAGAAAGAGAGAGAGAGAGATAGAAAGAAAGACAGAAAGAAAGGAAGAAAGAAAGGAAAGAAGGAAGGAAGCAAAGGTCGGCTATAAATATATAAATGTCTAAGACTAGGTATGTATTATAGCAACCAATATTTCTATATCATAGAATCATAGAATGGTAGGGTTGGAAGGGACCTTTAGAGATCATCTGGTCCAACCCCCCTGCAGAAGCAGGTCAAACTAGATCAGGTCACATGTCAGGAACACGTCCAGGTGGGTTTTGAAGACCTCCAAGGAAAGAGACTCCACATCCTCCCTGGACAACCTCTTCCACTGCTCCCTCACCCTCACAGTGAAAGAGATTTTTCTTATAATTAAGTGGAATTTTTGTGTTCCAGCTTCATCCCGTCACCCCTTGTCCTGTTGCTAGCTACTATAGAAAAAAAGGGATGTCACAGCCTCCTGACATCCACCATTTAGATATTTATAAATGTTAATAAGATCCCCCCTCAGTGTTGTCTTCTCCAGACTAAACAGCTCCAGTTCCCACAACCTTTCTTCATATGAAAGATGTTCCAATGCCCTGATCATCTTGGTGGCCCTGCACTGGACTCTCTCCAGAAGTTCTCTGTCCCCCTTGAGATACATTGAGATGCATATATCTTGATATGCATTGGCTATTTTACAGTTGCAGTCTGTCTTCTGAATGTTTTGTTCCCATATTAACCCAAAAGCAAAATTGCCCGTTTTAGGTCATCACAAAAAGTATTATTTAAGTGATCTTAGCAAAGAAACCAAAGATTATAAAAAATCATAAAGAAAATAACTCCTGTATTTCTGCCTGTGGTCATTTGGTGGCTGGATTTAAGCCAAAAGTTGCCATTCATCAATTGTATCAAATTGTATGTTCTGGTATACAGACTTCTAATAAGGACTGAAATGTTTTGGGACCCACCTCCTCTCCATAAAAAACAACAAACCCCCCCCTACCTCTGAATTTTTAACCTATTAGAGTGCTACCTTTACTGTTGGATCATAGTTTTTATTTTCAGTAGCTGTTCATACCTTAGAGAAAGTATTTTGTTCTTCATTAAAGAAGTAATTTGGGTAATTAAAACATATTGAAGAGCTTTGTAGTTTCACGGGAGGTAGTACTGGTGGTATCAGGGTAAGAAATTGTGCAAATACATTATTGGATTACCCTGATCAGCTACTACTTTTGCACCTCTTGTTATGTGCATATGGAAATGTCTCTGAAAATCTACCTTTGTCTATTTAAAAAAGATTATTTATACAGTCCTGACAGTGCTCTGTTATTTGATGATCCATAAGTAAACCATTTAAGTATATGCTTAAAGCCCACAGAAATAAAGGGTGATTTCCCCAGATCTTTAACTGAACTGGAACATGGTACTGCATTAACATGTAATACTCTAGCAAAAAATTAAATCTTAAGTATTTTCTTCTTCATTTTTTGTTTCTGTCAAATTGCCGCTAAATTCAATAGAAGTTGCAATTCTTTTACACACTCCAGTATTTATTCCAAAGGGAATTGAACCAGTGCTCTGAATACACAGTTATACAAGCTACTACAGTGGATTTTAGTGTGACATTTCACCACTGTATTTGATATACACAGTCTAATTTTTATAGGTCTCTCTTAAGTTAACTCAATTTTACGACCATGAAAATTGCTACCTACGTAACATTAAATCTGAAAAATAACCTGCGTGAAATACGATCCTTAGGCATGGTACTTACTGTAGTAAATATAATCTCTTTGTTACAGTCTTGTTGTGACAGTGAAATGGAACTGGGGAGTTTATAGGTAACGATGGTAAAAATATTAAGCCACAAACAGTTCTTACATTCATTTTATTTATTACAAAACCCAAAACTGAGTCGACATCATTCCTTGTTTAATATGAGTATTTCTTACACAATATCATGCCTTTTCTTTGCTCAGATAAATTTTGGTAGTTTCCACACAGGAAATCTTCAAAAAGCAATTGGTATATATTGTCAGATCTGAAGGCCACGTGGTCCTGAAGGCCATGTGGTCCTGTGCCTGACTTGCACAGCTGCCAGCACCAGAGACTTCAAAAACACTGGAAGTTCTGCAGCCTAAACAGAATTCAGTAACTTTTGCCACATTGTGTTCTAAATTTTAAAGCTTTCCACACCTGGTGACATAATGTGGCAGAACTTACTGCATTAAGCTGCAAAAGAATGCCACTCACATTTGCAGGTCTGACTAGTAACAAGGACCCCCAAACACAGAGATGAACAACAAAAGCAGCACATGGCTTTGGGGGATTCTTTCTATGCCCCATCAATGAGGAATCTGAATCCTGATATTTGATATTGTCTCTGTTATCTCCTCTACTGTAAGAGTTATATACCTGGGTGTTTAATTATTTCCTTCTCTGGTGTCTCACACAGAATCACAGAATCTTAAGGCTTGGAAGGGACCTTGAAAGACCATCTAGTACAACCCCCTGCCAGAGCAGGACCACCTAGAGTAGGTCACACAGGAACTCAGATTTATATGCTGAATATCCAGTCAACCAGATATCTTTGCAAATTGGATATCATTCCACTGAAGTGATCTTCCCTACTAAATGTCCAGTTTATGTCTTGAGACAAAAGGCTTAGTAGTTTTTTATAAGTTTCTTCATTAGTATTCTTAAGCTGTTGAAAATGTGTCCCACAGACTAAGTTCACAGCATGTGAAGAAACGTTTTCTCTTACTGTTTTTTAAAATCCCTGATTATCATTGTACTGCGTTTCTAATTGTGGTATGAGAACAAAGGACATTTGTCTTCTGTAGGCCATTCATTATTCCGTATGCACCCATCGTAGCTCTTCTTATGAGTGTTCTTTGTAGTAAAATCTGCCTTTTCAAACTCTTTCAAATGAGTGTCTTCCTTGATCTCAGTCATTCTTTCCAGGCTTCTCATTTCCCTGTAGTTTTTGAGGTAAGTAACCAATAAAAACCGTGGACTTTCTTGGAACAGGAAACAGGAGATTTAGGTAACGTTCACCTTTGTCCCCAGTTGTCTTACTTTCATGTTGGCAACTCATTCCCATCAGCTGTTCACAGATTCTTGCAAAGCCTGGTATAAACTGGAATAATACATAAAGACTTGGATCCTATGTGTAATCCATCTCCTACCACCCCGTCACCCTGAAAACAGTGTTCAAGATGATGCCAAAATACTGATTTATACAAAAGAACTTTGAAACTGTGCTATTCATCATCTTACTTCTTATGCAGCTTAATTTTTTGTTTGCCTTCTGACTGCAGTTGTAAATTAAGCAAATATCTCTCAATTACTGCAATGACTAATGGTTCCTTTCTTGAGACAGAGGTAAGAAAGCAGCATAAGATTTTCTTCCTGTATAAATTGCTTTGCATTTATTTATTCTTAATATCATTTCCCTCTTCACTTCGTTTGTTTAGTTCTCTCTAACATTTTACTTAATCCTCTGGTTTGGATTAACTCAAATAATTTTGTAAACTTCAGATTTTGGTGTTACTTTGCTTGTCATTTATTAAATGTACTAAGCACTGTGGGATTTAAAATGAAAATGAATGACTTGATAGCAGCCAACACATTAATACTCTGTTTAGTTGTGCATATCAAATTTTAGGGAACAAGTTTGCCTAATAGTATAAATTTATAACTACATGAAATATGTGTAAAAGAATTGCAAAACCTAATTATCATTATTGTGATGTCATTTCAATTTCTGAGCTGTCCAGTGTATGAAAGTACAGAGTTTTTCAGGGTGCTGTTTCTAAGTAAAGTTATTAAATTTTCATGAGCTATTTTGGCCAAATGCTTCAGTTTTTACAGACATCACTCCTGATTTGTTTACAAGAAATCTGGATTTGCAAAGTGGTTTAGGAAATAACGTATATTTCCAAATGTCATAGAATCATTTTGGTTGGAAAAGACTTTTAAGATCATCAGCCACTAACCTCACAGTACCAGGCTTATCTCTAAACCGCATCCCTCAGAACCTCAGCTACACAGCTTTTAAATATCTCCAGGGATGGTGATTCCACCACCTCCCTGGGCAGCCTGTGTCAGTATCCAACAACCCTCTCAGGGAAAAAATTCTCCCTCATCTCCAGTCTAAACATCCCTTGGTGCAACTTGATACCATCTCCTCTTGTCCTACAGCTTGTTATTTGGGAGAAGAGATTGACCTTCACCTTGCTACAGACTCCTTTCAGGCAGTTATAGAGAGCGATCATGTCTCTCCTGAATCTCTTCCACACTAAACATCCTCGGTTCTCTCAGCTACTCCTCATAAAACTTGTCTTCCAGACCCTTCACTAGCTTTGTTGCCTGTCTCTGTACACGCTCGAGCACCTCAATGTCCTTCTTGTAGTGAGGGGCCCAGAACTGGACACAGTATTCAAGTTGCAGCCTCACCAAAGCCGAGTACAGGGGGACAATCACTTCCTTGACCCTGCTGGTCTCACTATTTCTGATACAAGCCAGGATACCATTGGCCCTCTTGTCCACCTGGGCACGCTGCTGTCTGATGTTCAGTCACCAGTCAATTAACACCCCAGATCCTTTTCACCAGACAGCTCTCCAGCACCTCTGCCCCATGCCTGTAGCATTTCATGGGGTTATTGTGACCCAAGTGCAGGATCTGGCCCTTGCCCTTGTTGATCTCGTATAATTGGTCTTGGCCCATCAACCCAGACTGTCAAAGCCCCTCTGAAAAGCCTTCCTGCCCTCAAGATCCCAGCCATCACTGTGTCATTTGCAAATTTCTTTTCATGACATGTCAGAAAACTGTAAATTAATAATCTCTGATTTAGCATAGATCATTCATCTCATTCTCACAACTGTCCTTCTATCCCTTTCCTGTACTAAAATCTTCTGTGGTTTCATCAAATAACTTTGGCAGCTGCTTTTGATATGAGCAGTCCTGACACTGAACTTCTAGAGAATTGCCATCAATAGGCAAAGATATATAAATAAAATCCATACTTTTAGTTGACTTCATCAGGGACAAGACTTGGCTTCTCTTGTTAGAAATAAACAATACTAACCTCCTTCTATGATCAAATTTCATCCTACAATAAATGTTTCATATTGGTGCCTGACACATGTTCTGAATGCATTGTTCTCCTTTAACCAGAGAGAGAGGGAGAGAGAGAGAAGGACTCTTGCTTGGACTAACTTTGGCTGAAAGTAGAAACTCTACTTTTTATCACCCATGTATATATAGGAGGAAGCCATAGTTATCTAATGATTAAATATAGTATTAAATTGTCTGATTTTGGTTTAGAAAATAGCTCACAATATTTTTGCAGCAGAACACAAACATGCTTGTGAAAAGAGGCATGAACATTATTGAAATTAAAAGCAGCTTAGCAGGAATTGACTAACTGCACTTTTCTGTTTACACTAAAGAGCAGTGACAGATGCTCTGCCATATATTCAATCTGTTTCACTAAACCATCACAGGACATAGATAAGATTTTTTATTGAAATATTAAAAAAAAAAGAAAAAGAGAAATCCCTTTGTCTCACACCTTCAAATCCTTCAAGCCACATTTTCACTTAAGAACTTTTATTTTCTTCTACTGCTTTGTTTTATGCTGAAGTGTTCTGTCACAGCAAGTCTAGTACATCAGAAGGTACCCAGCCCCACAGTGCAAAGGGAAAGAACTCTAATACTGTTTCTTTAGAAACAGCTTTTAAACAATGTCTGAAATAGATTTGTACTTCTGTGTCTTCTACTGGCACAGATAATCAAGTCTCTGAATGAAAATTCAAGGGCACAGCCCTTCACAGGGCACTAAGATTCAGAAACTACAGAGCAGAGCTGTCTGGCAAAACACAAGCAAGGTATTGCACAGCTGTCTAACCCATCATTACTGACCCTTTATTTTGTTATAATGGCTACAATAGGTAAATTTTGCCAACAAATCTCCCCAACCAAAGATCTGAGAGCAAAAAAAGAGCCTTGAAAATCTCTTTAAGATAGTTTGGTATCTGTAAATATAATATTTATAAATGTTGATGGTATTTTCATATTCTAAACCACTTTTTTGTCTTTCAAAGGGTTGTAGGCTGCATGGACTGGAGAATAATGGCAGAGTACTCTTAGGCTGTTGATAGACATAGTTCTGTTCATAGAATGGTAGGGGTTGTAAGGGACATTTAGAGATCACCTAGTCCAACTCCCTTGCATAAGCAGGTCCACTTAGGGAGCAGGACAGCTCTCTTCTTTGTTGTCTTCCTGCTCAGTAACGTAAGGAACAGGGATCTCCTATTTTTCTCAGTCCCCAGATCTGTCTTTTTAGCCTGGCTGTTGGGTTTTGTGTTTGGGCTTCAGTGCAAGTCTGCCCTTCTCTGAAACACTCGTCAATTGACACATCCAGATTGTGGACGCTAGATTTGATGCAATACTGAATTTGACATTCTAATGTTGAAAGGCTTGATTTGCATACAATTCTACAACAGAATAGTCCTGCACGTTTTATTGTGTCTACCAACATACAGCAGTGTAAATTAGTTTCAGAATCACATTAATTGGCCAGATTGAGTAGAGTGTGTGCAGGGAAATCATGAGCAGTTCTTTTAAAGGGAGAAATAGTTCTAAAATTGAGAGTATCATCATTTCAGTGTGAGAGAGATACTTTGTACATCTGGCTAACATATATGGGAATGTAAAAACCATAGATTCATAGAAAGGTAAGGATTGGAAAATACTTCTTTTACTGTCATAAAATTCCCTGCATTTGTTGGTGTTTTACAAAAAAGAAGCTTAGTGAAAACAGTGAAAATATAGCTAAACATAAGACTGTACTGTGCAGGTGAAAAAGAAACCAAAACAGCAACTAAATTAATTTAGTTGGACAAATAAAATGATTGTTATCAAATGAATGATATATAAGTACACACACTTAGACTTGTCAAATGGTGTATGATGTACCCAGAATAAGATTTCAGTGCTTTTCTCTGTCAGAGCAATAATGTAGATTTCAAATGAAGTTAAATTCTGTAACAAGAATAATAAATTAAACAATAATGATCTTTCCTAAGTTGCCTTCAGCTCACTAGTGTGATTCAATTTGCTGTACAATTACATGGTCTAAAGTGAATATAATGAACATGTTTAGAGAATGAAGAGTTTCAAACTTATTCTTTCATATAGCTGTACTTAGGGAGATGCTCATTAGTCAGTGTATTGACTTGCTCTCTTTGGATACATCTTCTTTTAAGCATTTTATGTTCTACATTTCTACTAAGGTAAACCAAGGAAAAGAAACCAGAAGGAAGAAATCAAAGCAAAAAACCATAAAAAGACAAAACCTCATCTCTTCAGAAGCTAATAACTCCAGATTTCTTCGCAGTCAACACTTCATATGATTTCTAATCTTTTGATGAGGTGCATTCCTTAGAAAAAGAACATATTAATCTTTTTTATCTACTGTTTATTTCTTTTATAGCTCATGCATATAGAAAAAAGAAAAAATCACCACCAGCACACTTTTCCTTGCTGATACTGTGTTTGTTTAGAGAAGCAATGGCAAAAGAGCAGAGGGATTTCATGTTTTACTGACTGAGCAAAGCTGTGTGCTTTGTTAGACAAATTAGAAACATATGGGCACTGGCAAGATCACAAACAAAAGGGTCAGGTTCCAATTGATACAAGTTGATATAAGTTTGTTGAAGAAAATGACATAGATCAATCCACCGTAGCTGAATGTCTGGTCTACACTAAAAGAAATCAGATCATTAGTCTGTTACTGTATGTCACAGATTGAGCCTAACTCTGAAAAGACACTATTGTACTGTTGTCCTTTTTGCTGATGACAGTAGGTTTCAGACTGAAGCTTATTCCATCCTTAATTAGGACACTCTGGTTTTTAATAAGCTTATTAGAGAGTTACTGAATTTTGCTGGTTGGTCTGTTGACCTGTTATCATATACACACAAGAGCTGGAAAAAAAATCCACACTATATTCAGTGGAGTTTTACTTTTTGTAAACACTGCCTGATTGGACCTCAGAGCATGGCAAAGATGAGCAAGCACTGATTCCATTCAGCCACTGTAAAAGCAAGATGGTGGTACCAAAAGGCAACTTATTTGTCTGATTCTGGGATGAAAGACTGTGAATGACTTTAATACGTTTTGGATGAGATCTTACATCTGAGACTAAAGTAGAGATACAATATTGAGATTGAAACACCACACTTAGGTCTGGTGATTTTAAATCCCATGTTTTATAATTGGCAATAGAGTGCAGCACTTTGTCAACCAGGACAGGGACCACTAGGATGGGGGCTATGTCAGTATATGTCTGTTCAGTCTGGCAGGATATAACATATCAGGAGAGAGGCTCTCAATATCACAAAAGTGAATTTTATGGGGGAAATGGAAGAGAGGATACTGTAAAGTATTTGAAAACAAAATTACTTTTAGCATAGTCTCTGGCTGTCAGACTGCACCTTCTTGAACAGTGGTTTCGAACAGCTCTGTTTATGAAAGACAGAAGACTGAGAAAAACTTTTTTGACTGTTGCAGCTTCTGAGATGTGAGTTGGATAACACTGCTACATGCAAAAACACTGAGGCATTTGTATGACCTCCAGCACTGTGTGAATGAAAGGTGCAGACCTGTGTTAATGCCATGCTACGCACCTGGGAAGGAACAACCCCATGCACCAGTACAGGCTGAGGGTGGAACTGCTGGAGAGCAGCTCTGCAGAGAGAGACCTGGGGGTCCTAACTGATAATATAATAAACATGAACCAGAAATGTGTCCTCGTGGCGAAGAAGGCCAATGGCAGCCTGGTGTGCATCAAGAGCAGTGTGTCCAGCAGGTCAAGGAAGGTTCTCATCCCCCTCTGCCCTGCTGATGCTTCATCTGGAGCCCTGTGTCCAGTTCTGGGCTCCTCAGCTCAAGAGGGACAGGGAAGTGCTGGAGAGAGGCCAGCACAGGGCCACCAAGATGATCAGGGGACTGGAACATCTTCCTTATGAGGAAAGGCTGCAGGACCTGGGGCTGTTTAGTCTGGAGGAGATTGAGGGGAGATCTTATTAACATTTATAAATATCTAAAGGGTGGGTGTCAGGAGGTTGGGACATCCCTTTTTTCTATAGTAGATAGCAACAGGACAAGGGGTGATGGGATGAAGCTGGAACACAAAAAGTTCCACTTAAACATAAGAAAAAACTGTCACTGTGAGGGTGAGGGAGCCCTGGCCCAGGCTGCCCAGAGGGGTGGTGGAGTCTCCTTCCTTGGAGGTCTTCAAGACCTGCCTGGACATGTTCCTGTGTGACCTGATCTAGGTGAAGCTGCTTCTGCAGGGGGGTTGGACTGATGACCTCTAAAGATCCCTTCTAATCCCTACCATTCGGAGAAACTAAGGTGATGGACTTCACAGCAGGCCATCCTGACCTGGTGCTTTTGTTATGTGAGCTAATCAACAGCTTAGATATTTGCCAGAAAGTCTATTAATACAGGAATACGAATTGTTGCATGACAATTAACAGTCCTCCAAATTTATCTTGGGAAGAAACACTCTTCCTGCACAGGACAAAGGTGATATCAGGCCTGGGCTGAATGGCCCAGGCTGGGAAGGGATTAATTGCACTTTACAGGAACCACTGTGTTTTATACTACCTGAATAAAAGCCTTACACTTTCAAAATATTACTTTCATGCAAAAAGGCAGAAGACACGAGGAAGTTGTGTTAATCTTTTAATAAACATGTCTGAATGTTTACTTTTGCTGTGGATTTTACAGACCTTCAATATCAAGCACATATGTGTGATTCTGAGTTTGTATAAATGAGTGAGAATGTTTCCTGGAAACATTTTCACTTCCCTTTCACTGATATGATTATATTTGATAGTATAAATATAGCCTTTCCATCACTTCTCTTACTCAGTAGTAACAGCATTCCATACCTAGCCTTTCTAACTACCATTTTTTGTTGGTTACATACTATCTTCTTTATTGCAGTGTCTGTTCATAAAAATATCCTTCATTTTTTTTTCTGAGGGGCAAGATTTTAAATTGTTTTGGCAAATACTCTTTCAGTGTCATTGCTAAGTTAATGTAAAGATTTGGTATGGATGTCTATTTTGCTAGAAGTGTTTCAGAACCTAAATCTGCTGAACACTATTATGTGCACAGATTAAGACTAAATATTTGAAAATGAAGCCTGAGTTTAACTGGCATTAATATCAGCTCTTTAAACAGCGTAAGTGTAGTTTCACAGGGCTGTCCAGGTGTCCTCAATATGCAATTGTAAAGAAAGACAAATTTCATCTGGGTAATTCACCTTGGTACAATGATACAAGGTGATCAGCCCTTAGAGTAACCCGCCTTTTCAGTGAGCAGTGGTAGGAGCCCTGTTAATTAGCTTAATAGAGCAGCCTAGGTTTTTAGATGAATAAGTTAACTGAGATGAATCTCACCTTAGGATGTCACATTCTCATTCTGTCTTTTGATCTCTTGCTTCTTAAGGCCTGGGAATTGCATAGATTTGATGACATACTGTTCTTTACAGAGAGACATTTTTTCGTTCTCTGCTTCTCCTGCTGCTTCCTGTATTAATCAGTGATCTGAAAATCTCCATCATCTTCCAAACTCCTCTATTAATTTCTAGTTTGTGACTTTAATTATAGTTCAAATCACTACCTACATACAAGACTATGCATTTTGCCTGCATCCTCATTTTCCCCTGCAACTCAATTTCTGCTGATGTTTTAGTTAGCATAGTACATGTCATTGCTCTGATTCTCTTTATGCTAATAGGTGAATTCTACTCTTTTAACCCTGCTGTTTAGAATAGAATACGGTAGAGTTAATTATATTCTGTGTGTAATGTAATTCTGAACTCCATGGGATGGAAACAGCATTTGAATTTTCTGTATCTTTGCTGTCTTATTACTTCTGAGGTTTAAACAGTTTTAGTTCAGGTGATCTAATGTTCAGAGATTTTATAAGTGAACTGTAGACATCAAATGGATTTACTTGTGACTTTGTTTTATGGTGGGTGTGAGGAGGTTGGGACATCCCTTTTTCTGTGATATCTAGCAAGAGGACAAAGGGTAATGGGATAAAGCTGGAACACAAAAAGTTCCATTTAAACACAAGGAAAAAAGATTTCAGTGTTCAGATGAGGGAGCCCTGGCCCAGGCTGTCCAGGGAGGGTGTGGAGGCTCCTTCCTTGGAGATCTTCAGACCTGCCTGGACATGTTCCTGTGTGACCTGATCTAGGTGGACCTGCTTCTGAAGGGGGGTTGGACTAGATGATCTCTAAAGGTCCCTTCCAACCCCTACCATTCCATGATTATATGATTCAGTTACAAAATGGCAACTAGTTCTTATGTCACCAGAGGTTTAAAAAAAACCCCAATCACGATCCCTCCAGAAAGCCACAGATATCCAAAACACAGTTTACTACCACTGCATTCATATAGCAGTTTTAACTTTATTTCTTCATTCACTTATTTTTTTAATGTGATCAAGCAAACATGGTGTCAGCTCTGAGGAAATGTATGGGCTCAGTGCTGCTTTCTTACTGCTGCTGGTTTCATATTTTAGGAAGCTAATGGTAGAAAATCTTGTAATTGCATTACTCTGGGTAGTCCTTTATAAGCCAGCCAATATTATTTAAGGTCAAGTTTTAGATCCTGATGCAGCTTTTTCAAGAAACTTTTCAAACCACGTTTTTGCCATTTTTTTACCATCTTCTAAACTATATTTGTGACTATGAAAACGATTGGAAGACAGACTCACCCGTTGAACCTGTAATTCTTCCTAGATGTGATAGGTTTTTTTTTTTTCTAAAACCATAGGCCACAATTTGGCTACACCTTTTTAAGAAAAGTGTTTAATCTTTTCTTAGAGACAGACAGTCTTTTGTTCTTACAGTGTTCTAGACCTATAGGCTCTATAGTCTTCTGCAGAGTAGCTGTGCAATAAAAATGTTGGATCGCACTGTCTTTGTTACAGTTTTAAAACGTTTCAGAAAACAATATTAGACAGTTTGGAAAAACAAAGAATAAGGGAACAGGGAGTCTACTGTAATAACAGCAACAAAACCAAAACTGTGTCCCTTTTATGGGACAGGACAGATAGGGGTGAGTAAAATGGAATTCTTAGATAGAAATATGTCTGCTTCCTCATACTCACCTGATGGACTATTAAATAAACCTTACTTCAGGATATTGGAAATGTAATTTTCCTTATTGTCATGTGTTGCATCTCTTCTTGCAAGAAAATAAGAACTTTGATAGATCATATTGTTTTCTTCTCTAACAAATGCAGGATGTTATTGTATCTCTGGCTGTCCCACAGAGCTGTAAATTGCTTCCATTATTTTCCCTGCTTTTTACTTTTGTTGTCGTGGCAACAAAACATGATTTTTTTCTTACATGTGAATTATAGTCAAACTCTACGAGTTAAGGTTGCAAAATTTCTTTCAGTAATAAACTTGTATTTCCACCTGAACATAACTTCCTGGAGAAGTCTGACTTTACAACTTTCTTGGCTGAAGTTTATAAGAAATACATCTTAAAAGATTGTAGGAAATATTTTGCTTCATTTTAATGCTGTGCAATTGCAAAAAATATTTCCCAAAGGAAAAGATTAATAAAGATGGGATTCTTCTCCTCCAATACAGGCATCTAGAAGTCAGCTCTAATAGTTCAGGAATCCCTCTCAGTGGAGAGAAATAGATACCTTCAGAAATCTATTAATTTCATTCTAAACCAGGATTTCAAAATGAGGGAAAATGGGAAACTTTTGCCCTCTGGAGATGCCTATTTTGCTGCTTTAATTATAAGGAAAACCTTGTGAGATTACCTGAAATTCAGCTGGCTGAGTTTTAAATGTCTGAACTGGGGCAGATGAATCTAATTCAAGATTTCTGTTCTTAGTAAGGGTAAGTTAAAAGCATATGATCATAAAAATTTACTCTTTTGCATATGGCTAATCCTAAACAAGACTTTTCTTGCTCCTTGAATGGGATTTTGAACAGTTAAGAAATTACCCATTTATAGACAGATTCTTTGAAGAAAGAGGAGTCATGTGTCCCTGGCTATAGACATTATAAGGCTTCAAACACATGTTTTACCCACAGGAGATTGAATGTCAAGCATTTAATTTCAGCCACTCTACCAAAATCATATGATGATTTTGTAGTACTTGCTGGATATTTTTCACATTTGACTGTGGCATATATAGAAAACGACTCAGGAGATGGAAAATGCTCAGTTGAATTCCAGGCCACAGAGTGATCTTTGAGCAGTCAGTGGATCTATCCTTCTCTGTCAAATGGGTCATAATACTGAAGATATTGTACTGACTACTTTTCAAACTGTTTGCTCTTTTTTCTTCCATTAAATTCCCTTTAGGGTATAAATTGTCTCTTGTCTGCTTCTGTACATCACTCTATCCAAAATAGATCGTAAGAATTTCAACTTTTTATTATTTATATAGGGATATTATCTCTCTAAATTTCTACTCTTTGAGCATTAACAACAGCATATGAATTGGATTTTAGACTAACAATGCATAAATGCTAATGATAAAGGTTCCATGTCTTAGTGAAAGTTATATATTTCCTGGCTAGACATGTTAGAAAAATGTTAGTTTGAGTTTTGGCTGAATGTCAGCTCTGATCCTGAAGGGAAAAAAAGAGTTCTGTTGATTTCCTGGTTTTGTCTCTTTCTTTGTAGAAAACAACCTGAGATCATGAGCCTGTAAAGTTAGTTTGGTGTCCTAATATTTTTAAAGCTACATTTCATTTTATAGGCAATACACTTTGGATAAATAGGAAACCTACCCTTCTCTTAATAATTTTGTCTGCCTTTTCTTTTTTAGGCCTTTCAAGGGCCACCTCTTTGGAGATTTACATATAGATGTCAAACCTCTCTATATGTTTACACAGCCACACAATGTTATTTTCTCTGTTGTTGCTTTGTCCTTTTCTCATACCTTTCAAAATGCAGTCTTAAGTGTAGTTGATCATTGCACACTGAGCTGATAACTTTATAGATCTGTCCACAATGACTCCAGGCTCTCCTTTCAGAGTGATAGTAACCACTTATTTGTGAATAGAGAAGGAATTGTGGCTGATGTGCCGTTTGGAAACTGTCTTGAGCATAGTGATCATGAAATAATAGAGTTTTTGATTCTAGAAGTAAGGAGTGGCTTCATTACCTTGTACTTCCAGAGGCAGACAATGACCTATTTAGGAGTCTGGTTGACAGAGTCCCTTGGGGGACAGGACTGAAGGGCAGAAGAATCCAGGAAGGCCAAACATTTTTCAATAATAAACCCTTAAATGAGCAGGAGCAGGCCATCCTCATGTGCTTAAAGATAAGCCACTGGGGAAGAAGACAGTCTTGGCTGAACAGTGTGTCCAGAAAAGAGCAACGAAGCTTGCAGGGGAGCATGTGTCTTAGGAGGAGTGGCTGAGGAAGCTGCATGTGTTTAGTCTGGAGGAAAGGAGATCGAGGGGAGACCTTATTACTCTCTACGACTACCTGAAAGGAAGTTGAGGTGAGATGAATGTCAGAATCATCTCCCAAGTGACAAGTGACTGGACAAGGGGAAAAAGCCTCAAGTTGTACCAGGAGAGGTTTGGATTAGATATCAGGAAAAAAAAAAATCACCAAAATAGTTGTCAAACATTGGAACAAGGTGTTCTGGTGGTGGTGGAGTCACCATCCCTGATAGCATTTAAAAGATGTGCAGATGTGGTGCTGAGGGACATGGTTTAGTGGTGGACTTGGCAGTGTTAGGTTAATGATTGGATTTGATGATCTTAAAGGCCTTTTTCCAACCTAAACAATTCTATGACTATAGAACAGATAACTTTAGTATTAACATTATAATGACTTGCCATTTTATTATCCAGACTCCCCATACTCTGAATCTGTCTGCAATCAAATCTAATTTTTGCCATGCTGTATAATTATGCATAATCAGCAAACTTTTTTTCTGCTGATACTGTCTTATCAAAGGCTTTTGGAAGTCTAGTGTGTTATAACAAATTGATCATCACCCTGCAAGCCTGCAGACTAATTCAGAGAACTCTAATAAGTTTGAGAATATGGTTTCCCTGTACAAAAGCTATGTTGATTCTCCATGTTAGCTTATTTAACTGAATATTTACTTATTCTGTTCTTTATTAGAATTTTAAACAATTAACCTATTTCTGAAATCAAACCTATTAGCATGTAATAGTTTGACTGAGGCACTTTTCTAGAGTTGTAATTTTAGTCTTTCTTTCTTCTAATCCTCCAGCTAACTTTATTGTTAGGCTATGTAACACAGTTACTAGGTAAAGAATTTTTAATTCTGAGTTCTTTTAATGCTTAGAATGAAGTATTACTCAGCCTTAGTAAGGACTTACTATTTATTTATTATTTCTTACATTCAGTGACACTGTAATTTGAGACAGTTCCTCAAAGTACTTTTCTGTGAGGAAAGGCTCTTACATGGGCTTCTTCCTAAGTTTTTCTGTAGTGAAAAGAGATATAAATCACTGCTTCAGGTTTTCTACTATTTTCTTATTCCTTTCCTATATTAAGTTTCTTTCCTTTCCTGTATTATGCGTATGTTGACCCTACAAACTTTGTGTCAAATGTTTTTCTCTTAACATGTTTGCAAATCTCTCATTCATAACCATGCCTTTAGCAAATTATCCTTCAAAATCTCTTATTAAAATGCTTATTAATGTTTCAGATTTAACTTTCCAGAGCTTATGTTCTTTTCTATTCACATTATCTGGACACAGCACTCACTTTCTGAAAGGTAACTCTTTATTTTTGTCACCCATTTTATTTTTGCTATTTGACTACTGTTATTCTGTACTGTTTCTTTTCTTTAACCAGATTGATTTTAAAGTTATTTTGTCCCTCTAATAAGAACATTTTGAAGGATGCTCCATACTGTCTACAGAAGTTTTATTTGGTTATTTTAGTTTACTTTTAGCAAGATTTCTGGTTTTATGTAATTTCTCCCTTTGAAAATGAACATCTCTGTAGTGATTTATTTTTATGAGTGTTTCACCCCGATGTAGGTTTGAATTGGAGTATGTGTCTCTTACAAAGGGTTAATGAAAAAACATGTTTTGAAATGTCCAATTGACACCTCTCAAAGTTCTTTATTCATAAGTGTAGGCTTTCTGAATAACTATTTAAAGAACAAAACATACTAAGTTCTGTTATGCAGCATATACAGGACAACTAGGTGATCAGGCCCAGTCAGCATGGGTTTACGATGCACAGGTCCTGTTTAACAAACATGATCTCCTCCTACAACAGGATGATCTGTTTGTTGAATGAAGGAAGGACTGCTGATGTTGTCTACCTAGACATTTGTCACTGTTTCCCACAGGGTTCTCCTGGGGAAATTGGCTGTTCTTGGCTTGGATGAGCATACACTTTCCTGTGTGAAAAACTGGTTAGATAATTGGGTCCAAAAAGTTGTGGTCAATAGAATAAAATCCAGTTGGTGGCCCATCAGAAGTGGTGTCTCCAGGGCTCAGTGCTGGGACCACTCCTGTTTAACATCTTTATTAATGATCTGGATGAGGTGATAGAGTGCAGCCTTGGTAAGTTTGCAGATGACACCAAGCTGGGTGGTAGTGTTGGTCTGCCTGAGGACAGGGAAACTTTACATTAGAGATATAGACAGGCTGGATGGCTGGGCCAAGGCCAGTGCCGTGAGTTTTAATAAGGCCAAGTGCTGAGTCCTGCCCTTGGACCACAACCCCCAGCAACACTACAGGCTTGGGGAGGAGTGGCTGCAAAGCTGCCAGGCACAGGGGGACTTGGCAGTGTTGGTTGACAGCAGCTGGACATGAGCCAGCAGCATGCCCAGGTGGCCAAGAAGGCCAAGGGCATCCTGGCCTGGATCAAGAACAGTGTTGTCAGCAGGAGCAGGGAGGTGATCATTCCCCTGTACTCGGCTTTGGTGAGGCTGCACCTCGAATCCTGTGTACTGTTCTGGGCCCCTCTGTAGAAGAAGGACATTGAGGTGCTGAAGAGGATCCAGAGGCAGCTACCAAGCTAGGAAAGGATTTGGAGCAAATCTCGTGTGAGGAAGGGCTGAGGGATCTGGAGCTGTTTATCCTGGAGAAAAGAAGGCTCAGGGGAGACCTTCTCGCTCTCTACAACCTGAAAGGAAGCTGTAGCCAGGCAGGGGTGAGTCTATTCTCCCTAGTGACAAGCAATAGAACAAAAGAAGGCTGGATGGTCAGGCAGGATGTGAGGAGGAATTTTTTTTGCTGCAAGGGTTGTCAGACATTGGCAGGGGCTGCCCAGGGAGATGGTGGAGTCCCTGTCCCTGGCGGGGTTTCAGAGCCAGGTGGACACTGAGGGAAATGATCTAGTGGTTGATAGAGCTGGGACAAAGGCTGCTCTCCATGAGCTTAAAGGGCTCTTCCAGCCAAAACGATTCTATGAATCTATGATTCTGTGCTTCTAAGAAGTTAAGTCTAACAAAGCAGACTATAGTTTGATCTGGTAGTACTCATTCAGACATTTATCTAAGCCTTCCTGGAAATAAGTGCAATTCTCCATCATTACTGTTTTTATTGCTCTTCCAACTTTTCTGGACTTTCTTAAACTCAACTAGTATCCAAAAATAAGAACGAGAGTTTTAATATCATCCTTTTCCTGTTTATGTAAATGTCTTCATTTTTTATTTTTAGTAATGTAGCTTATTAATTTATTTGCTGTAACTAAAAGCTTTACTTGGACTCCTTAAGCAATTTGCAACCTACCATGACATGTTTGAAAGATTAGCTTCCTTCCCTCAAGTTCCTCAGTCTGTTAAGTTACTGTCCTCATCAAAAAATCAGACAGTGTAATTTACCTGTTTTTTGCTTTACACTTCAAACATTTAAACAGGTATGTCCATTCCCTCCTGGGATGGTTGTCTCCTAATATACACCTTGCTTAAAAGGAGTTTATTTTGCTGAGAATGGATTTGACTTTTTAATTCCTTGTTGTTTTGTAAGATCCTCATTACTCTTCACTTAAGGAGTTTATTTCCATATGATCCAGCGCTTCTATGGCCCCGGAGTTTCCTGTAGTGTTTAGTGTAAATATTCCACATAAAATGTTAAGTTTCAGCATCATGATTCTATTTTCATTTAGATGAAGTTGATCTAAAATAATAGACAGTTTAGTAAAATAGACATTTGACCTATTAATGCTTTTTTTTTCCTAGTTCCTAGTGAGTTTGATTAAATTTTCCCAACACAATTGTCTTAGCATATGAACAGAAACATAATCTGTCCAGACTTGTACATGAATTTGGTCAGTCTTGATCTTTAACTTCTCATACATTCATCTAATTTTAACATCAGAATCTCTATTCTTCTGTCATGCAACAAGTATGGATCAAGTCATTGTTTGCATCTTGGAGCTGTCTAGACCATGAGGTTCTTAACTGTATTAAGTCAGCATGCTCTCATTATTGTCATCACAGACACAGCTATCTATCCAACTTATTTAGGTCCTATAATTGTTCACTTTGTCACTTCACTAGGTTGCTCTGGAGGAGGTTCAGCATATTCCTCTCTATTCAGTATATTCCTCTCTATCTTGTCAGATCTTGTCTGATTATTTTCAGCCTTTTATAGAATCACAGAATTCTAGAAGAGTTCAGGTGGAAAGAGACCTCTGGAGATCCTATGGAGATCTGAAATCCATGCCTCCCTTTCTCAGAGCAGAGTCGACTAGAAGGTTGTCCTACCATGTCCAGTAAGATCTTGAATAACTTGTGGATTGAGATTCCACAATGCCTCTGGGCAACCTGATACAGTGCTCAGTCACCCTCATGGTAAATGGTCTAGTGGTTGATAGGGCTGGGACTAAGGCTCTACTCAATGGTCTTAAAGGTCTCTTCCAGATGAAATGATTCTATCAGCTTCATGACTCTCTGCTGAAGTTTTTCCATGTTGCTCATGTGTTGGGAAGCCGACACCTGAAACCAGCACTCCAGATGTGTCCCACCAACGTTGAGTAGATTGAAAAGGTCACCTCCCTCGGCCTGCTGGCAATGCTTTTCTCCTAATGGAACTACAGATGCTTTTGGCCAACTTTGCTTCAAGGGCATATGACTGGCTCATGTTCAACTTGTTGTCCAACCAGACCCTCAGATCTTTTTCTGTAAAATTACTTTCAGCTGCTTGGCTTATTCCTCTCCAGAGTCATGAACTGACATTTCTCTTTGTTGGACTTGATATCCTACTGCTAGAAAATGGTTTCCCACAATGACAATATTTATTAATGGCCTGGAAGTGGGCCTACTTAGGATGCCTGTGTACTCTCTGTGGTTAATAGTGTCACATTTAATTTATGTCATTTATAAAAAATGAAGAGAAAAAAGACAACAATGTGGTTTCGACCTATTGGTTTGTGGTAGGTATATTCTACATCACTATATCCATCTCTTCATTTCTAAATTTATCTTTCTGTACCTGTACTACTCAGATATAAGCTATCTTGGCCATGATATTATGGAATGGTTTTAGTAAGCTAAATTACATTTGTGTAGATATTCTTAACCTTTTTAATAATCCTAATTGAACCTAGACCATGTGTTAGCATATGTTGGCACCTGGTGCTGGCCAGTGTCTCATGATTCTTTCTAGTCACTTTTGCTTAGAGGAGTAACAGTGAATTCTTCCATTAAAAAAAACCCAAACAAAATCTACCTTTTTTTTCTCTGATAAGCAAAATCTATAGAATTCCGTTAGTTTTTCTACACCCCCTGCTAGGGCTGTTCCTAAATGCTGAGTGATAGTCTTGCCACCACAGTACTGCTCAACAGAGCTTGAAATTAGCAAGAGGAGCTCAGGATGTCTGACAGCCAGTCCTACCATGGCCGCCAAGTCTGAACAAACAGCAGCAGCTATTTTGCTCACAGGGGAAATAAGGTTAGTGAAAATATTAAAGAAAAGTGAATGCCACTGCTGGCATGGCAATACTTTGCTATAATTGGCTTCTTGTGATTCATGCTGGCCTGACCCTGAGAGCTGCAGATGGGAAGCTTAGAAGCTTTAGTTTGGAAGCTCTAGTTTTGAGCTTATAAATTGTTTTTAAGAAATGGCAAACAGAACAAAAGTTCACTGAAGTAAGTAATAACTACTGTAACCATTAAGTTGCAGGTACCATTTTCCATGAAAAAACTATTTCTTTGATCTTTTCTGGAGCTAAATCTTAATTGTTTCATCAACAGCTAGCAGCATCCTTTCCTTCTTACTCTAGAAAGTACATTTATTATGATAGATAATATGATTAATTTTGAGAAATGTAAATATCTTCCTAAGGATTTGTTGTAAATATTATTAGAATGACTAATAAAAAACCCCTTATGTCATTGAAAGATTAAATACAAAATCAAAAGATCATTAAAATGGAAGAAAGAAGTCTATGGAATGTGAAAAACCAGTTTTGTTGCTTGGGAAGAGTATAGGAATGTCAGCAGAGTACGCAAGGATGAAACAAGGAAGGCTTAAATCTCTCTTGGAAATGAATCTGGCAAAGGATGTAAAGGAGAATAAGAAGAGTTTCTTCAAGTACATTCACAGCAAAAGAAAGACAAGGGAGAATGTGAGCTAGCTGCTGAATGAGCAGGATGGCTTGGTGACAGGAAACATAGAGCTACTGAGTGTGTTCTTTGCTTCAGTCTCTACAGGCCAGGCCAGCCCTCGGGAAGCCCACTCTTTGGAGGATAAAGTCTAGAGAAAGGAGGACTATCCCTTGGTTAAGGAGGTTTGGGTTAGGGATCTAATAGGCAATCTAGACAATCACAAATCCATGGGTCCTGATAGGATGAACCCACAAGTGCTGAAGGAGCTGGCTGATGTTATTGCTAAGCCACTCTCCATCATTTAGTACCGAGGGCCTTTGGAATGCCACCTCAAAGCCGAGGTATATTTCAAGAACTACTCAATGGAACACCACTGCAGCTCCCTCCCCTTGTTACCTTGTTACATCCTCATCAGAAAGCCCAGTCAGTGTGGCTTGGATGAGTGGATAGGGAGGGGGATTGAGAGCTGGCTGAATGACAGAGCCCAGAGGGGGGTGATCAGTGGCACAGAATCGAGTTGGAGGCCTGTGGCCAGTGGAGTTCCACATGGATCAGTTCTGGGGCCAGTCTTGTTTAACATCTTCATCAACCACCTGGATGAGGGGACAGAGTGTACCCTCAGCAAGTTCCCTGCTGGCACCAAACTGGGAGCACTGGCTGATTCCCCAGAGGCTGTGCTGCCATTCAGCGGGATCTCGACTGGCTGGAGAGTTGGGCAGAGAGGAACCTCCTGAGGTTCAACAAGGACAAGTTCAGAGTCCTGCAGCTGGGGAGGAACAACCCCCTGTACCAGGACAGGCTGGAATTTTACCTGCCGAGGAGCAGCTCTGCAGAGAGAGACCTGGGAGTCCTGATTGATAATGAACTGAGCATGAGCCAGCAATGTGCCCTCGTGGGCAAGAAGGCCGATGGCAACCTGTGGGATGCATCGAGTGTGGCCAGCAGGTCAGGGGAGGTTCTTCTCCCCACTGCTCTGCCCTGGTGAGGCCTCATCTGGAGTCTTGTGTGCAGTTCTGGGCTCCTCAGCTCAAGAGAGACAGGGAATTACTGGAGAGAGTCCAGCACAGAGCCACCAAGATGATCAGGGAACTGGAACATCTTCTGTATGAGGTATGAGAAAAGAGTAAGGATGCCTCATCAACACTTAAAAATACGTAAAAGACAGGTGTCAAGAGAATGGATCAAGTCTTCTTTCTGTAGTGCCCAGTGACAGGGGAAGGAGTAATGGGCACAAGGTGGAATATAGGAAGTTCTACTTGAAAATCAGGAGAAATTTCTTTCCTATGCAGGTGAGGGAGCCCTGGCACAGGCTGCACAGGGAGAGTGTGAAGGCTCCTGCTGTGGAGGTTTTCAAAACCCACCTGTACACATTCCTGTGTGATCTGATCTAGGTGGGACCTGCTTGAGCAGGGGGTTTGGACTAGATGATCTCTAGAGGTCCCTGCCAACCCCAACCATTCTGTGATTCTATGATTCTGTTAACTGACACAAATGATGAGCATAAGTTGGAAAAAAAATTTTCTACTCAGATATATATCTCAGTTATTGAACACAAATCTGAGCTGTCCATCTTAGCTAACCAAACTGGAAATCCCAAATTAATTGATTAGACTGTCAGTAATGTTGAGAAGAAGCTTTGCTGTGGTACACTCTTGCTTGACCAGAAGGGTAATAGTTGATAGCTTTTATGTTTCTGTTTCAGGTTCTGCCTAAAATGGTGAAATGGAGAAAAAATACTAAGAGGAAAAAAAAAAGGTATTGGATTTTCCAAGTCTTTTCCAAGATTTAATTTTAAATGTGCATATTGCAGATGTGTTTAGGTGAATTAAATTCTGTCATTTACAGAGATAAATCCTGCTGTTGTTCATCTGAGCAAACTTCTACTGAGTGATAAACATGGTAATACTATAGATTGATAATGATAAATATTCAGTTGTCCAGAGAAATTGTGGAGTCACCATCCTTAGAGATATTAAAAACTGAGTTGGACACATTACTGAGAAACTTATTCTTTTTGACCCTGGTCTGAGCTGAAGTGATGGACTAGGTCGTCTCCAGGGGTCCCTTCCAAATTCAGACATTCTGTGATAATATCATTATAATGCCCCAGAAGAAAAGGTTGATGAATTTTACAGCTGTGATATTTTTCCTAATATGCTTATTCCTTGCCATATTATATCAGAGCCCTGATCCTGTTTTCTGAGTCTCCATGGGGTGTTATGAGGCAGGGAGATATATATACTGAACATTTTTGTTCCCACACATTTTGTTTGCATGCAAAAATATATAATTAATCTGAAGTTGAGTCTACAACAATATGTCAAAAGAAAGAATACTTTAAAGAATACTGTCTTCTCAAAATCAAAAATGTTAATCTGCAAATGCAATGTTGCAATTAAAGGAAGGCACACACTGTGAATTATGCTGCATGAAACAGCTGCCTTTATAAGCCTGACAATTCAAAAGGAACAGAGAGGAAGAACAGAGGGAAGTGGTGTGTTTCAGTCACTGTACCAGGTAGGTGCAACACCACCCATGTGGCTGGCAGCTACTGAGCCAGAAAATCAAGCTTTACCATGAGTGAAACATTAGATCCCACATGAGTCTATTTTCCAGTCTAAATGGTTAGTGTCTTTTGTGGCATTTCATTAGGACTACTCACATTACCACATCCCAGTGATTCTGTTCGATATCTGCTCTGCCATCAGGAACCAGCAAAATTCTGCTATACTCTGTTTTGATTACCTGCAATATGAAAATTCATTCAAAGATGACCTTTTAGTGAGTTATTTTATGCTTGCTGAGGGCAGTTTTATTTTGACAGCTGAATTAAACAAACTGTAGAGAATATACCTAGTCGAGGCTTCAAACATATTGTTTTTAGCATAGTAGCTATACAAAAACCCCTACTCTAATCCTCCACAACTCATTTAACCTTGGAATTAAATATGCATATAAATGTGATGGTCCCACACCTCAGTTTGTGTGGACTATCCACTGCATTATTTGTATTTCCAGAAATTCAGGTTGCCAGCTCAATTCCTTAAAGACTTGTCGTGCCTAACCAGCAAAGTAGTATTATGGATGTTTGATTAATGTCCTGATAGTCCACTCAAATTAGCAGTGCCGTTTCAAAGTATTTCATCTCCTAAAGGGAAATTGTAGCCTGATATTCAAGGGATTAAGCTGCAGATAAAACAATTATCTTTTAATGGCATCTGTCCTCCCCATTTTCATATTTTTTTTCGTTATAAGACAATAATATAATTTATAAATAGGAAAAGGCAATGTAGCCTAACATATTTAGAAATGTTACATTTAAAAGACTACATTGTTTGTCTTGGCAATCAAATGCGACAACTCATTCAATTATTCTGCACTTCTGCAAAACCAGCTTTTATTAGGACTATAGAAATTCAGCAGAGAGCTGCATCTTCCTAGAGATCCTTTGTTTGATCTCATGACTGTCTTTACATTTTAAAATACATTCTTGAAAAGTAGATATATTTATAACACCTTCTGATCCACAAGAAGCATATATCTGTCTAGAATGGACAGTCTGACTGAGGTCTCTTAAATAGTTCAGGGCTGTAAATAACATTCAAAAGGGACAGTAACAGACAGAAGGATAAATGTAATAGGAAAGGAACCCATTCTCATGAGCATAATGAAAGGACGAACATTACTGGAAACTCGATAATGCGGTTTTATTGGTAACCAACAACCATTGATGCAACAAAACAAAAACTGATAAAATAAAATTATATTCAGGGTTACACTGATCAGAATAAATAAATAAATAAACAAATAGTATTTTTCACACAAACACAGAATCTTATCTCCATTCAATGAATGTGAGATGCATGAGATGACTCTGTATGAACGTACCATTCGTACTTTCATTTGAACCTATCTTGAGCATCAACCTTAAGAAAAGTGGGTGAATTTTTTATCTGAGCAAGCAAGTTGTTTGGCCTTGTAGCTATGATGATGTGCAATAAAAGCATTTCAGATCTTAGACTGAATAGGGACTGATAGGGCTACAGAACAGTCACACAGTGCTTTCAACATGATAACAACACTTTGGACATTGGTCCTTTTAGAAGAGAGGCATTTGATGCCAGGAATTTTCAGTATTTATTTCCCTGTCCTTTCCTAAACCAACGTTGAAAAAAAGTCATTTCAGACAGATGTATGTCAATGGAGAAGATGACTTTGTCATTTCTTTTCTACTTGCTAACTTCAGTATGTTTAATGAATGCATGATAGAGACAGCTTCTGTCAAAAACGGACCAGCAAGGCCTTTTCTGAACTTCCCTCTTGATTGATCTCTGTTGCAATGAATAAAAGAGCATCTCTGGAGAATACTACATTTTAATAATCCTTTTGTTCCTTTCTTTCTATTTACTCTACCTTAAATTGATTCAAAACTGGCTTGTGACTTGTGTCACTGTTTCTGGCCAAAGAAGAATAAAAATGGGACATCGAGAGGCATATTTATTCTAAAGCTTCACAATTCTTTACTGTGAAATAGCTCTAAAAACACGTCACTGTCCACTTTATTTGAACTGGGTTTTAATGCAATATGTTGCTTTCTTCTGTGCACTTCTTACACCCATCAAACACGATTTTTAAACTTACATGACAATATTCTAAGTGTATCAGAAACACTGGTGGATCTTCCACTTTCTGTTAATATATATTTTCATGAAGGAAAGACATACCCCCATCAATAATTACAGTAAATAGACAAACTTAAGAGTCCACTCTGAGTAAAAATAATTGGTAATTTCAACTAAAAATTGATAACTTCTTCGAAACGTACTACTGCTGCAGGATATAGTTTACTTTTACGTTATTAACACCTCAGATGCCTGTTTCTGTACATACAAAAAGAAATCTTGATTTATTTCCCAAGTAACTAAATAAATATCAATGTCTAATACACAGTACAAACACACACACATTTATATATGCAAACAACCACACATACAAGGATAAGACATTAGAGGACATACAGCAAATTCAAACATTGCAGTGTGTGGAAATGTCTAGCAATTTCCTTCACCTTCATGCTTTTCTTTGTAGAAAAAGAGAAACTGAAACTTTTGCAAGCTTTGCTTTTCTGTCCTCCAAACTCATAGCAATCTGGCTTCACACTGATAGATTTTCAGAAGCAGCAATGACACATCTGAGACACAAAGATCATCTCTATGAGTCAGCAGCGTGCACATCATCACCCTAAAATAAGAATTGCTAAATGTTCTCAAGGAAAGTCTGCCAGAGTATTTTTAATAGGTAAAGAAAATATTTTTACTTCACTTGTTCTTAGAAACATCTGAATCATTTTGGCTGAAATTTTCTGTTGTTCCTTCAGTGACATATGGATTAGAGATCTAACAGATGAGGTAAACTTTCTACTAAAGAACTCTTCTGTGTATACCTTTTGGCTATTCAGTCTGTGTACACAAAAAGTTAGAACACATATTTCCATGTCTTTACATATGTATTTCTCAACCAAGCCACTGTAGCAATGTACCTGAAGGAAAATGGGCATGTGGCCCACCCAGACTTTGGTTATATGAGACTGTAAACTGCATGAGGCTCGGATGCAGGCCTCAGACTTTGGCTATATCAGACAATGGGCCTGAAGAATAGTCAAGGACAGGTTGCTTATTAGAATGTAGATGTGAAGTCAGCTGTGTGTGAGAAAGAAACTGTGTAAGCTTAGAATAGAAATTAGATAAAGAAAGAATTAGGTAGAAGAATGTAGAAACTGCTACTATCAATATACTAACACAGGTAAGCTTAACAAATCGTATTCTGCTATTAGGCACATGAACAGAGTGTTATAGACTGAGCTATCCAATCATAATACAGTACATCATGTATTTAGAAAAGAGTAACATATATAATGTGATGGAATGCTAAAATAAAGGGCTTTTGCATTGATCATATTAGTCTGATGAGTAGTCCAAAGATCCTGTCCCTTGAGGTGGTCCCTGCAAGCCCTACTGCTTTTTCATTCATTTTTCTCCATATTTTTGTCCATAAGTGATTAGGAAGCCCACTCTCTCTGGTGCTAGAACTAGTCTTTTCATTCTTGTTTTGAATAATTTTCTCTTTTCTTAGATTCTAACACAGACATCTACAAAAAAGAACCTTTTTTCACATGGAGAAAGATATTTTTTAAGCACAGGGTAATAATGGAAAAGAAAGACAGAAAAGATGAATTGAGGAATGAGTTTTGTATTTTGTCGATATAGTACATGGAGCATTTCAGTGGCACTCAGGAGTATCGTACTGAGTCCTGCTCAGGTACAGATTTCCTGTGTGACCTTGGTTTCTCTACTGCTCAATTCATGTGTGTAAGCTGGGGACACCATTTCTCCAGTGTAAATAATTAGAGAGAAGCATTCCAGAGGCCATTTCATCTTATGCTGAAACAGGTGTTTGAAACAGAGGAGATAAATCTGTGGAGGAAATTATTGCCTTTCTCCATTGCCTTAGAGGGATTTGGGAGAAGTAGCTTAGAGTGGATACTAAGTTTATGAATAACTAAAAGTAAATCAGACACATCACAATATTTTTAATGCTTAAAGAACTGGTTGAATTTTCATGCAAATAATTAGAAGTGAAAATATTTTGGAAGAGTCTATATTTCCGTGTAATAGAGAAAAAGTAGTTTGCTTTTCTCTCTGTGCTTCCCTTGGACAGCCACCATAGAATTTTCATTATCATTGCTTTAGAGTGAGGGTTTTCTTTATACATTCTAGCTCCTGAGTTTTAACCAGTAGCCTTGAATCTTTGCAGCTTTTTAGTTTTCTGGTACCACAACTGTGAAGAGCAAGTGCTCTTGGAGTTAAACATACATTGTTTTCTATATGCAAGTCAAACCAGATCTCAGACTTCTTGTGTCCTCCCTCATTTCCTTGATTGTTATTTATTTCCTTCTTCCCTTCTTGTTCTTAATAGCAAACTATTTTTTCCCTCCTAAACTGCCTTTGGAAATATAAGAAATGTCTCTTAAATCAAAAAAGAAATTAGCACCTAGCAAGAAATAAGCTATTTTAAAGTAATCATTTCTCATAGACACTATTAGGTAGGAAAACAATTCCCAAATACACAGAATATGAGGTCCTAAAGATTCTGTTATTTCCTCTAGAAATTATAATTTAAAACCATACAATCTCTCCAAAAGTACGTTGTTGTTTTTAGAGACTGGGATGCTCACTTAGCTCCTAGAATAATTTTTTGGCATTCATAGGTTTACAATACTCCATTATAAGGAGAGATGAGTGAAGAATTGTCTTGCTGAACTCTATTTGTCAAGACAGATACCCCTTTTCCACTTTAATAGATTTAGAAATCTCAGAAAAATGTCTGTCTAAACTATTAAAACCTGACTGCAAAGATTTTGCTCCCAGAATGCAAAATGCAAAACATGAATGGTAAACATTGTGTTATATGTAGACAGCTCTCCTTCATAAACCTTATGGGCTTCTGAAAATCAGTTTTTAAAGCCAGAAGAGATGTCAGACACACTGATTTGATGTTTTGCATATGACAGGCCATAGAATATCATCAGATTTAGGACAAATAACTTACAATTGCCTTAAGCAGATATCCTAGACATTTGTTTTACCTTCCTTTGAAATTTTCAGGAAATAGGAAATCTGATGGAAAACAGAACTATCCATCTAATTTCACATGATGAAATGACTTTTAACCAAATGGAAACTGTTGTGAAAGTAATACCAACTATTTGCCTAGCTTGATCAAAAATTATAGTACAGTCACATTATATAGAATTGTAGAATCATTATGGTTGAAAAAGACCTTCAAGGTTATTGAGTTCAACCACTAACTTCACACTGCCAGGCCCATCACTGAAGCAAACCATCTGATCATGACTGATGAACTTCTTGATCTGCCACCTTTGTCTTTCAGTGAGTACTTATAAGTTTTTACATGCACATCTGAAAGGTTCAAGATAAAAGCTTCAAGAGATAAAATTAAAGGAACAGATGAAAATTGCCTCTTCTAACAGCAAATCCTAACAAATGAGTATAACTTTCTATGTAACATAGTTTGGGAAGTGTAGTTAGACAGTAATTACCCCACTGAGTTTATGATCTCCCATCATCTCAGTGTGATTATTCTTTGTTTCTCCAAGTACAAATCTAATGGGCTAGTTGAAACTGGTAGTGAAACTGGTTTTAGCAAATAAATAACTGCATTGAAAAGTTCACATAATCAGTCCAAAAACAGGTATCTTCTGGATCACTCCATGTCACCTACTTTCTTCAGCTGCTTGTCATGCTTCCCTAAAAAGTTTTGTCATTCTTTGATCTGTCAGTGGAGGAATTTACATGAATATTCCCTAATTTGCTGACATAACAATTTTATTTTTCAAAAGGTAATGGAGCTGATTTGCTGCTATGTTGGTAGATTCACAAAATACTCACATACTGAGTGAGAGTATCAAGGAGCAATGTCACCTGGCTACTGAGCCGGCTGGATGAAAGGAAGACATCTGTCCTACAACCTCATTTGCAGCATACAGACAGCTCAAGAAGGAGCTGACCAAATGAGATACTGATGGTAACTGCTGGTCACTAACCATCCATTTCACTGCAAATTGAAAACAGGTGACTATAAACTATGTTTGGAAATGGCAAACTCATTGGTTGGACTTGCACAGAATTGAGATGAGATTGTTCACACTGACAGTAAAAATCTTAAGGTGGCCTAAGAAGTTGTGACCCGCCCATGTCACCCGCCCAACTCACTGTCTCTGGGATCCTCACTCCAGACATGGCAAGAGAAGCTGAAATGTCTAGGATGCAGAGGTGTAAGAGTGGATAGCTGGCAAGAAAGTCTTGGGTGCAAGCTGAGCACGCTTTAAGTGGGCACATGTCCAACTGAACATCAAAAGGAAGAATCTGATACAGGCTTTGCCTGCTTTAGCAAACTTAGTAAGGGCACTGATTCAATTACCAGCTCTTGATTAACTCTGTTAATAATTAATTAGCACTTACATACAGAACGAGAACTTTCCCAATTAACAATCAGGAAGGACAAAGACATGATGTTTTGGGAAGGAAAAGAATTTACCTGTATGAATATAAGTTGTAGGCTGCAGTTCTCCCTCTGTGTCAGAGACAAGTCGTTGGCCTGATTTTTTTATTTGATTTTTGTTTTCAATGGAGGAGAAAAGTAACCCTAAAGTGTAGTATTTAGATTTATCGAGTAGCAGATCCAAGGCATGCAAAACATGCCCAAAAGACAGGCATTCTGAGTATCCTCCTCTTATAGCTAAAGTAGTTTTTACAAACAGATTTTACTACTAAATCTAGTTAACCAGAAAATATCCTTGCAAAGAAATGTTATTTTTTATCTACACCATTGCAGGAACATTTGCCCTTACACCTCAGGCAAACTCCTACCAACCTTAAGAAGTAGTTGGCATGCTCAATATGTATAACTGGCTGTAGGCTAAAAATTAAAACCCTAAATGAATCCAGAAGGTCACAGCTAAGCTTCCCTAAGTTGGTTAGTACAGCAAGATTACATTTAGTTGATGGGTTAAAAATATAAGCTGTCTAGTAACATAATGCATATTAAATTTTCTTGGTAGATCACAGTCTTAAATGGTAGCTTAAAATATCTTACTAGCACAAAATTTTAACATATTTTAACTGAGTGATAAACGTGCACATAGTTGAGAAGAGAATAGCATAGTGATATATTTTTAAAACTTTGCCTGTCATCAGGATCCATAATCTTCCATATCTGAGGAAAAAGAGTATTTTTCACATTAATGGTTGCCTACTTTGTTCTGTTCCTACACATCCAGTATAAATGTATATTTGCTTGAACAGATCTTGATGCTTAACTCTTCTCATGGTATTATGTTCACCATGATATGACCTGACTGACTTCAATTGAGTGTGAAGCACATTCTGTTATGCATATGTTTTTGAAAAGTCAGTTCAAGTACAATTGCTTGATACAAAAACGTTTAGCTTTGGGCACACTACTGTTTGCTGCTGTCTGCTTGTCGTACTTTTCCCCATGTGTTTGATTTTAGGTATTTAAATAAAGATGATACATCTGACATATAGTTAAGATATTTGCCAATTCTTCCATTTCACAGCTGTTGTGTAAAGGATTGTGATTTTTGATTTAGAAGAGAATGCCCTTACTAAAGCATCAGTACTGGGTTCCATCCAGCACAGTTTAAGCTGTATGTGTTTTGCATTTTTCAGGGAATCACTAAGTGTTATAAATCTTCATTTTGTGGGCTCCTGTTCTGCTTCAAAGAACAAAAGAGAAATGAACATTAGTTTTAATGCATTTCATTATTACTCTGATGATGTGTGAAAGGTTTGCTGGGATATTTTTCTGTAAAACTTCAAAGCAGGATTTTAAAAAATGACATTGACTCCCTTTTCCCTCTCAATTTCACATGGTGAGGGATGAGAATGAAGTGAAGTGCCTAGGCTGGCCACACTTGAGTTGATGGGACTGATTATTAGAGATGTATAAAACTAATTGCTTATGTTACATAGGGATTCTACACTGTCATACTGCAATTAGAAAGAAAAACTGCAGATGTAACCAATAAACTACTTTATTACCACAAAAGAACAACAAAAAAGATAAATTACCACCTTTAAATTGAATTAGATTGTAATTTCTCCACTGAGCCCATACTTTCCTTACATTTCTCTCAAAACTCTGTAGTTCCAACTAGGCATCTTGATATCTGACTGCTGTTATTTATTTTGTGATTGACAAGAAATCAGAATATGTAAGACAAATGAACTTTAGAAAAAGGAAGCCTTGACATTTTACTGATTTGTGGATACCTGTGTACCAGTTCTATAAGATGAGGCTGTACAGCCTGATTTTGTTACCTCTGAAGAAGGCACAGATAAACAGAAATCATAGTGTTCATCTTTAACTCTCTAATGGCAGAGTATAGTGAAGATGGAGTCAGACTGTTCTTGCAGGTGTACAGCAAAAGAAAAGGAGAAAATTTGAATTAAAAAAAATTCTGTTTGCATATTAAGCAAAAAGAGATATTCAGCTCTGGAATGGGCTGAAGAGTCTGTAGGCCTTAGCAGTTTCACCAGAAATAGCTGATCTCCAGAGGTTCTCCCCAACCTAAATTACTATCTAATTCTATACAAGAAGCTTTCAATAGAATTGTAAATTGAGCCCTAATTTTCTGTACATAACATAATGTTAACATAATCCTGTGAGTAACAAAAACCTGTTCCCTATAGCTTTCTGCATTATATCGGGATTCTCTTGAGCATGATAAGACTAAACTGACCTTATAGTCTTTCCCTGAGTAAGGTTACTAACACTACTATTCTCAAACAAATCAGATGCTTTTCATCAAATTTGTAGAAACTTTGTGGCTTTAAGATCTTTATCCTTCTTTGAGAACCTATTGAAGTTAGCCAGTGATTCAAAAGCCATAGACACACATACCTATTGTGGTCATGTAAATGTAGTTTCGTTAGGTATCAAGGCTATAATTTTGAACAAAGACTTTGATGCTTCTTCCTAACTGTCTTGGTAAACACACATGTGCCTGGATACAGACAGAACTTGCTACGGGACCTTGTGAATCCTTTCTTTCCTAGTTGTAACGCTGCGTTTCCATTCTCTATAAAGAGGGATATGTGTGAATATACTCCTGTGTTGGTATATTTTTTATTTATTTCAATGATTTTTCTGAAAAACAGAAATGAGACCTGAGAATAATAGGTCTTGACCTCTTACAACTCTTTCTGCACTAAAATCAAAAGAGATTGGTTTATTTCCTTTTTCTTTTCTCAGACATAAAGAGCAATGATGTGTGTGCATGTGCCTACATGGACAGTTATGTAATTATCCAGGATTGCAGACAGCAAGATTTGCAAGTCATTAGTCACAGGATTATTACCAGTTCTTTTAATCTTTGTTTAATAGTGTTGTTAACTTTACAGTGACAAAGCTAGTACTTCAACATTCTGGTGCTTGGAACATTTAAAAAACAAAGTGGTAGGTAAAAGAATGAGAATGTTCATGGAGAGGCTTGGACTCCTGTTTATTTGGTGTAGCATTACTATTGCAGATCATTAATATTGTGGAGTGTAGTTAACCAAGATCCTTGTGTCTGAAACCAGTAAATACTCTGGAAAAACTCTCAGTGTATTAATTTCTTAATTTATTTTTTCATAAAAGAACCCCATCTTGGACTGCTTCACAGATGATGAAATGTGCACATGTGAAATTCTCTTTCCCAAATTCATATCCATATGCTACAAAATAATGACTACAGAATCACAGAATGGTAGGGGTTGGAAGGGGTGTCTAAAGATCATCTAGTCCAACCCCCTGCTAAAGCTGGTCCACCTAGATCAGGTCACCCAGGAATGTGTCCAAGAGTGTTTTGAAAACCTCTAGAGAAGGAGATTTCACTCTCTCCCTGGGCAGGCTGTGCCAGGGCTCCCTTACCCTCACAGTAAAGAAGGCAATGAAGACTGAGGCAAAGAAAGCATTCAGTAGTTCTGCCTTCTCTGCATCCTCAGTCACCAGGACCCCTCCTTGCTCATCAGTGGGTTCACATTGTCCCTAATCCTCCTTTTGCTGCTGATGCATTTTAAATAGCCCTTCTTATTTTCCTTTACTTTCTTTACCAGGTTTAATAATTTCAAAAGGGCTTTAGCCTTCCTGGTTTCATCCCTGCATACTCTGGTGACGTTCCCATACTCTGTCCAAGCAGTTAGGATCTTTCTCCACTTATATAGACTTCTTTCTTTCTTTCTTTATTCTTCTTTATTTTCTTTATTTATTCCTTCTTTCTTTATTCTTCCTTCTTCCTTTATTCATTCATGTAGGCCTCTTGCCTCTTTTTCCTGATTTTCTACTTGTGGATACAGACCAATCTTGGGCTTGAAGGAAGTGGTGAGTGAAGATCAACCAGCTTTCATGACATTGCAACATGACATCATGAAATACTTCACTGGATTGAAGTGTAGAGGGTAAATTCTAAAAATTTTACATGTTAAGAATCTCAGTTAATAGGCACAGAAAGAAACTATGCAGGAATATCTCAGTGACATATTACACTTGTATCTCTTTTGTTCACTCATTTCTATGCCAAAATATCTATTGTTATTGCTTTAAATTATTCACAGTATTATGTAAGTGTTGATTATTATTTCCACTCTGGATATTATAATGATAATGATGATGATGAATCACCTCAGTCAAATGAAATAAGGTGCAACAGCATTTTAGCAGACATAGTTGCTGACAAACTAACTGGATGACTTTCTTTAATACACTTATTTTCTGAATGAAAGTAATAAAGTAAATACCATGCTTATGGACTTTTAGTAAAATATCAGCTCCATTGGAGAGATGCAGAAAATCATTAATTAAAACAGAGAAGTGCTTATGAAAATGCAAGCTAAAAGGAAAACTGCAGTAGCTAGTGATATCAGGATCATTATATTACCATCAGAATTCCCTAAGGGTCAAAATAGGATAAATATTAAAACCGGTGAAGCAATGTGTTGTTTCAATTTGCTGATATCCTAAAGTTCAGAGATACTGCTACAATGAAATCCTGCTGGAGCATCAAGAGAACTTGTATGATCCTGAGAACTTATCTAATGAATATGAATGAAATGTAATAGTAAGAATTTCAGAAGATTCTCAGGAACTAATAATAACAATCTAAGTGTTACTCTGAAAATATCAGCAGTTGGAATTTACTGAGGAGGAAAAAGAACTTTTCACATTAATTGATCACAGGTTGACTGTGAGCAACATATATCATATGGCTGCGAAAATGGAAATGTGATCTTAGATAATGTCAATCTAAATATTTCCAGTCAGTTTTGGAAAATATTAACAAAATGTAGAGCCTACAATTTAACAGATACCATGAGCAGTTTTGTCACAAAAGTCACCCACGTTGAGGAAAGATAAATTTAACAGCCATAAACATAAATGTGAACAGCTACAATGATCTGGAGTGCCTGGAAGTATAGAAAAAGTAAATCTGTTTAGCAGAGGTCTAGAGAAAGAAAGAGGGGATGTGGTAGGCCAGTGAGTATGGGCAAGGGTGTAGGGAGTGAGTGATATTGAGGGAACAAGTATAGCTGCCTTCATTGGTGAGCAATGATGGTACTAAATTAATTGCTATCCTGTACCGTATGAGAGAGCAAAAAGGAATTCATAAATGATACTTGATTAATTAACAAATAATCCATGATGTAATTGCCTTCAAGGGACTGGATTCAACAGCCCAGATAGTCCTTCCTGTAAAAATGTCCCTACTCTATGAGAAGTATTCATGAAGTCAGATGCTGAAAAATGACCTGCTTTTGTCTCTTTCTTAACAAGGCTACCAGTGCAGAGGAAGGGAGTTATAGAGTTGCAAACTTACCTACATATAAAAGGCAGAGAGGCCTCCACTGAGAGAGTAACTTTAGGATGAGCCTATATTAGTGTTTCAGTTTGAATCAGGAACATATGTGTGAAGGAAATCTCCCACTTGTACTATGCTTCAATTTGTGACACAACAAGATCTTGGGTGTGTAAGTTCTTTCTGCTGATACTAAAATAGAGATTCGCTTTGGGAGCCACCTAATACACTTCATGCCCAGTTGACTGCTCAGTCCACAAAGCAGCAAGTCAGAAGTAAAATTCCATGAAATGTGTTGTGCACACTGGATCCTTAGCACCAGCTGCTCCTCTATATAGATTTGCTCCCACTGAGTAGCTGCTTCCTAATGCAGATACAGCACTTGCATCCCCAAGGGCTGAGCATGACAAAGAAGTAGAAAGCCCCACATTGACTCTGGAACTCTGCCAATGGATGGCAAAGGACTCTACTGCTCATGTGTACAGATGACAGTCAGTCTTGTCACAGAGCTGCTAATGTCTTTAGGAGTTGAGGTCCTTACATTTCATTGCAAAAAATGTAAGAATGTTAACTATAAGAAGAATTGTGTATAGCTCAGGGGAATGGATCATGTTAATGTTTCATTTGGTCCTTGATGGGTTTCCACTGTAGTAACTATTTGCTCAAACGATTACAAATTAAATGAGCTATACTCCATTCTGCTGTAAGCTGGCTCAGCAATAGACATGAATTTGGCTTGGATGTGTCTGTTAGTAGAGCACTTACTCTTAGGCTGGATGTTCTCCATGAGCACTGTTTATTGTGGTTTGTTTTTTTCTTTGTTTAAAAGCTCTTTCTTATATCTTTAAAAAATATTTTATTTAATGTCTTTTTCTCTTAAAGATACTCAGTGTTTTTTTTTCTTTAAAGATGAAAACGGCTGCAGTCCCTGTTTAATTTGCTTTCTGTGAAGTGCAAGACTATATGAAGAGTATACATGTTAGTTCATTATCAAGATTGAATAAGGAAGAATTTATGGTGATGCCAGCATGCTTTCTTACCTAAGATGAGCTATTAAACACTAGCAGGTCGCTATTGCGACCTGATCTAGGTGACCCTGCTTCTGCAGAGGGGTTGGACTAGATGATCTCTAAAGGTCCCTTCCAACCCCTACCATTCTATGATTCTATGAAACACTGTCTCACACAAATTGTCTGTGATGAGTGGTACCAGACGTAGATAACGTAAAGTAGCTGATGTAGATTATCTGCTTTCATAACTCTAAATGATATCATGTTTTTGCATTTACTTCAGAATCTATCAGAAGTAACAGAAGATAATGATGACAGGTGATACAAAACATATTGACCTTTTCTTTCATCTTTATGCACTTGTGACTAATTCAAAGCTACAGGCTTCACAAATACTTGTATCATAGAAGGTAAGTGGACAAAAAAAAAAGAGACCATTATTTGTGAGTTGCTCAATCCTTCATTTATATACATTTGCATTTGAAAAGGTATATTTAGTATGCACACCTTCATCCAAAGAATAATTGATAAATAAGAACAATTAATCATAGAATCATAGAATGGTAGGGGTTGGAAGGGACCTTTAGAGATCATCTAGTCCAACCCCCCTGCAGAAGCAGGTTCACCTAGATCAGGTCTCACAGGAACATGTCCAGGTGGGTCTTGAAGACCTCCAAGGAAGGAGACTCCACAACCCCTCTGGGCAGCCTATTTCACCCTCACAGTGAAATAATTTTTTCTTATATTTAAGTGTAACTTTTTGTGTTCCAGTGTCATCCTATCACCCCTTGTCCTGTTGATAGCTACAATAGCTATGAGAATTTCTATTGAAATGTGTAATCTTCATTGCACTGCAACAAGAGATAAGCATTGAAACAAGGTGAGATCTTTTTGGACAAAAGGCAGTCCCAAAAAAAGATTATGCTGGGACCCTTTTTTCCCCTGTTTTATTTTTAGTAAGAATCTCATTTTCAGTTTCATACCCACTGAAGGAACCTCTTTTCAAATTAAGAAACAGACTTGGGTTCATCTTTAACTCATTCTTGGGTTAGGCTACTAGGAGCTCTGAATGGCTGCATGTACTTTGGTCCTCTGATGAGGTCATTGCACATTAAAAAGCTAGTGCAATACTCACTGATGTAAAGAAATACCTGGTTGATCTCTAAATTCCATCATTTGTTAACCTGTTGAATATTTCCTTGATTCACACAAGTAAGGCGAAGCATGCATAGCCCTGTGAGAGGCCCATGTCCTTCTGGGCTGGCAGCTGTAGGATATTTGTTTAGACAACTCAATACTATTGCTGCAACATTTTCTAATTCTCTGTAGTGTTCTACTCACTTGCTGTCGTTATGGAATCTATCAGTAATACCAGTGCACACTCAGTGACAACATGACCGTGTGAGTTTTATTGATATAATTCATGGAATTGTGAGCAACTATAATCCTTCAAAGACTCCAGGATGTGAATCCTGAAGCTAGGATTTTGAAGCTGCAGTTTGATTTGTTTCTGTACCTGAACCTAATTTCAAGGGGCAGAGTAGAAAGCCTCTTGGACAACCACACAAAGCATAGTGACTAAATATAGCCAGGTGTTCTGATTTTGGCTGGATTAGAGTTAATTTTCTTCCTAGTACCTGCTACAGGGATGTATTTTGGGTTTACACTGAAGAGAATGTTGATAACATGCAGATGTTTTGGTTATTGATGAACCCTGCTTATAAGCATCAAGACGGTTTCTGCTTCTCACCCTGCCCTGACAGTGAGTGGACTGAAAGGGGTGGGAGGAGACCAGTGTATGCACAAGAATCTGAGAGAGATCATAACTAGGACAGCTGACTTGAACTAGTCAAAGAGTTATTCCATACCATAGGGTATCATACACAATATACAAACCGGGGAAAGTCAGCCAGGAGTGGATCGTTGATTGAGTGTTGGATGGTGAGTAATTGCATTAGGCATCACTTGTTCTTTTTTCTTGGGTTTTGTTTCTCTTAATTATTATTATTATATTTTATTCTTCTTACTGTTGTTATATTTCAGTTTAGTTATTATACTTGTTTTTTTTCTTAATCTGTGACTTTTCCAATTCCCCTCCTCATCCTATGGAAGTTGAGGGGGTGAGTGAGTGGCTGTGTGGTGCTTCATTGCTGGGGCTGGGCTTAAGACTTGACACCAGGTTTTTATTAGACTATTTCCTCATCTATACAAATCAACTCAACAGAGTCAGACTGGAACATCTCAAAAATCACCAATTATTTTTTACGTATTAAAGCAACAGAATAACCAAACCACCAGGAGACATGGATAATTTTTCCCGTTTCTAGCACATCAGAAACCTCCAAAATCAATTTAAGATTCTGTATCCCACATTTTGATTTTTTTTTTCCTTCCACTTACTTTCTCTAGAATAATCCATTTCACTTCTTCAAAACAAATAATTTACACAGGTTTATTTTTTTTAATGAAGCTGGAATTATAAAGTAAACTTGCAATGAAAAACATATTTCAGAAATTGAAACAAATATATTTTTTCTTCGAGACATATGTTCATAAATGTATTGTGCTGTAGTAAAAAAAAGTAATTATTAGCAGAATTAGTGTGTTCTTTAACACCTATACACTATATATGTATTTCATAAATTACTTTCAGTTATTTGGAAATTGAGGGAACAGCTGAAAAGACCCTGTCATCTTTTCTATGGTACTTTCACAGAATTATTAAGCAACGCTCTATACTTTCTAAAAGTTATGCAAAAAAGGACCTCAATTTCAGTCTAAAGAAAAGCTTAATATAAACAGTATGTTACTGAAGTACACATAAAGATAAATTAACGTTGTTTCTGACATATCTGTACAATTATCATTCTGACAGAAAACGGGGATTTTTTTGTCACTGAGAATTCTATTTTATTTTCTCTCAAGATCTTGATGAACATCACTCTTGGTATTTATATTCCTTTTAAGAGAGTTTAAAATGGGCATATCATAGAATCATAGAATGATACAGTTGGAAGGGACCTCCAGAGATCATCTAGTCCTGCAGAAGTCCTGCAAACCCCCTGCAGAAGCAGGTTCACCTAGGTAAGGTCATGTAGGAACATGTCCAGGTGGGTCTTGAAGACCTCCAAGGAAGGAGACTCCACAACCCCTCTGGGCAGCCTGTGCCAGGGCTCCCTCACTGAAACACTGAAATAGTTTTTTCTTAGGTTTAAGTGGAACTTTTTGTGTTCCAGTTTCATCCCATCACCCCTTGTCCTGTTGGTAGCTACTATAGAAAAGAGAGATGTCCCAACCTCCTGACACCCACCCTTTAGATATTTGTAAATGTTAATAAGATCCCCCTCAGTCTCCTCCAGACTAAACAGCCCCAGGGCCCGCAGCCTTTCCTCATAAGGAAGATGCTCCAGTCCCCTGATCATCTTGGTGGCCCTGCACTGGCCTCTCTCCAGCACTTCCCTGTCCCTCTTGAGCTGAGGAGCCCAGAACTGGACACAGGACTCCAGATGAGGCCTCAGCAGGGCAGAGTAGAAGGGGAGAAGAACCTCCCTTGACCTGCTGCCCACACTCTTCTTGATGCATCCCAGGCTGCCATTGGCCTACTTGGCCACGAGGGCACATTGCTGGCTCATATTTAGTTTATTATCAATCAGCACTCCCAGGTCTCTCTCTGCAGAATCATGAATACCTATTTTTCTTACTAGCCTAAAAAAAGAGTAAGAAGAGAGCACTCTCTTTCTGTAATGAAAACCAGAGCTTTTTAATTTCAGTGATTTTGTTCAATGTGGAAGAAGGAGGCTTATCGTTCACTCTTGACAATTTCAAAACCCTGAATGCCGCTTCAAAGGAAATAAAAGTGCTCTTTCTGTCACAGTTGTGATTTATCGGGAAATTGTAAGTTCTCCTGGGATCCACAATGTAAAAACAATTGTTCCTATTGTACGAACAAAGAGTAACAATCATTATTGTCAGTTCAAAAATAAGCAAATAAATTTGAATGATAGAACTCTACGAATTTGTCTAGAGCTGAACATTGTCAAGCAGGGCAAGAATTTCAGGGTTCCACATTTCACCTGTGGATTCAAAGTAATTAGTCCCTCAAGGGATTAAAGAAGGCAGGAAAGAGGATTGGGGAGTATGTTGGGAAAAGTGCTGTATCACCTTTCAAGAAGCTATAGTCCTGTCACCTAACACTAAGCAGACAGGTGTTCATAACATACAGCTATGTCCCAAACTCTTATGAGTGCTAGATGTGTAATTCTGGGCTCAAACCTATCATTGTAGACTTTAAAAGTTTTCTTGATCACCTATCTCCCTCCCTTTACCTTCTAAGAAGTTTTATGCATACAGATAAAAGAACACTTTAGGCATACAGATGTCTTACTGAAGTCCAATTGCTTTGCTCTGTGTTCTGTGCTTTTCTGAGGTTGGAGCTAATGCAAATGGGACTCAAGCATTAATTTCACAACTCACAGATGAACAGTCAAATCACTGTATCCTTTATAACACTTATATAGTATTGTAAAATGAGGACAGCAGTTAATATATTAAAAAATGGGTACTAAAAAATAAATATCTAATAGTTTTGGTACCAAATTAAATTAATTTAGAGCCAAATTCAACGACCATTTTGTCCCATCCTTAATGCCTTTAGCTTTTCTTCCCTTTCAAACAGTTATTTCTGCTGTGAATTTAATCAAATTCAATATTCACATTTCAGCTAGGCTTCTGTTTTGAACACTCTTGAGTGAATCTTACTTTGTGAGTGTCAAGTTTGAGTATCAGGCTTTGCACCTTTCACAGTGTGTGGAAGTGAATCAAAACCTTTCTGGTTAACCTCATAGCTTTAGTCACTCTGACCTCTCTTTACAAAAAGTGTTTTGGAAAAGTAGCTACAAGTCTTATAGGTGCAGATTTTGTCCTATACAAATATCTTGTCCTATTCTTAAAGTTTACCAAAGCCCACTTTTACCACTTTGGTAAAAATGTCCTATTCAGAAGAGATAAGTGTGCCTAGACAAATTCAAATGCAAAAAGCCACCAGACCAACTTCTGATTTTTGTGAGGAGATAACTTATGTTAATTGAGTCCTGTTCTATTAGCCACACTTGGTAAGTCTATACCTTAAAACCTTCTTAAAACTTCAGATGATTAATGGCTTGAATGGAAATAGCACTGTATTGATGGGACAAGGCACTGGATAGATATCCTGAGATCCAAATTCTGTTTTTATTGATTCCTGAAGTATCTCAAATGAGTCCTTTTGATCATTACACCTTTGTAAGTTTCTACCTGCAACGTGTCTCACGTGTTGAGATAAGTTAATTCACTGATGTGTGGGCAACATAAAGTGGTTGAGACATCAAATCTCTTGTTTCCTTGAGTCTCCCCAGGTACTGGTGCATTAATAAAAACAGCTGGGTGGTGGTTGTATAGACCAACACAACTGAGAAGTATAGACCTATCGGAAGCAGAAACATTTGGTGAATCAGCATGTAACTGCTTCACTAAAGTATCAGAAGTAGAACTAGAAGGTAGACTCTGGGAAGGCTAGTGCTCAAAAGGTGTCATAATGTTAATTGTACTTGAGTACAACAGCATGTCACCAGAGGTATTATTCATGAGGGGAGTTTGGTTGGTGAATGAGGCATCATTCTCTGAATTGGACAAAGTAAAGAAATAGAAAACCGTGTCATAGATTTGTTTGTTTTTCTTCATTTCCTTTTTAAGGGAATAGAAAACAGAGAGAGGAAATTCATTCAGTGTGAGTGTTTGGGGTTTTTTTGCTTATAAAACTAACAAATATCTGCTGGCTTGCTATAATTACATTTTCATTAATACATTCAGAATGTCAGTATATGTTTTGGATCAATTTGGAGGAAGGAAGTTGCTATTGCACAGCTACATAACATTGAAAGGATGGTTATTTTGAAGGCCCCAATAGAGTGAGAAGAGGTTCTGAAAATGCAGGAAGTACATTGTTAGGTTTGTTATTGTTCAACCATGTGCACACTAAGAAAGATCCAAACCACACAGAGGTTACACAAACTTACTGTATAGGCTATTTATAAAGATCCCTTCACCTCTCACTGCAGCTGATTAGAATCACTTTTGGCTATGAGATCGGCTGTGTAATCAAAGACACAGAAATGCGTGTTTAATTATTCACACCTGCACACATTCAAAACAACACACCCTGCTCTATCTTAGGTGCTGTAAAAAACAGATGTACTCTTCCAATTCAGTGGTCTTTTTTTAAATACCCACAATTTGATATTTAAAGCTCAGTTGTCTCATGGGTTATTTTTTTCCTTAAACATAGAAAAAAAGTGCTGCTTATCATTCAGGGAGATGTACAGTTTTGTTTCATTTGAATGCATTGTTCCAACTGAACTGAAAAGAAAATGTCTGGTGTCTGGATCTTGTAAGACATCTAAAGGTAAAGTGGACTCATTGAATATAATATTTTATCCAGCAGTTTGGAGATTACAGCATTCCCCCAAGACTATGAGACATGGACTCAGTGCCCTACTTTGAACAGATCTGAAGCCGTACTGACACTCAGAATGCTACTTGTAATTCTGTGTTAAGGCTGAAGAGTGGTGAGATGGAGGAAGGAAATCAGTTCATGTCATGTAAATATTTGCTGAGTCACTGAAAAAAACCCTCCTAACTGATATAATTGCCCTCTCTATTGAAAATATAGGAAAAAACCTCCAAAAAATCATTCTAGTTCAAGAGCCTCTGAAATCCCAGAATATTTAAACAGTCCTTACAGCGTGAATCCACTGTAATGGAAAGATAGCCATTGCAGTACTCAATAAGCAGGTACTCAGCCTTCATGCTATTATCTGGATGAACTCTGACACTGCATATCTGTCTGTGATTCAGAAAAGGTATCTCGACTTGGGTCTTCCACCCTCTAGTTGAGTATGTTAACTGCACTGGGACACTGTCCCAGTGCTACCTCTTACGAGTAATATATCTAGAGAAGAGACACTGCTATTTTGTTTTGACAGCAACTGTGATTTTATATGAGCTGTCCACTGCTTCTGTTTTTCCTCTATGTCTTCAGGGAACTCTTGGGAGTTTGTTTGGCCTGTCCAGACACAGCAAGGTTTACTATTTGAACTTACTGGGCCTCAAAGAGGCTGCTGGACACTGTCCAAGAAAGTTGTCATAGCCACAGAATCTCGATTCTCTTTATTTGTATATGCTCCCTATGTCATTCCCCCCATGGTGCTAATTCATATTAGACCTCCAGGATATTACTGTTTCTATGCTTTAAACTGTGTCTACATCACCTGTCATTACTTTCAGGTCAAGCTACAGCCAAGTCTTTTCTTTTATGGTTAGTTGGTGGTGCTGCTTTTCACATTACCTCATCTGTCTCCTTTCTCCTTTTCTGTGAGAAAAAGCAGAGAAGAAACTCATAGCCTTTTTTACTTTCTCTGTTCCATCTTCTCTCTGGGTGGTCATGTAAGCACTCTCTATCTTTTCTTGCTTTGTCCATTTATATTCCTTTCCAAATAGGGATAAAAATGAAGAGAATAAAACTTATTCAACAACAGCATAAGCATGCCCTTACATTCTTCCCTGCTCCTTTAACATTTATAATAAAAACTCTACTTTTCCTCCACTCAAACAAAGACATACGTTTGCTTTAAAATCAATCTCTTTGGTTCAGTCCTGAGCAGGCAGGATCTCCAAACACAGCAACAGTGCACAACCAGGATGCAAATATTACCATTGTGGAAGAGAAGAGGGAGGTGGACAGCGTGAGTCCCACGGAGAGATTATGAGGTCTGGAATGGATGAGGAGGTGCATGGTCACCCGTGTTGTCCTGCACCAGGTTATGTACTTCAGTTCATGAGTCAGAGCCCAAAGGCTTCAAGTGCCACCCATTTGTTGTCTTGCCCACAGATGTAGTCTTAATGAGGTCAATTCACAAGCACTGGTGTAAGGCTTTTGTTGAGCTATCTGTCTATAAACAGCTGGATTCAGTCCAAGGATGAGAAGCCTTTCAGAAGCTTATCACAAACACCGTGATCTGTCTAAATTTCAGCTCTCTTATACTTCATACCAAAGGAGAAAAACTCTAGAGGATATTGTTGAGCTCTTTACAAAATTTTAACAACTTCACAATTCCTTCTGACAAGAAAGATTGTGTGAATGCATCTCCTCATAAAACCCACACTGGTGGAAACCTGAATTCAAGTCACACGTGAGGAGCCTCACAGTATGTTTCTGTTCCCACTTGCTCACGCTTCTCTGCTTCTCCCTCTTCTAAAATGCATAACCTGCAATTGCTCAATGATTACTACAGACAAAACTTCTAATTGTGAGGGTCCCCAAGTTCAATGCCAGGCTTTGCTGTCACTGGACCTCCTCCCACCCTGCCCATGGCCTAGGACCCCTTTTCAGTCCCCTGAGGCCATCAGCCTTTGCCTCACTGATGCCATAGCAAGACCAGTTTCCATCTCCCCACAGCTTTTTCCTGCTTGGCTATGAGTGCCCTTAGCCAGGCCCATCTGTGTCCTCATGTTGCATCCTGACCTTGGCCAGCCCCATCTCCAGTAAGGTGTCTGAAGCATCTCAGCTGCCCTATACCTGGCTGGAGCAACGGGATGAGCACTGGCTGGTGGCCCCCTGGGAGACCTGGCTCTAAAAGTGAGAAGAAAACTAAGAGAAACATAATAAAAATGAAATTGTTGGTCCTTTAACAAGACAGAAGAAAGTATTATATTTCAAACCATGAAATCTTTCTCTTAACAGTTTCTTTCTTATCTTTATATAGCTTTACATAAAGACCTGTAACAAGCTCTTTGCTCTGGAGTGAGGCTGGAAGTGTCCACCTAATCATTCCCCAGCCTGTACCTTGTACTCTGAGTGTGTATTTCTGTTGCTTTCCTTATGCTGTTTTTTTTTAACATGTGAGAGGTGGGAGGAAGGCATGGCTGAGGGAGACTGCAGGGTGTGGGTGGTCTATCTTTAGCTGAAGCAGCATGGTTTTAAAATTACTTAATCTACTTGAGACATCCTAAGAAACTCCAGCCTCATCTGTCATTCTACTAATACTTGTTAATCATGATTCCACAAATACAAACTTTCATGAGAAGATTCACAGGTGGCTTGAGGAGTTGCATCACCTGATGGTGAGTGGGTATAAAGGGATAAAAGTTGTTTAAAGATAGGAGTGCAACACAAAAAAATGCCTGAGAAAGTGTGTGTGAATGAGCAAATTCATCATACTTGTTACAAAGCAATGGAAATATACAATGCTTGCTTTTGCTCTCTCTCTCTGAAGTACAGAGTACTCAATATGCTTTCCTAATGAACAGGGAAAGAACTGCTTAGCTGTACAACAACCTTTCTGATTATGATTTATTTTGATTTTTTTAATCTAAAGGGTTATTTCCTGACATAGAAGTTTCCATATGTGTGTGGTTACAAGCATGGAGATTTAGGTTCCAGGTTCTGAACAGCAATATGGAAACAAGGTATGCTTGATGGATCTGAGCCTTAGTGTAGTCCAAAATTAACATATCCACTTTACCTATACTCCCTGGTATGTATGTATTGAAAAAAATATGGACAAATCTGACTGTTTTAATGTGACTTGGAAAACTTCAGAGAAGTATCTGAACCAGTGTGTGGTTTAAAATGAGATACACATACCACTAACAAGAGAGAGTGCTACAAACCCCTTAATTTCAGTTTCTAGAGCACATTGGTGAATACTGCAAATAAAATACCACTGAGCTACTTCATTGGTGGACCACTGACAAGAGATAAAAATCAGCAAGTTAAAAGATCCAGATAAAAAGGTAGGAGAGGGATAGTGTTGGGATCTCGACAGGCTGGAGATTTGGGCAGAGGGGAACCTCATGAGGTTCAACAAGGAAAAGTGCAGAGTCCTGCATCTGGAACCCCATGCACTAGGACAGGATCTGGGGGGTCAAACTGCTGAAGAGCAGCTCTGCAGAGAGACACCTGGGAGTGCTGATTGATAATAAGCTAAATATGAGCCAGCAATGTGCCCTTGTGGCCAAGAAAGTCAATGGCAGCCTGGGATGCATCAAGAAGAGTGGAGCCAGCAGGTCAAGTAAGGTTCTTCTCCCCCTCTACTCTGCCCTGGTGAGGCCTCATCTGGAGTCCTGTGTCCAGTTCTGGGCTCCTGAGCTCAAGAGGGACAGAGAACTTCTGGAGAGAGTGCAGCCACCAAGATGATCAGGGAACTGGAGCATTTTCCCTATGAAGAAAGGCTGCAGGAACCGGGACTGTTTATCCTGGAGAAAAGAGTAAGGGTAGACCTCATGAACTCTTACAAATATGTAAAAGAAAGATGCCAAGAGAATGGGTCAAGTCTTCTTTCTGTGGTACCCAGTGACAGGGCAAGGAGTCTTTCAAAGTGGTCTCATACCTTTTCAAACAGAAAATCCCAGCTTCAGATCACTCTGCTGAGGTGTTACTGAATACCTCAAAGGTAAATCTGATAAGAATTACTGTTCCTCAACTTCACCCTTCTCAGAAGGTGCAGGAGATTCTCAGAAATTAAAGGCTTACCACAGAGGAGAATGATATTATGTTAAGAAAATGTCTCTGAAAATGTATCCTTTACACTCATGTTTATTTTAATGTAAATCAGTGATGCACAGGATTCTTTATTATTTAGTGATCAGCTAGGAAGAGAATAGATATAAGAACTGAAGCATCACATCTGTTTCATCTGCTTCCCTAAATCTTCCTCTTTTAGAATCCTTTGAGTCACTGCAGCTTCTTCCTGGACATTTTTTTCTTAAAGACTTCCCTATGGCCCATCACTTAATGTTCTGCTGATGGCAGGAATCTAAGTCAAAGCCTGTTTCCTTTCCACTGGCATTGCCTTTGGAGTATATGTAAGAAGGCTCTATCTTTCCCTCAGGTTACTGCAGCTCTTCCAGTCAGTAAATGCAACACAGGGAACCTAACTGATCATATTTACAAAAACTATTACTAATCTTATTCCTGATAACTTGTCACCCTGCCTTTCTTCTGATTGAGTGTGCCTTTGCCTCAATATGTTGTTTAACTCTGCAGAACAACCATAATAGCAAGTCAACATAGTTCTAGAAGAAAAAATAATCCTAATTGTTTGTAGTGATACACCTGGCTTTTTCATAACCCTTTTGTTCTGATAAGACTTTCATTAGTTTTTTTATATGAGGTAGGAAACTAGTCTTTCTCATCTCAAAACAAGAATGCCTGGAGCTGAGTGTTTTGCCATTGTTTCAGTGATGTAGGGATGTGGAGGAACAGGAAAAAAACCTGTCTACATGAAACTCCTGTATTATTGAGTTTTCAAATGAGTCTGGAGAATTACTTGTCTTTTATGCTGCCTTTTATTAGTTTGTAAAAGGGAGGTTCTTTCGTTCTGTATGGCAGTTACAGTGCTTTCAATCTAGAGTGCTCTTGACTGATTTGAAGAATGATACTGTTTCTTTCTTAGTAAACCTATAATAAGATAAAACATTCAGTAAGTGAAGTGAAATAATGTCTAAATTACATGCCCGTGCACTAACTCCCCAAGACTTTATTTACTGTCATTTAGTATTAGCCCTTATGCAGGCAAAGTCTCCTAATCTTTGATCTTTTATGTAATAATGAATACTATTTTAAAGTATTTGCCGTGGTCTCTGACTATTAGTTCAATAAGTAATTAGAGCAGCCAAAAGTTTTCACATTATATATTGGTTTTTAACCCAAGGCTTCCTTGTCTTCAAGACTAATTTCTTGAACTGCACACTGACGTATCACAAAAAGAACAAAGCAAACGGAGAACTTCTAATTCACTCCCTATGCAGAATCTTTGCATCAATCTCAGCAGAAAGATATTCTTTACTGTTACTAAAAGTAGATTTCTTTGGCTTGGCAAAGTTCCCTTTCCTCTTGTAGGAAGAGGGACTCAACATTTCTCCATGAAATCATTTCATGGGTTCTAAACAATGGACTGCAGTTTGACAAGGGAGGTAACATGAAAAAAGCTCAACATTTTGTAACCTAACATTTAGTATTTAAAGGCACCATATTAAAAAAGACTGTTGGTGCTGTGTCACTGTGTCAGATTACTTTGACAAATAGGAGATTTTGTTATTTTAAAATAAATAAGTAGTCTCTAAAGATGCTATTCTAGAATCCATTCCATTTATTTATGTAGAGTTTACATCCAAAGTCTCAACAAATTTCACATAACACGCGTTGTATGTGTTGAAATTATGTATGACATCTGCTAATGATCATTAGGTTAAACCTCAAGTGTTAAATGATTTGCAATTATAAAAGGTCATAGATTTTATCTAGAGCATAATTAGGCATTTGGGAATGTTGTTTCCTTAAACCAAACATAAGAAAAAGTGTTTTGTGACAATTTTACCTTGAGTTTTTGTGCTATCCTTGCACCAATACACATTTGCTGTTATCTCCTGAGAATGTACATCCTGGAAACTGAATGAGGATACAGAATTCTTACATCTGAAAAGTCCTTAGGAACTGTTTTTACTTTTCTTTTTTCCCCCTTATATTGACAGAAAAATCCCATGACCTGTTCATACTTACATCCTTTCAAACAGAAACGAGTCTTAAAAAAAATATTTGTCTGTCTTAATGGCTGGGCAGAGTTCCAGAGCAAAATCCTGCCACACTTGGCAAGGATGATCTTTTTAAAGCCAAGAAAACGTTAAAGCAAGAGAGATATAGAAGAAAATCTGTGTTTTGTCATGTGACTGCTGCCAGCTGCTGTAGGAACAGTAAAATTTGTATGTTACAGTTTGTTTTACTCTGTGAATCATGAGGCATCATGAAAAATAGATTAAATACAACTGCTATTCACTCTGAGCTTAGGATTTGTGTCCCTTCTCTTACCTAAGTATTCTCTTTATTTCAAATATTATTGTTTATCATCCTGAACACCCATTACCCGAGACTGCTTATCCCCATCTATCTTGCTAAATGCATTCCCTCAGTTTTCTTGTAGGTTTTAAAGAAATGTCTGACTAGAGATGATGATTTATTTTTTAAAGAAAGCCTTGGACACTTTGCTGATCTTACATATGTTTCCTATACTAGAAATTAAGATTGGCTCGTTAGCACTGGGAATACGCACTCACTGTGTGAAGACTTAGGCACTTCATATTACAGGTAGACATGAAACATCTAAATGCTTTTTAAAAAAAGACTTTGATAACCTTCATATATTCACTATTTAATCTACAAGCTTCTATCTAAATGATGGGTGTCAGGAGGTTGGGGCAGCACTTTTTTCGATGATATCTAGCAACAGGACAAGGGGTGATGGGATGAAACTGGAACACAAAAAGTTCCACTTAAATATAACACAAAACTATTCCACTGTTCAGGTGAGGGAGCCCTGGCACAGGCTGCCCGGGGAGGGTGTGGAGGCTCCTTCCTTGGAGGTCTTCAAGACTCACCTGGACCTGTTCCTGTGTGACCTGATCTAGGTTGACTTGCTTCTGCAGGGGGGTTGGACTAGATGATCTCTAAAGGTCCCTTCCAACCCTACCATTCTATGATTCTTTCATTCTATGATCTTGGCACTATCCTTAAAATATCCATACTCAGCTGAATAAATAGGCTGAGGTCTTGTGACACTTTGAGTTATAAAGTCTATAAGTTACACACATAAGTCTCACACTGTAATTCATTCTTCTCACTGAGATGTTACAGGTATCCCTCTACCCACACCTTCAGGATGAGATGCAATTAGATCAAGGCTGGTGCAATGAAGACTGACCAGAATGTTGAATTCTGAAATGTTTTTCTTATCAGAAAGAGTAGAAAGCATCAAAGACAGAGGGGCATCTGAAAGGGCCTTTTTGCAGGGTCTTTGTCAGCTGCTTCTGTGCAAACAGGATTTAGAGTTTGCAGCTTCCACTATGATTCATATGCAAAGGTCACTGTTTTCAGTTAAAATACAAGCAGTTTAAAACTTTCTGGAAAATAGTTTATTGGTAGGAGCACATTGCAGGCAACCTAGTACTTGATTCAGCTCTCCTTAACCTGGGAAATTCTGAACTTCCATCTCTTTCATCTATTCTGTGCCAGTTAATAGAATGCACTGGGGCCCCACGAGTAAGTGATGTGGCATATCTTATGTCCTTTTGGTGAAACTGTTTTTGTGTCCTATTCATACTATTTAACTGGAATAAACCCTGGTCTGGCGATATCTGGAATTGTGTTAGTATGCTGTGGGCTGATATGGTCCAAAACCATGCTGAAGACATGTTAGTGAGAGAACATTATAAATGAGAAAGTGTCAGTATTAAATGATATGTGCTGGCCCTGCTTAATTTTGTAGAATAGACATAGTCAATGAATACCATGATCAGAAGGTTATGGGGTGCTCCATGTTCTTGTCAGTTCTCCTTTTTGAAGCTGTGCCACTCTGCAAACAGATCGTAGGTGTTATAGTACTTGATTCAGAAGCCTAGAATGACAGCGAGTGAAAGACAAGTGACCTTGTCAGTGGAGTTTAAGACGTTTTGTAAACAAAGAGAAAACTAAATCTGGGAGTCTTACTTGCTTGATAAATGTTCTAAATGGAACACAGAACAAGCAAACATCACCTCAGTTTTCCTCCTTGTTTCAAAATTGGTTCCTCGAAAGCCTGTTTTACCCTGTGGATTCAAAGCAGATGAATTCACCTTGAGCTTGAGAAGACAGAAGAAAAAATTCAAAGATGCCCATATCTCTACATTTTCCTGCACATGGAACTCTACAATGAAGATTGCATCCTTTTTAATAGATAAGACTCTTTTCAAACCAGAGCTTTTGTCCTGCAGACTTTGCACTCCCTTCACTAGACTAAATGAGAAGTAACCATTGAAATATGATGGATTCTGATCAGATTTTCAGTAACAGAAAGGTGCAAAGAAGTCTTGAAAGGTATTATTGGTAGATTTTTTTTTCTATCCTCCTTTAATAATAGAGCTTGTTAAAAATACTTATAGGTACTCATTGACTGTAAAGGTATGACAACTCTTTAAAGAAAGGATATTTTTTTAGGCAATGAGTTCCACAAAGCTGAAACAACACCTACAAGGTGCAGTAAAGCTAGCTATGACCATTTAAAGTCCACTTTAAATCACAGCTATCAACGGATCTCGTGACCCTCAATTATTCGATCCCCTCAGATGTGGCAAGTTGTATTTCTTACGTAATTGTGACAGGAACGATTGCTGCCTCACGGCTTTGCTGAGCACACGCAGTGCTCTTTCGCCTGTTCATTAAATAAGTTGCCCACTAGGTGGGGGTAGGCAACCTTATTGAAACCACGGAGTTCTGGAACAGCAGAATATAGTCAGAGATGGTATAAAATCCACACTAAAGCTGGGTTCTTTTAGATGTTTTCAGGCTTTTTTTGTTGTGTTTTATTTCCCTCTTGTTTTTATTGTAATTAAAAAAAAAGTTACCTTTCTTTTAACCATTTGGTGTAAAAAAGGTGATAATGAACCAAGGTCACAGGCAATTAAGTGTAATTTGAGTTGATGGAGGACTACAGTGTTGAACTTCCAGTATCACAAGTCAAGACATTCCTATAGCAATGCAAAACGAGTATTTTGAATTATTGACATATCACGAATGGATATCATTGGGTTAAAACTAATGTGGATGGATTATTTTCATCTGCTGATGGCTGAGGAAGATGGGGCTCTTCAGCTTGGAGAAGAAGTGACTGAGAGGTGACCTCATTCATGTTTACAAATACAGAAAAGGTGGGTGTCAGGAGGATGGAGCCAGGCTGTTCTCAGTGATGACCAATGATAAGACAAGGGAAAATGGGTACAAGCTGGAATAGAAGAGGCTCCAAAGAAACACAAGGAAGAATTTTTTCTTGTTCAGATGAGGGAGCACTGGAAGGGGCTGCCCAGATGGGCTTAGGAGTCTCCTTCTCTGGCAATATTCAAAAGCAACCTAGATGAGTTCCTGTGAGACCTGCTCTAGATGGTCCTGCTCTGGCAGGGAGGTTGCACTAGATGAGGTCCCTTCCAGCCCTTGAGATTCTGATTCTATGCTTTCTGAACATTAGACTCAGCTGATTTCAACAGGTAGCCCACAAGATCCAGGAATCTTTGAAACATTACTTAGCCATAGGAACAAAGGCAAGTCTACCTTGTCAGAATACAGTGAGGCACCACCAGTCATTGTAAGTATGATTTAATTAGCAACTGGACAACCCACCAAGAAAAGTCAAAATGAAGTCAGAGTGCCTTCAGTTTCTGAACTGCAACACAGACAATTCACACAAATAGGACCAAATACATGCATCTCAATAAATGACTTTTTCTGGAGGTCAGCAGGTAAAAATATATTAAAACATTATACTTAAAATATTCTGAATCCCTAGTTGAAAGGAAACACCAGCTGCTGCACATTCTAGAGCTGTTTCATAAAGAATTGAGTGGGGAATAGGAGGATACTGCCAGATTAACAGTTTTTTTGTGAACCTCAGGTAGAATTTTAGAAGCATATTACCTGCAATCAGTGGTTAGTAAATGCATCTACCGTTCTCTTCCTTCTAAGTAGGATCTTTACTATTGCACGTTTCTTAATTGTTGTAACACATAGTGTGATTTCAGGCAAGTAGTTCATGACTACATGATCACATTCAATTTTGCTTAATTAGACAAAGCCCATGTGTTACTTGAGAACAGATAAATAAAATCCAAACCAATCAAATAAGTCAAATAGCTCCAGTTATTTATATCCTGTAATGAATGTCCCATTTTTAATTTAAACACTCTTTTCTAACCAATTTTATCACTTTCCTCCCACAAAGTATAAATCTGCTCTATGTTTTGTTTCAGACTTTGTCACCTTGCTTAAGCTATATCTTCTTCCAGAGGGTGTTTTTCTTATTCAAGCTAGTAAAGAATAAGTTTTTTCTTCCACTACCATATTCCAGTTGCATTGTTTTGTTAAACCTGGAATAAATGTGCAAGGAGAAAAAATGATCACTGTGTGGATGTTAAACTTCTGCACGTTAATATTTTCCCATAGCTGAACATTACTGTGAAAAGACATGTCAAACTGAATTTGGAACTTGCTTCTATATAGCAGTTACAGAAAAAAACATTTGGAGCAGCTCTAAGTAGTGTCAGTGATAATGTGTTTCTTTCACTAGAGCATTTAATGATACAGGAAAGAGTTGACAAAGCTTGTGAATATGCTTTGAACTAAGAAACAATACATCAGAATATATACCTGTCTGATTTCTGTAATATTCTGAGCTACAACACAAACATTCTAAAGAATTAATGTTATAGTCTTCAAATATGTTTTAAATAGGTATTTTCAGTGATGCAAATGGTACACAAAAGTGTATTGAAGTACTTTAGTCCAACAGCCACATCAAAATCAATGGTATCTCACGCTCAGACTGGTTTAACACAGGTTTAAAGAGCTTTCAAAGGTTCTTAAAACTTAATTTGTTACAAGAACTAATCTAAACTGTATTAAAGTCCTGAATGTGTTTGCATGCTATCGAACTGCCCTGAATGTTCTACATTTTGGAGACACATTTTTCTGATATATTACTTAATATGACATAACAAATATACACTGTTTACAAATGCATACGCTGAAGTAGTTCCATAAATAAGTACTCATATTGTACACATGATAAATCTTTACCACTCTAGACTATCAGCTTGGTTATCACATTATATGCCTTTTTCTTAATTGATAATAAGCAGGTTGCAAGTCAATTTTCTATTTCTGACTGTTTTATTTAATCTATTCAAGAACTCCTTAAGGAAAGGTATATGTCAATGACCATAACTGGTTTTCACCTTTTTTGTGCCACAGCAAGCTACCCTGAAGCTACTCTGAGTGATGAGACATCTCATTTCTTCAACTACATCTACTTTTTTCTACACTATACCTCTCTCCAAAATTTGTCTAGTAGCACAACCTTATGTCATTGTTCCACATCCTCCTTTCATTTTTTGGCTGTCAACACAACCCAAACACTATTGCACTTAAGATGCATTGTACACTTCAGCATAATTAGACAGTAATAGCTGAAATACCAGACAGACAAACATCTGAATCCCAATGAAGTCAATGCCAGCTCTTGCACCGCGAACCAGATTCCACTATCAAGATATAAATTGTAATCATAGAATGGTAGGGGTTAAAGGGGACCTTTAGAGATAATCAAGTCCAACTCCCCTGCAGAAGCAGGTCCACCTAGATGAGGTTGCATAGCAACATGTCCAGGCCAATCTTGAAGACCTAAAAGGAAGGAAACTCCACAACCCCTCTGGGCAGCCTGTGCCAGGGCTCCCTCACCTCACAGTGAAATAGTTTTTTCTTATATTGAAATGGAACTGTGTTCCAGCTTCATCCCATCACCCCTTGTCCTGTTGCTAGATATATTAGAAAAAAGTGCTGTCCCAACCTCCTGACAACACCCTTTAGATATTTATAAATGTTAATAAGATCTCCAAAATCTAAACATTCAGGTCAGTTTGCAAATACAAAACCTCTTTTTCTCTACTATTTCCAAAATCCTAAGCAGGAATAAGAGTGAATGTGCTGTGAATTGAGCAATGCTTGATTATTACACTTATTGTACTCTGCACATGCCACCTGGACGTTGAATACACGTGTGGCCAGTTCAGCTTGCTGTAAATGTGTCAGGTGTGTTAACACTTAGTGATATACTCTGTGAACAATCCAGTGTATTCCTGAAGATTTTGACTCCATGCAAAAGAAGAGAGTTTTAATGGCTTTTGGTTTTAATTCATTGTAAGTGCTCTTGTTCTGATGGAACAATTGTACTTTTGGGAATTCAATACAAATAGCTAAATTCCTCCTTTCCCACCTAGATAAATTCCTTTTCCTCTAGGCAGAAAAAAAAGTGATGTTCAGAGAAACCAGGACACACAGCTATATCTGTGGCAGTAAATTTAATGGTGTCAAGACCTGCTCTCTGGCTTTGAGGCCAACAGACATAAATAAGTCATATCTAATTAACCATTACAAAACTCTCTTACCTTTCAGAATACAGCATCTGCATTCGAAGTAGTAACAGGAAATTCTCTTGGCCTTCTCACTTCAAGCCAGTTCTAGAAAGTGTCTAGGAAAATGCTGGTTTATCAGGCCAAAATCATGCTAAAAGATTATTCTAACTATGACATAACGAAGATTTTGGCAAGGTTTAATATGTTAGAACAGGATAACTGCAATGACTGTAAGAGTGATAGCAATTGGGTGAAAAGACTGACCTGAACAGACTATTGCAGTATTAAGTCTCTGCATTTGCAAGTATTTTTGCAGTTGAAATAGATTTGGGGTTTGGCCTGGAGAGAGCTCAGTGCAGGGCCACAAAGATGATGGAGTGCAACATGTCCCTTCTGATGAAAGGCCAAGGGAGCTGGGGAGCTTTAGCTTGGAGGAGACTGAAGGGTGACCTCATTCATGTTTACAAATACATAAAGAGTGGGTGTCAGGAGGATGGAGCCAGGCTGTTCTCAGTGATGGCCAATGATAGGACAAGGGGCAATGGGTACAAGCTGGAACGGAACAGGTTCTAAAGAAATACAAGGAACAATTTCTTCACTGTGAGTATGATGGAGCACTGGAACAGGCTGCCCAGATTGGTTGTTGATCTCCTCCTCTGGAGACATTCAAAACTCACCTGGATAGGTTCTTATGTGACCTACTCTAGCTGGTCCTTCTCTGGCAGGGGAGTTGGACTAGGTGATCTTTCGAGGTCCCTTCCAACCCTTAAGATTCTCTGATTCTGTGATTCTGTTTGTATTAGGAAATTTTGGCTCCGTTGACTCTAGAGCACATTGTGATAAAGAAGGGCTTCTCTTTTTTTCTGAAAATCTTATTCACCAAGCTTTCTCTAATAGCTGAAATTACTCAACAATTTCTATTGAATATATTTTTTTAATTGAACAAAAATATAGGAAACATTCACAAAAATCAGAGCAGACTATTTCAGCAATTCCCAGGTGACCCATTCTGCTTCTGGTGTGCAGGGAGATGTGTTGGGATCCAGATGTAATTCCATAAATTCAGATCAGAATTACTAAAACAGCTGGAGGGAAATTTAGTGGAAGTGACAGACTATTGTTGAGTTCGGTCTCTTCCTAGCTCAGAAGTCTCACCAGAAATATTCCCTCTCTCCACAAAATGGCTTAGTCTGCAAGTTGCAGAGCAGCCTGAAATCTGTTCCAATTTATATAAACTGAATGCTTGGTAATTCAGAATCTGATACCTACACACAACTCTTCCCATCTGAGCTCTGGAATCACAAGGTTTGTGATAAGTGACATGAAAAAATGAATGTTGAAAGAAACACTTAAGTCCTTTTAAAATTTCCTTTTAAATTTTATGGACTTGAGACATTTTCTTTGATTTTCAAGACATGAATAAAAAAAGCTTAACCCCAAACTGAATCAAGTCTGTTGGACTGAATTTGTTTCTTTTAGAACTGTCAGAACAGCAAACACTCAATTATTCATTGGATTTGAAATAGAGAAGAAAATCGCCCAAACCAGACTTCTGTATATTATTTTTGCTCTAGTCTTTGAGAGGAAAAGCTATTGCTTCCCGTTACTCCACATTCTTTTTCTCGCAGTTCTCCGCTGCAGTTGAGCAGTGATTTGATTTGATTTTATCTTACTTTATTTTCCATGTTCTAGTTGGAAAGTCAGCAAGGACACTAACGTTCTGCATATCCTGGTGTGTATGCAAAAGAAAAGTCTCAAAGCATGCTAATGACTGCCAGTTCACGCTGTCTGCGGAGGATTACTAAGGATTACATGTAATTATCTGAAATTGCACACTGTTTTTTGCCAACTTTTTTAGAAAAGTGGAATTGATAGAGCTCCTAATTTTCTGCTAAGATTATTTTTATATTTCACATCTAATATTTTCTCTTTTATGAAACATAAAGAATTATTATAATAAATGAAAGAGTCTCTGAAAGTCACTCGATGATTAAACAGACATAAATCTCTAAACTGGAAATTTAGAGATGATACCAGTAATTTATTCTATACAGTACAGAATCTTGCACAAAAGATGCTTTTCAAACATCACTCCTGAGACCATGGACCAGATTTGTACTTTCATTTTAGTGATTTAAATCAGAATAGCAGAAGTCAGTGGGATTATTTCAGATTGGCAGTGCCAAAGGGAAGGAAGATGTGTTGAGAGGAATAAAAAATAATAATGTCTGGAAAGTTCTGTAAATGTTCATATTTAAAACATAAAAACCAAGGTTCATCATTCTTTGAAATTGGAGATGGACTATGAAAATTTTAGGTTGAAGAGATTTTTAAGATGGATGTTGGGAGGTTGGGACATCCCTTTTTTCTAATATATCTAGCAACAGGACAAGGGGTAATGGGATGAAGCTGGAACAAAAACAGTTCCATTTCAATATAAGAAAAAACTATTTCACTGTGAGGGTGATGGAGCCCTGGCACAGGCTGCCCAGTGGGGTTGTGGAATCTCTCTCCTTGGAGGTCTTCAAGATTGGCCTGGACATGTTCCTATGCAACCTGATCTAGGTGGGATCTGGTTCTGCAAGGGGTTGGACTAGATGATCTCTAAAGGTCCCTTCCAATTCTATGATTCTGTGATTCTCTACTGTCAGATAGGTAGAGGTTAACTAACTCTTCTAATTAGTCATTTAAATCTACAAAGCTTGCAGAAATATAATTATCTTTAAGACCTCCCTTCTCCTTTGCTGACTTTGATGAAATTGGACACTGAGTTTAAAACTTAAGCAAATCTTGGGGGAAGGTTAAAAAAAAAAAAAGAAGAAATAAAAGCTTAGCAAGAAATTCAGATTTTATTGGAAATAGAGAATGGAATTTATGGTAATTTATATACCACTTGAGATCTTCAGAAATGTTGCTATTTTCTCACTAACATTTCAAATATTGAAAATGCTTAGACACATCATTTGGCTTTAGTAGCATGCAGACGTTTTTCAAGTCTTTATAGTGCCATATGGTTAACCAGATATTTACCACACCAGTGGGCAATGCCTGACTATTTTAAAATAAAGGTTCCTCTCTAGTAGAAATTCTTCTGGCTTATTTACTGGAGTTGACCTTGGGCAAAAAACAACTAGATATGATCAACCCAAACAGGGTAGAGGAGTGATACCAGTGCTCTGTGCCTGTTACATATGGGAGAAGAGAAATTCGTGCTGTGTTAATATGGAAGTAAGTAAATGCTAAGTTCTGTTTAATGCTTAATCTAGAAGAAGATTTAGGGACAAAGATCTTGGACAGGATTGGACATTCTTTAAATTCTTGTGTCACACATGCAGAGTACCTTTTAATTACAATCCAGCAAGCTCTCCTCACTGGTCTGCCTGGACAGTTTACATGGCGTTGCTTTCCCTGATCTCTTCAAGTTTTATAGCTTCTGTGGTGTAGGAAATGAGAGTAAAAGACCTTCACTGTATGAATTTATGGAAGGAAAAGGTGATGTTTGTTTTACAAAGTTTCTAAGTGAATTCACTTAGTCATATTCTCACATTCCTGTCTTTGTAAGCTGAGGATTCAGACGATCTGTCCAGGACCATGTGTGTGACAGCTACTGCATCCGTGTCACATCTCGTGTGGTATTTTTGATTAATGATGATAAACTAGCTTTTCTCATAGTCTTTTTCTGTCCTTCAGATGCCAGTAGTTACTTATCTGATTCTTCTGCTTCAGAATTTAACTTATTAAACCTCTGTAAATATTAGGAAAGGTTGCCGATTAGTGCCTCTTTTTCTTTATTTCAAATACACAAATCTTTATGTTTAAAATCTGTAACTTTGTTTTCATCCTCCTATTCTCACAGTCCAGTGCTGCCTGGCACCAAGAAGTTGTCTCTGCTGTGGTCTTACAGATTGTAGGCCTTCCAGTCTTGATAGAACCAAGACATTTTCAGTTTTATTACTTTGAATGGTACTGTATGTTAACAGTACATGCCAATCTCTTGATCTGCTGTTTCTTCTGATGTTTACATGTACACATTTCTATTCATGGTTGATACCAATCTTAACTTTCCTTTTACAGATCTTCTCAGTGGCATCTTACTTCTTCTCTCAGAGAGTCTAAAAACTGGACTCCAAAGTGTAGGATGGTATGTGAGGAACAACCTTAAGTGGCCTTAAGGATATAGCTCTTTATGTATAGATTTTTAGGGGAGGCTCAGAGTAAAAATGGTAATTTTTAAACTGCAATGGGAGGCCAGTAGGGATGAGCTTGGTGGTGGATGTTGCAGTGCTGAGTTAACAGTTGGACTTAATGATCTGAAAGATCTTTTCCAACCTAAATGGTTCTGTGAGTCTGTGGTCAGCATTATCACATATGCTTCACAACAAATTAGAAATTCTGTAGTTCAAGAAAGGAAGCAGAAAAAACAGAAAAAGCTGTATGTGAGGTGAGATGAAGTTGGGATGGTTTTAGTCTGTTGAAATCCCTTTCTTCACATCAGTCTTAACTCTCAATAAGACTTTGTCAAAATGGAACGAAGATTTGTCCTGTCCTAGGTATAGGTCAAGCCAGCAGAGACTGTACAGCCAACAGTGCCTCTTGCATAGTATACAAAGTTTATGCTGGGGTAGGAGAGAGCTGCTATTATTTAAAAATCCTAGGGCTATATTTATTCTCATTGTCACAGGGGCTGTGTGAAAGACCACTCAGCCTTAGTGCACCTGTGCACAAAGCATTTCAGGCTACTATAGGAATAAAAGTTATTTACCATGTTTGTTTTCCTTAAAGTTCATCAAGAACTGCCACTTTTAAAGTTTGCCAGTTTATTTTGGTCATTTTGGCTGATCCTCTACATTTGATGAAACCCACTATGTCTGAAATAAATACTCTGTAACATTCCATAATCCTAGCAGTGCTTGTGATACTGTAATGATTAGAGCCTTGTTCAAGACTTACCTGATGAAGCCAAAGTTTTCAAAAGTGCTGAAAAAGTGTCTTGATTTTGCTTGTAAAAGTGTCTTGATTTCTCATCTTCACTGTTTGATAAAGTCATAAAAACTACTCAGTCTTTTCTTTTGTATAACTTTTATCTGAAGACTATGCAGATATTATTGATCAAGGTAAAAACTTAGAAACATAATTTCCTTTTTAAAACCTTATTTTAAAAGAAGACTTTCAAAGACTAAAGAGGAAGTTTTATAGCAAAGTCTCTTTGATTTCCTTTGGGAGTTGAGGACATGAGAGCTGACTGTGCCCTTGAAAATATTCTACCGAGAATCAGTCAAAATTGGAGAACATCCCAGAGTATCATCTCAGTGAAATCCTTTGGCTGCCCTACATCAGATGATAAGGCCATGGGGGTGTGAATGTGTTATGTGTAGAGAAAAGGACAGAATTACTTTTTGAGGTCATTCAAAACTGTAAAGGCTGGTGCTGACTGAAGGGGGAAAAAAACCAGTGTTTCCATTTTATTATATATTAAGACTGTACTGAACTAAAAGTACATGTAGAATGGGCTTGTCCAAAAACCAACATAAGAGACAGATAAAGTGAAACGTCTCAAAATGACCGTATAAATCTAGTTTTGTCATTATGGCTAAATTCATCCTGTTCTGCTAAAGTCTGCAAGGTTATTCGTGTTCAGCCCTGCTGAGCATTTGGGCAATTAAATGTATGAAGTCTTGGTAGTCATGTCAGATGTCAAGGAAGATGTCAGTTTGGATGAAAACTTGGAGTTAGTGAAATCCTCCACGTGCAGTTAAAGAGCAGGGTGACAAAAGATTAAATCAATGCACCTTATAAAAAAACAAACAACCCCAAACACTTCATAGCGTCATACTCAAGGAGTTAAAAGTGGATCAAGGGCTCATGAAAGGTTTAAATGCTAAGGTTGGGGAAGTTCCAGAGAGAGGTGTTCAGGAAGTTATTCCTGTTGCAGGACTATCAAGGGGCTGATTAAGCTTCCCACAGTCTCTTCCTCAGGTGGTTTGTAACCTGTATTAAATCTAAAGCCTTAAAATGTTTCAAAGGTCAAAACCGATCAGGAGAGATTCCATCAAGATTTAAGGGTGAGAGTTTTTAAAGGAAATCTACTGCTAAAGTCAGATCTGGACAATGATATACTAAGTATATCAATCCACTTAGATTACAGAGAAGTTCTGTGATTTTTTTGGATAAGGAATTTATACCTGTAGAAAGTGATGACTGCCCTGTCAATAGCATCAAGGGCATCCATCATGCTTTTTTGTTGACACTTTTGCTAACTCTGTTTAACCAGATTCTTCAAGCCAGGTAAAATACCACTACCAAAAAAAAAAACCCACCCCAGCTGTGGGAGAGGTCTTTCAAATGGGGAATTTAAGAACAAGGGTGATTTAAAATACAGATTAGAGAGGATCAGCAGCTGCCATCAGGGTGCTGCAGCAGATGAACACAGACCTCTAAACAAGTGAATTGTTAACACATCTAAGAGGAACAAGTGACAGAACCTAATTCTGCTCCAACATGTGCTTGTACCGATTCTGCTGCACCCTGTTGCATTACAGGAGGCAGATGTGAGAGAATCGAAGACTAATTAGGGAAAACAGATTAGCCTTTTAAGTTGGCCACCTGGTATCCACCCAGTTCCTGCAGAGCTACAGACCCATGCTGCTCATTGTAAGAAATGTGTGGGGTTTCTTTTCCTTTTCTTCTCCTTTCCTTCTCCTTTCCTTTTCTTTCCTGTTCCTTTTTTTCAGAACTACCTCCTCAAAGCTAAGCTTCACTAGGACTGTCAGGTGAAAATCATATCAAAATGGAATTAATCAAGGTGGACTCAATATAAAATTGAAACATCAGGATAATTATAAAATATAATTAATCTTTTTAAATGTAAAGAAGATGGCTATCTGCTTGGTTATAAATTCTAATCAGATAATTTGGTCAAGTCAATCAATACAATAATTTGAATGTTTAATGCTGAAATCAAGTTATTATCTAATCCTCAGGCCAAAAATTCAAGGGTAATACTACAGTTTTGTATTAGAACTCTATTTTTGTATGATAGTTAACCCTTGTCTTCCTAAGAGAAGGTATTGAATAAAAGTACAATAATCATCACTTCTAAGAAATTGGTGAGGGAAATCTTAAACTTGGTGAGGCTTTAAATCCAGAAAATACAGCACAGTCTATGGTTAATTGTGAGAGAAAATATTCAAGTGAGATTAAATCTAAAGCTGATGGGTTTTGTACCTTCTCTAATGTAAAAATTAAAGAGTTCCATGAATGTGCATTCAGAAGTAATACTTGGAAAACTTAACCCATCTACTTAACATTTACTCATCTGCAAAATGGAAAACAAATTCAAATTTCTGAGTAATAGACTGCCATGAAACCCCTGAGAAACACAGCATTTTCTGTTGATCTTCCCCTTCTGGAGTTGTCAAATAGCTTATCTTTGGAACAGAGCTATCCAACATTTTAATTACTGCATTTTTTTTCACAATGTTTTTCTCAGTAACAGACAAAAAACTACGTCTAGTAATGTAATGTGATACTAGAAAAATTTGGGTTAGGCAGAATAAATTAGTTTACTCATAAAAATGTCATTTCAAAGTGAAAAAAACCATGTTTTTCTTACTAAAAATTCTGGAGTGTTGCAATATTTATATTTTCCCTGTTATGTTATGGTTAACCTCAGTTTGACTAAAGTTTTTGAATGTTCTTTTCTGCTATCCTACAATAATTTTGTTTTTGGAGAAGGGGTTACAAAATTCTTCTGTATCAAAAATTCTGAGCCATCTTTAAGATCTGCAACTGTTTGAATTAATTCATGAAGCTCTAAAGAAGTAAAAACCTTTATTGGAAAACAGAGAGTGATTAACTCAGAGAATCACAGAATTATAGAGGTTGGAAGGGACCTCTAGAGATCACTGAGTTCAACCTCATCCTAAAGCAGGTCCTCCTTGATCAAGTCATACAGGAATGCACCCAGATGGGCTTTGAAAACCTCCAGAGAGGGATATTCCTTCAGCTTGAGGCTCCTGCTGTCAGTAAATCATGATATATGTGTATCCATATCCATAGTACTACATGGTATACATTAAATGTTGCTAATCAACAGCTTTTATGTATATTAAAAGAGAATCTTATTCAAGAGCCTGGGACAAAACCCAAGAGATAGTTTTTCCTTTACTCCTTTGCATCAGTTTAATTATTTGACCTTTTACTTTCCTGTTAAAATTATGAAGAGTAGCTACTTTGTGTTTGAAACTAAGAAACCAATTTTCTGGTGCATTGACTTTATCCCAGAACTACCATTTTGAAGAAAAATATCACAAGATATTTAGGATACATTTTCAGGATTTGAATACATAAGGCAAGTTCTGTACTCATTTGTATAGTTGAGACTCTCTGTGCTTGTGCATATACACAGCTATGTGTATATATATATATATTTAATGTATTTATTTCACCATGACACAAAAGCCTTTGAAGCTGTGGAACTGCTCATGAGACCACCATTTATTCATCCTTCTGAGGAGGTACTTAGGTTTCTGTTTTCAAATGTATTTTTACTTTCATGTCTTGATTTGCAAATGTTATCGTTGCTGATAGACCTTTAGGTTACTCATCTAAAAAACACCTTTTTTTCTTCTTTTGAGAAGTTGTTCTTATTTTATCCAAATTTCTTTGATAGTGCTGTTCCAGATGCTTCCTTAGACTACTGAAATATGCAAGAATGAAGAATAAAATCCATCCAGTCTAGATAAACAGAATATTAGTGTTGATAAATAAGTATGTCTTGGACGTAGCCAACAGACATTCCTTTCTACCCCTTTCATCGTAAGCCAGAGAAATAAGAGCAGCTCCTTAATAAAATCTAAGGTTAATGAGTCTGCCTTCAGTGAATCATGAGAGAAGGAGTAGAGAATGGCTTTCTGTGTGAAGGATCACTAAGAGAAAATGCCTCGCTTCTGCTACTAGCTTTAAAAATTATCAGATGTGAGTTCAGATCCTTCAACTAAATAGAGTAGTGGTGCTGTCACATGCAGCAAGAGGAGATCTGTCAGCCAGTCATAACATTAAGCCCAAAATATTCTACTTCTAGTCTAACTTCAGAATTTAATACCATCACTTAAGCAATAATCACTTACAATTAGTAACTAAATCGAATGGTGTTTTCTACAACTTCTGATTCATATTGCAATGTGTAAGTAATTTTATTTGGATCAGTCTCTCTAACTTGATTTAAGACTTTAATTATGGAAATATTATTTGCCCTCCATTTCACCTTTAAAAATGTTCTGAGATCCCTGGAAGCTTTATTTTCTTGGTAATAGAATTTAATCTGAGGCTAATGACACATAAATTCCACCTGAGTACTTAATTCCATATTTAATTCACTTTTTTTTTTTTCATTTAACTTGGTTACAAAAGACTATGGTAGAACTGAAATAAGCCACTGTGCTTTTTAATGTTGCTTTACCTTTGATCTACTTCAAAAAATATATATTCTCCCACATTTTTTTTTTCTCCTGAAAGCAAGTGGCTTTAATCACAGTAATTCCAAATTAATAGGTGAAGTGCCTTGCTTCTTGAATGGAGCATTACAGATGCTGGCAGAATCACGTTGTCTCTGCTTTGCACTGTGTATGATATTTGGTTATGTGAGAAACTGTCATAGAAAAAAAACATAGGGGGGGAAATGGGATTGTTGAGATGTTTTGTTATTCCAGGGAGTGCCCAAGTTCTAGCTCATTTTTCTGTTCATATGAAACTCCTCATATAATGCAATTTTAAATGTTTGCTGTAGCACGGAGAGTTACAGTGAACAAAACCTACTTTTCCCAAGAAAACAGTAACCCATATTTGTCAGAGACAAATGCAGCTCAGTACCATGCAATGCTATGTTACACCAGGGCAAAAGGCACAGGGTGAAGAGAGAGAAGTTCTGACAGGAAGCTCAGCACACTTGCCACATGATCAGCAAGAGGAAAAAACATAAACTATAAACATAACCATGTTTAGCTTAATGGTGGGAAGAGAGCTGCCTATGAGCTGTTGCTCTCTAAAGGTCTCTTGTATCTCTTTATCTACCTTTTGTCATAAGCTTCGTGTGGAAAAGAAAAGGGGAAGGAGCAAGCCCTCTCAGGAGTTTCAAGGAAGGGAGCTGATCCTTCAGACTTCATCCAAGCACCTTGGAGTACTTGCATGCCCTCTAAACCCTGGCCACAGGATGCATTTGAGCCTGGCTCTGCTGTGAACCTCACTCTGACTCTGCCAGCTGTTGCTAGGTGTGGAAGGAATGCACACAGCGTAGACACTGGTTTATTTAAACAGCAGGAATGCACTATCATCCACATCTGTCACTACAGACATGTTTGTTAGGCTACTGAATGAAGATCCTTATTTTTGGTGCAAATACTCCAGAAAAATGAAAACATGAGACTGCCAGGACACCTCAGCTTTTGAGGAGGAAAAATAATTCAAAGAATATGCAAATAGCCACAGGTATTCAGTGACACAAATTCAGAAGAGAAGTAACATAAAGACATCTACTTTATGTAGAAGCTTTATAGCGTGCAGATATTTTATATGTGAATCATATAATGGTTTGTGTTGAAAGAGACCTTAAAGATCATCTAGTTTCGACCCATTGCTATGGACAGAGGCACCTTCCACTAGACCAGGTTGCTCAAAGTCCCATCCAACCTGGCCTTGAACACTTACAGAGATGGGGCATCCACAATCTTTCTGGGCAACCTCTTCCAGTGTCTCACCACCCTCACTTCTTCCTAACATCTAATCTGAACCTCCCTTCTTTCAGTTTAAAGTCATTGCCCCTTGTCTTATTGCTACATGCTCTTGTAAAAAGTCTCTCTCCAGCTTTCTTGTGGCCCTCTTTAGGTACTGGAGGACTGCTCTAAGGTCTCCAAAGAACCTTCTCTCCTTCAGGCTGAACAACCCTGACTCTCTCAGCCTGTATGCATAGATGAGGTATTCAAGCCCTCTGATAGTCTTTGTAGCCCTCCTCCGGACTCAGTCCAACAGGTTCATGTCCTTCTCATGTTGAGAGCCCTGGGGCTAAACACAGTGCTCCAGGTGGGATCACACAAGAGCGAAATAGAGGAGAATCATCTTTCTTGACCTACCGGATGTGCTTCTTTTGATGCAGAGCAGGATATCATTGGCTTTCTGGGCTGCAAGTGTACGTTGCTGGTTCATATGCAGTTTTTCATCCACCAACAACCCCATCCTTCTCCTCAGGGCTGCTCAATCCAGTCTCCACCCAGCCTGTATTTGTGCTTGTGATTGCCCCAACCCATGTGTAGGACCTTGCACTTGGCCTTGTTGAACTTTATGAGGTCTAGAGTGGCCTGCCTTTCAAGTCTGTGAAGGTCCCTCTGGATGCCATCACTTCCCTCCAGCATGTCAGCCACACCACACAGCTCAGTGTCACTGGCAAATTGCTGTGGATGCACTCAATCCAATGTCCATTTCACTGACAAACATGTTAAGCAGCGCTGGTCCCAGTACCAACCCTTGAAGAACATCACTAGTTACTGCTCTTCACTTGGGCAATGAGCTGTTGGCAGTAACTCTTTGATTGTGACTATTCAGCCATGTCTGACAGAAGAAATCTGTGACCTTGCTAAAACTGCTCAGGAGGTCTCTTAAATAGTGATGAATTCATCAGCTTCGCTCTTCCTTCAGGAAACACCAGAATCCTCCACCGAGAGGGAAAAAACATCTGTCTTGAATGGAATTCTTTGGGGGAAGAAAATGGCGTGTGGAGAGGTTAAATAAAACTGGAATTATTTGCAAAGATGGTAACATCAAAAACAAGGAAGAAATGCCCAAAATGAATATAGGAGTTAGAAAACATTCGCAGGACTAAACCCATATATCATTGTCCTAGGAAAGAAAAAGGCAGGCTAAAAGAATTAAAGTAACATTCTTTAGCCAAAAGATATTATTTCCAGAAATCTCTAGATCAGTCACAGAATATCCCAGCTCACAGACCCAGAATATCTTATGAAAACCTGGAGGGACACATCCAGCTGAACTGTACAACTTCAAATGAATTCAACTCGAGATTCAATAACAGGAAAATGTAAACAGAAATAACAACAATGACTAAGACAACCTTTAAAAACAAAGAACTGGAAAGCACAGGGACCAGATGTCATCTATGGTTTTGGATTAACTGCTTTGCTCTGCTACAGCCACTGTTTCTATGTGTTTCATAAGAAGAAGAAATCCTTGAAAGGGTGACACACAGCAGAAGAGCAGCAGTAATGAAAAACAAAAACAATCAAGTGATGTCTAAAGAATAATCAGTCATGTGTCTCCCTCCCTTTGCCTTCCTCAGAAACTGCTAAGGTTGGTTTTGTAATGTCAGATTTTGAACTCTGATCGACATTTAATGCAGGATCAAAATGTAGACAAATGAAAGGCAAAAAACATGAAAGCTCTACTTCTTATTGACTTCTGGTTTCAAATATTGTTGAGGCCAAGTCAAGAAATTACAACTGGGAGAGACTATTCATAGACCTCTGCAAAAGATTTCATTCAGCAGTCACCAAGACTGTTGCAACTGTTCCAGCCTGCATCTGGCTGTGTATAATTTACCAGGAAGCAACAAGAGCTGCAAGATGTCTTTTTTCAACAGATTAGGCAGTGTCTTCCTGGGGACACGTTGCCTTGTACGCTGTCACTTTGTCCTTAAACTGACCTCTGCAGCAAAACAGCATACTTACAAGACTTTGTATTTCTGGATTCATCTCAGCTTGTGGGTTGATGATACTTTGTTGGGATGTCTTACTGCGTGTACGTCTTTTGCTTCTGCAGAAAACAAATGTCTCATATTTCTTATCCTCCCCAAATTCGTTCTTTAAAAAACTGCAGAGATTGAAAATCAAAAGTATGCAAGTTTTGCATCTCTAGGTTAAAGCTGAATTTCTTGACTATGAAGCTGGAAATAACATTGCTAAGTCAGGAAATTAAAACAGTGAAACATGTTCCTTGTTTCCTTTGTTGTCATCAAAGCAACCTGTCATTTAAGCTCCTTGATATATACCTACAGTTTGTAAAAAACAAAGGCACGATTCAGCTGAGCATTTATCTATCTTCTGGATGCCAGCATTCAGAATAGGGCCTAAAATTACTTCTGCAACCAGTGCACCTATGCCCTTTCTCCATCACTGATGTTGTTTTTCTGAACTACATTTTCTCTCTGTATTCAAGATGTTTCTCCCCCTCATTTTAGCTTTTATGTGGATCAAACTGTAGCTGCACTGAACTGCAGTTCAGTACATTTTCTGCATTTCACAAGCATTGCCATACTTTTTTCTTTAACTTCTATATACCTCCCAGCTTACATGGCTTTCTATCAGCAACGTTTTCGTCATGCAGTAAGACGTACACAATAATAAAATACAAAGCCTACAAGTTTTGCTTGAACTTTACATAGACTCCTGACATAATGTTAACCAAACAGCTGCCTGATCCATGAAAACAGTTTTTAAAGCCACCAGTTCCAAAATTTTGTGAATTAATGGAAAGAATATAAAACACAAGACACAAAATGTTAGTGTGTTTCTGTATTGGTAACACTAACTTGAAATCCATCTCTGAAATCAAGAAAAGGCTGAATCAGCCAGCTCATGAGTTCCAAGCTTATACTACTTTATCTGGCAGAATTGTGCCTTTTCAGCAGCACCAGAAAACTGGTCTGAGGAAAAACTGACAGTATTAAAGAGGATAACAGGCAATGAGTACGCATAGAGTAGAAGTTTACTTCATAAACTATACCAGCTGAAGATCAGCTTTAGATGGGCAAAAGTGTCAGGAAGCTGATGAGTATTCTGCTAAATGATCCATAACAGATGAATTTTAAACTGTTCATTTGTTATAGATTCACAAAGCCAGGCTCTTCACACAAATTCACTAGAACATCATGTTTTGAAACAGCACAGAAATACAGAAGATGCCTTACCCATAGAGAGATTATGTTTCTGAATGATGCTGGCAAATTCAGTGTGAAAAGTGGGCAAGTAAACACAAGCCTTCACTGTGACCTGTTTGGTTAATACTACCTCAATACCAGTGCAAGGCAGAGGGAGCACAGGTATGAAAGCAGGAAACATAACTGGAAATTTTCAACTAGTTATCACATAGATTATTAATCTACGTACTCTGCTGACTAAGAAACCAGAAGAATACGTCTGAGATGCCGAGTGAGAAATTTACCTGCCCAAACATAACCATTTTAGACAACTTAATGTGTTTTACATTGTCGACAGTTGAAACTCCCAAGATGTGCTAGGTGTTAGTGTTCAGACATCTGAATCTTGCCCTAACCCTGACACACAGGCTTATTGTTGCAATGAACACCCGACAGATAAGAATAAATATATAAATAAAGATATAAACAATCCCTCTTCCAGCCATTGATCTCTAAGAAGGTGGAAAGAATCAGCATGTAAAAAAATGGAAGGTGAGAACCATGTGCCTAAGATAGCTTAGCAGCTCTGCTCAAGAGTATCCATACTTTTTCCATCAGCATGCAGAGCTTGCAGTGGTGTTGTTTGGAAGGGACATTCTATATGGCATATCCCGGTGATCTCCAAGACTCAGCTGCTTTAACTTCTACAGGATAGATTAGCAACTTGCACACAAAAACACCAGTACCTGAAGGGTTGATTTGAAATAACAGTGATCATGGTGTAATAAACCTGCTCTGATTACACTTGAAACATTTCTCTAAAAGCAGAGGATACATACCAGTTCATAACAGTGTCAGAACTTCAATATTTAGAATGTGCTGACTACATTTGATTCTTAAATGTCTTTTCACAGTGTTGCTCATTCAAGCAAAACTGATTGATTTCAAAAAGTGTTTTGGATGAGTCAGAAGCTATAGGCTCTGTAAATAACTAGCCCTACCAAGGTGAGGAGGCATATAGCTACAGCAAACATAATTAAAATCTCAAACCAGAGATTAATCTGGATATTTATTTTTAACTTTTCAGTAGAAGTATTGCAGGGAAAAAAAAATGAAACAAAACCTCTCTCTAGTATCTGAGCATACTCCCAACCCAGCTAAATAGAAAAGGTCATTCAACAAAGTGTCCCTGCTGCCAGTCACTGGAAAAGAAGAGGAGAAATTCAGTGAAAGGAATTCTCTGTGGATAAAGTTTTATCATGAAAAACAAAAAAAGAGAATTCAACGTTTTGCTAACTGCAACCTACTAACCTTGTAAAAATATATCAATGGTGTTAAAAATAAAAAATGCAGCCAAGGAAAACAGCCAGATTCCTGAGGGAACAGACGGAATTCTCACTGGCAGTGGTTAGCCACTCACCTTTCTCATCCTGAAAAGCAATTAAGATGCTATTCTGTTAAAACCCGATGCCAACTACTCTTAGTTTGGCTCGGCTTAGATGGATAAATGAACATGGACTATCCCTTCAGTTCCCTGCCTTTTTTTATTAACTGCCTATGCACAGCAGGTTGGCAGACCTTGTGCAATAAGTGTTAATTAAGGCTGCTGACAAATTTTTACTTCTTTTTTTTTTTCCTTTTTTTTTTCTTTCTCTCCTCTACAGCAGATATTTAGCATTCTCTATAGTCTTTATCAGCCAAATGCTACAAAGAAGTTCATATGCAGTACTCACATTAAAGTCCTTGGAAGCTTTGAGTATCAGTATGCTGCAGAAACGTACGTTCTCAAACGTGGCTGATAGGGAGAGCTTGCAAGCCTTTTCTCTTTTTTATTGGAGTATTTTTTTTTCATCCTGAGATAAAACACAGATCATGTGTAGAATTTGTAAATAGCTATAGTTAGGGCCTCGGTTCTGACTATAGTATGGTGGAGTCCTGATTGATAATAAGCTAAACATGAGCCAGCAATGTGCCCTCGTGGCCAAGAAAGCCAATGGCAGCCTGGGATGCATTAAGAAGAGTGTAGGCAGCAGGTCAAGGGAGGTTCTTTTCCTCCTCTCCTCTGCCCTGGTGAGGCCTCATCTGGAGTCTTGTGTCCAGCTCTGGGCTCCTCAGCTCGAGGACAGAGAACTGCTGGAGAGAGGCCAGCACAGGGCCACCAAGATGATCAGGGGACTGGAGCACCTTCCTTATGAGTAAAGACTGTGGTAACTGGGGCTGTTTAGTCTGGAGAAGAGGAGACTGAGGTTGGATCTTATTAATAATTACAAATATCTAAGTGATGGGTGTCAGGAGGTTGGGACATCCCTTTTTTCTATAGTATCTAGCAACACGACAAGGAGTAATGGGATGAAGCTGGAACACAAAAAGTTCCACTTAAACCTAAGAAAAAACTATTTCACTGTTTCAGTGAGGGAGCCCTGGCACAGGCTGCCCAGAGAGGGTGTGGAGTCTCCTTCCATGGAGGTCTTCAAGACCCACCTGTACATGTTCCTATGTGACCTGATCTAGGTCGACCTGCTTCTGCAAGGGGGTTGGACTAGATGATCTCTAAAAGTTGCTTCCAACCCCTACCATTCTGTGATTCTATGATGATTCTATGAAATGCATTCATTTGAAGATGTCCACATCTCTCTTCTATTAATTGTTTACTTGCACAAAACTAATAAGTCCAACATGAGAAATACCCACACCATAGTGGCCTGGGGGTTAAACAGTCACCTGCCATTGAGAGGAAAAACAAAGCAGAAACCTGAACTTCTTTAACTTACATTTCAACAGAAAATCATCATCACACCCTAGAATTTATCTCTGTATGCTGTCCATGGCTCACGCCCACTAACCAGCTGGCTTGGGAAAAAACCTTTCTCTACAGAAATTTCAGCAGATCTGGTATGTTCATGTTCAGGAAATGCTCATCTATATGAGGTAAAATAAGGAACAATGGGAAAGAAATATCACTGAGAAAGAGACAACATTTAGGTAACATTTCTTAGGGGATATCATAAACCCAGCTTATCTCTTTTAGTGTTGATGTGCATTTTGTGTCTCACTCATATCTTGACAGTAAAATAATTTCTGGCTTTACTAAGCCTGTTACTAGTTTTAAGCAGACTGGAGCATTTTGTCATTCATGGAGCGAGAAATAAATGGTTTGGAACTTCATTTCCTTTCAACAGAGCTGAGAGCCAGACTCACCTAGCCAAGGACAGCGTGAGGCTTGTGTCAGCACAGACAACTCAGAAATTGTCACTGCCATAACAAAAGCTTTGACGGCACCATTTCCAACTGACAGCAGAGAATAGACTGCATTTTTAAGCCTCTATTGCTCTCAGAAAAAAAAGCTCTATTGAATGTTGCAGAGGCAGCTGACAGGTTTATTTTCCTGCAAATGTTTGCCCTGCCCACCTTCTGCTTCACATTTCTATCTAATGTGGTAGTGCAAGCAGCTGATGAGGGCAAGGTGGTGGTGGGAGAGTGTCATGTGAATGGAAGGGATGAGAATGAGGGAGATTGGCTATTCTTCACAGGCAAATAGGAGACTGTTTATGTTGCTTTGCCCCAGGTAATTTAAAGGTATGCAGTGGAGGAGGAGTGTTTTAAAGTATACTGGAAAGAAAGGAGTTGAAGTTACAGGTCTACTGATGTGTATGCGTCAGCAGTTCCTAGAGCTGTTGTGAATTTGGTTGTGAGAAATTAAGTTATGTCAGGATTTGGATGCAAGACTGACAGAAACAGAGGCACTAGGAAAATTTGTAAAGTATTTTGTTGACGAGTTGGGATGAGTGACCACAGACTTGTAGACATATTTGTCATCACAGTCTATCTGAAAACTTTAGGAGGTCTCTTCTCTGTATTTAGAATTTCTGTATTCATAATTTCTGTGCAATTACCATAATAATGTCATTGTATCCTGATATATCCTTAATTAATTTCTATTAGAGTCAAGGAGGGAAAATACTGTTGACATAAACAGTGCAACTGAATCTGACATAAATTGTTAATACTGATATAAGTGATTAATGCTGCTTCTGATTTTAGGATTTCTAAAACTAGTTTTTCACCATGTTAACAAAATTTTCTCTTTGGAGGTTATGGTTAGACTACTTTTAAATAAGATAAAATGAAAGGAAGTTAGAAATACTTGAAGTAGAAAAACCCCCTCAAATTTTCAGCAAATTCGAGACTTTTAGAGAATGGTTTTTGTGTCTAGAAGTTATAGAAACAGAAAGTGGTCATCAGAGTTAGACTGAGCCTTCTCAGAGGCTTGTGTCTTTTTATTTTATTCAGTTTTACAAGGAAACACATATTCTATGTATATGCCAAAAGAACTTTGTTTTTTCTAAGTGTCAGCTTCAAACTTTGCAGAAGACTTAGTCCATGTTTTGTCACCATTAAATTTCATTTCAGAACAGTCCTTGCTCCTGCAACTGCAGACTGAATTGGAAAATCCTAGCAAAAAAGGTGGTTTGGTATTCTGTTTTCATCACATGACAGCAGAATAAGGAATAAAACTCACAGCTAAGCCTTATGGTTCTTAATGAATTGTGTTTCTGAATTTAGGCCCCCAGGTGTTTGCTTAAACGCAGGAATCTAGAACCGTGCCATGACCATGAATAATGTTGCAGTTACTAAAGTCTCTCTCTTGGAGATTGAGAAGCTTTGGATAAATGCCTAATAGAAGTGCTGTCTAGTTGCCAGACACATTTCTTCCTCCCTTTTGGAGCTGCATTTATGGCATATACTTGCAGATAGGACCTCTACTGTAGTTTATCTGCAATCATGCATATCCAAACAACACATAACGTATTTAGGCAAAGCTTCCCTCTCTCTCAACTTGTATCCCCGTGTCTGTATACATTCCTATAAAATCCACACATTAAACTGCTTTAAAATGTTGACTATATTAGTCCTCTGGATAGCTATTGTGCAATGTCTGCTTAATATCAAGGGTTTGTGCTCTGAGCAATGAAAGACAATAGAAAAAACCATACTTTTTAAAAAGGAATAGAAGACAGCCACTGGCCCAGGCTGCCCAGGGAGGGTGTGGAGGCTCCTTCCTTGGAGGTCTTCAAGACCTGCCTGGACACATTCCTGTGCCACCTGATCTAGGTGGACCTGCTTTTGCAGGGGTTTTGGACTAGATGATCTCTAAAAATCTCTTCCAACCTCTACCATTCTATGATTCTATGAATCCCTCACCTTTGTAGTTACTTTCATAACAAATATAACACATACATTTGAATTAAATTACACTTGTAATCCATATTCCACTCACACTGAGATAAGATTCATTGCTTTCCTCTATTCAGATATTAATTATTTTATCCTTTATTTATAAGGAATGCAGACCTATGAGTTCCATTGATCAGTTTTAATTCAGAAAAGGTTATGAGGCTATATTAACTCTCTAATTTGTTTAGTTCAGTGTCAGTTCTTCAATTTATAGCTAAATAATGTGAGGATAGCCACATGGAAACTTGAAAGGTTTTATATGAGCATTGACCAAATTAAAATCAGCCTTGTCTTTGTTTTTCTCATTTTTTTAAATGATCTTGAGACATGTAAAGTATCAATGGTCTAAACATGATTGATTTTGTTAGTAGCAATGGCTAGATTTCCTGTCTTTTTCTGATAAATGCCATAACTCAAGCTAACTATGAAATCTTTATTTCTTCTGTGTCTTCCTAAGTAATTTTTAGATTAAAGCTTTGGTTTGTTTTAATTGTGAATGCAAACTTTATTGACTCTTTAGACTACTTAATTCTTTCACCTAACATTACAATTGTAAAGGTCTGGAGTGCCTTACTACTTACAGTTTATGTTATAAACAGCATAGAACATGCACTTCGCTCATTCACTTGTCATTAAGGTAACTTTATTTCCCAGTTTACAGCAGGATATATTGATTCTTTTCTCTAGAAAAAAAAAGTTAGAAATCAGCCCTCATCTCAATAAATATAGATTCTTTTAGGTTCTAATCCAGTCTTGTAATAGTTTCAGCAATGAAATAATAGATTAATTATTGAAAATGTGCGACATGAGTATAATTTTCACATTTCTCGTTAATTGCCTCCAGTATCAGTGCTATAATTTACTTAAAAAATAAATATACTCAGGAAAAGAAGAGTAATAAGAGAAATAAGAAACAAGCAAACAAAACTTGCTTGAATCAAAACACTTGCAATTATTTTACTGATCAGCCTGTGTCTGTAGGTGGTCCTGCTCTGGCATGTGGAGTTGCACTGGATGACCTTTCAAGGTCCCTTCCAACCCTTAAGATTCTGTGATTCTGTCGTTAAGAGAGTAGTTTCAATGGTTAGTTATGAAATCTGAAATTAGTGATACAAAGCCACATCATTATTTATTTAACAACAATGAGATAATTTCTTTACTCAGTATTTCATCAGAAACCCGTACCTATATGGAATAAATTGAAAAGAATACTTTCAAGTATGCAAAGAAGGGAGTAGGTTTGAAATTATCTGTAGTAGATGTAATGCTGGGATTTCTGGTTCATGAATCTTGACTTTTAATACAACTTATTTAGACTGTTTTTCTGTGAATGGAAAAAGGAAAGGAAGCAGCTGCTGACATCACAGCCATCTACATCAGAGTCCACAGCCCTTCAACACTGTAACAGTTTCTCATCTGGCAGGAGGACTAATTTAATCAGGCTCTCCCAGGGGAAGCTTCTATTGGCAAAGATAAGCTGCCAATTCCTACCTGTGGGTGACAAAAGTCTATCTTGTCTTAATCCCCTACCTCAGAGAATTATCTGGATTTAAGAAGTTCTTGTGACATCTGACACAGTCAGAGAAAAGCAGTGAAGTCAGGGACTGAATGGCATTGCAAGAGTTTCTAAGAGTACATGGGATCTTGGAGAGTGAATGAATGAGGGAGAGTAACGTCACTTATAGGACAAAGTCATGTGTTTTTCTTGCTGTATAGATGTTTTTCCAAACAAATCTCAATAATGAAGATTTAATATCTGCTCAAAAATCAGTCTCAGACAGTTATTTTATTGGAGAGTGCAATGGACTAGGCAAGCACCGCTGTCCCTACAGATTATGCACAATGTTATATGCTACTAGCATAGCCTCCTCTCCAATTGTTCAAACTCATACAGACAACACAATTATTTTTGTAAGCTTTTCTGTAAATGTCCTTCTAGAATTTTCTATACATTATTTTGTAGACATTAATGATGCAGCCATCTAAGCTTTTGATTAGACTTAAAACCTCTTCACATTCTCTACCCGAAACTGAAATAAAAACCCGAACCACAAAAAAGTGTATATTTCAGAAGCTATGGAGAAAAAACCCCACAGATAGCTGGATTTGAAGAAGTCAAAATAAATCTGGAAACAGCTTAAACTTAACTTTTCAACAGCCTTGTCTGGTTAGCTGTAGCTCATCAACACCATACACACTAACTTCAGCTAACGCTAAAGTTAGCTGCTTCCCAATCTATCTCATTCAGGAGGAAAAATAGAAACATAGTCATCCAATGCTGCTTCACAGAGAGCAGGAGGATGTGGAAGAGGACCATATGGTCTGAAAGGATTAGTGGAAGTGTTATCATTCAATGCAGATATCCTCAAGCAAGCTCCAGAGCAATAAATTATTAAATATAAAAATATAGCACCTGCTGCAGCAAAGCTAATGGTGCAAATCATTTGAAACCAAGAACCGTCCTGGAGTATAATCCATTAATATATTCTGCATCTAGAATTTTTAGTTTAATTCTTCAGAAGTCACAGTTTGGGCAGCAAATGCATTGATTAAAGTAAAATGCTTTTACTTGCATAAGTGATAGGCCTCACTGTGATTCTTTAATGCTGCCAGTCCTCTGTTTATCTTTGTTCTGGCTGTGTGGCTCTAAATCAAGATAAAAAGCAACTCAACATGAAGGAAAATAAAAAGAAGGTCATTTAATCACCCCGTTAGCTTAAAATGATTATTGATTCCTGGAGGTGATGTCTAATTCTGCCAGAAAATCCATTTCAGTAATGATTACTGCCCTCTGCTTTATCTATTATGCTGGAGGTTATTAAAAGTGGGAGTCTCCAGGGAAGTATATAGCTTTAGACCACTAGTATAATATTTAATATGTTTTTAACCGAACAGAGTTTCAGATTGTGCCCTTTAACCTATAAGTCAATTGAGTAGACAGTCAGGAAAGTGTAGGTCTAATTATTATATACACTCGACTGGGATCTAGTCACACACTGCATGATAGATAAATATCAGCTGGGACAAGGGCGTATTGAACTCTTCATCACTCTAAATTACCAGGTGCACACAGCTCTAGAAATAACATACTCAGAAAACTTACAGTACCCTTTCAAAGTAGTTACTCAACTTGCTGTGGCACTTTACCAAATAATGTTCACATCCTATGACACTTGCATCATGTCTTCCTCCTGGTTCCTCTTGCAAAATAACAATTATATAAACTAACTACTGTGGGAATAAAGAATTGTCTACATAGTGAAACATCTGTACTGCAATTGTGTGTACACAGATGTCTCTAGAATGGCCCATTCCAACTAGATTGTATAATTAAACTCACAATGAGAGTAACCATATACGATTCAAAGATTGTGAATTCAGAAAATCAGAGTAGATCATCTAAGCCAGTCATCTTTTGTGGCCCTCGTTTCTCTCTCTATGTGAATCTACACCTATATTTAAAAAAAGGAGGTAAGATGACATCTAAAATAGCATATTAAAATGTTATTTTGATATTCCTTGGAGCACTCAAGTTTAATCTGTGAACATTTTTGGAAAGAAAAGACCAGTATTAGCATCTACCATTTTTCATAGATCATAATGTGCTTATCTCATGTTTATTAAAGCTGGAAAATTGGGTGTTATTTCATGGGTTCTATTTTCACAGTTGTGAATGTGGAGACTACTACCTGAGACTCTCCCAAACTTGAAAACAAAATTATTCTGCTTAACTTTTTTTTTTAATTTATCTCAAAATCCCAGAGGAACTTTAAAAAGTTATTTTAAAGAAACCTGTTTTCTGAAATTAATTGGTCTGAGAGTATTTGCAATATAAAAATAGTTTAATAACAAGAATAACTAAAACCACATAGCAAAATTTGTGACTGCCTACTTATTTATACCATGATAGGTATTTGAACAATGCAAACAATAAAAATAAATCATTACTTTATGATCTACCACAGCCAAGAGATACTGTAGATCATATTGACAATGCTACTTTTGTTAGCACCAGATGTTCAGAATCAATGAATGGAGAAAAAAGTGTAACTGCAAGTTGTAGTCCCAATCTACTGCAAATATTTTGGGCCTTATAGGACATGGGGCACAACTACATTTCATAGAATGAAAGAATCACAGAATGGTAGGGTTGGAAGGGACCTTTAGAGATCATCTAGTCCAACCCCCCTGCAGAAGCAGGGTCACCTAGATCAGGTCACACAGGATCATGTCCAGGCGGGTCTTGAAGACCTCCAAGGAAGGAGCCTCCACAACCCCTCTGGGCAGCCTGGGCCAGGGCTCCCTCACCCTCACAGTAAAATAGGTTTTTCTATGTTTAAGTGGAACTTTTTGTGTTCCAGCTTCATCCCATTACCCCTTGTCCTATTGCTAGCTACTATAGAAAAAGGGATGTTCCAGCCTCTGTACTCTCTATAGCCTTGCTTGAATTATAATAATAGCTAGTCATTATATATCTTCCAGCATATTTTGAAGGCAGATAATATTATTATTTTTGTTTTACCCAGACAAAACTTGTGGAAAATTACATTAATCTTTCTTTGTTTCCCACAGGGAAGAGAAACCTGAACTAGTGAATTCTCTTATCAAGACATAGCAGCAGTAAGTGCAAGCAGGCTGTCCTCTAACAGATGAAATGGTCCTTGGTCAGATGAAATGTTATTCACAGGAGCAATAAGACCCAAAATATTTAACAAACAGTAATAATTATGTGAATTTTAAATGGCTTGTATACAGACAATGCCCACTACCTCTAGGAACTCAGCACAAACTGAATTAATATTCATCAGATAAATGTATTTTTTGTCTTATTGATCTTTGCAGGATAACTTTGTTTTCCTTTGCTAGTCCAGATATTATCACAGCTTTCAGACTTTTGTTAACTGAAGTAAACACTGAGAAGTTTCTGGAAAAATGATTATTGATTTTGAAGAAACTTTGTATTAAGCCAATGATTTAGTAGACCCTAACAGAGACAAGGAAAGCCTGATTACATTTGGAGAGGCAATATTTGAATTCTTGCCACCCAGGCTACCTACTAGTAATTATTTAAAATGTCACAGAGCTTTGGTTTGGAGTTTTCACTTCAGTTATTTTCCACATTACATGCACTCAACAGATGTGATCTATACTTTACAAATACAGTGTATGAAATATTAACATTATTGATGTCAATGTGTGTTCTGCCATCAGTTTTTATAGGGAAAAGGTTTCACACTACATTGTAAAGTTAAAAAGGTATGTATGCTCCTTAACAAGTTACGAGTCACCATTTAATAGTTAAGTATTTAATTCTTACATTGCAGTTCCCTTTGAAGAATCTCTGGCCCAATTAATTGTTTATTTTATCTGTGCCTATGGACGCTTTGATATTTTTATGGAATTCTTTTCTATAATGATATGTATAATTCAATTACTTTTATGTAGTGTCAGTAATTCATTATAATGCACAGAGGTATGTTAGCTATGCCACTTTTAGGGTAGTACTGTATTTTCTTGGACAGCTGGTTTCATTTATTTATTCTGGGCCTTTATAAGTGGACTTGTATTGCTCGCCAATAGAACATCTAGCAGAAAACCTGCTGTTGCTTATCTAGAAGGAGGAAAACCCTCAAAAACAATGCTAGGTCGATGTCCTCAATGTGCCACTGTCAGAGAAGTCATCCAAACCACAATGCATCCTTCAATGCAAGAAGCATCACTTATTATCTGTTCAAAATACAAACATAAATATAGTCTTGAGACAAAAACCCCAACTCATTGACTAAAGCTGGGGTCAGATCCTCAGCTGGCGTGAATTTGCATACTCCATTAATGTTAATTGGATTTATGCTGTCTGAAGACCAGATGTCCCATGTTTCTCTGTTTATAGCTCTTTTAGAACTATAGTAGCCTTTTGCTTTGGTTTTTTCTTTGGGTTATTTTTTTACCAACTGGGTATTATTGCATTTGTCATGATCAGCTTTTTTCCATGTTTAAACTTTGACATGGTTTAGGCAGTTAATTATCAGATTGCAGACTCGGGTTTAACCAATCAGATATTTTGTGTCTACACCAGTTTTAGTTAAGCAAATCTTCTATGTTTGGCATATTAGGCTATTTTTTCATTTATTATATTTTCATCATTTGTGACAGTACATAAATAAGATTTTAACCCTCTAATTCTAGTTAGAAAACTTACCATTAATGATCTTAATCCATGTAAATCACATGAACCAGAAACTGTTAAGCCTTTGTCCATTACTTTCTATAGCTCTACAGAAGGAAAACAATGAGTTATTCTACAAGATAGCAGAATCACAGAATCTTAAAGGTTAGAAGGTTCCTTTAGAGATCATCTAGTCCAACCCCGCTGCCAGAGAAGGACCACAGGTCATACAGAAACTTGTCCAGATTCTGTGATTCTGTGACTGTCTCCAGAGAAGGAGACTCCACAACCCATCTGGGCAGCCCCTTTCAGGGCTCTGTCACCTGAACAGGGAAAAAGTTTTTCCTTGTGTTTCTTTGGAACCTCTTCTGTTCCAGCTTGTACCCATTGCCCCTGTCCTATCATTGGCCATCAGTGAGAACAGTCTGGCTCCATCCTCCTGACACCCACCCTCTATGTATTTGTGAACATGAATGACGTCACCCCTCAGTCTCCTCCAAGCTGAAGAACCCCAGCTCCCTCAGCTTTTCATCGAAGGGAGATGTTGCACTCCCTTCATCATCTTTGTGGCCTTGTGCTGAACTCTCTCCAGCAGCTCCCTTTCCTTCTTGAACTGAGGGGCCCAGAACTGGACACAATATTCCAGATGTGGTCTCATGAGGGCAGAGTAGAGGGGGAGGAGAATCTCTCTCCACCTACTGCCCACAGCCCTTCTAATCCAGCCCAGAATGCCACTGCATTTGTTTACCACATCATTGTACTTTTTAATAGTGTCAGAAATATTGAGATGTCTACTGAGACATCTGTTGACTTATAAAGGGAAAGGATTTCGTTTTCATGTGGAAATCTTATGAAACTTATGAAAATAGAGCCAGTGTCTAAGAAATTTAACTCTAATAAAATACAGCAGATGTAAAAATTGGAGGGAAGAACTAACACCAACAGTTTGATAAATTGTCAAGGAATTGTATCATACCGTTATTAGCTTTATTTTATACAAGCATATAGTTTCTTGTTTAACACAAAAGCACTATGTGAGTAGCCATGGAGCTACTATTACAGCTTTCTTCTCCACCATTGTCCTCTAAAGTTCTCTAGTCTTTAGTCTTCCAGTCTATTTCTTTTTTTACCACAATATCACAGTAAAATAAGATAGATGTTGTGAGTTATTCATAGCTCCTTTCTTATATCCATTTTACCTTTGAGTCCACCCATTATCAGTGGCAAATACAGAACAAATTTGTTTTTCCATAGCTCCTGGCTATCAACAAACAACCCAACAAATGTTCATTGACTGGCTTTTGGAGGAGCAAACATGTTATAAACAGCTTATTTTTCTTCTTGTCATTTCCAGACGTCACAGTGAAGACTAGAAAAACTCATATATGATGGAAAACCTGGTGCCTATTGAGCTGTGAAAAGACCTGTCATTAGACAGCCCAAACATTTCTGTCAGGCCAGCAAAGTATGAGAAAAGTTCCCATTAGGCAGTTTATAACTATACATCTATTTTTTTCCTTTCCTCCCGTCTCCCCTTACTCCAAGCTTTCGATAGCCAGTAATTCTGTTTGCTGGCAGACACTGTGGCCTTTCTCAGAGTACAATTCACTATGTTTATAACTGTCATCATTTCAGTCTCTGTACTTTGTATTTTTTCCATCTCATAATCTTTCTCTTTTCCAGGTTCTCGTCACCCTGGAGCAGCATCGGTGTTTATAACCTCTCAGGCTACATTGACTGGCTTTGTCATCAGAGGTTTTCATATCATCCTTAATGACCCGTTAGGAAGAATCTTGTAAACATTCTGTCATAGTAAGTGTTAGGCTGAAAATTTTCCGTTATCTTAACTTGTATGCTCAGAATATTGGCATATTAAGTGCTTAGACATTGACTGGGTTCATGTGATGGGCTGAATTTAGTAAACTCTTCAGATACTGCTTTTTCTGAGTGGCATATCTTTTTGACAGAAAAAGACTTTAATTAATCAAAGAAGGGATGTATTATTAGGCTGTGAATTGTTGGAATCTTCTGTGATAAATATTTATAATTGAAAACTTTCTCAAAACCCTGTGAGATTAATCTAGAATAAAAAGCAAAAATCACTGGAGATTTTGTTTTTCTTTGTGAAATTTTGAGCAATATCCCAAAAACTGTTACACAGAAAATTACAAGTGTTACTTTGTTTTCATATATGTTGTCCTTATTTTTGGTGGTGGGAGAATGTAGGGAAGGCCCAATTCTGCTCTATTATTACAATAAAAATATGTGCTGCTATTGTGCTGCCATTGAGCGGGATCTCGACTGCCTTGAGAGGGGGGCCAGAGAGAAAGCTCATGAGATTCAACAAGGACAAGTGCAGAGTCCTGCACCTGTTGAAGGAACAACCCCTTGCACCAGGACAGGATCTGGGTCGAACTGCTGAAGAGCAGCTCTGCAGAGAGAGACCTGGGAGTGCTGGTTGATAATAAACTAACCCTGAGCCAGCAATGTGCCTTCGTGGCCAAGAAGGCCAATGGCAGCTTGGGATGCATCAAGAAGAGTGTGGGCAGCAGGTCAAGGGAGGTTCTTCTGCCCCTCTCCTCTGCCCTGGTGAGGCCTCATCTGGAGTCCTGTGTCCAATTCTGGGCTCCTCAGCTCAAGAGGGACAGAGAACTGCTGGAGAGAGTCCAGCGCAGGGCCACCAAGATGATCAGGGGACTGGAACATCTTTCATACAAGGAAAGGCTGTGGGAACTGGGGCTGTTTAGTCTGGAGAAGAGGAGACTAAAGGGAGATCTTATTAACATTTACAAATATCTAAATGGTGGGTGTCAGGAGGTTGGGACATCTTTTTTCAGTTGTATCTAGCAACAGGACGAGGGGTGATGGGATGAAGCTGGAACACAAAATGTTCCATTGAAACATACGAAAATCTATTTCACTGTGAGGTGAGGGAGCCCTGGCCCAGGCTGCCCAGGGAGGGTGTGGAGGCTCCTTCCTTGGAGGTCTTCAAGATCCACCTGGACATGTTCCTGTGTGACCTGATCTAGGTGGACCTGCTTCTGCAGGGAGGTTGGACTAGATGATCTCTAAAGGTCCCTTCCAACCCCTACCATTCTATGATTCTATGAATAAGAAGTGTCTGAGGCAGCCAGAAAGTTTATCAGGAAGTTGTTTTATCTACCACTCCAGGCTGAATGGTAGGGTTTGTATAACCAATTGTGCTAGCCTTACAATAGCTAAACTTCCAAACTCCTTTGGAATACTTTTGTGGCAAAACTATCTGTTGGTTAACTAACACTTTATAGTTGAAAACTAGGTATTGCTCAACTCAAAAACATTTGGGATAGATAGTACATTTTAAATTTGTTTCAATTTCTGTTTCAACTGATAATTTCTGTTTTACAAACCTGCAAGGACATTCAAATTGAAATAAGATGCTTGAAAACTACTGACCTTTAGCTATCGTGTCTCCAAGGTGCTACAATCTACATATTCATCTCTGTTTCAGATAGTATCCATATGTATATAAATACACATACCCAAATATATATAGAAGTATGCCTTTAAATACATGGTGAGGCTCACACATTCTGAAACGATGGTGATGAGACAAGGGAAAAGTTTTAATTTAACAATCTGTTTGACTTAGGTATCATGTTGTAAAAATATAGACTTATGCCAAGAAAGCAGGTTAATTTTCACCTTATAATGCAAGGAAGCACTGGGCTGCCTATCTGTAATGGCTTAAATAGTCATAGAGTTCTTTTGAAGAGCAAGAAAACCTCAGCTATTATTTTAGCAGAAAAGTAGGAGGGAAATCAAAGACATTAATAAATGCTCTTCACTATATGGATTTATATCTCCCATAGATTTACAAGTCAGAAAAAACATGAGTTCCGGCAAAAGTTCCATTTTCCTTTGGAGTGAGGCAAAGGACTTGCTGCTAACTGATCACCAATTCATCAATACCAGGAGTGCATGCTGGGCCACGAGAGAAATCCTTTCAAAAAAAAGATTGGGATTTGTTTGAATGAAACTTTAAGTGCATGAGTACCAGTGACACTGGAAAATGCAGTCATCTGGAAACCAGGAAATGAGTATCACCACTTTACCCAATTCTTTCCACCATGCTTAGAGATAGTAAGGCATATTGCTCCATTTTTCAGGGGTAAAATAATGCTTGTGAGTAATAGCATTATAGTCATGGTGTTGATGTCAAACAAGGCATGTACTTGAATACCAGGAAAAGCAGAAAAACAGAGTGAATGCTGGAATTCATCCTACAGATTGTTAAATAGAAGAAGCCAAAAAAAAATCTTCAGATTTATTCCAGGAACCACTTCATGCTTATCAACAAGAATGCAGAAAGCCTATCAGAGCAGTCAGATGAATGAACTACTAATGGCACAAAGCAATCTGGAATAATTAAATTTTTCAGATAATGGACAAAGTGTAGCTGAGTGGATAGTGCTGTAACAGTATACCTTGATCTCTGTCGGTTCTGTATTCCTACACATAAAAAAAAAACACAACCAAACCCCCCATTTTTGAGGATGATCACAGCGCAAAAATGTCCTCTGCCATCTTCTTTCCAGTCTTTGATCTCACTGGAACTGATGAATGCTTTCACTTCCTCCATGAAGATCATGGAATAATAGAATGATAGAGTCGGAATGGACCTCCAGAGATCATCTAGTCCAACTCCCCTACAGAAGAAGGGTCACCTAGGTCACACAGGAACATGTCCAGGCAGGTCTTGAAGACCTCCAAGGAAGGAGCCTCCACAACCCCTCTGGGCAGGCTGTGCCAGGGCTCCCTCACCTAAACAGTAAAATAGCTTTTTTTTATATTTAAATTGAACTTTTTGTGTTCCAGCTTCATCCCATTACCCCTTGTCCTGTTGCTAGATACCACAGAGAAAAGTGCTGCCCCAACCTCCTGACACCCACCATTTAGATATTTGTAAATGTTAATAAGATCTCTCTTCAAGTCTCCTCTAGACTAAACAGCCCCAATTCCCGCAGCCTTTCCTTGTATGAAAGATGTTCCATTCCCCTGATCATCTTGGTGGCCCTGTGCTGGCCTCTCTCCAGCACTTCCCTGTCCCTCTTGAGCTGAGGAGCCCAGAACTGGACACAGGACTCCAGATGAGGCCTCACCAGATATGGCAGAGCAGAGAGGAAGCAGAACCTCCCTTGACCTGCTGCCCACACTCTTCTTGATGCATCCCAGCCTGCCATTGGCCTTCTTGGCCACGAAGGCATATTTGTTGGCTCATTGTTTGCTTATTATCAATCAGGACTCCCAGGTCTCTCTCTGCAGAGCTGCTCTCCAGCAGGTCAATCCCCAGATCCTGTCCTGGTGCAGGGGGATGTTCCTTCCCAGATGCAGGACTCTGCACTTGTCCTTGTTGAACCTCATGAGGTTCCTCTCTGTTTAGGTCCTTAGTTTTAAAACCAATATTTACCAAAAAAGTTAATAAGGTATTTCAAATATGGGAAGAAAAGCTACCATACTTTTAATGTTTGTTTTTACGGAGAAGTCTAAATATTGTCCATTGGAGGAAAAAAAAACGACAAGAGGAGGATACATTTTAGACCTATTGCTTTGATTTTCAAACATTAGTATTCAGTCACAGCATCGGCAGAAATATTATCTGGATAGACCAAGTGCCTGAGAATTGATCATTTGTATGTGGTTCCTTTTTTTGCTGTCAGTGATATAATTAACCCTTTAGCTGGAAGAGAAAGTCAAATACACTTCAGCATCAGTAGGAGGATCATCTAGTGGCAAAACTAGGAACGAAACTTTTACGTTGAGATATAAAACCTAACAGATCTTTTTTAAACAAAAGGGATATAAACATGTATTAATCAAAAATCAGAGTAATCTTTTACTGACTCAGTCTGGAAAAGCTCTGGGAATTATGACTCTGTTAGATGTAAAAATGTAATAATACGCTCAAACTGGTGAAAGGACTGTGATAAAAATGCTGTTAGGGGAAGCAGGATTCAGCTGCTCTCAGTTAAGCTGTTAATTAGCCATTTCGTCCAGATTAATTGTTGAAACTATTCCATAATCAGTAGAATTTGTTGCATAGCTGTAGATGAGTAGATAAGTAGCGTAAATAACTTTTAAATGTATAAATACTTGAGATATGAATTTAACCTAAAGCCTAATTATTCTCTCTTTTATTTTTAAAATCAAAGAATCATTGAATAATTTAGGTTGGATGAATCCTCAGGAGGCCATGTGGTCCAGCCTCTTGATGAAAGTGAGGCCCTGTTACTTGAAGTTGCTCATGGTTGTCACGGATGAGAGATTTAGGTGGTAGATCACTTAAAGAATTTACCATCAAAGGTATTAGCAGAAGTGATTTTAATGTGATTTTTGCAAAAGGTGATTGTTTAACAGAGTTTGATGGCAAAGTTCAATCTACTACTTACCACAGGTGAGAAATATACAAAGGGGAAATTGTGTACAATCCCTTCTTGTACAGAGACTGGGATCAGAAGGGATGAGGAAGACTGTACCATTGAACTTTGAGGTTTGGAATAGACCCCTTGCTTTCTACATTGGTTCAGAAAAGAATGTTTCCAGATACCAAAAAAACCCAAAGAAAAGCAAACCTCACATTTCAGTAGCCCTACATATTTAATGTCATACCTTTTTGCAGGAGAAATCTCCCTGATTTTTATTGAAATTATAATTGATTATGAGTACTGCAACTGAGACTTGAGATTTCTTTTTCCTACCAAACTGAATTATCTGACTGGCTACTGGAGAATGAGCATATGCATGGAAAGGTCACAACACATAGGAACACATAGTTGTAGTGCATTTATTTGAATATAGAAATTTATGAGGTACTGGAAAAAAGAATATTTCCAAAGCCCGACCGAAAAAATGGTGTCATTTTAAGGTAAAAAAAATTTTTTCAACAGACAATATCACAGTCATGCAAAGTCAAAGGAAATATATGTCTTGGTGTAATATGTGATTATTTTTCTCATTTATATGTATTCTGCATGAAAGAGATAGACATATGTGTTGACTGAGGAGCAGGAATTTTTAAACCAACTAGATATTCTCAGAAGAGAATCAAGAAATATGTGTCCAGCAGGTTGAAGGAGGTTGCCCTCCCCCTCTACCCTGGTGAGTCCTCATCGGGAGTCCTGTGTCCAGTTCTGGGCTCCCCAGCTCAAAAGGGACAGGGAACTCATGGAGAGAGTCCAGATCAGGGCCACCGAGATGATCAGGAGACGGGAGCATCTTCCTGATGAGGAAAGGCTGCGGGACTTGGTGCTCTTTAGTCTGGAGAAGACTGAGAGGGGACCTCATTAATACTTACAAGTGTTTAAAAGGTGTGTGTCAAGGGGATGGGGCAACACTTTTTTCTGTAATATCCAATGATAGGACAAGGAGTAATGGCATGAAGCTGGAACACAAAAAGTTCCATTGACAACATAAGGAAAAGCCATTTCAGTGTTGAGGTGAGGGAGCCCTGGCACAGGCTGCCCAGGGAGGGTGTGGAGGCTCCTTCTCGCGAGGTTTTTGAAACCCACCTGGACATGTTCCTATATGACCTGATCTAGGTGGACCTGTTTTAGCAGAGGCGTTGGAATAGATGATCTCTAGAGGTCCCTTCTGACACCCACCATTCTGTGATTCTGTGATTTTGTGATCACCCAATCATCCCTTCTTGTTTCACCTTAAAACTTGAGCTCTTAAAAGACATGTTCCCCTTTCATTCTGGCTCTGGTGAGCTGCTGAATCACTTTCCCTTGCTGCTTTCCCATCTGAATTGTTGCTGAACGTCCCTTCCTTTTCTCTTACTACTTTCTTTTTTTCTAAAAGTCTGTACACTTTTGTTCTGCCACAACTTGCACATGTCTCAGCTGACGTTCTCTGTGAAACCAAGGCCTTTACTTTTGTTTGCTGAAAGTTCCCACATTCTTCTCTTTCTGGGAGTGATGCTGTCCCTCAGTTGTTCTCTTAGGCTGTTCAATTAAACTTATTGCAAAGTCTGTTGATAAAGGTGTAGATCTAATTCTACATTTATATATAAGTTATACACACAGTAGAAACACATTCTATTTACAGGTTAGATAATAAAAACAACAGAGGATTTTTAGTGCCATTGAATCTGAAATAAGAATTTGAACTTGAACCAGGTCTCTCTTTGGAGAAAAAGGGACTAAAAGCGGTTGTCTTCTGGATAGAAGAATCTGAAGAAATTAGAGACATTGTAAGGTTGTTAAACATTCATGATACAAACAAGTAGGGAGAAATATGAGTTTAAAAAAGAATAGTAAGGCACATACAGAATAAATGTGAAAGTTTCATATTAGAAATGAAATCTCACAAAATTACTCCATATCTCCTTTTCATTCAGGAGTGTCTACCATTATTCAAAATAACACATTTTTCAAACACAAGCACAGTGGTTTTGATACAATAGTAAAGAATTATCATTTTGTCACATAAACTAACATTACCCATATTATTCTGGGATAAATGAACAGTTATCCTTTATGCAATATGAGAAATATTCTGTACTTCTCCAAACTTTTTATCCAAACTCATATGCACAAGTAAAATTAATGGCAAAAAAAGAAAGCCAAATATTAAAGATTCAGGGGCTGTCTGTAATGCAAGTCAAAAGCTATAACTGTTAATCATGATATAGACAGATGCATAAAAATTTTAAAGATGGGTTATTGGATCAAAGTACTTTATGTAATGTATGTCTTGATCATTCTGTTTAGAAGTATCCAGCATTATCGTCTTCTTTTTTTCCAGTGAACCTAATGCTTCTGACTTAGTTTGCAGATGGACCTGTGCTTCTCAAATATGTTTGCTTAATGTGTACTAATGTAACAACTTTTCATTAATTTTTACAAAAATGGAGACCCAAACCCAGCAGATAAATAAAATAAACTGAATTCCATCTATCATTGCCTTACCCAGCCTTTCTAAGATGAATATGGATGTCAGGAGGTTGGGGCATCTCTTTTTCTATTCTATCTAGCATCAGAGAGGCCAGCGCAGGGCTACCAAGATGATCAGGGGACTGGAGCATCTTCCTTATGAGGAAAGACTGCGGAAACTGGGGCTGTTTAGTCTGGAGAAGACTGAGAGGGGACCTCATTAATACTTACAAGTATTAAAAAGATGTATGTCAAAGCAATGAGGCATCACTTTTTTTTTGTAGGACAAGGGGTAATGGGATGAAACTGAAACACAAAATGTTTCATTGAAACATACGATAAAACTATTTCACTGTGAGGTGAGGGAGCCCTGGCACAGGCTGCCCAGGGAGGGTGTGGAGGCTCCTTCCTTGGAGGTCTTCAAGACCTGCCTGGTCATGTTCCTGTGTGACCTGATCTAAGTTGACCTGCTTCTGCAGGGAGGTTGGACTAGATGATCTCTAAAGTTCCCTTCCAACCCCCACCATTCTATGATTCTATGATTCTGTGAATATCTACATATAAATCTTTCCCTTCATTTAAATATGGATCTATAATTTTCTTTTCTAAACATATTTACTCTCCACTTCCTAAAAACAATCATGTTTAAGCTCATCTTTATTTAAAACCTATAGCCTATCCAGTGAATCAAAGCAATGAAGTGTAGCTTTGAGGGGCTTTTAAACAAATGAAAATGAATACCTCTAACCATAAAAGTAAAACAGATTACACAGAACAGCCATATTCTGACATGCAGATATAAATATAATTAATAAAGATATATAGATTATGATAAGAAGATATAAATATATAAATTTAATCAGAGAGTTCACTATAAATTATTTAATGGTGTTACCTGAGTATGTACAAACTATTTAGCAACTTCTCCACAAGCACTTTTTTTTAGAAAGCATGGTATGTATATGATGGTGAAGAGGTAAAAGACATGAAGCTTGTGGTTGGGTAAGCACGGTGTCAGTCAGGTGTATAATAACTTTCAGTGCTAGGAGGGTGATTTTCACTGGTGATTTGTGTAACTAGAAGCTGAAAACGAAGCAATTGCTTGCAGTGACTTTGAATAAGTTGTGTTCTCTTAAAAATAGATTCCTGAATAACAATGCAGCAGTAGTACTAAGTCTCTTTCAGCACCTCTAAAAAGCATTGTTCTGGTTTCAGTGGCCACACACTGCTAAATGACTGACTTCACCAGCAATGGAGAGCACTCTTAATTCAGTCTGTATATTAAAGTGAGAGCAAATTACATTTTTTATTCCCACTGAGAAAAATGTATACATTCTGGTTTGTGTACTCTGTGCAGGAAAAGAAAAACCCTTCTATTTTTCTATTCCTTTCTATAAAAAAAATATTTTTTATGGTTCCACTTAAATAATTTATTTCAAAAGTTTATTTATGACTGGTCCATTAGCATTTTGCTTTCAGCACATGTAAACAACAGCATTCATTTCTCTACCTTTGTACAGGAAGAATGCATTTATAAATCAGACTTGCAGAATTCATACCTCCGTTCATGGAAATAGATTCTTAGCTTTACAAGTTAATTTTCCAAGACTAAAATAATCAGCTGGGGCCCAAAAAGTAGGCTGAACTTCAGTGACTTAACACCACATAAACCAGAAATATCCCTCACGTTACAATTAGGATTGAATTTCTTTGCTTCCATCTTGTCTAGGTGCAGGGACCACCTCGAGGGAAGCGATTCTTGGACTACACATCAGACTAAAATGATCAATGCAGAAACCTTTTATTTTAGCATTCCATCACATTATATATGTTATTCTTTTCTAAATACATGATGTAATGTATTATGATTGGATAGCTCAGTCTATAACACTCTGTTCATGTGCCTAATAGCAGAATACGATTTGTTAAGCTTACCTGTGTTAGTATATTGATAGTAGCAGTTTCTACATTCTTCTACCTAATTCCTTCTTTATCTAATTTCTATTCTAAGCTTACACAGGCTCTTTCTCACACAAAGCTGCCTTCACATCTACATTCTAATAAGCAACTCGTCCTTGACTATTCTTCAGGCCCATTTTTCACTGTCTGATATAGCCAAAGTCTGAGGCCTGCATCTGAGCCTCATGCAGCTCACAGTCTCATATAACCAAAGTCTGGGGGGGACACATCCATTTTCCTTCAGGTACATTGCTACATCTAGCCTATGGATAACTAAAAGCACAAGGCATTTAGGGCTATACATGTTATTCCTTCTGTCAGTTTTGATAATTTATACCCAAGACCAATCTACATGAAAGAGCCCAAAACTCTCAATACATGCCTGACAAGGCTACATGGTATGGTAGGCTGCCATACTCATACTCTATCCTTCAACACATTCCTTTAGAAAAATCTGTGGCAAAAAAGTGGGCATATGATAATGTTAAGGCTGACATTTCCTTCATCGATGTTTACAAATACATTAAGGGTGGGTGTCAGGAGGATGGAGCCAGGCTGTTCTCAGTGATGGCCAATGACAGGATAAGGAGCAATGGGTACAAGTTGAAACAGAAGAGGTTCCAAAGAAATACGAGGAAAACTCCTTCTCTGTTCAGGAGAGGGAGCACTGGAAGGGGCTGCCCAGATGGGTTGTGGAGTCTCTTTCTCTGGGGACATTCCAAACTCCACCTGGATGAGTTCTTGTGTGACCTACTCTAGGTGGTCCTGATCTGGCAGAAGAATTGGCTGGATGAGCTTTCGAGGTCCCTTCCAGCCCTTAAGATTCTGTGATTCTGTGATTTCTCTTTTTCATAAAGTGAAATGGTTTGATGATGTAAACAGATGAGCATATGCAATTTTGAAACTGATGTGAAATATTTTAGTCACTAAAATGCAAAATTCAGACTTTTAATAGGTTCTAGACAGTTTAAAAAAAGTGTTTATTAAGTGGATTAGGATCACAGTCTGGGCTTTGTTACCAAAAAAAAGACAATGGGATGCTCCCATGAAACAGGGACATCACACAAGTGCTAGAGTTCTGAGACACTGGTCCAACTGTCTAGAAACATAAAATATTTGCATTTTAAAAATCATCAATGCAGAAAACAGTCAAGTCTAAGCAGTCATAGAAAATAAAAACGGGGTTTCTTTACAAGCTGGACCTACATTCAAAATATTTTCATATAGCTAAATGTAAAATTGCAACAGCAGCATATACACACCTGCCTACAGAGGTCAGCTTTTGGACAAACAATTCAACATTAACTTGTTCAAATGAATGTCAAAAAAAGTTTGCACTGTCCTCAGAGGTACAAATCAAAGAGGAAGAGCGAGAAGTCAAGTTCACCTTTGCACAATGCTGATGACACTGATATTGAAGTGCTAAATGTAGTTCTGTTGTCTAAACTTGGGAAGCGGAGCAAGGAAAGAAAGAACTACAGAAATAGCTCAAGTGATAGAAAAAAAAAGCCCTTTATGGAGAGCTCAATATATTTGACTTTTCTGAAGAGAGTTGAATTAGAGTGTATGAGCACCTTTATGGTGGGTGTTAGTACTGGACACAGGAGTACTTTAACACAGAAAGACATAACAAAAAACAATTGCCTGGAAGCTGAAGAAAAATAGGAATAACAGAAATGGGACACAGAATTTTGTTCCTGTGTTTTGAAGTGGTTATTTATTATTTTTAGTTCAGTGTTCTCTAGAAATCCCACTCATGGAACAGAACAAAAAGAGTGTGGTTATGGTTTTGCCTTAAAGAACTTTGTTATTGTGTTAAGCAAATGATAACAGCTGCATGTAGGCAACTTTGTAAAATATAACATCTGGCAAGTTATGAAAGGCTTAGATGATATGTGATAAAAATCCCGTAGGTGTCTGGTTTGAAATGATATGAACTTAACTTTGTGATTGTGTAATGCCCAGAGTTTAGTTGGCACAATGTAAAAAAAAAATAGAAAGGTAAATGATATTATATGAGGAAAGGACATCAGAGTTCTTTGAGATTACCTCAAAACAATCAATTAAACCCAAAGAACACCTCCCAGCATGTAATTTTTAAAGTAGCAGTTACATTTACTTTTGCTTTACAGGAATTATTAAAAAACAATTAACCAATGATTGTCAGGCCATCCATCTTCTTCACTCACCCTTTTAGCTTTGTCCCAAATCTGAACTTAAAAGTTACAGCTCTTCCTGACTGACTGAAGCAGGCAGTTTATAGGTCTCCTATAGCACTTGAGAGGTGCTAAGAGAATGTAAATATCACCACATTCAGTCATCTCCACATCTGACCTCTGACCATCAGTGTATATCAAAAGCATAAATAAGCAGGGGAAATGAATGTTCTAGGCTTGCGTGCCTTCTCTCCTACTCGTCTGAGCATCTCTCAGATGGTTTTCATGAGCGATATTTTTACTGCAGAAAACTGCAAAGTTGGCAGAGTTCAAAATAGAAATGATTTTTGCAAACTCACATACAAGCACATTTATATTTATAAATGTGTATTTTAAAAACATCAGGAACATTTTAGTCAATGATGAGAGGAAAACTGTGAGCATTCGAAAACATGACATTATCAGAAAGTTTTATGAGAACGATGTGGAGAACTGTAGCTAGTATTGGGTCAGGAACTAAAACATGAAAATATGCATTCTAAAAGGTGAGAGGATCACCCCATTGTAATAGCAGTCTGAATAGCTCCAAAAATGAAGCACATTTAAATCAACTGCTATATAAAATGACCCCTATAACCACCATAACCAACCTGTGAACCCCAGAGATGAAAATTACGTTTTATCAAAAGGATTATAGGTGCTGCTTAAACAGACCAGCAGATTCAGAAAATCTACAATCTGAGCTTTCAGTAACATCTATGAACTGAAAATTAATGTGTGATGTGATAGTATACGAGCAGAAAGACTGTATAAGAGTTAAATGGCCTACACAGTCACGCCTGATTTCTGGACTAACCAAGGATAATGGTGACAAATTAATTTACCTTAATATAATTACAAAATATTTCTGTGTTGGTCACTGCTCTAGGTGACTCCATGGTGCTATTTTAATAGTGACAATTGTGCTGATACTTCAGACTTTCTGTCTGAGATATTACTGGTGTAATTTAATTAAGTGCCCTTTCACACATATAGTTGAGATGGATCCAAGTTGAAAGAAATGACATATAATAATTTAAAATTCAATCATACCCGGAGATGAGCTGTTTTCAAAGATTTGATCAAATATCCCCTAATTTTCAATATCTTATTGTAGTCTGAACTAGATATTATATGTTTGAATTTTCCCTTTTCTTGTGCTGTACCGTAGATGTTCTTATATTTCTGAATCCCCATCGCTGAAGATCTTTTTTATAAGTAAAGCAATTTAACTTTATATGACAGAAATGAAAAACATTCCTCGAATAGACTATGATGAAACATCAGATCTGATATGAAACATGACTTCAGCTGAGGGCTCTGTTTGATTGGTGTCATAAAATACTTGACTGTCATTTTTAGAGATATTAGTCTCTTATGCCTCCATACTTCCAAAAGAACTATCCAGTGCTGTTTTCATTATGATAGCCTCTACTTTAAAGTTTTCTTAAGCATAAATATTTGGACTACAGAAGCAACTCTGCAGAGTAAACCTGAGCCCAGCTGCAGTCTAAGACAGTGGGAAATGGCCTGCAAATGCCAAATTAATTGGTTAGCTTTGATTCTGTTTGATTTTTTTCTCCCCACTTGTGCATAAAGTTTAGGTAAAAGTTATGAAATGATGAGGTACTAGTCTAGTTTCAAGTTAAACTAAGGCAAAAGCAGGAGTCCAACATAATGTTCAGTATCACAAATTTTCAACCTAATGAAAAATACAGATCTCAATCAAGATTCTTCTTGTGCCAGAATGATTGTTCATCACAAGCAGCATAACCAGAGTGGACACCTTGTTCACCAGTGATTTCTGTGAAAGTAAAACTGCATGGTTGTACCTGTTCTTCAATTTACCTTCAAAGAACTTATTAGACTTCCCTGGGGCTGCAACAAGAGCTCAGGCTGAATTGTCTCTCCATACTCACCTCTGAAAGCAGCTCAAAGTCTCCCAAGGTTCACCATTCTCTAACATGTAGGTGGATGAAAAGGGGACGTGTTGGGTATGTTCTGGTAACCTTTCACTGGTGCCACTGCCTGGTGGTTTTACTGTAATGACATATACCTGGCCTACTCTAAGCAATTTAATTCTTTGCAAAAGCAAGCAGAGAATTAACTGTCCCCAAAGGGAACCTATTCCCTGCCCAGGGTGATGTTGCTAACAGCTTTGGCTGGCTACATCAACCACAAATGTTATCTCTTCATGCTGACATTTGGCTAGAGGGGATGTTCTCTTCCCATTTGTGAATACTATGGTATGCCAGCATGGGGTGAAGGAAGTGCTTTATTTCCACTTCTCAAGTGCTGATCAGTCAGACAAACAAAGGAACACAAGCCCCAACAACAACAACAAGGTATTATTCTGTGGAAAGAATATCAGGAAGCATGGTACTGGCACTGAAAGTTGTCACCTATCAGCTCCTAAATCATCATGAGTGTGCAGACATGTAGTACACGAGGGAATAGTTTCAGCATTGGAATTAGGAAAGAAAATTGGAAAATAAATTCAGTGGTTGAAATGCAAAAATTCAAATGTGCATTAGTTTAGAAGTTCTATGATCGTTCTATTTGTGGTTCAGAGATGGCTCCTGAAATTAGAATCAGTTTGTACTGGGGCAACTCAGTTTTGGAGGTCTTATGAGGACTGGCTGAGGGAGCTGGGGATGTTTAACCTAGAGAAGAGGAGGCTGAGAGGAGGCGTGATCACTCTCTACAGATACCTGAAGGGGAGTTGTAATGAGGTGAGAGTCGCATCTCTTCTCTCCAGTAATAAATGATTGAACACAAGGAAATGGGTTGAAGTTGCACCAGGGGAGGTTTAGATTAGACATTAGGAAGAACTTTTTCACCCAGAGGGTTATTAAGCACTGGAAAGGGCTGCCCAGGGAGGTAGTCGAGTCACCATCCCTGGAGATATTCAACAGACACACAGATGAGGTGCTGAGGGACATGGGTTAGTTCAGTGATGGGCCTGGCAGTGTGAGGTGAGTGGTTGAACTCGATGATCTTAAAGATCTTTTCCAAATGTAACGATTCTGTGATTCTCTGTGAAGAAGATGAAGGCTTTCAAATATTCTCTTGTTACTAAGAAAAAGCTTTTCCTCAGGTAACACCATACAAATGTGAATGTAAAATTATCTCTACTGAGAGCATGAGAAGATCAACAGGTTCTAAAATTCCTTTGGATAATCTATAATATTCTTGTTGCAACCTAGTACAATGGCAGACTGGAATATAAACATCTGGACAGATATCATATAACCCATTCCAAAGCCTAGCTTCATATTTGAAAATACATCTTTGGATAGCTTTAATTTCCAGCTAGCCAATGCAGGATCAGAGGAGGTTGAAAGGGAAATTGGAAATAAAATGGAAAGGCATAAAGGCTGATGGAGAGCCTGAGAAACTCATGGGCCACAGAGATCGTGGAGGAGAAGAAAGGGATTAGGAGATCTCTGAAGCAAAGGAATATGTAGAGAGTATGTAATACATGTAGTTTTTTAGGAAAAGAAGAACCCAGACTTTTTGTTTGGCTTTTAGTAGTGACTTTTAATGAGCAACAAACATGAAAATCAGTTGTAATGAACTGAAATAGTTCTGTGATATTAGGCTCTGCCTGCATTTTGTTAGAGACAATGCAGCTCTAATCTGAGCGAACTCTTTTAGCAGCTGAGTTATGCTGGAATGTGCAGGAAGTGTCTACAGAGAATTAGAGCCCAACTATCCCTCTGGCTTGTACTCTGTAACTGTACTTAATGACGTATAGAATTGGGAACACAGAGCTTTTCGGTGTGTATCTGCAGTTGCGAAAAGGAATGAAAAAGTAACAAGATGTTAATTTTTGATTGGTTTTAAACCAATTTGCAGCTCGCTTCCTTTTGAATACATTTGTATTTTCACTCCTGAAATTAATGGGTATTAATTAGCACATTGTTTTATGTAAGAGAAATAACATTTCTATTTAAAACACTGCAGATGTTTTACATTTTCATTTAACACTTTCATAATTAAGAGAAATTAGGAAAAGATGTTTTGAGTCAACAAAAATCTGCACAACTTGCCTGTATTCAGTAATTTCTTCATGTTTTCTTGTGTGTATTTGAATTAAGTGTTTTGTTTTTTTTTTCTCCAGATGCTGTAACAATTAATTAGTGTGTTAGGTTTTGAGCTTTGCCTGATTATTTTTTAGTAGGAAGACATGAGAAATATCTCTTTTTCCAAAAGATACTAAATCCATAAACAGTGTTTTCAGCTTTCCTTCCCTGTGTCGACGTATTAGTGAGTGTCATGCACTGAAAAAAACCCCAAGTTTCTGAGGAAAAACGTGCATGCACTGATAACATTAGGTAATTCCGTATACAATTAAACAAAGAGCTGTAAAATAAACTTCTTGAACCTACAGGCCAGAAAAAAAAATAAAAGAAATCTGAAGATAGCAATTTAGCTAATAATTCAAATAGCAAGGTTAGATAAGGGAGGAATTAGTAATGGTTGCCCACCCCCTATTCCTATGCTATTATCACAGCTGGGTGTTCCAGTCAGTGAATGATGTGACATCTACATAAAAGCAGCCTTGTAGTCTTTTACCACTGGGTACTAAAGGAAAGAGCACAGTGAAGGTACATCTCACGTGGCCCCTGACTCCCTGCAGGTAATTTGCTTTTGCCCTCTGACAGAGTTCAATCCTTTAATAATACAGGCAAACATTGGGTGAACACCTCAATAGTGCAGACAAGGGAAGAATTACTCCAAATTTAAGAGGCACTCTGACACTAATAGCCAATTCAACAGTGCAGAAGGAGACACCCATCCTCCTCCTAATCACGCCTCAACTACTTGGCTTCATTGTTTTATTCACGCACTTACCCAGAGATTTCCATCCTCTGTTGTCTGATTGTGTTTGTGTGCAATGCCTGGCCCAGGAAATACATGTTCTTGCTTGGAACAGCAAGAAAATCCTTTCAGGAGTTCCTAAGGTAGGATCTTGTCTTTGCTGACATCAGTAATAAAATGCTGTTGGCTCCAGTGTAGTCAGAAACCCACCTTAGTTTTGTGTGCACATGTGCTTGTGTGTGTTCAAATCACAGAGGTAAAACAGCTCCTAGGTTTCAGCCAAAAATTTGCAGGATTTTCCATAAAGATTTGGTAATTCAGCCTGGAGGAGAATGCTGATGAGGAACTAACTTGGAAGTGTTTAAGTGATAGGAATCTGCTAACAGCTGACACCCATTAAAGCACAATTTCACAGAATCACAGAATGTCAAGGGCTGGAAGGGACCTCGAAGGATCATCCAGTGCAACCCCCCTGCCAGAGCAGGACCACCTAGAGTAGGTCACACAGGAGCTTGTCCAGGTGGGTTTGGAATATCTTCAGAGAAGGAGGCTCAACACCTTGGCTTTCCTTTTTAAGGTGCTTTTTAGGCTATGTTCAGCAGTACAAAACTGCCATGCTGCAGTTTCTAAGTGCTCTCTGTAGTCTCTTACGCCACACCATAGCATTTTTCAGCAAGGGCTCTTCAGCTGTTTTGTTCCTAAGGTGGCTGTTCAGGAGAGTGCAGTGTAACTCTATGTATATCTACATAGTTACAGTGTCCATGTATCATATAAACAGTGCTAGAGATTTTCTGTGCTGGTAGGTTAAAACTGAGACCTCTGTGCCTGTTTAATGCTGCCTCCCACTGTTAGAGTTTTGTGCCAAATATAGCACTTGGAGATGGAGCAAAGTACAGTATTGACTGGATGTGTAATATAAGTAAAAAGAAGAACAGAGGATAGAAATAGAGAGAGCATGTAATCTAGATGCAAAAGCTTATCTGTTTTTTTTCTTAAGAAGGACTTCATATTTCTTTCTCTCTCTCTCTCTCAAAAGAAGGAAGTATGGAAGAAAATTATATGTATTGTGACTGGTTCTTGGAAACGCGTTTCCCAATCTTGCCAGAGTTCTTTACATGCCTTGCTAATCATTTCATCTTGAATTTACATGTATTGGGCTGATGAAATGTGAAAAATCTCTATTGTCTCTTCTGAAATAATTGAACAAATGTATACAATAATCTCATGTTTTTCAAATAACAGATTTCTTCAGACTCTAGGGAAAGCAGCTTAAGCTGGTGTATTTTTTTGTCTTCTCCAGTAGCTGGTAGCTGTCTGGAGAAATGACCCAGGCACCTTGGGGATTCAAAGCCACTTTATACAACTGCTATTCACTGTAGAAGCTGTATGAGCAAAGATCAGGCAGAAGGAGCATTTCTTTTTGGAAGGAGGGGTAGGGGAAGGCTCTCTGCTAGGTGGCACTGCTGAAATGTGTGAAGATTCACAATTCAGCAGTTTTGGGACTCAGACTTTATTGTAAAGAATTTTTTACAAAAAGAACATTTTTCTCTCCTTTACAAAGGTATGTTTGTTTCAGATGTCACAGATGAAAAGATACATACATCTATGCAGAGGTTACCTTGATTTGCACAGCCATGTAGAGGGAAAAAAACTATTCAGCAGGAGAAAAAGAATGGAGACTTCTATGAAACTCTAAATCTGAGGTTTGTTTAGTTATATCCTTTAAAATAATTATTTATTTAAGGCTTATTGACTTCCACATAAAATCACAAATCAGTCTTAAACAGTTATTGGCACAGAATAAATCCTGGTCTTTAAAGATCATCTTCAGTGAGCTTGCAGCCTCAGTGGACAGCGAAGGACAGAGCTAAGGGGTGAAATCCCTGGTGCAGTAGCTGAGAAATTGAAAAGGACCATATTTGCTTATGTTTCCACAAGACAATCCGGATCTTTGGAATCCTGCTTCACTGATAAATCTCAACCAGGTATCTCCAATGTATCTGTGGACTACTACTCCCTATGAATCGATGAATGAAACATGATCAGCTCTGCCCTCTGGGTGCAAAACATATGGTGACAGCTGAACAGCTTACTGTACCTCAGCTTTAGAGATGGTTTATGTTGCTTCTTTCAAACAGGAACATGATGTGTATCATACATCAGGATTCTGTAACATGTTCCTGATGTTAATGGAGTAGAGATTGTTAGGACTCTGTAGTATGGTATTGCTCAGAAAACCTTGTAACTGATATATCATTCACCACTGAGTAGGATGAAAAGAATCGTAGGCAGACCAAGATGATCAGGGGACTGGAGCGTCTTCCTTATGAGGAAAGGCTGCGGGAACTGGGGCTGTTTAGTCTGGAGAAGAGGAGACTGACAGGGGATCTTATTAATATTGATGAATGTCTAAAGGGTGGGTGTCAGGAGGTTGGGGCAACACTTTTTTCAGTGGTATCTAGCAACAGGACAAGGTGTAATGAGATGAAGCTGGAACACAAAAAGTTCCATTTACATATAAGAAAGTGAGGTGAGGGAGCCCTGGCCCAGGCTGCCCAGGGAGGGTGTTGGAGGCTCCTTCCTTGGAGGTCTTCAAGACCCGCCTGGACATGTTCCTGTGTGACCTGATCTAAGTGAACTTGCTTCTGCAAGGGGGTTGGACTAGATGATCTCTAAAGGTCCCTTCTAACCCTACCATTCTATGATTCTATGACTCTGTAGTATAGTATTGCTCAGAAAACCTTGATTTCTAGTTGTAACTGATACATCATTCACCACTGAGTAGAATGAAAAGAATGATAGTCAGACATTCAAACCAACACAAGCTGAGAAGTAAATTTTCACTTTTTCAGTGAAAAGAAACCTCGTGTTTGTGAATACTGGTCACTTGCCAGACCTGCAGCAACAGATGCTCATTAGTGTATCCAAGCAGTCCTTAATCACCTTTTAAAAAAGTTCAGAAAAGTTGCTGTGGTTTGTTTGGAGGTATCTCATACTTGGCTGAAGTCTCCAGGGCTTGCTGACATTCTTGACTCCTAGTGAATGAGGTCTTCTATTTATTTATTTATATATTTTCCCTTCATTTGTTTAGCTCTTTACCTAATTGATTTTCTGTGCTAATACACTAAAGGTCTGAAGAAGGCAGAGCCTCAGGTGTGACAGATGAAATAAGGTGCTTTTAGTCATTGCTTTTATCTTCCATGTCTAATGTGTTGGTTACAGCTGTGCAGTTTAACAGCAAAATCAATACATCATTTGCTGTTGGTACCTGAAAGAATTTGGAAGCCTGTTGGTATTTTAACTATTAGGTTTCCCCTGAAAAGCCTTCCTTCCCCTGCTCCCCCCTGCTTTGTCCCTCCCACAATCGAATGCTGCAGGAAGACAAGACCCCTTTCTGTCTCCTGGTGTTTTTGTATGTGCACATAAATTTATTAACCATATGCCTTATTGCCAGTTACCTAAACTACCTCCTTGGAAATTGCACCTTGTAGCTGATTTATTAACTTTACGTTTACCTCTTATGTAAATGCTGTTCAGGGCATATTTACTGCTAGTGTTTTGAGGATACAGTTCATGAACATGGAAAATATGAGGGACAAAAAGGGAAATCACTTTGCACAACGAGTGAATAAAATTCATGGTCCTATATGCAGTTCTAGTTTGCTGATGGAGCCACAGAACTAGTGCTGTGCAACTACTTTGTCCTAGTTTTTAAATAAGCACATTTAGACCCTGGAAAATGACTGAAAATGCCAAGAAAACAGGGATCTGCTGAAGGAAAGGCAAAGTGGTGGTTTTAAAATAATCTGTTGAGTCATAAATCAGTTTAGTTCCTTATCATGTGATGCATGCTGCAATATTTTCTCCTCATCTCCTGGTTGTGCTTTAATTTGGGTGAACTTAGTCCTTGCCACGTTGTGCAGTGTCATTTACGTCTTGTTTTCCTCTGACTGAAATTGTTATTTCTGTGATCTTTCACACTGCTATACTTATTGCCATTTGCCAAGGAAACCCTCTCACACAGAAATTGCCCTCTAAATAGCATGATTACCTTATTATTGATTTATTTCATAGTTTGCTGTAAGTGTTCTCAGTGTGTAACACTGAGCGATCTGTACCAAACAAATAATAGGTTGCTGCCCAGAAAGGATGTGTAAAACAGCACAGTCCTGCAAAGAGCTCAGCATTCCCATGTAATGCTGTGCTCCATTATCTGATATGAGTTTTGACCCTGTCTGCTTTGCTGACGCTGCACCATGACTGTTCACACTACGATGAACTGGTTCTGTGACTGAACATGGAGACATTTGTAAGAACTTATCTGAATGAAATAATCATATGAGAAGGACTCATCAACTCAGTGTTAAAAGTTAATAGACTGTTGTCATGATTATAACTAGAATTGACCAAGTTATTATGAGTAACATAAGTATCACCCTTGATGTTCATCCTAATAACGAATCAATTGAAACAAGTTTCAAGTTCAGGATAAGGTGAATATCCTCTGCTTTTTCTCTTCTACATGTATTTTCTAGACATATTCTAAACTGGCATAATCAAATATTAAAGATACCAGACTGAGTGGTACTTTGAGCATACCTGAATCCAGCAAAACTATTTGTATTACAGTTGTTCAGATACCGTCAATATCCTCAACAACTTCCAACAATATGTGAAGACAGCACACATTGAAGAGATCTTTTGAGATGTAGCAGAATTATTTTGAGAGACTTTTACTACTGGACATATGTTCAATTTAGGAGGCTGAAGTTTCATAGTAAATCAGATTGTTATGACTTTATTAATGGCAAACCATTACTTAAACAAAACCCTCCCCCACCCTCAGATTTCTGACTAATTATTTCTGGTGCTACTAATTGCAAGTGATTTTACATCAATTTTCAACAAAGCAAGTTTTCATCTTCAAGGTAGCTAAGTAATTTCCTGGTAGATTTCTAAGGGCAAAAGGTATTGTCATGGTCAGATTGACTGTCCATACAACACAATTCATGTGATTATACTAACTGGTTCCTGAACCAAGTTCCTGGCTTCTTGCTGTGTTAGAAAATAGCTCTCAGAAAGTCACTCTGTCTCAATAAAATGATTAGCACGTTGGACAGTCACAACCTTCAGAAAGTGTGCCAATTCTTAATGGCCTTCAGAGATTAAAACGTGACTGTGGAGGACACTGGCTTCCAGTCATAAGAGTTTATTCTGCCTTTGTTTTCTACTTTAAATAGCACTCTTATCTAATTTCTATGCTTCCTGGAAGTACTGATGGATAGTGATCAACTCATTTCCTCTTTTGAAGAGCCCAGAACTGGACACAGGACTCCAGATGAGGCCTCACAAGGGCAGAGTAGAGAGGGAGAAGAACCTCCCTCAGCCTGGTGGCCACACTCTTCTTGATGCATCCCAGGATGCCATTGGCCTTCTTGGCCACGAGGGCACGTTGCTGGCTCACATTTAGTTTATTATCAATCACCATTTTCTTCTTTAGAAAGAATCCGTAAACATTTCTGTGTAAGTCCAAATTTAGTAAATGTGTTTTGACTTTTCATCTCTGACCTGGGACTGGCTATGCCAAGTTCAGCACTGAACGCTTCAGTGCTAGACAACTTTAGAAATGTGGGGTTTTTTAATGTGGTACCCATGTATGGTTTGGGGTTTTTGTTTTTTTCTTTGTTTTTTAAACCTGCCATGGAACTTCTTGAATCTAAGAGGCCTCTAGGTCCATCACAACCTGATAGTTTTTGATGTGGGCACTACTGGCTGGCTAGATGAGGAGAGAGCAGTGGATGTCACCTACCTTGACTTCAGCAAGGCTTTTTATACTGTTTCCCATAAAATCCTCATCAGAAAGCCCAGTGAGTGTGGCTTGGTGAGTGGACAGTGAGGTGGATGGAGAGCTGGCTGAATGACAGAGCCCAGAGGGTGGTGATCAACGGCACAGAGTCGAGTTGGAGGCCTGTGGCCAGTGGAGTTCCTCAGGGATGGGTTCTGGGGCCAGTCTTGTTCAACATCTTCATCAACCACCTGGATGAGGGGACAGAGTGTACCCTCAGCAAGTTCCCTGCTGGCACCAAACTGGGAGCACTGGCTGTTTCCCCAGAGGCTGTGCTGCCATTCAGCGGGATCTCGACCGGCTGGAGAGTTGGGCACAGAGGAACCTCCTGAGGTTCAACAAGGACAAGGGCAGAGTCCTGCACCTGGGAAGGAACAACCCCATGCACCAGGACAGGCTGGGGATTGACCTGCTGGAGAGCAGCTCTGCAGAGAGAGACCTGGGAGTGCTGGTTGATAATAAACTGACCATGAGCCAGCAATGTGCCCTCGTGGGCAAGAAGCCAATGGCAGCCTGGGATGCATCAAGAGTGTGGCCAGCAGGTCAAGGGAGGTTCTGCTCCCCCTCTCCTCTGCCCTGCTGAGGCCTCATCTGGAGTCCTGTGTCCAGTTCTGGGCTTCCCAGCTCAAGACGGACAGAGAACTGCTGGAGAGAGTCCAGCACAGGGCCACCAAGATGATCAGGGGACTGGAACATCTTTCATACAAGGAAAGGCTGCGGGACCTGGGGCTGTTTAGTCTGGAGAAGAGGAGACTGAGGGGGGATCTTATTAACATTTACAAATATCTCAATGGTGAGTGTCAGGAGGTTGGGACATCACTTTTTTTTCTATTTTATCAGGTGACAGGACAAGGAGTAATGGAAAGAAGCTGGAACACAAAAAGTTCCTTTTAAACATGTGAAAAAACTATGTCAGTGTTTCAGTGAGGGAGCCCTGGCTGTCCAGGGAGGGTGTGGAGGCTCCTCCTCAGGAGGTCTTCAAGACCTGCCTGGATACGTTCCTGTGTGACATGATCTAGGTGAATCAGCTTTAGTAGGGAGGTTATACTAGATGATCCTTAAAGGTTCCTTCCAACCACTCTCATTCTCTGATTCTCTGATTCTATTGTTCGGTGATTCTATGACCCCTTCCATATGGATTGTTTGGATACTTTTGCATTAAGATAGCCTTTCAGTCTCAGAGTGTGCTATTCCACTATTAGTGACCTTTTCCTGAGTGATAGGAGGAAAGTTGCTGACAATGATAATAGATAGCGGGTGTTCAGTACCTTGAAGCCACACACACAAGAAAAAATACAGTCTTTCACTTCAGAGACTAACTTTAGATTATACAAGAACTCATCTTATCTGTACAGGCATACATAGTACATAAGATGCACCTTTTATGATTCTCATACTATGAGGTAATGCATTCATGTAATTCTTCAAAAAAAAGCTTGTTATTCCTGGATATAGAAGGCTCTAGTACAAAGTTAAGCCTCAGGTACTCACCTTGCTATTGCCTTTTCATCTGATACATACCAAAATGTGGTTTTTTTAAATGCTGATGTAAACAACTCTGTAGCATATTTAAACCTGTATAACATCTCTGTTCAGCTGGCAACTGTCAGGGTACAGTTGAGGGCTTCAGCCATGGTCTGTCCCACTGCTCCAGTCAGTGCTGCTTGTTGCTAGAGGAGCACAGCGACTGCCCTACAAGCATATCACACATAAGCCTGTCACAACTCCCACCATACATCTTGCAGGACCTCGTACTTTCTGTGGTTGAGTGCCAGAATACAGACTCTGCTGCTAGTTAGGTACGGTTTGTAAACACAAAACATATGGAAGTGTGGTTGGGCATGTTTATTCACAGGTGTCTTCTCTGGTTTGTAGTGGGTGTTGAGAGAAAATAATTGTCAGGTGTTTTTTGACTGTAGCTGTTTAGCAAAAAAACCCAATTTATTTTGAAACAAAACAACTGAATAAAGAGGAAACAGGCTGTCCAGAAAGGGTGTGGAGGCTCCTTCTCTGGAGGTTTCCTAACCCACCTCAATGTGTTCCTGTGTGACCTGATCTAGGTGGACCTGCTTGAGCAGGGAGGTTGGACGAGAGGATCTCTAGAGGTCCCTTCCGACCCCGACAATCCTGTGATTCTATGATTCTGTATGAACACATCTCTTTGTTTCCCACAATTATTGTAAGAACATTTTTGGTAGCTATCTTAATCATCATCACTGAAAAGAAGAACTTTAAATTTGGTCAGCATAGCCACAGATTAAATGGAAGGTCTCCTGTTTGGGGTTTGATTCAGGGAAAGTGTTCCTCTCCTGTTTGGTTTTTTATGAGGTACCTTAGGCAAGAATGTTACTCTGTGCATTCCTTGGTTTCAAGCCAAGCTTGAGGTAATATATCATTAGTCTTGTTTTGAAATTGGTTTTCAAAAGGGATGAAATAGAGAAATGTGTTAGTTTACTGTCAATAAATACTCCTACCTCCATACTTCACCCCTGAGTTTCCCAGTTATCAGCTTCAGATAGTAAAGACCAATTTCCTCTTAAAGTGATGACAGCATCCTCTGCGAAGAAAATGTATGTTCTTCAGAGTATGTGCTATCATACCTCAGGATGAAGGCTTCAAAACAGTCACCATCTTTTTTGTGGGGGAGTTTGGTTTTTTTAATGGAGATGAAAACCAGAAACATTTTGCTGCAAACTTGTTTCATGGTCATACATTTTGCGACTGTTATTTAAGTTTACTCGGGATTTGCAGTCAGACCTTTTATTTTTATCTAATAAATATCTCTTGGACAAGCACAGCCATTGCAACCAGCTGGAGTTATGTGACTCCTTCTGCCAAGGTTGGCAGAACTCCCTGACACACCATATGATTTAGCTACTTTGGGCCAGATGCTTCTTTTTGCTGCAAAATATGGAGGCGGTGTGAATGGGTAGGGAAAAAGAAGGGTACAGAGCTCAGTCTCCCAAATGGGAAAGAAGAGTGGATCTTTAGGAAAACACTTCTCCCTGTTCCAGAAAGCTCCATCACACACACAGACAGTAAGAGGTGAATAATCCTCAGAGCTGATGTGGGAAAAGACTGGTAGATGCAGGATTTGTTTAGATGGTAGCTACTCTATAAAACGTGTTTTTATTACAGCTCAGTGGAACGCTATTGTGCCCTTTGCAAATTGTATTCTCTTTGTTCAGGGTTATTCTTACTTTTTATTCAATGACATTTATCCAAGAAGTGCTAACAGTGACAAAAGCCAAGACTAGAATCCTCACTTTTTTCTGAGCAAGCTCAGAAATAGACTCTGAATGCCTGCTTACTTTCCTTCTGTAGCATGAGTGTTACATTCCAGTTTTGCTATGGCCCAAATACAGACAAGGGGTGGGGAGAGTAGTAGATACAGTGGCTTAGCCCAGACTGTACATTTTAGGGTGCTCTTCTGGGAGTTGAAAACATAAAGGCTTATCTTTGGTTTTAAGCCAGTGGAGGAAAAGTGATGAGAGTAGCTAAACCATGGTTATCGCAGTAGGTGGCTTGGAGTCATTTATACCTTTTTGTCACACCTGGCCTTTACTGACATTAAAGCAACCAGAGACTTTGTCTTAAACACTTTTTTATCCTCTCAGACACAAAATCAGAAATTTTTCTCAGCTAGGCATATTTTATTTCCTGCTTCCTGACTGGTATTTACCACAGATAGGCCATAAATGTCTTTTCCACCATTTTCCCACAGAAATGAAAATACGGTGAAAAATGTGAGTATGCTTGAAGATCCTCTTTCATCTTTCAAATAGTTTAATATTAATTTAAGCTATCAATCCATACTTCTTTTTCTTTTTGGAAAGAACAGGCATTGGTCCTCCACTCACTTTGAAAATTATTGATTCTGAACATGTAGTCTCAAAATAAATAAATAAGAGCTTTTGGCCAAAAGGTTTTTACTCCTGAGACGTCCACCAGTGATCTAATTTGTCTTTCCTTGAAAACACATGCTCCATTCCAGACCCCATGGAGACAATTGCTTCCATACCGTCCTCTGCAGCTCAAAGGAATCAGAGGAGACAAAAAAGAAAAAAATAAAGAAAAAAGTGAATGTGTACTTCTTTTTTTTTTTTCTTACTATTTCCAAAACTTAATAACTCATTGAAAACCTGAGTGTTTGGCAACGTTCAGCTAAAGTCAATTCAAGAGCAAGTCATTTGGAAAACTTTTAAGAATGTGTGGTGGTTTAACCACCAGAGAATGTGGCTGCTGCTACTATTCCTTTAAAACTCTCCCTCCCTTGTTTACTTTTATTACTTGTTCAAACTGTGTAGAACAAGAATTCACATCCTTGTGCTCCATTCTTTATTTAGTTGCTTGTTCAACCCCAATCAAAGCTAAGATTTGCTGCACATCCTTTAACCTATGGACCTGCTTTTGACAGTAATTTTGTTTCTACAGCTGAACAAATGACAGAATCATCTTTTTATTTTCTTTCCCCATCTCCTCACCAACTGAGACTGTATAAGAATATTTTGTTCCCTGATATCTCTGGGTCTTCCTTGTTTTCACTATGCGTGAACATTCAGGTGCTCAATCTTCATTAGTGCAAATAATAAGGAAAAGGGAATGTTAATCTCCAGTTTGTCAAAAGCAATTTTTGAATTGTCTATTTAATTGTAAGACTCAGTTCATGCTGCTTTGGTTAATTAATGTGCTAACAAAGTCAAAGGAAAAGCCTAACAATAGCAGAAGCCTAGCAATGTAACTGTGTGCAAGCTGAGAACCCTGAATGTTCACTGAGCATGCTTTTTACATACTTCTGTGTTTCTAAAGTAAAAAGTTTTTTTAACAAGCTTATGTCTGTGTGTTGAAAAATCTATTTGCAAAATGTAAACAAACTCCTACATTAAGTTTTCCTTCTTGGATGAGAGTATTCACACCATGTGTGAATGCAATGAATTCTGAAGTCACAGGGTTCCAGAACGACAATGTTCAGGTTTCTTTATGTTTAAGTTAATCTGCATTTAAACATTTGAACAGCAGGTGTGTTATTTCAGCTTATGTCACAATCCTGCAATCCACTGTGCCAGTCCAACGGAGGAACCAGGATCAGATAATACAAAGAAAAAGGAGAGAGTTTTGGGGCATGGAGAAGAAACAAACTAATGCTTCTATACAAAAAGAAAAAAGTGGATTTCCCTCGTCTGCAGAATTTCACTTCAGTCAGTCCTTAATACTCAAGGCAAAATTCAATTCCTGATATCCAAGTCTCTCCTACTTGACTTGGGGCTAGAACATCTTTCATATGAGGACAGGCTGCGGGAACTGGGGCTGTTTAGTCAAAAGGGTGGATGTCAGGAGGTTGTACAGTAGCTAGTAACAGGACAAGGGGTAATGGGATGAAGCTGGAACACAAAAAGTTCCACTTAAACATAAGAAAAAACTATTTCACTGTTCAGGTGAGGGAGCCCTGGCACAGGCTGCCCAGAGGGGTTGTGGAGGCTCCTTCCTTGGAGGTCTTCAAGACCTACCTGGACATGTTCCTGTGTGACCTGATCTAGGTGACCCTGCTTCTGCAGGGGGGTTGGACTAGGTGATCTCTAAAGATCTCTTCCAACCCCTACCATTCTATGATTCCATGATTCTAATGGGCATCCTGAATCTGTTCTCCAGCAATAAAAGCCAAAGCCACTTAAGCAGGTCTGTTAAAAGACTTCTTACCTAAAGCATGTTAGAAACTTAAAAGTAATTCCCTCTTGAAAAGTAAAGTAATAATATTTGATCATGGGGTGTATAAGAAGGGCTGTGGACAGTCAGTTGAGAGAGGTTCTCCTCCCACTCTGCTTTGCCCTCATGAGACCACATCTTGCGTCCAGTTCTGGGCCCCTCAGTTCAAGAAGGACAGGGAGCTGCTAGAGAGAGAGCAGCACAGGGCCACCAAGATGATGAAGGGAGTGGAGCATCTCCCTTATGATGATAGGCTGAGGGAGATGGGGCTCTTGAGCTTGGAAAACAGGAGACTGAGGCGTGACCTCATTCATGTTTACAAATATGTAAAGGGTGAGTGTCAGGAGGATGGAGCCAGGCTGTTCTCAGTGATGGCCAGTGATAGGACAAGGGGCAATGAGTACAAGTTGGAACACAAGAGGTTTCAAAGAAACACAAGGAAGAACTTCCCTGTTGAGGTGAGCGAGCACTAGAAGGGGCTGCCCAGATGGGTTGTGGAGTCTCCTTCTCTAGAGACATTCCAACCCACCTGGATGAGTTCTTGTGTGACCTACTCTAGGTGGTCCTGCTCTGGCAGGGGGTTGCACTGGATGAGCTTTCGAGGTCCCTTTTAATCCTTCAGATCCTAGTATTTCAGAGGGGCAAAGTTCTTACTCTTCAATAGCATCTTCATGCTTATTTGTGTGAAAGCTTCCATCAATACAGAACTAAATTTCAGTTCCATATTTCCTGTTAGGTTTGAAATACAGTGCAGAGTAAAGTTTGTCATAATATATTAGGGGTTCTTAGACTTTTATAATGACACAATATAAATTAAATACTTCCAATAGATGTGAGAGTAAAGAGCAATTGTGTTTGTGCAGCAATATTTCATAGTGATTTTTCATTTATTCATTTCTTTTATTGATCTGATAAATCAATATTACGCCTAAATATGAGAGAACAAAATAAAAGGAAACAGACTAAATTGATATTTACAAGTATGAAATTAACATGAAGTTCAAGGTTTATCGAGAAGTGATAATCTAGTTGAATGAAGTGAAAATGGAATATTTATCAGAAGAACTTTTATATGGATTACAGTTAAATTTTGTGGTGATTAATTCTTCTATACCATTTACATGTGTTGTACATTCAGAAATCAGCAGAACATGAATTATTATTATAATTTCAAGTAATGATTACAGTGAAACTTTAGGAATAATATAAAATTTTGGTTATCTTTGACTATCAGATATGAGAAAGAAAATCTTAGCAGTCAGTGATGATAACCTGTTGAAGAATATGATGATAGTTGTACTCTCATTCCCAAGAACATATAGCATATGTTATCATAGACTCATAGAATGGTAGGGGTTGGAAGGGACCTTTAGAGATCATCTAGTCCAAACCCCCTGCAGAAACAGGTTCACCTAGATCAGGTCACACAGGAAAGTGTCCAGGAGGGTCTTGAAGACCTCCAAGGAAGGAGACTCCACACCCTCCCTGGGCAGCCTGGGCCAGGGCTCCCTCATAGTGAAATAGTTTTTTTCTTATGTTTAAGTGGGACTTTTTGTATTCCAGCTTCACCCCATCACCCCTTGTCCTGTTGCTATCTACTATAGAAAAAGGAATGCCCCAACCTCCTGACATCCACCATTTAGATATTTATAGTTGCAATGAATTTAAAAGGTTATGGACATTACAGCACTTTACCCTTTCCTTCATTTCACTTTACAGGTTTCTCTGTTCCATGATTCTAAGACTAGTTGTGACCTCAGTAAAAATCTTAATTACAGTTTTTATTATTTGACATTTATTTCTGAAACATTACTAAATACAATATATTTAACTGAAATAGTTGGGAAAAAAAAAATCCACATTTTGATCTATCTTTAAATAAAAAGAAATAGTTTTGAAGCCTTTTTCCATCTCTTCCTTCTTTTTCTATTTCCTTCTGCCCCTGTTTTTTTTCCATGCTTCTACTGGCAAGGAGAAGTTTAGTAAAGATACAGAGAGATAGAAGAAAGAGAAAGCATGACTAATCATACCAAATATATTTTCATTAAAATTATTTTTAGAAGGTTTTTTTTCAGTTGTTCAAGTGTAGAGGATATTTTACAAGCTCTTCAAAATGCTTATGTTTGAAATATTTTTGTATGGCTTAAAAATACTTATTGATAACTAAAATTTAGAGCATATTCCTTTCTGGACACAATTTCCGTCTTCAAAGAAGTTGATTTTGATAATTTACTTTTTCCTCTAAATCAAAATCATGGAATCATAGAACGGTAGGGGTTGGAATTATAATTTTTCAGTTGTTAAGCTTCAAACCCCACACTTAGAGAATCAAAATATGTTTCCGTCTGAACATTTTCACTTATTAATTAACACGCATACTTTAATATGCTTCACCAGCTGGTATTCCTTCTTTTTTTCTGTTTCCTCCCCTATCACTTTTCCCTGGTGCTATTACTTCCTTTCCTCTTGTCCTTCCTTTCTGCCCACTTCCTTTCCCTACTGTGTTCATTCCTCCATCACTAATCTTGTTCTCTCTCTCTTTTTATTTTTTAACTATTTTTTCTCCCTTTCTAGTTACTTTCCTGTCCTGCTCCACTTAAACACTTAGTTTTGCTCCTCTGTTAGCCTCCTATGAAACAGTCTATACTTTCCTCTCATTGATTATCACCAAACAGGGAACACTCAGAGCCAAACTTATCTTAATAACGTGTCAGATTGAGGGATGAATACTGAGGGATGAAAGACTTTTTTATTCATTAGGATATCCCAAAAAAATAGATTGCAGACTAGAGAAGGTGAGGAGATGTGTGAGAATTTCCGACTGTTGACTGTTGCAAAACAAACAAGTGAGAGCAAATGTCTGATAAAGAGAGTCAGACTGCGTATCTTTGTTAGAGAAAAATTTACATAACAAATCTTGTCTGTATATTACATTTTCAAGTCAAGGGAAGACCAAAGGTATTAACAAATCTAATGCAGAATAAGAACACTATGGATATTATTACAGTATTGCAGAATCATGGTACAACTGAGATACAAGGAGACCTCTGCAGATTGCCTAGTCCAACCTGCTGGTCAAAGCAGGATCAATTATCTAGGATTTTGTCTGGTAGGATTTTGACTGTCTTCAAGATACTCTTTTGAAAATGTGTTCCAGGGTCTGACCATCTTTATAAGGAAAAATAAATTCTTTCTCTCATGTTTAACTGGAAATTCCTGTCTTTCAGTTTGTTGTATCCTCTTGTCCTGCCACTGGACATCAATTTGAAGAGCAGGGCTCCATCTTCTCTACTCACCTCCATCAGATATTTATACCCTTTCAGCAGATCTCCCTCAGCCTTCCCCAGGCTGAACAGTTCCTACTCTCTCAGCCTCTCTCTATATGTCAGACACATTAGTTCCTTAATCATCTTTATGTCTCTTTGTGGGACTTGCTCCATTTTTTCCATATCCTTCTGGTATTGGAGTCTCAGCACTCCAGATGTGTCTCACTAGGACTGAGCAGAGAGGAAGGATCAACTCCCTCAACCCACTGGCAATGGTCTTCCTAGTGCAGCCAGGGATGTTCTTTTTGCTGGGACAGTGCATCACTGGCTCATGGTCAGTTGTTTTCTATCTAGATGCCCAGGTCACACTTTATCAAGCTACTTTCCACTCAGCCCCAAGCATGTACTGATGTGCAGGCTTGTTCCTCTTCAGGTGCAGACCTTTGCTTTTTGCCTTGTTAAAGTTTATGAGATTCCTCTCTGCCTAGTTCTTCATCCTGTTGTATTCCCTGAGCACAATCATCTGACATATCAACCACTCCTCTCAGTTTTGTATCATCTGCAAATGTGCTGAGAGTGCATTCTGTCCATGATCCAGGTTATTGATCAATGTGTTAAACAGCACTGATCCCAATATCAACCCCTGGGATTACTGCACCAGCTGGACTTTGTGCCACTCATCACAACCATTTAAGCCCAGTTAGACAACTGTTTTTAACCATCTTTTTATCCATCCTGTACTTCATCTGTCTATGTTTATAAGGATACTATAGGAGAAAGCATCAAAAACCTTATTCAAAAGTCAAGATCAACCATATTCATTGCTCTCTCCTCACCTACCAAGCCTATCATTTCGTTATAGGAATCTATAAGTTTGGTCAAACATGAGTTCACCTTCATCAATCCACACTGATTATTCCCAATAAACTTTCTATTCATTATATGTTTGGAAATTATTCCCAGGACCATTAGTTGCACTTTCACTGTCTCAGAGATCAAAGTGAAGCTGATTTGTGTGCAGATTTTTTTAATCTTTCTTCTTGCCTTTCTTGAAGACAGGAATGACATTTGCTTTCTTCCAGCATCAGGAATTTCCCCCAGCCACCATAACATTTCAATCAATAATGTACTCAAAATAACATTGTCCAGCTACCTCAGCACTCATGGGTGCATATTATCGAGTCCCATGACTTAAGTACACCCACTCGGTTTAAATGTGCTCTACCAAGGAAACACTCCTACCAAGGATAAGTCTTCCATGCTCTAGACTTTCCCATTGGTTTCAGGGGTCTTCTTCAAAATACATTTCATAGAATCATGGAATGGCAGGGTTGGAAGGAACCTTTAAAGATCATCTAGTACAATCTCCCTGCTAAAGCTGATTCACCTAGATCAGGTCACACAGGAACGTGTCCAGGCAGGTCTTGAAGACCTCCTGAAGAGGAGCCTCCACACCCTCCCTGGGCAGCCTGGGCCAGGGCTCTCTCACCTCATACTGACAGAGTTTTTTCATATGTTTAAGTGGAACTTTTTGTATTCCAGCATCTTTCCATTACTCCTTATCCTGTTGCTAGATAGAACAGAAAAAAAGTGATGTCTCAACCTCCTGACACCATTTAGATATTTGTAAATGTTAATAAGATCCCCCCTCAGTCTCCTCTTCTCCAGACTAAACAGCCCCAGGTCCTGCAGCCTTTCCTCATATGAAAGATGCTCCAGTGCCCTGATCATCTTGGTGGCCCTGTGCTGGCCTCTCTCCAGCACTTCCCTGTCCCTCTTGAGCTGAGGAGCCCAGAACTGGACACAGGACTCCAGATGAGGCCTCAGCAGGGCAGAGGAGAGGGGGAGCAGAACCTCCCTTGACCTGCTACCCACACTCTTCTTGATGCATCCCAGGCTGCCATTGGCCTTCTTGGCCACGAGGGCACATTGCTGGCTCATATTTAGTTTATTATCAATCAGGACTCCCAGGTCTCTCTCTGCAGAGCTGCTCTCCAGCAGTTCGACCCTCCAAATTTATCTCCTAGACACTAGTTCTTTTTCTGTGTGCCATTATTTCATTATACAATAATTATTTCTGTAATAAAAATATTATAATCATTGACTACCTGGGGTTTTTTACTAATATTTATTTGTATTCATTTTTGTGAAGCTTGTAGTGGGGGACTCCTGAGGGCTCCTTTTCCTTTAGGGTCTACTGGAGAAGCTGGCCCTTTTTTAAGCCTGCTTTCAACCATTTCCAGAATCAATCTGTGACATTTCACAAAATGTAATCTGGAAATTAATTGTAGAGAAAGGCTCCTGTGCCTTCAGAAAGTGTTGGTAAGTGTGTGGGTGGTGTAATGTGGGGATATATTAGTTGCTATACATAGGAATGAAGTATGCACAACAAGAATAAAAAGAGGGAATGTGATCAGTGTTGCTACCCACACTGTTCTGGATTTTGGACAGATTGCAATTAGTTTAGACTTCTATACTTTAAATGGTAATGTCTGGAGAATTCTGGAAGGTGTTACTTGCTATTATTAGCATAATTAACTGAAAATTTAAGAAATCCTGCTATTACCATTGGACTCTCTATGAAATGCTCTCAGCCATACCTAGGTACCTCCCCACTCAAATCATAACCTGATGTTATATCATCATGGCACATTTAGAAATGCTAGGAGAGGGCATGTATTTTGTTGTTTTGATAAAGTATCCGGGCTTTCTTGTTCAGAAGCCTAGGTAAAAAGAGTACAAAATACATGTTAAACTGAGATTCTACTTTCAACAACAACCAAAAAAATCAATAAAAAAGGCAACAAAAAATCCTACCCAAATAGGCAGCACCTAGTGAGTAATAACTTTATTTCTGTATAGCTCAGGGGGGTTGCAAGGGGAGTGTGAAAAGTTCATTATTATCAAGCAGGAAAAAAAGCGAGTGCTAAGAAGAAAGAGTCTTATTTCCTACTGGGATTTCTCCCAGACTACATGATTTGCATGAAGGGCGCCACATCAAACACATTGGGTGCCCTTTTTCAAATATTAATGTGAAGCTTGTTTCAAGTTCTTTCTTGACTTTGTGCCACCTTGTATCAAAGGAAGTTAAAAGTAGGACTTGGGAGGAAAAAATACTTTTCCAACTGTTTCAGCACTTAGCAAAAATCTTTTTGTATTTGATCACTTCTGCTTCAAACTTTTATTATTTTGACAAATAGGCACATTTTTATAGCTGTGAATTCTATGTCAATCTGACTTGGACTTTTTTCCCCCTTTTCTTTTGAGACTTTCCATTTTTTAGCCATGGGTGTCATGACTGACCCGCTCAAAACATTTGTGCACTGCATAATCTAATTATCTGTCTCAGTCTTTTCTCCCATGTGGTAATTTCTATTAAATATTTATATACCCCAGCAAGATTGCACTAAAATGTGCCACAGAAAATGGAGCCCTTAAAATTAAACATGTGTAGTCTGAGCTATCTTAATCTTTCCTAATTGAACTTTTAAACACCTACATCTAAGCTTATCAGCCTATGGTCATCTTATAGTCAATGAGGAAAAACAGGCATCTCCCCAAGATCATTCCACTAAGTTAGTTGTCTGAGAGAGTTGGCACGAATTCTATTCCATCAGTAGCAGTTTCGTTTAACCCACTATAAAACTTTAACTGACTATAAAAAGAGCCTAAAATGCTTAGCTTATATTTAAATTACTAACGTTTAGGCATAAATGGTAAGGTAATTTCCACTGCAAATAACAACAGCACCAAGAAGAAAAGCAAACTGGACATACTTCCTGATTGTATCCGTTTCTCAGAAACAAAGAAAGCGGGAGAAAAGTGTCAGGAGTTTTTGTTAGCAAATTGAGCATAAATATCTCATGAAAATACAAGAGATGGCACATACTGTACTCTAAAGAGCAGCAATCCCAGGAGAAGTTAGTCGTTTTAGAGTGCACGAGTCATGGTGTGCAGGACAGAAATATGAAATTACAATGATGTAAGAAGTAAAGGCAAGTTGTAATTGGTAACTTATGAAGCATTGCTATTGTAGCCTGAGAACTAAATGTTCTCCACATACTCTCGGAAGAAATCTTGACTGAGCTCTCACAGGCTATGGTGGAGGAAATTTAACATTCCAAATTATCAGACAGATGTATATCTGAAATGATCATAAAACCATAGAATGGTAGGGGTTGGAAGGGACCTTTAGAGATCATCTAGTCCAACCCCCCTGCAGAAGCAGGGTCACCTAGATCAGGTGGCACAGGAACATGTCCAGGCAGGTCTTGAAGACCTCCAAGGAAGGAGACTCCACAACCCTTCTGGGCAGCCTGTACCAGAGCTCCATCACCCTCACACTGAAATCGTTTTTTCTTATATTTAAGTGGAACTTTTTGTGTTCCAGCTTCATCCCATCACCCCTTGTCCTGTTGCTAGATACTATAGAAAAAATGGATGCCCCAAAGAAAAAAGGGATGCTCCCACTTGAATCACCATAGAGGTGGTACAACTAAAGCTGCTGAAGCATTTTCAGTGAAAAAAAATCCAAAGATACAAAGGTAAACAAGTTGTTTGGTGTGTAAGACACAGATCTTCCAAGCCTTTTTCCTTACTATTTTTCATAGGAAAGAAATTAGAGCGAGATTGAAGTGAACTGCTGTCAACAAATGTGAAAAATGTAACAGTACTACTGAAAAACAGAGTAAAATTTAGACCTCATCGATTCTTTATAAGCTTATTACCACAACAGAAATGTCATCATTCAGAAGTCAGGACGATTGTTTCTCTTATAAATCACAGAAAAAGCAAAGTTTTATAGGAACTACCTGTTGATGTTTTTTATGTAAAAAAAAACCCAAGGAAATTAACATTTTTGTGACCAACCTTATCTATGGCCACAAGCAAAATAAAATATAACGATCCAGTCTTTAAAAACATGACCTAGCCCACACAGCAGCAAAAGAACAGTGTCATCATTAAGAATGGATGACGTGGATAATGTTCTTCCCTTTTGCATAGAGATAAACATTTCTGATTTTAATCCAGTTTTCTTTTTTTGTCCTTATCCCCTTAGGATGAGGGTTTTTTGTCTCTTGTAAGCTCGATGCCTTTTGTATGTTTTTTTATTGCCACATTATTTTATTTTCTTGATTCATATAAATTATCTGGGCAATTTGCACATTAGGGCAAAAAGAGTTGAACTTTAATGTCATATTATAATCCTATATAACAGGATGACATTAGTTTATAATTTCAAGTATTAATTGTCATTGGGAGACTAGATTCTTCTGTACACCTTTGGCAGCTTTGTATATATTGAATTAGTCCATATTTCTGTTGGAGCATCTAAAAGCAGAATCTACATCTATGAAATGAATGATAGAAAAGTTTATTATATTATCTATTTGATAGTACAACAAATCACTATGAGCACTTTAAGCTGAGAAGAATGGGCATAATACCTTTTACCCCATAGCCATGCATTATCTATGCATTTACCACGGTCATAAATGATAAACCTGGTATCAAAAAAGGTCTACAGTAGCAATTTTTGTTGGATATTTTCCAAGTGATATGTCTGAGCTAGTTTGTTCTTCCTTTCCACAATTATTGGTAAAATGAATTTAGGGGAAAGAAAAAGAGCATTGCACATGCAACTACCTTCACTTTCTTTCCACTCTACCGATGTTTCTAAAGAGTGACTCAGGTCAACTAAGTTCTGAGATGAAACAAAAGCAGTTTGCTCTTCCAAGCTTCCTCCTAACTCATAAGGAAAGGCAGAAGTCAATGTTCACTTGAAGCTAGTAGACGAATTAAGACAAATTTTTATTCAAAAAAAAGATAAATGTTTTCAGCTTCTCTTAATTGAGAGCTGCTCTGAATGATAGCTTGAAATAAAGATAAAAAGAAGAATGGGATCTCCGTAATTTATATGCCGCAACCTATTCAACTTTAAGATACATTTTCTTCCCAGTTTAATCAAATGTTTATTTCCTATAAGCTTGTTCTTATGGACTGTATTGAACTTCAACATCCTGAGCTATTTTAGAGTAGGTAAATGTCTTCGTGGCAGACATATGTCTGGAAAAGGCAGGGCTTCATAGTGTAATCAGTGGTAAACAGTAATTTCATTCCTTCATGTTACATGGACTGTGAGCCTACTGAATTGTGTTAAGATTCTATTGTAGATGTTACTCCACTGTAAAAAATCCTGTTGATATGTCACATAATCTTGAACTGTTACACAACATGATGCATTACCAAAGAACACTTAAGCCTTACGATTCCTGTACCTGTTCCCACATCATCTACAATACGCCTCCATCAGGAAAAAACAACCCCACTACCAATCCTCTGCCTGTTTCAGCTAGGCTCTGTCTTTTAAATCCACCAGTAAGACATGAAATGAGCCAGTATTCCCCTGCCCACTGTCAAGGGGTAAATTTCCTGATTTTTCGCTGACTACAGTCACAGATTTCTGTGCAAGAATGTGCTGCATCGTTAACTGTCATTCCTATACTATGAAAAGCCCTGAAAATGTTTTCCTTCAGGTAATTCCATTTTCTGAATACTAAAGCAGCCTTTAGTTCTCTTCAGAGCAAAACCAAAATGTTTTCGTTTTGCACAATTGTTAAAAACTCTGCTTTTTAAACATTGTCTTTACTTCTGCTTTTCACAGAGCAGAACTTTCTGCCATTTACAACCTTTATAAAAACAGGAAGGGAAAAGAACAAATGATTTACTGTTTGCTGTCAGAGTGTGTCAATATAAAGACTTAGCAAAAAAGTTTACTTTTCTTAAGTATTCAGAAAACTATTTTCTTATTACTGCATATCTCTAAAAAATATGATATCCAACTTGGCCAAAGCTCAAATTCTCCTTTAAAAATAATTTCCTGACCAAGATCTCTAAAACTACATATTACAATGCCTTTTGACTGACAAACTCTGCATCGTGATTTTGAGAAAGATAAAGAACCTCTATTTACAGTCATAAAATGCCACTTCATATCTGTCTTTCCAACTCCACCCTCAGTACACATAAAGTCAGAAACTCCTTTTTCTGGACTGAATTAGAGGTATTCAAGCATCCACCAAATAGTAGTTTTGGGTAATATGACAAATGTATTTTGTATTGTTGGGCAATGCTTCCATATGGCTGTGTAGCCTTATAGTTCTGATTAGTTGCACAGCCATGACATGTATGTTGTATTGCACAACTTGGTATTTATATTTTGCTACAATTTGTAACAGGACAAAGTTTTACTCATAAAATGATGCAACTCACTCTCAGAGCATTTATCAAAAGCTTATGTGAAATAATCTTGATTATTCTAGCGGGTCAAGCCTTTGCTGTGTTTGATAACTGGACCTTCCCATCTTTTTGTCTCAAATCACATTTCTAAAAATAAAAGCAGTATTCCAAGTCTGGGTAGAAATATAATGAAAACTCTGTTTTCTAGGGAAAAAGCAATAAAACAGGCATCTCAGGGTATACATTTAAGTCTCCAGATACTGTTTTCTAGTAATTTAAGTTGGGGCTTATCCCTTGGTATGTGGAGTTATGATTTTTTCACACCGAGGGCTAATACAAAATGGGTTAACTGCAAGTGGGGAGGTATAAAATCCTGAAAGGCAATGGTTTAAGACATGAATTTCCAAACCCAACTAATACTGTATAAAGTGTTAGCAGTAAACATTGGGCCACAAGGGGATTACCAGTTCATTGTACACTCAGTGTAAGTTCTCAGCCACACTTCTGTTTGATGCTTGCAGTGTAATTTTTCTACCTCACCATCCTGGAAGGGAGTAGGACAATCAGCTAGTTACTTTTTCACTGGTGTCTCTTTTTATGAGTAGTATTGTATAACACAATATATTTGGACAAAAGAAAACACTGAAGATTTTTTAGGATAAGGAAATAAGAAATGTTCTTTGAGATTATTTTAATACTTAGTTGGTAGTGTTGGAATATTTGACACATCAAAAAAAAACCCCAAAAATATGAAAGTTTTATGAACAGTTACTCATAGTGATAGAATATCCTATGAAAAGGTAAATATCCTAGAAGTTTTCTACATTTATGGGAAGTGTGATAAAAGATATGCAATGATGGAAAATTACAATAGAGTTCTTAAGATCTTAAGGAGAGTTTAAGTACAGGATGTAAGGCCAAGGTCCTTTAACCATGTGTTGTTTATTTAGAACTTTAAAATAGATACTTTATTTCTAAAGGAAGATGCTTTTACAGGTATCTGAAAGAAGGTAGTTTTATGGGTGTGTTACTCAGCTGAGCTGTTCTTTTCCTAAGGTGGGATTTCAGAAATTAAATATTATTGGATCATAAAAATTTTCCTAGAATGGCAAGAAGTAATAAATCTATAATTGCATTAACTGCAGAAAAGTTAATAGACATTTTAATTAAAGAACCACCCTATCAGGATTAGAATTCACAGCCCTGTAAAGGCTGAACCGTGTGGCGTTTCATTATCATTTCTGAGAACGTACAGGTTCTAAATTAACTACGGGAGATCTCATCTTTTGTTCCTTGCATAAAATAAAAACATATTGTAAATTAAAATGAAAAATTAATTTACAGGGTTATCACTATAAAGTTCAGACAAAACCTCTTGTCTAGGGAAGCCAGCCAGGAATTTGCTGAGGTGTTTCTTTCTGTGAGAATGTTGATCACAGGATTTCTGGGAAAATAAATTATTTCATAAAACTTTAACCAGAAAAAGAATCCCAGGACTTGTCAGGTTTTCTGATCATCACTGGAACAAGAGACTTGACCATATCAATGGTCAGATCTCTTGTAATATAGGCAATTGCTTTGTACAAAGACATGTGAAGAAGTGAACTCGGATTTTCTATATCTCCAGAGTGTGCCACTGGTGAGCAAGGTGCACACAACACAGGCGACCCAGAGCACTGCCAGCAGCCTTTCCAACCTTGTAGTAGAATAAATGTCATACTATGTGCCAGCTAGAAAGCCATGCCTTTAGAGCAGTGCTTGACTTCTGGCTGAGTTGCTTTTGAGAGCCAAGGCTGTGTATCTGACCTGCAGAACTATGTGGATACAGCATCTCAGTTTCACAATAATTTAGAAGTTTCTTCATGATACCGTCCCCTGGATTGCAGGAGAGGAGTAAGAACGTCTTTTCAGTGATATTCAAACATGTATTAAACTCCTCTGTCTCCTCTATAAGCAGCTTTGCTTTCAGTCCCACGTAAAAAATGATTTAATAATAAATAAATCACAACATTTTCACACTAAAGAAAAGAAACTCACATGCAGTCAAGTCTCTACTTTGTATCAACCATGTATTCAAGCAAAGTGTCATGAAATTTAGACTAAATAACGTGTTGATTTGATATTTGACCATCAATTTCTTAATTCGGTGCAGAGTACTTTTCATGCTAAAGATTACTAGGAGAGATAGCACAAGTTGTCAGAAGCAATCTGTTTCTGGAATACCAATTGCAGATTATTATTTCCAGCAGTTGGAGGAACACATAAATGATCTCTGCTTTTAACTTCACTAACAGCAGTGCTTTACATTCAGTATCCCTCAACTCAGCAATATGATGCCAAAAAATATTTGCTCCATTTTTGTGATAAATCTATCATTCATTGCATAAATTTGTGCTCCTGAGTTCCCAGGCTTTACAGATCAGTTTCTGTAAGTTAAATGTTTCCACAAATAGGAAGACTTTTAGAGTCTATTCTTTAACTTAGTATTGAAAGCTGACTCTTTTGAGCAAAGGCTCACATGTCTATCCGCTCCCTTATCAAAGAATTGCTGTACTGATGCAGAAGTTCAGATTCATCTGATCCAACATAGACGTTTGCTTTGTAAATGTTTGTATTTGAGCTTGTCATCAAGGCTTCCTTCAGAGTCCATGGACTCAAGTTGGCAGTATACATGCAATTCACGTTAACTGAATGTTTACACATATAAAATAGATATGGAGTGCTAATACATATATGCCTATTTCTTTCCATTGGCTACAAAGAGAATCTAAGGAGCCTAAGGTCTGAATTACAAAGAGTAAGAGGTAGATAGCTGAGAAAAGATGAGATTAAAAACTTGTTAATAAATAAGTTTGAAAAACTTTTATTCCAAAAGCTAAGTTAATATAAGTCAGGGACAATATAATCCAAACTCACGTGTACACTGTAATGGAAACAAGATTAATTATGTAAAGCATTAGTGATCACATTGATAATGAAATATTTCACTGACACTTGGAAACTGTTGAAGTTACTATCTTTAAAAATGGTATCCACACAGGTTCATTTTTAAAACCCAGTTGCCTTACTTAAGATAGCAGGTCTCTGTTTTCAGTGAGACTAAACATGCTACACATGAATTATTTCTTTATTGTCATTGTTACACAATCATTATGTTAACAGCGTATCGGATGCATCACTATAAAAATAGTGTAAAATTATCATTTATAATTTCCCAGAGCCACATTTGGATATGAATTTTAAAGGATGCATTTTAATTCCAATGCATTTTGAGATATGAACTCTCCATCTGTTACTTCCCACTCTTACCTTATGGTTGGTATTTAGTTTAAAAACAGCAAAGTCAATATAACCCATTATAAAAGGGACTTTAGAAGGCAAACATTCCTATGCTATATTGAATACTCTCTGTATAATAAAAGTGATTTGAACAACCTGCACTCTACTTCAAGATTATTAGTTTGTATAAAATATGGGCTTACATCGGGAAAGAGGTACAATGCAATCGCTGCTGTATTACAGCGATGTGAACAAAGAGAATAATTATCAAGATGGGACATCTTGAATAATTTTCACATTTTATACTCTAGGAACATGAAAAAAATAATTTGAAAATAATGTCTTCTTTTTACACATTGAAATCTTCCCCCTCACACACAGATTTCAATGGAGGAGGCCTGCAGCCAAGAACATTTTATTCATGCCTCTCACCATTTTGTAGAAAATAATTTTAATATAGAGAATGGGAGGGAAAGAAAACAGAATTTGCCATATGTTACACTATATAAAGGATAAACAAACGCTGACACATCATGGAGCCAGCTCTTTGTTTCCCAAACCGTTCCCTGCACCCCTTTTTATGTACAGATGCAATTTGTGCCCCTGATCTGATGAACTCAGGCAGCCCTGTGTCCCTTTCAAGAGGTCAGGCTCCTGGAGCATGCCATGATCCAGAACTGTCTACTTCCCAGCAGAAATTCTATGTGTGTATATAGATACTCTGTGTGTGCTAATTGATAATTTATATGTAAAGCAACTGCCATGATTCTAGTAAACGGCTTCAGTTTTGTTTTTATACCATCACAAAACAATTGGTGATAAATTACAATGAACTCCTTCATCTAAGTTATTCCATGAATAAGTAATTTTGCTTATTTTTTTTAGCCATTTGCATGTTACCTCTGTATATCAATAACATTTCTTTTTCCCCAAACCACAGCTAGAATTTTCTTCAATGTAGCATTAGTCAAAGGTGTCTACAATTAAGGTATCTATGTGATATTCCTGATTTCATTTGCTTCTCTCTGTTTTCAAACCAAGAATAGATGGGATAATTACCATAGGTTCTGCCTAAAAGCTGTCCTCACACTTGCAGGTGGTGGAGGCTAGGTGCAAAAGTGGATTCCTCTGTGTCCTCTATAAACCCTGCCTTGGTTTGTCTGTCTCCTGGCAACCCATTGCTTGATGCACAAATCAAATCCACCTGTTTCACCCAGAGAATCACAGGAAAAAGTCTTTAACACTACACAAATTTTTTACTGTCTTCTTGTAGGTACAGCCTTTTTCCTCACTGTTCTATTAGAAGACTTTCTGGTCGTTGTCAAAACCAGTTTCTAACCTGGGTTAAGATGCATTTATGGTATGCAAACGGGTGTTCGCAGGATGCTATTATTACAGTGCTCTGTGTCTTACAACAGACAAGACACGTATTGCTCCACAGCAATCCATTTATCATGTTTGAAACATGTAAATTTATAAAAAACTACCATGTTCCTATGCGACCTGATCTAGGTGAACCTGCTTCTGCAGGGGGGTTGGACTGGATGATCTCTAAAGGTCCCTTCCAACCCCTACCATTCTACGATTCTATGGAATTAGTTAGGCAAGTTAAGCACTTACTACAGGTTTTCTACTTTTTTTCTTTCATCTTCCCAATCTGTTTAAGCCAAGAATATGGTAGAGGGCTACTAAGATACAAAAAGCTGGCTAAAACACTCATTATTCTTCCAGACTACCTTTTCAAGCAGTAATCTGGCTACTCTTCTTAAACACCATTATTACAGTTTCATATTATAATAATTATTATTGTAATTATTATTGGTTTTAGCCCATATTAAAGTAGAAAATCTTAGTATTACCTTCAAAATTCAGGAGATTATTTTAAAGAGAAAATAAAAGTCAGGAAAAACATAGTAAAAAGACCAAGAAAGGTAATTCTCAACATTTCTTTTTTGACTTTTATAATTACCCAATGTCAATCCATTTTGTCAACTAACAATGTCTTATTCTTCATTTTTAAGACATCATGCAAAGTATCTTTAATTCTTGGAGTTGTTCCTTCAGGATTACAGAAAAATTACAGGAATAAAGCTCAAACTATCAGCACACTGGAAAAAAAAAAGCAACAAAATTAAGAATTAGGAAAACAAAAAGCAGTCAGAGGAAATTTTGCCCTGTTTATCATTTTGTGGTGTCCATTTCTCTAAAGTATACATGCAGCCTATCTAACCTTTTAATTCTTCCCTGGACTACATGTAAATTGAGACTAGCAAAAAAGTTATAGTATTGTTTCATAAGGCTTTATTCAGTGTTTTACATTCCACTGGGGAGTCACCTTAAAGACCTAACACAAACAATGTAGTTTTACTTGAGCTTCATTGTAGTGATGGGCTACCTGCTATCCTTTATGACCTTATAGATTCACTGCTCCAGGCTCCTCTGAATTAACACTTTCCAGGGAGTCCTAGACAGTCTGATTTGGCTCTGATGTGTCTAATGTACTGGAGGAGATGAGTGGGATGTTATTACATATCTGTTGTGCAACAGCTATCTAGGCAGGACTGAGATGAGTGAGTCCATTTGGTTTTTATTCCCTCTGGTTTAAGCAGGTTGACTGCCTGCCTATTTAAGCTGCTGAAGCTAGTTTAACAGTATCACCTCTCGTCTCAGACTCGGGGTTATCCAGAAGCTGTCTCAGATTGTTGCAGGCATTTGAAGTAACTAAGGTGAATAGGCTGTTTGATGTGAATGTGAATAAATCATAGAATCATAGAGGCAATATGATACTGGTCATACACATTTTTTCTTCTTTTTTCTTCCTGTCTTTATACAGGAAAGATGTCTCTGATTTGGATAAGCTATGCCATTTTTAACATGTCACAAGTCCAGATCCAGTGTCTTGAAAGTCACAACAACTCTTGACCAACATTTGAATAGACCGAGAAAAAGTATCAAAGTGTCTGAGATCATTTACTGTCCTTATATTACAGATGAGGACTTTTATTTTAAATTAAAATTAAATACATTTTAAGCACCCAAAATACTGTTTTCTAGATGTTAGCTTATTTTTAATTTAAGAAAATGAAAACCACTGTACTTTCCACAGGCCATTAATTTATCTATATTCTTCTTTCTCCTTCTCACAACTTGTCTATTATAAATCTCTTGAACAACAAAAAAAAATAACCAGCCTTTTCTGAGATTGGGATGTTAGTTTTAGATTTAATGCCTCTGAAATCTTCATTAAATTTAGAGCAGGAAAATGATCTTTAAGGCAATATTAATTATTGGAATAGGTGGTTTACTGGAGTCGTAGAAAATAGAGTTCTCAGGTTAATTGAAAGTAAATGCGTACTGATGTGAGGGAGAGTTTAAAAATTCTGCACTTGCATAGAAGATTAAAACAAAACACCTTCACATTTAATAGTTTTGTAAGTTTTAGTTCAGAATCCCTGTTTTTATGGACAGAGCACAGAAACATGAAAACGCTGTCTATAAGTAATTGATTCTTTGTTCTAAATTTGTGCATATGAATAAGATTTCTGAAGAAAGAATGAATTTAGGATCACAGCTCTCACTGAAGATGAATGAAAAATTAGGTCCTTGCTTATACCTTTAAATCCAGCCCTTTACTTTTTTTACCTCCTCACAGAATGGCAGATGTACTAATTTTATTTCAAAGCTTCAACTTTCAGAAAAAACTTTTTCCAGTGGAAAAGAAAGCAATTAGAGGAAAAAAAAATCCAGAAAAACTATATTTCACTATTGTTACCCAGAGCTATGCGTTAATAGACAATACAAATATTGCACACATTAACATGCAGTACAAAGTTGAAAGGTTTCAAAGAAAGAAATAGGAAGATAAAAGGAGTTTGTTTACCTATATGGCTTTAAATGGTCATAATGTGATCAGAGAAAGTGCTGAAATAATCTAAAGCTGAACTGGTATTCAAGTAACCTTTGAACAGTGCGAAGCCTGAGTATATTTGAATTCAACATTCTAGTTTATGTTCAATTCTAATTAGAAAGGTTTTGTATTATTGGAATAATTGGACTAAAATTTCTGTTTCCAGTTGTTTCTTGGTCCAAGGCTTAACCATTTAGTCTGGAAATTTCTTTTAAAAGAACACCTCTGCCCTTCACTACTACTGTCTTCTTTCAACAATTATAATTGTGCATAGTGATGACTGACTTGCTTTTTTATTTTGACAACATTGCTTTAAGGACTCATTATTCATAAAGTAGGAGGCAACCTTTGAAGATGATAAGAGCCATGCAATGTGCTCAGTTCAAGCAGCAAAAATACTGCTTGAATTGAATCTGCTTTCAAGTTTGATCTGCCTCTGAGAATCAGAAATGGTACAATAGAAATGTGTATGAACTACCTACAAGAATTCTTTCTGCAGAGGGTTCTGTCTCACTCTTCCCTTGTTCTGTTTTGCTCTCTGTGAACTTTTTTCCAGATTGTTCAATGTGATATATTAAGAGTTTAAACCTGGTTGACTAGAATAGTCAAGTAATCAGAGAAATAAAAACTTAGCACATCTCTTTCAACATTTTACTCTTTTAACCTGCAGACAATGTCCTATGGCAAGCAGAGATGGCCTATATAGGAATTACGATGAGATTTGGAAAAGAAAAAAAAAGAAGATCATGGGACTTATTTCTGATCCAACTAGAAAAAAATTACTATGATAGCAATGTAGATACCTTGATTAATATCACCCCATGAAAGTGTAAACAAAATAGAATGCATAATGTGTCTGCTTGATTCAGTGAGGCAATAGCATTGCAGTTTGCTTATTTTTTATTTCTTCCATTTGCTGTCCTGTGTTTATTTTACATTCCAGGGCATTTATTTTGCAGGAAGAACTTTTCCTCTTATATCATTTTTCTCTCGTGGTATCATACTGTGCATGTTATGTTTATTCATGAATAGTAAAACACATTTCCTGGGCACTAAGGAATGTATTGTTTTAGACCATACCTCAACTTACACTTAAGTCCTTTTCTGTCCATAATAATTTACTTAAAGGGACTTAAGCAAGCAAATAAGTTAATTATGTGCTCAAGTGTTTGTCTTATAGACAAGAGTGCTTTATTACTACTTTTTTTCAGTTGTTGTTTTGTAAACTATGTATCAAAGATACTGAGGTTGGTATATTAGCCTCACTTTATTATTAGATACTCCTTACAACATGGCTATATACAGCTTCAGCAGAGACAGAGAGAAGTCTTGTGTGTATTGAGTAAATTTTAACACTATTAAGTCAAGAAAGGACCAAACTAAAATTCCTCCATACTGTTTCAATGCTACTCACTGTTCAGCAAAGTAGATCCACTAGCAAATGTCATGGACATACCATCCCAAGCTATGTTCTTTACTTGCCTCATTTAGGTTGTAGCACATGGAATTAGGTTTATTTTATAGATTAATTAAAATTTTATTTCCAGGTTCTCCAGAGAATGGCAACACAGGGTTCAAGAACCTTGGAAGTGGGTGCTCCAACAAGATCAAATCACTTGCAGATATTTTATTGTATTCCTCCTGCATATTTTGCATAATATCAGATGTCATGGAGTACACAGTCAACCAGGAGTCTCCTAAAACTGCCCAAGACCGTCATGAAGGAAGATGGTAGTTTAGAGGCAGCCAATAGTCACTGTCTTTGAATGCTTCCTTGGTACAGTCATATATTCTGGCATTCTGGTGATTAGGGTCAGAGAGCAGCTACAATTTCAAAACTACAGACAATTCAATGAGGAGCAGAAGAGCAGGTTTAAATGCAGGGCTTTTATCTCTGGTTTTGCCCAAACAAGAGCAGGACAAATTTGCATCATCTACAGTATAACTGGCTTTTAATCAAAAGTTATTTTAACATAAATATTGAGATTTTTGTTCCTGAAGCAGCATGATTGTTTGCATTTCCCCTTGAAGCAGGATGTAAGTGCAGATGCCATTGGGCTGGAATGCTGACAGCTAGCCCAACTCCAAGGGCCGTGACCCCACTGAAACAATTATTTATGCTGAGGAAAAACTTGCAAGTAGCTTCCAATGCAGAAAGTAGAAAAGAAGCACTTTGTAACAAATATATAATATCTTAGTTACAAGTTAAGATAAAAACCAACCAGCCAAACAAACCAATTTTTCATTCAAATGATCATCTAAAACGTTCCATCAGCAGCTAAGACAAACACACCCTTACTAATATAAATAATACAGCTAATATAAAGCTTAAAAGTGAACATGCAGCCCTGCACTGAATAGTATTACTCCCCTAGATCAGATCTTTGAAGGAAATTTAAAAGCTAGTTTGTCACACGGACTATCCAGGCACTGACAACAGAGGCAGGATGAGGCTACTCTTCTTACTCCTCTCTGTGTCAGCAATACAAGCACAAGCAAGGTTATATTCCTGCTAAATTACTCTCTGGAGCTGATGGCTGGAGAGAGAGGAAAGATAAGAAGGAGTGAATTGAACAAAGGCTATTTATTGCTGCCTGCTATGCCAACATGGCAGAAATAGTATGTATGCTACTGTAAAGCAGAAAACCACACAGATACAGTGTTGTTTGAGTATGGCAGCCAGGCTGTATTTTGTCAACAGGTATGACTGATTTCTTTTCCTTCTGAAGTGATCATGAACAAGGAATTTGCACAATAGAAATGTGCTTGGAAAATCATAAATTCAGCATGATCTAATAAGCCTTCTGGGAGATAAAGACCATTAGTCCAGTTCAAGTATCAAAACAGGTAAATTCATGGGTAGAGACTAACCAAGACCTAATGTAGTCATGGCCTAATTGAGGGTTGGACTAGATAATCTCTAAAGGTCCATTCCAACCCCTACCATCTGTAATTCTGAGCCAAAATGTGTCTGAGGATTTTCTCTGGAAGAAGTAAATCAACCTCAAAGTTATATGAAATGAGCAAGGATCAAAATGATGTAAAAGAAGTTAAATGTAGACAAACATAAAGTGATAAATTTAAGGAAAACCCACAGGAGCTACACATACACCATGGACATCCCAATATGAAGAATCAGTTAGGACAGAACATAACCTCATTGTGGATATATACTTTTTTATGATCATTAGCTCAATGCTCAGGGGCAAATGCGATGTTGTGGAGTACTAGGAAGGTACCAAAAATGAATCAAAAGCCACGGAAAACAAAACATTTTGACATATTTATTAACCCAGAATGCACTCAAAGTGCAAAAAACAAAGGAACTCAGGTCACACTATGACAAAAGTGATAGAAAAGAAATGAGGAAGATGCAAAATATTATCAGAGTTGAAGAACAGTTTTATTAGGAGAGGTACATTTATATAATACTCCCAAGCTTAGAAGAAAGACAAGCAGGGAAGGAGGGAGAAACACACAGAGAAGGGAATTGATAATGCTGACAAATTGCAACTATTGTGTACAGTTTTTAATAGGAGAAAACCCAAGGGGCACAAAAAGGAAATTGTCAGGTGGAAGCCTTAAACCAAACAAAAAGTAGCCTGTTTCACACAGCATGTAATTAAAATGCGATGCACATTGCCAAAGGATGTTTGGATACCAAACTCTAAATGTGTTTGAAAAGTGAGTAGGAAAATTCACAGAAGAAAAGTTTATAAGTTCTCCTAATCAGAATACTGAGTATAAAAGGAGGTTGGGACATCCCTTTTTTTTGATGGTATCTAGCAACAAGACAAGGGGTGATGGGATGAAGCTGGAACACAAAAAGTTCCATTTAAATGTAAGAAAAAACTATGTCACTGTGAGGTGAGGGAGCCCTGGCACAGGCTGCCCAGAGGGGTTGTGGAGGCTCCTTCCTTGGGGATCATCAAGACCCACCTGGACATGTTCCTATGCAACCTGATCTAGGTGACCCTGCTTCTGCAGGGGGGTTGGACTGGATGATCTCTAAAGGTCCCTTCCAACCCCTACCATTCTATGATTCTATAACAGGAAGTCTATCAACTGGCGATTTTTCACAAGATAGGAGGAATATAGTTGGGTCAGAAGAAGGGTATAATGATGGAAGTATCATTGTACATTTTGTGCAGTGCATTGTAGAATCAACTACTTGTCTAAAATCACACGACAGCTGCAGTTTGAAGAAATTATATCAAACAGTATACTACCTGATAATGGATGCACACATTATAACAATTGAAATATGACAACAGGACCAACCCTCCTGGATGACAAAGAGATCATAATACATATTTTTACGAGACTGCTAAGCTTCAGCCAAATGTTGATGCATATATATAAAGTTATTTTTTTTAAATAATAGTGTCTTCTCCTTTTCCTGTAAAACAGCAGTGGTATTTATACCTAAAGGCACAAATTGACTAATTTATTCAGTGCTTATATTAGCCACTGTAATAGTCCTGTTTAGAAAACTACTTTGTTGCAAAGTCAAGATCTGTTAAAAACATACAGAGAAAGACAAAAGTTAAGACTGATGGTTATTTGATAACTGTTTCTTTTTCCTGGACAAGAGTAATACTATTGTTTATTATATAGGCTGTGTGAGATGTATGATGCCTTTAATGTTCATTGTCTTTCTTTCAAAATGTTTGAGCAGGTAACATGGACTTCAACAATTTACTGACTAATTAAGCCTCCTTTGTAAGTTTTTTTCAGAGTTGAGATTTGTAGAGGGAATTATAGAGACTCACATACCACAGAAACCTCAGTTTACTTGTGTTGGTATATTTGTGTATAGATCCACATATACACATGAGTTTCATGTTCCTAAGGTTAAGCACAGATGTAAGTCCTTTGCTCAATGAGGACCATCAGTGCATACAATCTTTAATTAAAATTCCTACAGAAGCATGTTTGAAGTTTGGTCTCACTAACATTTATATGAGGCTATTGTTTTTGAACACTGTAAGGAATTAAGACTCAAATATTGAGTTTAATTCGATCTTTTCTTAAGATGCATTGAGACTAATACCTGCAGTTCCAGCATAACCCAAAGCCCATTGAGTTAATTCATCTGGGAGCCAATCCTGAGATCAGGGTTTGGCCCAGACTGTAGAAAGACAAATTATGGTAAATTTTGGAAAACCTCAATGCAAAACCTTTCCATATCATAGTGTGTCTTTAAGTGTAAGAACATTACTCAAAGTGTGTATGAAAGCTATAGTATTTGTAAAGAGGGTTCTGTAGCTGTAACTTCCTATATGTGAACCTGAAAATTTACTTCACAATTTACAAGTACATCCACCATTTCTCTAATGAACCTTGTTTATTTGGGTTATAAGAACAACTAAGCTGGCAAAAATCAATCTAAATGCTCTATCTTGCTAAATCTTCCTAATGAATACTGTAAACTGAAACATAGTTGCAATAAGAGACAAATCTTAAAGTCAATTAGCATTTTAGTGTAGTTTTTAATCATCTGGACATAACATCTAAAGAGTTTAGGTGATAGATTAATTACCAATTGCAGGTCAGAAATACAGAATTCCATTTACTAAGTGTTCTTTTATCTCTGTCATGAAAAGGTAACGTAGTATATTTGGGATGATTCCATAACTGAAAACCACGAATGGTCTTGCTGTTCCTCCAATAAAAGGCAGAGAGTGGTCTCAAACAGACTCAAAGTCACACCAGAGTGACTAGGGAGACTCTGCATTATAGGATTCTTACATGATTTACTTCCTTTCTGGGCAACATAACTCCCAATTCAGTGTTTCCTTGGTAGTACATGAGATGTAGAGACATTCAAAGGCTGTGAATCTTATTCCATTTCAAGATAACACCTCCATTACACATTAGCTTCAGAATTAGCTTTAGCCAGTAAATCTTCTAGCTTAGACATGTTGAGCACTTGGCTGGTTTCATAGAATCATAGGATGGTAGGGGTTAGAAGGAACCTTTAGAGATCATTTAGTCCAACCCCCCTGCAGAAGCAGGGTCACCTGGAGCAGGTTGGTTTTAGTTGTTTTTTTTCATCTGGGACAATTTCTATGCAAAGTAATTACACTTAGTACTGGTTAATGTTTATTCCTCAATATAAAAACATGGAAATTTTCCCTTTCATACCTTAAAGATATGTGACAGAAAACAGGTCTTTGAGGCAGCTGTTCACACTTCTATGTCCTCTTCCAACATGCAAATACTAAGGATGCTGTGAGGTATTTTTCTAATATATATTATTTCAATACCTTATTTTAACCAGAAATCACAAGGTTATTCACTCTGTGCTCATTTTGCTTTTGGGCATGAGCATTTGTACAAAGTAAAAAAGCAGCAGTAACTTGTGACATTTAAATCACCATGATAGCTAATGGAGCTAATGGATTCATAATGGATGCTTTACACTGAAGGTATCAGTGGATTTCACATATGAATTCTCTTTTATGGCAAGTATCTTTGTCTAAGTATACCCTAAATGTATCCTGTTTTTTTGCAGAACATAGTTGTTGGACTCAAACCCAAGCCTGAACATGAATTTTATTTAATGATATCCCACATCCCCATTCATACTTATATGATTCTAAACATGAGAGAAGTATTAATGCTTACTCTAATTGGTTTTACACTTCCCTAAGATCACTCTTATTGGAAGACCGTTGGTTGCATCTAATGTAGGAAACCTAAAAAAGGTTCAGAGCTCTCATGTATGGGTGCAAGCTTTGCCCATGTCCAGATTTTTCATGTCTCCCCTGACTCCCCATGCTTTCTGCCTCTCTGTTCCACTTGCCAAGGCTAGACAGGAACCACCATTCCGTGGGGTCTCAATTTGGACAAATATGGGATCAGGCTCACATGATGACAGGAACTCCTCTGAGGGACGTGGTTTAGTGGTGAACTTGGTAGTATTAGGTTAGTGGTCAGACTTGCTAATCTTAAAGGTCTTTTCCAATCAAAATGACTATATGGCTATATATGCCTTTGAAGGGAGCATGATGGGCCCAATACTGTTCTGCTCCATGCCCCCCGTGCCCTTGACAGCTCCAGAGGTCTGCACAACAGCTGTACTGTAACTGAGCAATGCATTGCTGCTTCCTCTGCCCTCTACCTGGCTCTTCAACTCTCCTTTATTGGATTTGCATACAGCCCTTTGTGAATTCTCCTCAAATACATTTTAAGTAGAGCAGAATTCTTTACAGTTTGTCAGGAATACACAACAAAGATGCACTAATACCTAAAAACTTCAATGGAATACAAAACATTTGCCTTTGGGATGCCTGTTTCACTTTCCCTTTCAAGGAAACTTACACAGTACAACATTCTGGCTGGCATCACACTGGATGTCTGTCAGAAGCTGCCTTTATTTGCTGTCAACCCATCAAATTAATAGCTTTGTTCTGAATGTGAGTTGGGTGATGACATAGTTCTCTTTTTTTGTTTGTTTCATTTAACCTGCTGATAAAGGAGCTAGGTGTTTGGAAGATGAAGTATAGACATTACTGAGGACAAAATGGACATCGCAAGAACTGGAAAAGTAATCATGTTTATATCCTTATGAGGTAAGTAAAACTATACTGAAATGGTAGAACACTTTGCCAGCATACCACTCAGTCTGCAGCACAGCTCCTTAAAAGCTTTGTCAAGGATTTTGGCACTGAGAAACTCCCGACAAATTAATATGTTTATGGGCTGCATACAGCATCTATTTTGGACTGTGGTGCTGCACTAAGCATATTTTCCCAAATACACTCACTTTCTCAGATTCTTTTCTCTGAGAGGTTCTTTTTTGTCTACCTTAAACTGCTTTCCTTTCCACTTTAAAATAGATATTTCAAATTAACAATTTGTTGTCAATCATGTAGGGGCTTTAGACAGTGGCATAATTGTGTGCAGTTTTGCTGTATAGCATATAACTTGATTAAAAATGCAGAACTCTTCAGGCAACTGGAAATTTTAAGGTGGTGTTCAATATGGGTGTACAAGTGTGGTTCTGTGTAACTGATGTTTTGCTTTCCACTGCTAATTGGAAAAGTAAAACAAACAAAACATTTTTTGTTACTGCTGGACCAATAGAGCTGTGTATACACACAAATAAACACAAACATTTCATTTGTGTGTGGATTTACACACACATACTTGAGTTCATGCTCTCATTCCAAGTGAAAATGCTTTGAAGCAAAAGGTGTCTCTGATGAAAAAAGTAAAGAAAGTGAAGGCTAGATTTAGATATTGTAAATGCCTTTCTTTCATTGAATAACCTAATACTCAGAGCCCTTATCCAGTCTGTAGGACACTGAATTCAATTCCAGACAAGTGCTGTTCCCCAGGGTTCAGTGTTGGGGATCGTTCTGTTTAATACTTTTATCAATGATCTGGGAAAGGAGTTGAGTGCACCCTCAGTTAGTTTACAGCCGACAAGTTGGGCAAGGGTTGATCTTCCTGAGGGCAGAAAAGCTCTTCAGAAGGACTTGACAGACTGGATTGATGGGT